>NC_072790.1:146827396-147452396 GCF_028583425.1 Eublepharis macularius | reverse complement strand
AAAAGAGTGCGAATAATGAAAGAGCTATCTAGGGGAGTCTTGTTGGAAAGGAAGAAATATAGAGAATTGGTTCAAATGTTGAAGGATTTGAATATTAGATATAGATGGGAGATACCAGAGGGTTTGAGTTTTGAATTCCAAACAGTCAAGAAAACCATCATGAGATGGAGAGGTTTTTTATGGACAATGAAAAGGACTTACCTAAAAGATCCAGAATTTGATTATGGAATGCAAAATTATATCTTGGAATGTAAAAGGACTGAACTCACCTTCTAAACGTAAAACTACCTTCCATTGTATTGTCGAAGGCTTTCACGGCTGGAGAACGATGGTTGTTGTGGGTTTTCCGGGCTGTATTGCCGTGGTCTTGGCATTGTAGTTTGGGTATTTTTGTATTTTTATATTTTTCGGGTGGGTCTGAATACTGCTTGAAGGTTATGCTTTTTCATAAGCTTTCCCATCTGATCAGTAATTCCTTTGATATATGGCAAAAACACTTTTCCTGTAGGAGACTGTTTTTCCTTGGTTGTTTGATTCATCCTGGGTTTGATTGCTCTTCGGATTTCATTTCTGGAGTAGCCATTTGCCTGAAGTGCGTGGTTTAGATGATTAATTTCCTCATTGAGAAAGTAACCTTCAAGCAGTATTCAGACCCACCCGAAAAATACAACAGATGCTACGATCAGCAAAAGACAGTAGAGACCTCCCCACCTCTGCAGGAGTATACCGTATACCCTGCAGCTGTGGACAAGTTTACATCGGGACCACAAAGTGTAGCATCCAGACAAGAATAAAAGAACATGAAAGACACTGCAGACTTGGACAACCTGAAAAATCAGCAGTGGCTGAACATAGCCTAACTCAAACAGGGCACAGTATCTTATTCCAGGACACCAAAATACTGGACAACACTTCCAACTACTTTGTCAGACTGCACAGGGAAGCCATTGAAATTCACAAGCATAAGCAAAACTTCAACAGGAAAGAAGAAACCTTAGGAATGAACAGAGCGACTTCCGGTTTGGGATTCATGGAGGTCTAACGCAGCTCAGAGAGCTGGGCTGTCTGTGCCGCTGTTTGTGGAGGCTGGAGGGGCGCAAGCTGCCCGCAGCTCCCTGTTCTCAGGCGGAGAACAGGCAAGCACGTTCAAGAACCTGAGGGCACATTGATCTCGGGTGTGAGGGGGGTTCTATGCAATGAGCCCCCATCCACCCTTGAGGTCCCACCCGAAGGAAGGTTGCTAAAATCTCTGCAGCGGCTCTGGAGTCATTTTCTGGCATAAGACCTACATGCCCAAGCTTCAGCAAATCAAGAAGGGAATCTGAATTGATTGGACAATTGAAGCAGCGATTACAACCCAAAAGAAATGTCTAAGAAGGTAAAGATTGCTATCTCTCAATACGGGACAGATTATAAAAAGGAATAAAGTGATAAAGAGAATTTAAAAACTGCAAGGGACTTGTTATACAAAGGAGAAAATTCCGGCAAATTAAACTTTAAAAAAGTGACATTGTAAAGAGAAGTTAGCGCAGAAAATTGATTATTGTTTACATACCTGCGGCTAGGAAGAGATAGCAGGCTGTGAGAAAGTTTTAACATCGTGAGAACTGCTGTGAAAAGAAGAGGAACAGGAAGTGCATCAGAACCATAAAGAGACTGGCGAGAAGTGGCCTGTTAACAATGGAAGTAGAAGGTCACCATTTTGAAACAGGGCAAAGCTGTGACTTCAAGGAAAACGTAAGTAGGCCATCTTTGGTGAAGGTAAGGGCGATTGCTTCAACATAAAACCATAGAGAAAAGACGCCCGACATTTTGGACCGCGTAAATACTAATTTTTAAAAAATAAACTGAATCTGGACTTTCAAAGATAACAGAAAGTAACAAATTAATGCCACGGAGTTGAGGAAAAGAGCGGACTCGTGGGAGCGAAGTAGAGCTAGCCCCACAATGTCGAAGAAAGAGTGGCAAATGGCGCTGGAAAATTTGGATAAAAAAGTTTCAGAAGGAAACAAAGAGCTTAAAGAAATGATGCAAGAGAATTTTAAAGACTTTTAAAAGGCACTTAAATCGGAGATGGCAGAACTCACAAAGAAAATGGATCAAGTACAGAATGACTTGCAAGCTACACAGCAGAGAGTCAATGTAGTAGAGAATACGGTTGATACCTTAGCAGATGTGCAGAGAACGGAGATGCGAGGAGTGAAGGAGAGAATGGCCGTAGCTGAATGTAAACAAATGGAAAAGTAACTTGGATTTCGTGGGATCCCGGAGGTTGTGGAAAAATCAGCCCAAGAGCAGATTACAGAAATCCTGGCGGGCTCCCTGGGGAAAGAAGAAGAGGAGATTGCAGCTCTCCTGGACATGGCATACAGAATTAACTCAAAAATTGCAGCTCAGAAGAAGTTACCAAGGGATATGATTGTGCAATTTACGACTAGAAATAGAGTCAATTGTGAGTAAACAGTTCCAGGAACCATTAGAAGTCGATGGGAAGGTGGTGAGAATTATGAAAGAATTGCCCAGGGTGGTGTTTTTGGAGCGGAAAAAATAGAGAGAGCTGGTCCAGATGTTAAAGGATTGGAAAATCAGATATAGATGGGAAATACCAGAAGGACTGGCATTTGAATTTGGTGGAGTAAGGAGGAATATCAGGTCTGGCCATGAGATGGAAATTTTTATTAGGGACAATGAAAAGGACTTACCAAAAAGTACAAGAATGTGATCATGGAGTGCAAAATTATATCTTGGAATGTAAATGGACTAAATTCACCTTGTAAACGTAAGGCTATCTTCCACTGGCTTTTAAAACAAAAATGTAATATAGTGTGTCTGCAAGAGACACATATTAGAAAGCAGGATTTAAAGTATCTGAAATTTACAAAGCTTGGAAATGAATTTGCAGCTGCTTCCAAAAAGAAGAAGAGAGGAGTTGTATTGTATATAAAAGAGGAGCTGCAGCCAAAATTAGTTTTAAGTGATGTAGAAGCCAGATATTTAGCAGTGGAAATAATTTGGAACTCAAAGAAGACCTTGGTGATTGGAATTTATGCACCTAACGGTGCAAAAGAAAACTTTTTCAAGGATTTACAAAAACAATTAGATGAGCTGACCTATGATCAAATAATTTTGGCAGGCGACTTCAATGGAGTTACAAACTTGGAAGAAGATAAGAAATCTAAAATTGCACAAAAAAGAGAGGACTTTTGCCAAAGTCGTTTTTTGCGATTAAGGAACAGGAAAGTCTAAAAGATGTATGGAGGAGACAAAATCCTAAAAACAGACAATATACTTTTTACTCTGCAAGGCATTCTACATTATCAAGAATTGATATGATCTGGGCTTCCAAAGAATTGATGTTGTGGACTAGAGATGTGGAGATAATGCCTAAGGTAGGCTCAGATCATAATCCAATCATGTGGAGATTTGGAAAAAACACTAAAAGAAGAGGATGGAGAATAAATGAGGACTTGCTGCAGACAGAAGATAACATGGCGTTTGCTGCGAAAGGAGACCAAGTTCTTTATACAATATAATATAAACAAGGATGTGTCAACTTATAAGGTATGGGATACTTACAAAGCTGTAATAAGAGGAATATTGATGGATCTGAATGCAAGAGATAGAAGGAGAAAAGAAGAAAAGAGAAAGGAAATAATGGAAAAAATTAAAGCCAAAGAGATGCAACTTAAGAAAAGACCAGGGAAGAAGCGAATATATCAGGACATAAAAATACTGCAGGAGCAACTGACGACAATGAATAATAAAGAATTGGAGTGGAATTTGAAAAAAATGAATCAAAAAATATTTGAAGGTGCAAATAAACCTGGCAAATATTTAGCTTGGCAATTAAAAAAGAAAAAAGAGAAGAAAACTATAATTAAGATTCGAGAAGAAGACAGAACATTATTGGATCAACCAGCTATTAGTAAAGCTTTTTATAAATTTTATGCAAAATTGTATCAGAAAAAAGATGTGAATAGAGATTCAATAGCGGAATATTTGGAGAGAATGAAACTCCCAACGATGTCAGAGGAATGGAAAGAAAAATTAAACAGGGAAGTGCCAGAGGAAGAAATAAAAGAGGCCATCCAATCAACGAAATTAGGGAAAGCACCGGGACCGGATGGATTAACGGCAAAGTTCTATAAAATGATGGCTAACGAATTGGCACCTTTTTTGAGAGAGGTAATGAATGAAGTCATGCAAGGCCAAAAGATTCCTGATTCATGGAATGAAGCTAATATATCATTGATGACGAAAGACGGACAGGACTTGACCAATGTTAAAAATTATAGGCCAATTTCGTTGCTGAATAATGACTATAAAATATTTGCAAAAGTTTTGGCGGAAAGGATAAAGGGATGGTTGTTGGAATTTATTGAAGAACAGGCTGGATTTTTACCTAATAGACAAATTAAAGATAATTTAAGGACAGTAATAAACGCTATTGAATACTATGACAAGCACTGTGATAGGGAAGTTGGTTTCTTTTTCATGGACGCGGAAAAAGCATTTGACAATCTGAACTGGGACTTTATGTTTGCCACTATGGAAAAGCTGCAAATGGGAGAAAAGTTCATACAAGCGGTTAAAGAAATTTATAGAGACCAAAGTGCAGCGATTGTAGTGAATGATGACTTGACTAAAAAATTGAAAATAAGTAAAGGCACAAGACAGGGCTGCCCTCTGTCTCCATTGCTGTTTATTTTGATTTTGGAAATATTGATGATTCAAATACGAGAGGACGACACAATCCGAGGCATAAAACTAAAGGATAAAGGGATGGTTGTTGGAATTTATTGAAGAACAGGCTGGATTTTTACCTAATAGACAAATTAAAGATAATTTAAGGACAGTAATAAACGCTATTGAATACTATGACAAGCACTGTGATAGGGAAGTTGGTTTCTTTTTCATGGACGCGGAAAAAGCATTTGACAATCTGAACTGGGACTTTATGTTTGCCACTATGGAAAAGCTGCAAATGGGAGAAAAGTTCATACAAGCGGTTAAAGAAATTTATAGAGACCAAAGTGCAGCGATTGTAGTGAATGATGACTTGACTAAAAAATTGAAAATAAGTAAAGGCACAAGACAGGGCTGCCCTCTGTCTCCATTGCTGTTTATTTTGATTTTGGAAATATTGATGATTCAAATACGAGAGGACGACACAATCCGAGGCATAAAACTAAAGGAATTTTCCTACAAGGTCAGAGCATTTGCGGATGATATAATGTTAATAGTAGATGATCCAATTGAGAACATGCCAAAGGTAATAGAGAAAACAAAGGAGTTCGGAGATTTGGCTGGATTTTATGTGAACAAAAAGAAATCGAAGATATTATGTAAGAATATGACTAAGCAGAAGCAGCAAGAACTAATGGAGATAACAGACTGTGAGGTAACTAATAAAGTAAAATATCTTGGCATTGAACTGACTGCGAAAAATATAGATCTCTTTAAAAACAACTATGAGAAATTGTGGATACAAATAGAGAGAGATATAATAAAATGGAATAAACTGAATTTATCATGGTTGGGAAGAATAGCAGCAGTAAAGATGAATGTTTTACCGCGTGTGATGTTCTTGTTGCAAACAATTCCAATTATTTGAGACTCTAAACAATTTGATAAATGGCAAAGGAAAATTTCAGACTTTGTGTGGGCAGGCAAGAAACCACGTGTGAAAATGAAAGTATTACAGGATGCGAAGGAAAGAGGTGGTTTGCAACTTCCCAATATAAGACTATACTATGAAGCAATATGTCTGGCATGGTTAAAAGATTGGATAACATTAAAAAAACGTAAATTGCTGGCTTTGGAGGGACATAAAAAAATATTTGGATGGCATGCATATTTGTGGTATGATAAAGTAAAAGTGGACTCTATGTTTTTGCATCATTACATTCGAAGAAGCCTCTTCACAATCTGGAAGAAATATAAGGTTTATATGGAAGATGGAATTCCTTCATGGGTGGTTCCGTATGAAGTAATAGATCCAAGAACTGTCAACAATGAACAGCAACGTCTAACTTACAAGGAGATAACACAAATACAACATTCAATATTAAGAATAAAAACAGAAGAAGAGTTGTCTCCTTGTTATGGATGGTTTCAATACAGGCAGATCAGAGATCTTTACAACTCGGACTGTCTAAAAGGAGGAATAAGAATGGAAAATTCAGAATTAGAAGAAGTGATATTACAAGAAGGCAAGAAAGAAATTTCAAAAATTTACAAAGTACTTCTAAAATGGCACACGGAGGATGAAATAGTAAAAGTCCAGATGGTGAAGTGGGCAATAAATTTTCATAAAGAAATAACAATGGAGGTGTGGGAGCACTTGTGGAAAAATACATTGAAAATTTCAACTTGTATGAATATTAAAGAGAATGTATATAAAATGATTTATAGATGGTATTTAACACCAAAGAAAATTGCGTTAGGAAATACCAACATGTCAGACAAATGCTAGAAATGTAAAAAGCATGAAGGATCACTGTATCATATGTGGTGGACTTGTGAGGTAGCTAAGCAATACTGGGGAGATATAATTGAAGCAATTAATGAGATTTTACAAATCCAAATAAATAAGAACCCAGAATTGTTGCTACTGAACTTGGGAATGGAAGATGTTCCAATGCAGTACAGAACATTGTTATTTTACATGACTACAGCGGCAAGACTTTTGTATGCGCAGAAATGGAAAGTACAAGAAATACCAACTATAGAAGATTGGATTTACAAATTGCTGTACATGGCGGAGATGGATAAAATGACAAGAAAACTTAAAGATCTTGATCTAGGACAATATATTGCTGATTGGGGGAAATTGAAACAATACTTAGAAAAAAATGGGATGTGAAAGGAGAACTGTGGCAGTTTGAGAACTATTAAAATGTGATGTTGTAAATAGAAGAGAGAAGCGACTTTACCATTAAGGGGGAAATTTAATTATTATAATCTAAGCTAGCATTATGTTTAAGAAAATTTTATCTAGAATATATAGTTTAATTAAGGAAGAGTTAATTGGATATATTTAGAGGATTTAATATAGTATATATATAAAAGAATTTGAATATGCTTAGAGTAAGAGATTATGACATATGTGTTGAAGAAGAATATAAGTGAAATTAAGTTAAGTAATAAGAAGGGTTAAGGGTTGGAAAGCTGTTGGAAGTCAACAAGGAGGGGGGAGGAAAAGGGTGGGGGTTAGAGTAAATTAGATATGATGGGAATGTATGTATTAAATATGAAACATAAACTCACCAATAAAATTTTATAAAAAAAAAAAGAATGAACAGAGCATGGTTTCCAGTTCTGAAAAACACCAGGCTAACAAAACACTCCATACTCGACAATAGCCCTGCAGAGAAGATTAGCACATCAAGTACCAATCCATATGCAAAAGAATCTCCTCAGGATACAGTGAAGCCTCCCGCCATTAGCATTCCACACCCTGGGAAACTCTTACAGGATGACTCAGCTCAACCCCACCCCTCCTGAGTAGATATAAATGACCTGCCAACATCTTTTCCACACTGTGACACTGAGAGATCTCTGTCTTTTGGTGCTACACCTCTGAAGATGCCAGCCACAGCTGCTGGCGAAACGTCAGGAACTACAATGCCAAGACCACAGCAATACAGCCCGGAAAACCCACAACAACCATCTATCTTCCATTAGCTATCTAAACAGAATTGCAATATAATTTGCTTACAGGAGACCCATATTAAGAAACAAGAAATATTTAAATATGTGAAATATTTAAAAAATGTTAAATTGGGAAGGGAATTTGCAGCTACATCGAAGCAAAAAAAAAGAGGAGTCGTTTTATATATTAAAGATGAATTGCAACCTAAAATGATATTTAACGATGTGGAAGGCAGATATACAGCCGTGGAAATTATTTGGAATATGGAAAAGATTTTGCTGATTGGGATTTATGCACCTAATGGTGCTAAGGACAATTTTTTCAAGGATCTACAGAAACAATTAGACGGATTAACTTACTCACAAATAATTTTGGCAGGTGACTTCAATGGAGTTACAGCTTTAGACGATAAAAAAACAAAGGGTGCAAAAAGAAAAGAGGACTTTTGCCAAAATACTTCTTGGAAATTAAGGATCAGGAGAATTTGGAGGATGTTTGGAGAAGGAATAATCCTAAAGTAAAGCAGTATACGTATTTTTCGCCAAGACATTTGACATTATCAAGAATTGATATGATCTGGGCCTCTAAGGACTTGGTTGTATGGACAAAGGATGTGGAGATAATGCCAAAAGTAGGCTCAGACCATAATCCAATTATGTGGAAGGGTGCAAAAAGAAAAGAGGACTTTTGCCAAAATACTTCTTGGAAATTAAGGATCAGGAGAATTTGGAGGATGTTTGGAGAAGGAATAATCCTAAGGTAAAGCAGTATACGTATTTTTCGCCAAGACATTTGACATTATCAAGAATTGATATGATCTGGGCCTCTAAGGACTTGGTTGTATGGACAAAGGATGTGGAGATAATGCCAAAAGTAGGCTCAGACCATAATCCAATTATGTGGAAGGGTGCAAAAAGAAAAGAGGACTTTTGCCAAAATACTTCTTGGAAATTAAGGATCAGGAGAATTTGGAGGATGTTTGGAGAAGGAATAATCCTAAGGTAAAGCAGTATACGTATTTTTCGCCAAGACATTTGACATTATCAAGAATTGATATGATCTGGGCCTCTAAGGACTTGGTTGTATGGACAAAGGATGTGGAGATAATGCCAAAAGTAGGCTCAGACCATAATCCAATTATGTGGAAGTTTGGAAAATGCACCAAAAGACAAGGATGGAGAATAAATGTGGATTTGCTGCAGCAAAAGGGCAATTTAGAATTGTTACAGAGACCAAATTCTTTATACAGTATAATTTGAATAACACCGTTCCAACCTACAAAGTTTGGGATACTTATAAAGCAGTTATTAGAGGAGTATTAATGGACTTAAATGCAATGGATAAAAAGAGAAAAGAGGGAAAAAAGAAAGAAATTGTGGAGAATATAAGAACTAAGGAGGTACAACTGGAGAAAAGACCAGGGAAAAAGAAACTATATCAAGAAATTAACATCTTGCAAGAACAATTGAAAGCAATGGAGAATAAAGAGTTGGAATGGGAACTGAAGAAATTAAATCAAAAGTTATTTGAAGGGGCAAATAAACCCGGGAAATATTTAGCATGGCAGCTGAAAAAGAAAAAATAAAAAAAGTGATAACTAAGATTCAAGAAAATGGGATGACATTGATGGATCAACCAGCGATTAGTAGAGCATTTTTAAGTTTTATGCAAAACTGTATCAAAGGAAAGAAGTAAATTTGGAAGCTATTGAACAATACTTAGACAAAATTAAATTGCCATTGATATCAGAAAAATGGAAGGAAAAGCTGAATGCAGAAATTACAGAGACAGAGATAAAAGAAGCTATTCAGTCGACTAAATTAGGCAAGGCACCAGGTCCAGATGGAATTACGGCCAAATTTTATAAATTATTGGCAAATGAATTGGTACCCTTTTTGAAGGTGGTAATGAATGAAATTTTAAGAGGACAAAAGGTTCCAGAATCTTGGAATGAGGCCATTATATCATTGATACCAAAGGAAGACCAGGACTTATGTAATGTTAAAAACTATCGACCTATTTCGTTGCTGAATAATGATTATAAAATTTTTGCAAAAATTTTGGCGGAGAGATTAAAGAAGGGGCTCGTGGAATTTATTGCAGAAGAACAAGCAGGTTTTCTTCCAAATAGACAAATTAAAGATAATTTGAGAACTGTTTTAAATGCAACAGAATATTATGACAAACACTGTGAGAAAGAAGTTGGTTTCTTTTTTGTGGACGCAGAGAAAGCTTTTGATAATCTAAATTGGAGTTTTATGTTCGCCACAATGGAAAAACTGCAAATGGGAAAAGATTTTATTCAAGCGGTAAGAGCAATTTATAAAGACCAATGTGCAGCAATTGTAGTTAACAATGATTTAACAAAAAAGTTGGAAATCAGAAAGGGTACAAGGCAAGGTTGCCCGTTATCTCCATTGTTGTTTATCTTGATTTTGGAAATGCTATTGATTCAGATTCGAGAGGATGATGCTATAAGAGGGATAAAAATTAAAGACTTTACCTACAAAGTTAGAGCTTTTGCAGATGACGTGATGGTTATTGTTGAGGATCCAATACAAAATATGCCAAAGTTACTAGATAAAATAAAGGAATTCGGAGATTTGGCTGGATTTTATGTTAACAAGAGAAAGTCGAAGATATTACGTAAGAATATGATCAAACAAAAGCAACAAGAATTGATGGAAATTACAAATTGTGAAGTAACGCATAAAGTAAAATATTTAGGAATTGAGCTTACAGCGAAGAATATTGACTTGTTCAAGAACAATTATGAAAAGCTATGGCAGCAGATTGATAGAGACTTGATTAAATGGAATAAATTAAATCTGTCATGGCTGGGAAGAATAGCGGCAGTCAAGATGAATGTGTTACCACGGATCATGTTTTTATTACAGACAATTCCAATTATTAGAGATAGTAAGCAATTTGAAAAGTGGCAGAGGAAGATTTCCAATTTTGTATGGGCAGGCAAGAAACCCCGAGTAAAAATGAAAGTTTTGTGCGATGCCAAAGAGAGAGGTGGACTGCAATTGCCGAATATCAGACTATATTATGAAGCAGTTTGTTTGGTCTGGCTTAAAGATTGGATGTCACTGGAGAATTGTAAGCTACTAACTTTGGAAGGCTATAAAAATTGTTTGGTTGGCATGCCTACTTGTGGCATGATAAATTAAAAGTTGATTCTATGTTTCTGCATCATTATGTTAGAAGAAGTCTCTTCACAATCTGGAAAAAATATAAAAGACATTTGGGTGAAGGTATCCCCTCGTGGGTGGTACCATTTGAAACTATCGACCCAAGAGCTATTTATAATAGAGACCAATGCCTGTCCTATAAAAAGATTCTTATCCAGGAACAAAATATGGTAAGAATTAAAACAGAAGAAGAGCTAGCTTTTTGTTATGGATGGTTTCAATATAGGCAGATAAAGGACTTATATAACTCGGATCGTTCAAAAGATGGAATTAAAAGGAAAGACTCAGAATTGGAAGAAGCTATACTACAAGAAAGTAAGAAGAAAATTTCAAAAATTTATAAAATACTTTTGAAGTGGTATACAGAGGATGAAATTGTTAAAGTCCAGATGGTGAAGTGGGCTATACATTGTCAAAAAGACATAACAATGGAGGCATGGGAGTATTTGTGGAAAAATACATTGAAGATTTCAACCTGTACCAGTATTAAGGAAAATGTTTTCAAGATGATATATAGGTGGTATTTGACGCCAAAAAAAATAGCTTATGGAAATGCTAAGATGTCTGACAAATGTTGGAAATGTAAAAATCATGAAGGATCATTGTATCACATGTGGTGGACTTGTGAGGTCGCTAGGCAGTACTGGGGAGATATTTTAGAAATGATAAATGAGATTTTGCAGATTTCAGTAACTAAGAACCCAGAACTCCTGCTACTGAACTTAAACATGGAAGATGTTCCTATGCAATACAGAACGTTGTTATTTTATATGACAACAGCGGCAAGAATATCATATGCGCAGAAATGGAAAGTGCAAGAAACACCATCTATTGGAGAGTGGATACAAAAGTTGCTGTACATGGCAGAAATGGACAAAATGACAAGAAGGCTGAGAGACCAGAATTCTGAAGATTTTTTCAAGGACTGGGGGAGATTGAAGGAATATTTGGAGAAAAAGTGGGACGTGAAGGGGAAATTATGGCAATTTGAAAGTTATTAACTGGGAGAATTATTAGAGATAGGGATCTTTACCATTTAAAGTGAAGTTTTAATTATTGTTAAGTTTAAGTCTTGAATAGATCTGATTTTAATGGATATTATTAGTTTATTAAGGAAATATGGGATAATATCATATAGAGGGAATAGATAAGTAAGTAAGAAAATAAGATATGGGTTGGAAAGCTGTTGGAAGTCTGAGGAAAAGGGGGGAGGTAAAGGGGGGGGAATTGATATTTAGGTTTTTAAATAAAAATTTTATTTGTAATTTGTACTCACCTAATAATTTAAAAAAACCAGATATAGCTGGGTGTCATCAGCATATTGGTGACACCCAAGACCGAAACTTCACACCTACTGGGCAAGGGAACACATATAGATGTTAAACAATGATGGGGAGAGTATTGCCCCCTGTGGTACCCTGCATACCAGCGGGCAGCGGGATGAAAACTTCTCCCTCAGCACTACCCTCTGTCCCTGACCGTAGAGAAAGGAGACAAGCCACTGCAGTGCCATCCCCTGTATCCCCACATCGGCAAGGCAGTGGGTCAACAGATCGTAATATTATGAACATGGCTATATCATAAGACCCTCTCCTCATATGTTTTAAACATAGAAACATTGCCTGGTGAGGCATGAAATGGTTGCCAACTCCTGGGTGGGAGATGGAAAATTAATGGCATGTGAGTCATAGGCAGGACTGACTATCAGCCCCACACCCCAGATATGTGCATAGATGTAAAGACAAAGGATCTTCCAGGAGTTCCTAAATTAATCACATTCACATCCAGCTGATCTTCCCTTATCCATTCTCCCAATCTGGGCTATTCAGGGATCTGATAAGTCCCACCTGTCCATTCATCTTTCTCACCTTTAGTTCCTCCCAGGAAAGTGCTAGCCAGCCTTTCCCAGTTCTATCGTTTCACCTACACACCAAGCATTCTGTCCTGCCCAGTCCTGCCTCAGGGTATGTTACACACTATAATTACACTGCTCTCAGCCAGAGCTGTGTGTGCTTGTTCTTGCATCCTACACCCACCCTCAGATGCATGTCTGAGCCTCTTTCTTTGTGCCATGAAGCACTGGTCACTCAACGCTTCTATCCTATGGATATCCACTATCTTCTAGACTCGTAAATATTACCCAACTCTGCACTCCTCTCCATTTTCCTCCCTGTTTTCTAGTTAGCTCTCTGTGTGTGGTGTATGTGATTTCCCATGTGTTTGCTTTTGCTACTCCTTCAATAAAAATCATTCTTGTTGAACATCCACTTGTTTTTATTAAGAGCTCTATAGAGGAATGATCCTCTTATACACTGGTGGAGAAATCTTACTTAGTTAGCACCTCTCACTTCTTATATGCTAATTCCCCCAACTCACAAGGAGATCACCTATTTGAGTAACAACTGGTAGCAGACAATGACAGAGACAAGCAAATCTCCCTGGGAATGGAGTTCCAAAGTTTTGGTACCATGGCCAAGGAGGCCTTTTTTGGGTACAGACTCTAGACTCTAGCACAACAGAACTTGGGAGTGAGACTAGGATGACAAAAGAGAGCCATGAGTGGAGACAACAGGATTGAGGGGGGGCAAGGGATGTTACAGAGGAAAACTTGTTTTAGGTGTCCATGTGCCAATGCTAGAAACTGCCAGGCCAAAATGGGGAAACTGTGGTGATTAGTGCTAAATGACAATTTAGATATAGTGTGTGATTCAGAAACATTGTGGAATGGGGAAAATCAATGGGATACAGTCATCCCTGGATATAAGCTCTACAGACAGGACAAAGAGAGATGTGTTAGGGGTAGCTGTATATCAAGCCAGTATATCAAACCAGTTTGGTATAGTGGTTAAGACTGGTGGGACTCTAATCTGGAGAACTGGATTTGATTCCCCACTCCTCCATTTGAAGCCAGCTGGGTGACCTTGGGTCAGTCATAGCTACTCCGAACTCTCTGAACCCCACCCACCTCACAGGGTGATAGTCGTGGGGATAATGATAACATACTTTGTAAACCACTCTGAGTGGGTATTAAGTTGTCCTGAAGGGCAACTTAAGTTGTCCTGAAGGGCGGTATATACATTGAATGTTATTATTATTAAAGAGGGCATAGAGTCAAATAAGTTAGAAAATTTATGGGAATGAAACTTATAGGTGACCATTCCTTCTCAGACCAGGACTGCCAGTCCCCTCCCCCAGCATATTAAGCTGCTAGGAGGGGCAATGGTCATGCAAGCAGGTGGTAGGTCTCAAACCTCCAAGAATCTTGTCCAGACTGGACAAACTGAAAGGTATCACACAACTGGACAAATTGGCACCCTAGGACAATCCGATCCTGTCACTGCTAATATAGTCAGACTAGATGAGAGAGATTTTATTCACAAAGTGTTTAGCAAAATATGGATTCTTCTAGCTGGACCCCAATAAGTCTCTGTCCAGCCAGAAGAGTTCCCCAGGCATACACTTTGCAGATGCAATGGTAGTAGAGAAATATTGTTTCTTTGCCACCATTACCACCACAGAGTAGGCTTTAAATGAGCTCTAGCCCATGCTTTGTAGGATGCACCCAGAGTCTTTCTCCACTGTTGCTCATCTGAGCAGTGGGGACACCATCTTCCCTTCCACCAGGCCTATGCTGATGCATCACTGAGAACCCAGAGAGTATAATTGAGAAAGGTTAGCTCCTCCTTCCCCCAGCCAGGTCTCAGTGATACATGCCAATTCAGCCCTTTCATCCCAGATTAAAACCTGGATGGGTGCTGTTTTGCCCGTAACTGACATGGCATTTAAAACAAAATACTATAGCCCAGCAAAATGTTGATACGGTCACCAGCATCACCCTAGCTGAAAGAACCAGAAACGAAGCATTCCACAAATGTCTGCTTTCTCCCCCTACCTCACTCTATTGATCGTGGTACCATCTCCACTCCATTCTGCTCCTTTTAGCGCTTTTTGCTACCTTTTTAGTACTTTTACATTGCAGGTGCATTTGCACAAGGGTAAAACGTTCATTCCAAAGCCAATCAGCTGTTCAGTCTGTAAATAAGTAGTATTTCTTGACAACTGCCCTTATGCTGTCTTTAATTCTTTCTGGAAGATACAGGCACCACTGAATAGGGAATCCCCAAATAGACCTCTTTTCAGAAAAGCATGTAACCAAGCAATTCAGGTAGGCACTTTCATAAAACAGGATGTCAAACAACTTTTTAAAACACAAGTATTATGAAGTGAAAGTTGTTTATTACTGAGAAGGAACAGAAAAATGGCATTAAAGAGCAAAAATATAAAATGACTGAGGCAGAAGCCTTTTTCTGTTGGTTGATAATAGCACCAAGCAGGACTCAAGTCTTACAGTCATGTTTTAAGCCATTTCAAAGTATCCCTTGATGGCTCTGTCAAATGACTTCTAGGCTTTCCCATCCAGCTGTGTGGCCTTGAGCAAACATCAGTTAAAATGATGAAGAGAATCTAAACTCTTCAGGATTGGCCAAAGGGTGTCAGTATTTATAGGACTGTAAGAGGCAGTGATTGTTATAAGCCCATCACCAAGTCTGTATTTATAACAGCATTATATTGCCACACCTCCAGGTTCTTGGGCAGCACCACTATCAACATACTTAGGAATACTCTTCCACTCATGCTTTTGGCCACATGTGCTAGCTACCAAGAGCTGCTGGGAAAGAGTATGTGGGTGATGTACAGGGAGATGTGAGTGGGGGAGCTGTTGGTGGGCAGAGGGGGACCCTAGACAATTTCTGCTGAGGATGGCCACGTTGTTGTGCTGCTGGACCACTCCCATTGAGGCTGTGAATTTGTGTGTCTGTTTGGTTTAAGACTTCAATCTTTTTTTCCTGTGTGTGGCATCTGGTTACCGCCCTGAGGAAGCAATGACCTGTGAAACGGGAATATGAAATATGCAAGCATGAGCCCGTTGGCACTTTCATAGGAGTTTTTGATGTCTAGCTACTCAGCGTATTGCCCACATATGGACATTGTTTGTACACATGAACTGATTACCAACCCTTTTCCTTTATGAGTATATACTACAACCAGCTTACTTTGACTTTATATTGATATTGGTCCTGGCACTTTGTAAATTACTTCCATGTACTGACTGTATTGTATTTTGCCATTAATTTGTCTGGATATATTCGGCTTTTGGTCTCTAACCTTTGAATTTTTGTATATATGACTCATTGAATTTTTGTATATATGACTTGTATCTATGACTCATATCTTTGATTAATTTTCACATATGCTGTTTATTCAATTGTATTGTCATTACTACAAGCATATATATCATATTTTCATAATTCTTTTGGTATTGTAGTTGCTGCCTTCCCCTTCTTTTTGTTTCTGAGGATGTCCAAAAACCAGAATTAGAACTGGTCTGCATTATAAATGATGCAATGAACCTGAGCTGGGACAGCGTACTTTCCTATCCAGCAGTAAACTGATTTAACATTTTAACTGGAATTCAATCACAGCAAGCAAACAGGCAGACAACACACAAATACACAATTTCCACTAGACTGTTTTGCGATCCTTACTGAATCTGTGCAATGGATGATAGCAATAGTCATGCCAAAAGATGATAAGACTAGTATAGGCTGTACAGTGCTTTAGTTTGGCTTCCCATTGCTGGTCTGGAAATGCCTTGGAGAAAACATCCTGGCATTTTGGGGTGTTTCATCCACTTACGCTGCGTGCTAAAATATTAAATTGAGATTATGGAATGATGTGCAAATATGTCAAAAGCCACAACCTTGCTCAGGAGCACTGCTGGCGCCAGGGTTTCTGGCGCCTGCGGCAACGCCCGCACGCGCGTGCCACAGACTTCACGATGACATCATCGCTCAGCGCAAGCCGGGGTCATTCGCCGGCGGATGGCTGGGGTGGCGGGCGGAGGCTGCTCCGCGCTCCGCATGCTGCCCCGGCAGCGGCCTGTGGCTGCTGCGCCCGGCTGGGTCATGTGGCAGCGGCGGCAGCGGCACAGGGCTGGCTGCAGCAGCTGCGGGCCAGCCACGCTAGCTCCGTGGCGCACGCCTCCACCCCCAACACCCCTCCGGCGCCTCTCCAGGGCCCTCGTGCCTGAGGCCACCGCCTACCTGGCCTCTATGGGCGCGGCGGCCCTGCTCAGGAGTAAGTCCCACTGATCTCATACTGATATCGCTAACAGCAGGTTAAAAAAAAGTATTGCTGCCCACGGAAGCAGGTCATTCTGCTTTTGCAGTGGAGTAGCCAGAATTTAAACTCTTTGGAGTTTCCATTAGACCAGAACACCCACCCCATTTTTAAAAAGCACAAACAGCTGCACGATAGACCACTTGCAATGTTTACAGTTAAATTTAATATGTTGCCTTCCTCCTTTGGTTATTTTTAACACACATGACAGAGGTGAATGAGCAAAACAATATAAAAACAACAACAATAATCTCACAAGGATAATGTTGAAGAGATACAGTTGCAATGGTAGTATCTGACATAATGGCATTGAGACAGAGCAGCCTTTCCTTGTAGTGAGAACAAATAGTTCTCAGTATGTCTGTGATGTTACTCTGGGACCATGGGAGCTTTCTAGGGGTTTGCAGACCACTATATACAAGCTAATCTCTTGTTACCAAATCCCTTTACAATATGGGGTTATGAGTACAGAAATCATATTTAGATGCTGACCTTCACTGATGCTCAATGCTGACATTTAAGAAAGTGATAAATTGAGAGCCTCAAAACAATCATATGGAGTTCTACAAATATGAATTTTAATTAAACGAAAAATAAAAGTGCATGGATTTTTAAAATGCTTTGTCCTTTACACCCTGCATACCAACTCCCAAGACTAAAGGCTATTTTAATCTGCAAGAATGTGTGTCGTCTGCTGACAAAAGCATTGCAGCTGGCTCATAATCATGAAGTACTGCAAGATATGATCCAAATTTCTTTACTGAGAAGAATGGAAGTAATGTAAAAACATCAGAAAGACTAAGCCTATTCAAACACCAACACTTTTTCTAGGGCATGGAAATTCATTTCCACCTTGAAATGCATTCTGCCCAACACAGTCAGTTTTTTCTCCCTTTCCTGTAGTCTGTGGCTTCATTCACTTCCTTAAGTGGTCAGAATTGTTTAAGTAAAATAAACTTCAGAGAAGCAAAAATATAAATAGTGTACTTTACTGTGATGAATGTTATCTCTCAGGATGGCAAACAAGAAAGACTGCTGGCAAGCAGCTTGAGGTGATAAAGCCATGGTAACAGATCATGTGTCCACTTTGCTTTAGACTTTTAATCCCAAATCTATACTTCTGTGAGTTGGATCAAGTCTCAAAGGCTGTTTCACCCTCCTCTTGCTTGGGCTGGATCAGTGCAAATTCCAGCCCAGTACAAAGACTGCTATAGCAAGCAGGGAATATAAACCATTTCCTCATACTATAGAGCAGGAGTCCCTAACCTTTTTGGGCCTCTGGGCACCATTGGAATCCTGACGGGGGTGGTGGGCACAAGCACAAAATGGCTGCTGGAAGAGGCTGCTGCTCAGAAGGAAAGGGCTCTGGCTGGCTTGGGGTGAGGAAGAGGACTTCAATCCCCCCCCCAAGCCTGGTACCCTCCTTTGGAGTGCTGCTTCTTGTGAGTAATGGGCTCTGGCTGGCTTGGGAGGAGCGGAAGGCTCAGTACAAGCCCCATCTGGCCACACCCTCTTCCTCAAAAGACTCAGCGGGTGCTGAAGAATGTGCCTGCGGGCTACATGTTGGGGATTCCTGCTATAGTGAGTTGACTTTGAAACTAGATACACAACAACCTGTACATTCAGACTGAAAGCCGAGGTTTGTCAGCCACCCACCCCCACCTCCCCTCACCTACCTGGTAGCGAGTGCTCACTTATGTGCTTGCATGCTCCCATTACACCAGAAAATGATGTCATTTTCCCACATGATGGAGGAAGCCCCCCACTGCCCCCCACCCCCCTGAACCCTAGGTACCTGGGGGACCTAGTAACCCTATGAAAGCCCCACCTATAGAAAAACAAACAAACAGAGCTGCTACTCTGAAACTATAGCATGAAAGAGAGAGTTTAATAAACTTCCCTGTCAAATCTGGAAGAATGGTGTGGACTCTCTGGCCCAATTTCTTCCTCCTTTTAAAGGAAACAATGGCAGGATCCACCATGCAACTGCCATTATTCCTGTTGCAATAAGGGTGACTCAGCATGCCTGCACACTGAGGGTACAGCATTTCTCTTTGCACTAGAAGCAGATTACGTATACGTATTATCTTCTTACTGAATATGATGCCTATCATTGTCTAAACTAGGGGCTTGTCTAATCTAGGAGCTTCTCTGACTCCTCCTTTTTCTGTACCTTTGTGCACTCTCTCTCTCCTTGTGGTCTTGCCACATCTCTATGGGTCTCTCCTGTAGGTCCATGCCAGGGATATGCCCAGGAGAGCATAGATCCACACACGTGAAACTAGATTAACTAGCCATTTGTGATAAAGTGTTCTTTAGATTACGTTTCTAAATCCTTTCTAACAATGCATGTATTAGAATAAATTATTAAATTATTAGATTAAAATAAATAAGTTCTATCTTTTTGCAATAGTCTTGCCTCAAGCATGTTTGGTGCGTACGATCCTACATTTTGCTTGAGTGTGCCACTTTGCTATAATGACTAGTTCCCTCCAAGGTGGCTTCAGCTGCACATTCATGTATACACTGCGTAACCTGCCTCTGAGTAAAATGAAAACTTTTAAATTATACAGCCAACCAAATAAGGAATTAAACCTAATATCAGTAGTGAAGCATGTAGGATTATATTGTTCTACTGGCATTCTAATGCCTCTCACATGATTTGAAGAAATAGTTATATTATTATTCCAGGTAGCTCGCTTAGAAACGGAATTAGAGGATTTTCTAGCTAAATACTTGACTTCATGCTGGAAGTGCATACTACTGTTGAAGTTTCTGGTCAGCTTCTGCTGTTTTGTAGTTATTATACATGATTTGTAAGTAAACAAGCGGAAAACGTGAAAGTAATATAGGAGATGCTGATTGTTTAGTACAAGCAGAACAAAAAGCATTATGGTTTGTGCAAGTAAATATAGTGATAAAGGGCTGATGTTATAAAATATACATGTTCACATAGAATTTTAGGATTGAGGAGTACAACTTGTTTGAAAGGAACAGACTAATAAGGATACTTTTCACACTCGTACTTTATTGTGTTTCCACACCTGTTTCACATCCCATGTTTGCAGAGGTTTCACACTTGCAAGCTAGTCATGGGATGCAGTGCTGTTCTTAGTCCGCGGTATCCTCGATTTCCCCCCCCTGAGAACATATCGCGATGTTATTTTGAATCTGCTGCCGACTCATGGCTGGCCCAATTAATGCCAGCGTGAACACTTTTGTCCTCTTTTTGCTTCTCTCCCCACTTTCTCCTTTTCCTCAGGAGCTGATTGGTCTGTGTGGATCTGACCACATCCTCTCTCCTCAGCTCCCTGACCGCTTTGTCCGCCCCCTTTTTTAACGTTTCAGCATTTGATGGCAGTGCAGTGAAGCATCTCGGCCCACCTGGCTGGCTGGCAGCAGGGAGCTGGGTGCCCACCTGGCCTGGCCTGGCCTGAGCAGGGAAAGCAGAGCTCAGAGCGGGAGGGAGGTGGGCAGGGCTGGGGTCATGGGGTGTAAGTACGCACACTCACCCTCTGTGCCCCAGAGCCTCCATCTGAACAACACCCCCAAAGAAATCGGGCTTGGCTTAATGGGCAGCCCTGGCCGGGGGTGGGGGGAGGGCTTCGGCTGTGCTGAATGCGAGGTGTTTGGTGCATGGTCTGGGACTGAGCTGACTTTAATCTTCGCTCAACTGCCTCTTGCCCTTGCCAAGTGCAGGTGAGTTTGTGAACCGGGGATTATCTGCGGCCCAGAGCGAAGGAGGGCGGAAGGCTGGGAATGAGCAAGAGGTGTGGGAGACTCTCCCTCTGGCAAGGCCTCCTCTCAGCCTCTCCTCTCTTCTGGCTCCTGTACTTGTGTCCCCCTCCGCTCCTGCATCCTGCTGCCATGGCTTCCTTTTAAGCTTCCTCATCACATTGGAGCTGTTTGCTTCTCTGCACCACTCTCTCCTTTTCCTTAAGCTGATTAGTCTGTGTGGATCTAATAAAACCCACCCTCCTCAGCACCCCATCAGCTTTTTCTGTATTTTTTTTTGTATTTCTAAAGGACAGTAATGTTCCAGTGTTAAAAAGGGATTCAAACAAACATGGGGAGTCTTTCTCCAAAAAGATCACCACACTCCATCCATTCAGGGTTCACATGGTTGTGTAAGACCAATGGTGGCCAGAAAATTTGCTGGGTAGGGACAATCAGCTCTCAGCTCTATTTTCAAATGTGAAAAGTTAGAGTGCGAAAAAGGCTGCACAGAGATGCAGTATTGATGTGCATAGGGAGGGGTGGGGTTTCAAGTGGTGACATCACAAAGTTGCAATGCACACGCAAACTTTTTAAAAAAAGGGTAACGTGAATTCCAAAGCCCACAAAGCATGCAACAAAACTGGGGCTTGTGAAACAAAATGCAGGACACCAATTTGAAACTTCTCAGTCAGTGTGAAACGCACGGGTGCTGAGCCAAATCTGTTGCGATCGTGACGACTCCACAGAAATGGCACGTTAACCCGTGAGTGTGAAATACATCAAGGAAGAGGGAAGAAGTAACATTATATGTCAAGAATGTATACACTTTTGAGGAAATTCCTGAATCTGAGCATGGAGGGTTGAAAACCACTGGGTAAAAATAAAAGGAGAAAGAAATAATAGTGATATTATGGTGGAGGTCTGCTATAGACCACCAAGCCAGGCAGAGGACTTGGATGATACACTCCTAGACTAGATTACAAAATTTTCAAAGATGTGACCAACCAGCTGATGTCCTTCAGGGGCTCAACTGAGCCTTGTGCCCTGTGTAGCCTACACAGCATCAGCAAGATAGGTGGCCCACAAAACAAGGCTTACTCAAAGTTGGTGTGTGATCTGCTTACTAAACACCTGCAGATACTAGTGGACAGGGTCTACATCAACTATTATGATATGAATCCTAGTAATGTGGGCTGGAACAGATCCACCCTTGTGTAAGGCTCTTTGTGAGCATTCTCTCTAAGGCTTTCTTTAGGCACATCAGCTACCACAGCCAAGTTCTCCTCCCTACTGTGAGCTTGTCTCTTGAGTGCATCGTAGTTGTAACATTTCTCCAATGGAAAATAAATACAAATCTAGACGGATTTTTTTTTAAAAAAATCAAAGAGATGGGACATAGTTCTTGTGAACCTTGCCCTCTGGGACATCGAAACCAGTAGGGCATGCTGTCGCCAGGTTGACCCTTTTTTGGGTGGCTCAGGATGGACCTCAGAATTGGGGATAGGAGGGAGGTTTACCACACCCTACTCCCTCTCTCTCCCCACTGGACAGACCTTTCTCTGCTCCCTCTCTCTGTGCCTTCCAAACTCCAAGTCTCCCAACTACTCCTCCCCAGTCCTCCTGTTTTGCCTGCTTTTATGGGGTCTTCCTGGAGCATTCTCCCACCCCCCAGTTCCTCTCTATGCCCTGCCACCTCTCTCTGCACCCTCCCTGACAGATGGTCCCTCTGGCCATTGGGGGAATCACCTTGGGCTTCCCTGGGTCCAGAGCCCCACCTCTGCATCTCCACGCCTCCCTGCAGGGTGGGGCTGGCTGGGCCCGGCCTGCACTGGTGCCACCGTGGCTTCGACAGGCAGGCCCTCTGCTCCTTGGGCATCTCCCGGCATGGCCCGCCTGGCCTGCCCAGCCCTGGAGCCTCGGACCCTTGCCTTTCAGGGTCCTTCTCCCCAGCCCCCTCAGCAGTGTCTTGAGCAGTGCAGGAGTTCTCCCCATGCCGGGCATGTTCCTCCTGGCCAGTCTCAGCCCCTACTGCCTCCCTTGCTGAGGGAGCCTCCACCGCTCCTGCCCCAGCCCTTGCCAGCTGGCCTGCTGCTGCCGCAGCTTCTGCCAGCTTGTCCGCCATTGCCGGGGCCTCCGCCGGCTTGACTACCACTGCTGCAGGCTCTGCTGGCTCAACTGCTGCCACCGCGGCCTCCACCGGCTCTTCTGCCACCGCCACCACTGGCACGCCTGTGGTGGGGGGAGCGTCCAAGGGGGCCCCTCCCCAAAAACCCAGGTAAGTCTGGGGAGGTGGGGGGGTCTCAACTCCAGACAGTTGTCATGGGAGATTTCCATTACCCTGATATATCTTGGTTCAAACCCTACTAAATATGTAAGCTCTAATAAATTGTCTTGCTGACAACTTCATCTTCCAGAAGGTAGAGAAGGAAACAAGGGAGGTCTGCTATCTTGGACCTGATTCACACCAACAGGGAAGAAATACAGGATTTGGGTCTAGAGGCACCTTAGAGACCAACAAGGTTTTTATAATGTGAGTTTTCAAGAGTCACAGAGCCTTCAGATAGGGAAGACCTAGTTGATGAGGTGAATATAGTGGGCACCCTGGATAGTAGCAACCATGTAATTTTGGAATTTCAGATCTTCGGGAAGCAGAAAGCTGAACACAGTCAGGAACATAGGATGGAATTTAGAAAAGTTAATTTCAATAAACTCAGAGATATGCTGGGTAGAATCCCATGGTCAAATACTCAAGGAGAAGGGAGTTCAAGATGGGTGGGAGATTTTTAGAAATGAGATATTGAAGGCACAATCACAAATGATTTCAATTAGAAAGAAAAATGGGGGAACCTAAGGAAGGCAGGGTGGCTCCATAAACACCTTTCTAAAGATATGAGAATTTAAAAAGACACATTTAAGAAATAGAAGGAGGGCCATATAACCAAAGAAGAATATAAACGAATTGCCAGGGCTTGTAGGGAGAGTGTTAGAAAGGCTAAAGCTAATTTTGAGAGGCTAGCAAAAGATGCTAAACATAACAAAAAAGGGTTCTTTGGGTATCGGAGCAAGAAAAAGGACAAGAAAGTAATAGGTTCATTGAGAGAGAAGAAAGTGCAATTTTAACAGGTGATAAAGAGAGGCCAGAACTGCTCAATTCCTACTCTGCCTTGGTCCTCTCTTGCAAGGGAAGCTGCTCAACCTGGCAAAAAGAGAACACATGATGAAGGAAGCGAGTTGCAGCCTAGGGTAGGCATAAGTCAATACATAAACATCTAGCTTCTTTAAATAAAATCAAGTCCTCAGGGCTAGACATCAACTTGTCACCTTGACATGCATACTTTAAAAAGTTTTAAAACAACTAATCAAAGAGTCAGTCCTTGAGCATTTAGAAAAGATGGCTATGAATAGCCAGCATGGGTTCCTCAAAAACAAGTCATGTCAAACTAACCTTACCACCTTTTTTTGAAAGAGATACTACTTTATTGGATCAGGGGAATGCTATGGACATAGTTTATCTTGAATTCAGAAAGGTTTCGTTAAGTTCCATATGATATTCTTGTTGACAAGTTGGTAAAATGTGATTTGGACTTTTCCACTTTTAGGTGGGTTTGTAACTGGTTGACAGATTACACCCGAAGTAGAGTGTCCCGGGGATCTGACCTGAGCTCTTTGTTGTTCAACATCTTTATAAATGACTTGGATGAAGGAATTGGGGGAGGGGTGCTCATTAAATTTGCAGATGATACTAAATTAGGGGGGTATCAAATACCACAGAAGACAGAATCAAGATTCAGGATAATTTTGATAGGCTGGAAAACTGGGCTAAAATTAACAAAAAGAATTTCAACAGAAATATATAAACAAAGCTCTGCATTTAGGTAGGAAAAATCAAATGCATAATTATAGGATGGGGAGATTTGTATTGGCAGTAGTCTATGTGAAATGCATCTAGGAGTCTTGGTAGACCATACACTGAACATAGGTCAGCAGTGTGATGATGGGCTGCATCAACAGAAGTATAGTGACCAGATCATGCAAAGTGATGGCATCACTTTACTCTGCTCTAGTTAGGCCTCACATGGAGTATTGAGTTCAGTTTGGGCACCACAGTTTAAGAAAGATGTTGACAAGCTGAAACATGTCCGAAGAAAGACAACAAAGATGGTGAAGGGTCTGGAGACCCAAGTTCTGTGAGAAAAGATCTAACGAGCTGGATATGTTTAGCTGGGAGAGGAGACGACTGAGAGGTGATATGATAGCATCTTCAAGTATCTGAAGTATTTTATTTGCTGTCACAAATAGGATAGAGCAGAATTGTTTTCTGTTGTCCCCAAGGTCAACCAATGGGTTAAAATTAAGTCAAAAGAGTTTTCAGCTAAACATTAGGAAGAACATCCTGACAGTGAGAGTGTTTCCTCAGTAGAACAGGCTTCCTCGGGGTGTGGTGGGTTCTCTTTCTTTGGAAGGTTTTAGGCAGAGGCTAGATGGCCATCTGCAAGTAATGCTGATTCTATGACTCAGTATGAATTTAGGCAGATTTTGAGACAGAGGGAAGGAAGGGGTGAGCCAATGCTAGCCTATTGTGGCCCTTTCTTATATGCCCATGGTAATGTTGATTGCCACTTCAGGTAAGTAAGAAATTTTACTTCAGGCTACATTGGCCCAGGGATCCTGAAGATTTTTTGCCTTCCTCTAGGCGAAGAGCAGGAGTTACTGGGGGAATGGGGGAAAGTAACTGTGAATTTCCTGTGTTGTGCAGGGGGTTGGACTAGATGACTCTTGAGATTCCTTCCAGCTCTGTTTCTATGTTTGAGGTAACAGAGAAAGCCAAAGACAGGAGCTGAGTATTCCACAAAGGAAGGTGCAGCAGTTTTAGGCAATCTGTCATTCCTTTCCAAAGAGAACATGAATTTTAATTGATGAGCCTTCTCTCTTTCAGTTTGAAAACAACAAAGCAAAAAGGAGGGGCACACAAATTAATATAAAGCAAGTACTGAAACATGACAGTATAACTGAAATAAAATTTGCTGGGGGAAGGAGAAGAAACAGGGCAATGTGATTCTATGGGATGAATGGAGTAGGGTTGCCAATTCTGGCTTGGGAAATTCTGGGAGATTTGGGGACAGTGGCTGGAGATGCAGAATTTGAGGAGGGGGGGACCTCAGCATGGATGTGGTGCCAGACAGCTCACCTGCCAAACCTGTCATTTTCTCCAGGAGAAATGGTGTCTCCAAGATGACAGCCTTCCACACACATTTCCCTAGAGGCCTTCTGTAAGGCTCTGGGTAAGGCCTTAAACCACTTTTCTTTGTTTTTATTATGGGCAATTGTTTGTTTTTATCACGACATTAGCTAATTCAACCTTACCTTTCAAGTTTGCACTCCTATTGCAGAACTGATTATTATCTGCCTCTTTGAAGGCCCCTCCTGCCCAGGCCCTAACTCTTACTGATTCACAAAGTGAAATCATGAACTTGCTGGATAGCCCAGAACTAATCTGTAGGCCCTGGTTTACCAGAGTGCTTAAAATAATTTCCTGGTAGAGAATTTGAGCCACCACTCAAGGCTTAAATTAAGCCTCTGGGCATGCAGCTGAAAGCAAGGAGAGATAAACAGATTCTGACAATTGTAAGTGTCAGCTGATTTACTAGATGTTCAGATATTCACACAAACACCCAGGCAAGTAGCTGAAGGAAAGAAATGCTAAAGCCACTTGTGCAGATCATTTAAGAAATTGCTACTTTTCTGCCCCAGCATAACCCTGGGAGAAGTGACATTTTAATGAAGCCCATGAGCCTTTAGCTCACTTCTCCAGAAGTTTTGTTCCATGTTTAGGCTCAAGATACCACACAATAGGCTCAAGATACTAGCACAATCTTTGCAGCCTCAAAATGCATGGCAGGAAGAATCTAAAGGAAGACAGCCAGTTTGGTGTAGTGGTTAAGAGCGCAGGACTCTAATCTGGAGAGCCGGATTTGATTCCCCACTCCTCCACTTGTAGCCAGCTGGGTGATCTTGGGCTAGTCACAGCTTCTAGGAGCTCTCTCAGCCCCACCCACCTAACAGGGTGTTTTGTTGTGGGGATAATAATGGCATACTTTGTAAGCTTCTCTGAGTGGGCATTAAGTTGTCCTGAAGGGCAGTATATAAATTGAATGTTATTCTTATTATTATTATTATTAAATCATCCACAACAGACAATCTTAGTGAGAAGATCAGCCTGTGCACAGAAATGCTTCATTTGCTGAAAAGTTATAATTAGCATTTACAATTTAATTCTGAACAGTATTTATTAAGCAAGTCATAAAGTCCCAGAATTGTAGTGGCATGCTTTCTGGTAAACCTCAATCAGTTGTTAGTGCACAATTAATTATCCTTATATAATCTACAGTTCATCAGGTTATAAACACCCATTTAGTTTTTGTGAACAAGATACAAAGATATTAAGACTAGCTTCAGTTTTAAAATGTAATGCTGATGTAATAATATTCAGAACCTTCATCCTTATAGTTTTACAAAGTAATTAAAAAGCCTATCCACTAAGGCTTTATAATGTTTGGTTAATATTGAACACTTTTCAGTGCCCTCCCTACATTCGCCATAGAATTATAAAATTGCAGAAAATCCCAAGATAAAATAAATTCATGTATTGTCGAAGGCTTTCACGGCCGGAGAACGATGGTTGTTGGGGGTTTTCCGGGCTGTATTGCCGTGGTCTTGGCTTTGTAGTTCCTGACGTTTCGCCAGCAGCTGTGGCTGGCATCTTCAGAGGTGTAGCACCAAAAGACAGAGATCTCTCAGTGTCAAAGCCAAGACCACGGCAATACAGCCCGGAAAACCCCCAACAACCATCAAAATAAATTCACTTTACAAATGCGTGACCACATACACATTAGCTTCTAGATTTCAACCTATGCAATCTAGACCACTATAAAATGTCCCTGCTGCCTCTATGAACACAGCTCTGGTTCTGCTATATTTGAAGTCCCACCCACCCCTTTTAAGCCACTCACTGCTTAATTAATTTTGTGGATCTTAAGAAATTAGAGCAGTTGAAACTTAGTGGTAAAGTGTGTAATTTATTTGGATGAAGTTCTAGCAGGAGAAAGTAGGGATGAGAAATACCCCACTGTTAGGCAAAACAGAAACGAAGCATTTATTTTACTCATTAAACAGCAGTTCCTGTAGTAATACTGTCTCTATTCTAAGCAAGTGCAGGCTCAAAACTTTGCCTAATGAATTGCCACTATTAGGGCTGCTTCACACATTACTAAGTTCATGCAGAGAAGCTGCTTCCTACCTGTAGGTAACTCAGTATGGATACATGCAGCATTTTACAACTGGTTAGAAATGTCCCATGTGTTATGAACTGCACATGGTTATCCATTATTTCATGTTGGAATTTAGTTTGATAATGTGTAAAGTAGCCCCCTATTCACATTATCATCCAATGTGTAAATGTAACTCTCAATACGTGCCCAAGCAGAATCTTAGCTTTGAAAACAATGACATCAGAGAAAAATAAACTGAAAGAACAAGAACAGCTTGATACCTCTTTCGATTCCCAATGTGCAGTTTGATGTTTGCTTTGGGTAATAGGATGCTGGACAGCACTCTGTTTGGAGTCTTTCATTAGAAAGTGTTTTGATTGTCCTTGCTTGGTGCTCAACAAAGCATCACCAGTATCCTCCACTTCATCTGTTTGGCTCGCATCTCCCTCAAAAACACAACAGCCACCTTCTTTCAACTGGAACTCTTGAATCAACAGTTGACAAGCCTCTAAGTCAAGTTCCCACACTCTTTCAAGGAGATGGCTCACACAGCTGTGGGGGAAAAAACAAAATAAAATAAGAATGCTGTTCAGAAAGAATAGTTCATTTTATGTAATGCTCTGTATTTTAAAAAATCGAATAAAACTGGCAGTTCTCAGAAAGTTCTGCAGATTATCATTTTCAAAGTGCCAACTGATTATTTCAGTCTGGTTTGGGATTCTCTGATGTGAACTGGCATAGCTGGATTATGCTGAATCCATAACAGAATAAGTCAGTTCAGGAAAGCCGCATCAGACACTCCTAAATGTGATTCCTGCCCAGGAATATCAAGGGACACCCTGCAATAGGATATTGCCTTCTGTTACTTATAAGATTACATAGATCTTGCACTATCCCTGAAACACTACAGATATTTTGAGAATTCTGTGCCTTACTCATTTAAAGCAGCCAACTATAGCCTAAAAGGGCATGCCACAATTTCTTCCTGCCAGCACTGTGTTTGTTATCCAATGTTCCATGGGATTTCAGAATGTACAAATATAGTAGGTTCCACTTTAATTTCTGTGGTGAGTAATGTAGATTTTTTTAAAAATTAGCGTTCCTGCATACACATTGAACTTGTTGGATTGGGTATAAAGCTAGAGTTCCGTGCACAAGTATGTCTTTGTTAAGTCTCATTGATTTCAGACATCATGGTGCCAGCAGGCATAAGGGTTCAATAAAGCTGACTTCAAAAAGAATTGGGGAGGCTTAACTGTGCAGGGGCATTGCAGGTAAAACTTGGTATTTGTTACATAACTTAATTTCCTCAGAGTATAACAGGGAATGAACAAAAACTGTTTTAAAACTAAGGAGTACATTAGTATATGCCTATTTCAAATGCCAACTTTAAGCTTCCTTTTTTGGTATATGCCTCTTATATCAACCATCAATGACTAATTAGTTATTAGAAGGGATGGGCTTTTGCAGACCTTCTGCAGCCCTGGGAACACCAATGTCAGCCCTCCAAAGCTTGATAGGCAGCTCTGGCTGCCAACCAGAAAGCTCCCATTCTGATCTATGAGAGCAGAAGGATTATATAACCCCCAGCTCTCATGTGAGTGGTTTCAGTTTCTAGCAGGCAGTTAGACAGGGAGGGACTGCTCTTGGATTTTCAGTCACAGAGGGAGCTATTTGAACCTTGTGCTTGAGATTCTGGTGCTTCAGGGTTGTGAAGCACCTGCTTTGGTTCCACAGTCAGGCTCAGGGGCTAAGCCTAGTGGGTTACTCATCTGAGGAATCTTTTATTATTACTTTGAGCACCCCAGTCTCTGTGCCACTGCAAGCCTCAGGGGCCAAGCCTAGTGGGTTCCCATGATGACTCTTATTTAGAGAATGTGCCCCAGCTGGGAAGGTGCCTGGGCGGTGGGTGCCTGCCACCCCTTGGCTGCATCTCAGCAGAGGGACTTGGTTGTCCATAGTTGGGTTTGTTCCAGGAGGATCTGAACCCCCCCCCCCCCTTTGGGAATTCCTTGCCACTAGACCATCCAGGGCCTCGACATTCCAACTGCTTGCTGATGCAGCTGCTCACATTACCCCTCACACCCTTCCCCTATTTAATCCCCTCCTCATGAGTCCCCTCAAGAATCACCCACTCTGATGTGGAGATGGATTCTGCTGGTACTCTCAGCCATCCTGTTGGAGTGATGGATCCTGGCTGTTGTGGCAACTCCCACCCAGGGTCTGTTTCCACAAGGCTTTTTCTTTCTGGCTTCTAGGCTCCCCATCCCTTGCCCATCTTGTTGGAAAGATTTCTGTTCCCCCAAGGTCTCCTTCCTCAGGATTAATCTCCCCTTATGGATCGCCTCTGTCCTGTCCTGTCCAAAAATATTCCTGTCTCCCCCAAAGAACATCTACTTCTCCCCCTGAAGATTAACCTCCTCTCATAGATTGTCTCTGTCCTCCTGTCCTTTAAAAGAATATTCCTGTCTCCCCAAGAACTCAAAACCCAGGGCAGGTCCATTGTACATATTTAATTAAACTGGCTAATCAATGTTAATCCACTGTGCCAGATGTGAGTGTGGTAGTGGTAGTGGTGGCAGCAGCAGCTAACATGGATGATGCATAAAAATCATGCCTCAAGACACAAAATTGGACCTGTCTATTTCTACATGATTGTTTGGTTTCTTCCATGGAATGATTTATGATTCATTGAAAACACTGCAGAAAGGATATATTTTTCCACCAATGGTAATTATAGCTTAATTTCTTTTTAAAAAATAAATAAATTATACCTGAATAGAAAGGGGTACATAAAGCACTTTAATTGTTCTTCACAATTGGCTTTGGTGATTAGATCTAAATTATACAGCATATATTCATCTTAAAACTGGTTTAATTGCATTCCTTTATCATTTTGTAATGAGTTTTGTGATATCAATGTATATGAAGGATGACATAAAAAACTGGTTGTATAAGAGCATACATCAGTGGGAAAAGTTAAGTAACCCGGTATATTCTTTAATATAATGAGATTAACATTGGGAGGCAACGGAACTGCACACTACTATTGTTATAAATAGTTCTCAAAACTGTAGTACAAGTAAATACTGATTTTCAAAGTTATGTCTCTAAATTATTGGAATACAACAGTAGATAAAGTATTGTGAAACTGTAAGCAGAATGCAATTCATTGGGTGTGAGTTAACAGCTTTATGGTTAACTACAATCAGCATGAGTCTATGGGCAAATTTTCTATTGAAAAGTAATCCTTACTCTTTAGCAATGGCCAGAGATGATTGAAAAGGCAGCAACTGGATCTTAAACAAACAACATTTATTTGAGCTCTGGTTTCTTTTACAATTCAACTTTTTGTGTGCTAATACAACGGCCAAAGATCCTCCAAATAGAAAATTTTGGAATCTTTGTATTGACATGATGTAATTTTTTAATACATGAACTTTCGTTTTTGTTATGTATAACTAATTTCCATAGTTGCCTAACCTTGACTTCTGAAATCACTCATATTAAGAAATTGGAGAAGCACTTATTGGTATAACCAACCTATGCTACTTTCAAACATAGAGGAGGCATTCCTAGAGTCACAGATGGCATCCTATTCCACTTCTTCACTAGAAAGCTCCCCTCCACCAAGTTGATATTAGCCATGGCGGGAAACACAGATATCCCCACAATTATTCTGCTATTATGAATTTTGTGTACAAGGGGGAATAATGGCATGCACTTGCTGCCATTTCTACTGAAGCATATAATGGTCACAAATGCAGAAGCAGCAAGCATTCAATGTGGGCAATTCAGACAGCATTAGAGTGCTCAATATCTGTATCTCATTTAATCAGGAGCTTTTCACTCATCTAAAAGGCAGGATTTGCTTATGCATTTCAACGACTCTCATTGAAATACAATACTGCATCATAAAAGCTATATTTTCATTGCGCGTTCAAACCATACAGTATCCAGTAAAGTCTAGATGTATGACATTGTCTTCTTCTCCTACTAAATATTAAACATATCAACAACAATTACTATCTTTTCCAGTTTCCTAGTCTATAATAAATACAGACTACTGCATGTGGAGAAAGAAGTACATGAAAGCTTAAATCTAAATTGAAAACTAAAAATAGCCAGACAAAATTACTCCTCTTCCTCTTGCTCCAAAAGAATGAAAAACTGACACCCATCCCTTGAGGGTCGAATAGACTTCTTGGGATTCATGCAATTCATGCAATAGTACAGATTAGGCAACTACTCTTTATGTACCGTAAGGCCATTTCAGAAAATAGAAGGGGAAGAGTATTTTTCCTGTTGCTGAAAAGTAATAATGGATGTTTGATTATGGTTATTAAAAACAACATACCACATAATACTGGGCAATAACAGTCATAAAAAAGCATTTGAGCAAGAGTTGGAGAGGGGAATTAGGGTGGGTTTTTTATTATTCTTTTCATCTGCCAGACATTCATTTCATCTAGGACAAAACTTTAATCACAGCCTGTCATTTTCCTATCAATGTTCAATGTCACTGTGTTATAGTTAAATTATCTCCATGGGAAACAGAAAATGACAGACTGCTGTAGTTGATTGTTTTTACTTTGATTTCTTTCTAAGGTGAGGAAGCTATGCATGTAGATCTGACTTGTCAAAGGCAGGACATTAACTAATTTACAAGGAAATCAGCAAGGCATCTTGTATTAGCTTTCTTTCTAATTGGTGTAGTTTATAGTAACTGTATTTTAAAGCATATTAGTTAATGTACAATACATAGAATTTATTCCATGGAGGGCTATTTTTTTATTAAGAAATCTATAATAAACTTTATACAGTAAAAAAAACCCTCAAGGTTACACATTTTCAAGCTTTCCTGATAACATCTGTCAAATATAAAACAGTATTATAACTGTTCTTCCATTCTCTGAATAGTGGGAAGTACATTTAATGAAGAATATTTCATATACCCTTATGTGTCTTTAATACTGCTATGCATTGTTATTCTCAGGAGCTAATCAAAAAGAGTCCAGTAGCACCTTTAAGACTAACCAATTTTATTGTAGCATAAGCTTTCAAGAACCAAGTTCTCTTCGTCAGATGCATGGTACAGAAACTGGTCAAATATAGAAGAGGAGGGGGGAGGAGGGGAGGAGAGAGAAGAGGCAATTAGGGGGGGAGAGGGAGGATGCAACCAAAACATTCCTTTGCTAGTAAATGTAAACATCTCCTTTTGGTGGGGGGATCAGTTGGCTTCAAAGGAGTTTGCCGTGTTAGTTTGTAGCAGCAAAACAGCTTGACTATCCAATTCCAATGCAGTATAAGCCTTCGATAACCACAGCTCTCCCCGTCAGATGCATCTGACAAAGAGAACTGTGGTCCCCGAAAACCCGCGCCAGGTGCCACTGGGCTCCCCCAGACCCCGCCTCTGTAAAGGAAATCTGTTACCTGTGATAATGTGATAACCATTCATAGTCCCTATTCAGTCCCAGCTTGACAGAGTCAAATTTGCATATGAATTCCAATTCAGCAGCCTCCCGTTGGATTTTGTTTTTGAAAGGTTTCTGTTGAACTACAGCGACCTTTAAGTCTTTGATGGAATGTCCTGGTAGATTGAAGTGTTCTCCCACTGGTTTCTGGACGTTTCCATTTCTAATGTCAGATTTGTGTCCATTTATTCTTTTGCGTAGAGGTTGGCTGGTTTGTCCAATGTACAGAGCAGAAGGACATTGTTGGCACATGAGGGCATATATCAGATTGGAGGATGAGCAGCTGTAACAGCCAGAGACAGTGTAGTTGATGCCATTGGGTCCTGTAATTGTATTCCCTGGGTAAATATAGGGGCAGAGCTGGCATCTGGGTCTGTTACAGGGCCTGGTACCTGTGCTGGTGACTCTGCTGGCCGATTCATGATTGTGAGTGAGAAGTCGTTTAAGGTTGGGGGGCTGTCTGTAGGCAATCTACCAGGACATTCCATCAAAGACTTAAAGGTCGCTGTAGGTCAACAGAAACCTTTCAAAAACAAAATCCAACGGGAGGCTGCTGAATTGGAATTCATATGCAAATTTGACTGTCAAGCTGGGACTGAATAGGGACTATGAATGGTTATCACATTAACACAGGTAACAGATTTCCTTTACAGAGGCGGGGTCTGGGGGAGCCCAGTGGCACCTGGCGCGGGCTTTCGGGGACCACAGTTCTCTTTGTCAGATGCATCTGACGGGGAGAGCTGTGGTTATCGAAGGCTTATACTGCATTGGAATTGGATAGTCAAGCTGTTTTGCTGCTACAAACTAACACGGCAAACTCCTTTGAAGCCAACTGATCCCCCCACCAAAAGGAGATGTTTACATTTACTAGCAAAGGAATGTTTTGGTTGCATCCTCCCTCTCCCCCCCTAATTGCCTCTTCTCTCTCCTCCCCTCCTCCCCCCTCCTCTTCTATATTTGACCAGTTTCTGTACCATGCATCTGACGAAGAGAACTTGATTCTCGAAAGCTTATGCTACAATAAAATTGGTTAGTCTTAAAGGTGCTACTGGACTCTTTTTGATTTTGCTACCACAGACTAACACGGCTAACTCCTCTGCATCTCAGGAGCTAATGTAGCATTTGTAATGCAACTTGCAAGAAAATGAAACTTGAAACAAAATGATCAAAGCAGAATGTATGTTACGTATGTTAATCACTGTGAAGACTAAGACTAGCTACTGTGAAGCTTGCTATAAGGTAGTTGCACCTGCAGGACACCTGCTCATGACTTGATATAGAAACTCTTTAGTAAAACTGCTTTATGCTAAATGTAGCAATAGAAAAAGGGGAAAGAAAATGTGTTACTGAAAGAAGGAAGCTAGCTGCGAGTTAATCAGGTTAGCTGTACCTTTCAAGGCTGAGAAGAAGCCCTAGAGAAGGGGAATGGGTGCTAAATGCAACTTCAGGCACATTCCTCAGGAAGGGAGAGCACTCCCCTCCCACGGAGCTCAGCATACAAGGTTGCCAAAAGCAACATTGGGGCACCTTTGGTAAAAGGTTACATGGAACAGAAAAGGGGGCAGAGTGAAAAGCCTATGAAAGAGATGTGTGGGAAAGGAAGAGAGATGTTCCTCCTAGAGATAAAACCAAGGACAGATAAGATAAGCAATGGCAATCAGGAAATAATGTAATTATGCTGTTAACCAGAGTTGTTTCTTCCAATAAGCATACCCCTGGACTATTGAATTATTGGAGGTGGTAGTCCACTTGAGCCAATGGGGACCACAGCAATATCTGAGCCAACAGAATAACAAATATTGTAATTAATCAAAAGGTATAGAGCGCTTTACACAGCTATTGTTGTTTTGATGGCCATTGGACACAAGGAGACCTTTTACTCTCTGTGTAACCTTCATTCCTCCATGTTTAATAAACGTTACAGGCTTGCTTCATTCACAGGACTCTGCATCTGTCTCTTCTTATGATTGGCTGAGGGACATTCGGACCACAGATTGTGTGGAACAAAATCATAGGTTTCCTGACACAATATAATCTAAATTGTTTTGGATTTCAAATTAATTGTTAATCTAATTTATGGAGGACTATTCTAACCCTTCTGCAAAAAATGTAGAGAAAAATGCTTTTTTCTCCCTACAAAAGAAGATACTTTTTGGGAGAGCTATGACTTGCTTAAATTGTGGAAGATATTTTGGTAACAAATGGTTAGCACAATGATTCTCTACCATTCAGTTTAACGCATACTCAAAGGGCTCTAACTATATGGTGCTTGATTTGGTTCCTCAAGCGAAGGGGTGTAGAGTAGTTCAGGATCAAATCCACTATGATACAGCACTGTGCAGCACTGAAGGGTGCTTTTGTGGATATGCTTTGCCACGTCATACACTCTGCAAACTCCAGCCATTTCTTGGATCAAAGAATTGCCAGGCTTAGCTGCCGTGTTCCTTATGGTGATGTTGCTGTTACTGGCAGAAATATATGCTTCTGCTTATGATACTTCTATGGTAAACCTGCTCATGGAAGTTTTACAAGCTATATCCAACCAGATACCATAGCATCATTCAGGGGTTGGTTGGTTATTCATTTATTATTATTTTATTATTATTATTTATTTGATTTATTGCCCACCCTCCCCATGAGCAGGCTCAAGGTGGGTTACAACAAAAATAAGAAATACAGACATAACAATAAAATCCACAAATCTTACACTGTAATTTACTGTATTAACAGTGAAATCCTAAGCAGAATTGAGTTCAATAGGCTTAGACTCGAGTAACTCTGCTTAGGATTTCACTGTTAGATTTCCAAGGTGTGTGGTTCTTAGGGGCTTATGGAAATATTTCTCATGCACATTGCAAAGCAGAACCACAGAAATAGGTTTGATATATGAGAACTCATGAAAGGGAAAGCTATTTCACAGTTGTTGTATCCCTATAAATATCCCCCTACCCAGAATCATTGTGTTTTAGAGACTGGACTTGATTTCCTTCAGTGAGAACAACATACATTAGCCACCACTCATTAGTGCTTTGGTACTGCTCAATAACTATAGAAAAAATGTTGGATTTTATAAATGAAAATAAGCTCGTTTCCTCAAGTGCCATGCCTTAAGCAATCAGTATTTCTTAGGGAAACCCAAAGGTAATAAAAAACCTTGCTCAGTAATGTAGACTGAATACAGCAATCCGTGGACTAACACTGAATAATGCAGAATTAGCAAGGACTGCACAGTTGTGTTTTGCTACTTCACAAACTTCAAAGGACATTATCAAGGTCAAAAAGTCCACTTCTTATATTGATATAAAAAGACCTGTATCACTGCCAAGAATGTATAAGTGGTATAGATTTTCTAACACAGAGATGCTTTATTTTCCAAACAATCAATGATGCCAGTCCAGTACTCATGAATGTGGAACAGAGGGGGAGACAGAAATAAAGAAAATAAAACATGCATTGTGAAGTTAGTAATTCTTATTAGCTTTCTTTTAGTAGTTTACAGAAATAAAGTTCTGAAATAAAATAATCCATCCTCTTCAGCAGGAACTCTACATAGTTCTGAACTGCAGTCTTGAAGTCTACAAGGCTGACAGAGGTCAGGGAAACCTTGTGACCTTTCCAGAGTGATGAAGATGTACAGCTTCTGAATTTTTCTTCATAAACTCAATACACATGTTTAAGTCATACTGAAAAGTAATATCTGAACTGCCTGAGAGAAACAACACCCAAATGTAAGTGCTCCACAACCAGTGATTCTTCAACAAAGGGACTGTCAGATGATAGCAGATTTTGTACAGAACAGAACTGCAGAAATCCAAAGGAAAAGTGATATCCATAGAATCTAGCCTCAAATTTAATTGTCTGGAAAGACTTCCCTATGCAAAGTTTTCACCAGATTTAGGATACTAAAACATGGTATTTAAATGAAGTGTTTCAAATGGAAATACATATTTTGGGAGCTGAATATATTGGTTGGGACAATTGGCAGTGATAAGAAAACGGGAAAAGAATGTGCAAACTGCACTGCAGTCTTCGGTGGCTTTCTATCTGATTTTAGAGACAGAAAGATGGAGAAATGCTGTGACAGCTGAGATTCTGAAGAAAGGACTCCCCCCTCTCTATATGCACTCCTGGTTTAGTCAAATTTATTTCAAAGTAATTAAATTATACTTGACTTCTAAATGCTTAAGTAATTCAAGAAGCCACCATATGTTAAGATACTTCAATGAACAATCTACTCTACTAGTGTCAACTTTGATGGAACCCTCTAGGGGCTTAAGCAGATGTCTTTTTCCAGTTCGACTGCCTAGGATCTATTTGCTAGCAATGCAAGACATTAAATTTGGGGTCTCATATGTTTCAACAACCTAGCCACTGAGCTACAGCTCCTTTAATAATTAAGAGGAAGTAACAGGGGTTGCCATAAGTCAGCTATGACTTGAGGGCACCACACACACACACCAAACTATCTACAACCTAAACTAGCATTCATTTTATAAATTTGAATTTCTTCCAAACACAGACACCTTTTATACGCTGCAGGGCTGAAGTGTATGACTTCCCATATTCATTTATTTTTCCCACTTTCCAAACACTAAAAGAGAATAGCTAAGTAATGTTCCTTTGTGTTACTGTCACTTATCTTTCAGAGTGTCATATCCCTCTAAATAACTGTCTGAGATTTACAAGTAAATTAAAAGAGTAACTAAGGAATTAAGAAAAACAACTAAATCACACCTTTTTGTTTACCAAAACAGGAAGCCACAGAATAACCCTTTTGAGACTAAGCAAAGCATAATCTCCTTACACTCCCACATCTAAAAATAAAGTCATATTTATATTGACTGATACAAATAAATAAGAAGTTTGGAGTCCAAGGCACTTGTGATAAGGGAACCAGGGATTTAGGGCCAATCAACACTTAGCCCATGAGGTACAGAATTATGCAGTCATAGCATACAAGAGTGGCTACTGCTCCATTTTTCATCTAATATTATCATTGGTATCTTCCAGTTAGAGTGGCTAAGATATTTTTACTGTTGTCCTGATTTGGATTGTTATCCCATCCCACACTAAAGGCTTAATATGAGTAACACTTGATTCAGCTGTTAACAATTAAAAGGGGGCAGGTTACAAAATGAAGTAGTTAGAAATATACAGTATTTAATTTTGCCTTGTCCTGAAGGTAATTTTTCAAAACAGCAGAATTAGAGTATGATTGCAGCTTAGAGACCAACAAGATTTTCTGAGTATAAGCTTTTGAGAGTCAGAACTCTTCAAACACCCGAAGAAAGTGTCTGAAGAAGATGCCACTGGTCTCAAATCCTGCTGCTCTACTGCAAACTAACACAGCCACCCACCTAAACTTTTCCAAATCTGTCCCTTTTGTATTTCTGATTAAAGGCCCAGAGGTGCTGTTGTGGGGGAAGGGAGCTGAATGTTCCAGACTGTCCAATTCCTGCATTGCTGCAATGTTATGGGACCAGATCTTAGGTCCATACTGCCCTAATAATATACGAAGTCTGTTCCTCAGTGTAGAGAACAGTGTCTAGAGGTACAGTTTGGTGTAGTGGTTAAGAGTGCGGGACTCTAAGCTGGAGAGGTAGGTTTGATTCCTCGCTCCTCCATTTGAAGCCAGCTGAGTGACCTTGGGCTAGTCACGGCTCTCTGGAGCTCTCTCAGCCCCACCCACCTCACAGGGTGTTTTGTTGTGGGGATAATAATGACATACTTTGTAAACCGCTCTGAGTGGGCATTAAGTTGTCCTAAGGGTGGTATATAAATCAAATGTTGTTGTTGTTGTTGTTGTCATCATAGAGAGCAACAATGTTAGATGCCTGGGTTTAAAACAGCTAATATTTCTAGGTCACATCATTCATGTGCATAAGCTATTCTTTGAAAATGTTGAGCATAAGAAGGAAACAAGAAAGGAAGTCAAAATAATTTACCAAAACATATCGGTCTTATGGATGAGAAACCAATGTGTCTTTTCTGTAAAGGTATTTTTAATTTGTACAATTTTACCTTCTATGGTCACAGCCTTACCTCTGATTCACTTAGTGTATTCAAATAATTTATGTGTATCGGATTGGTCACATGGATGTTGTAGGAGCTGATAATTGCCATTAGCACCTTTGATTAGTTATGCTTAGAATGGCAAGGACATGAATAACATTTACACATAAGATTGAGCTCTGGTTTGATGCATGGAAGAATTTTCTGGCCAATTATGCATCCAGTAGATATCACACTCAAGAGTCGTTAATGCGGTATTTCTTAGAAGTGCTAAATTTGCTTTCTATAATGTGAAAAATATATATGGAAGAGCTTTAAACAACAGTACTACACTGGTCATCAACACTCATATGAGTGCTCCAGATAAAACTGTTAAGCCTGTTGATTATCCAGATGTTTTACTCTATCAAAGAATATTCATATTTGGGATTCACACATCAAGAATTTTACATGAGTAAGATAATTAAAAGCATTAGGGAGGTTCCAGAGACTCTGAAAACAAAGGGTATAAAAAATACAGTAAATAAATAAATCTTTTAATAAAAATGGACACAATCAAAAAGATTAATCCATCTTGAGAGTTTCCCCCCTTTATATTTATTCACTGTAGAAGTGTGTTTAATTATCAAATTTTCAAAATCTTTCAGCTCAGCCTATACCTATTTAAACTGTAAGAACCTGTGCCAGCACAAAGAACTGGGATCTCTCCTACCTGAGATGTGGTACATCTGAGAGATTTTTTTATTGATGATTCTACTGTATTGAACTGTTGGGTGTGCCTTAAATTTTAAACCACATTGGGTCCTGCTTGACCTCTAGGAATGGTGTAGAAGTATGATACAGTATTCCAGGGACACCTCTCAGTATGTAACAATCTTCAGTGATTGTCAGTGAACAATTGGGACACAATTTCACCCATGTTTAGAATGAGTATACCTGAAGGGGTGTCTTCCATATAAGCCTGTCCGTTCATATGAAAAATGTTTATTTAAAACATTCCTTAGCCACTTTTCCCCCTTAGAGCAGCTCAAGGCAGATTACAATATAAAAAAGAATCAAACATAAAAATACATCAAAAACTCAGTTAAAAACACTGATACACTTAAAAACAAAAGCCATCCTAACATAAAACAGTCTTCAGCTGCCTCCTAAAATAGGAGAGTGAGGGGGCCAGGTGCACTTCCCTAGGGAGATTGTTCCTTAATTGTGGGCCCTCTCTCATGTACCCACCAATTGAGCATCTTTGGTTGATAAGAAAGTCAGGAGTGCCTCTCCTTGTGATCTTAACTCCCAGGCAGGAATGTATGGAAGAAGACAGTCTTTCAGATACCCTTATCCCAAGACATATAAGGATATGAACCAAAAAGGATAGAACCAAAATCTTAAACTGGGCACAGGAGCAGATCAGTAGCCATGTAATTGCTGTAACATCAGGGTCTCATGGTCCTGAGTAGCTGGCCTGAACCAGCAGTCTAGCCACAGCATTTTGTAACTGCAGCTTTCAAAAACCCTTCAGGAGTAGCCCCAAGTATAGCATATTGCAATAGTCCAGTTAAGATGTAACTAAATCAAGGATCACTGTGGCTAGATCTGACTGAACCAGGAACAGGTGCAGTTGACACACCAGCTGAAGCTGTGCAAAGCACTCCAAGTCACCACAGCCACCTGGCTTTCTAAGATGACTGCTGTGTCAAGCAGTACTCCTGAGCTGTGAACCTGAATTTTCAGGAGGAGCGTAACCCCATCCAAGACAGGAAAGATCTCACATGGCTAGTCAGCCTTTCTACTAACCCAGAGAACCTCTGTCTTGCTCAGGTTAAGTTTCATTTTATTCACCCTCAGTTAAGATTATAATCTGGAGCCCTGCTCTGTGCACTCTCACTGTCAATACCAGGGACAGGGCCTTTTCTGTTGAAGCCCCAAACATTTGGACGTTCCTAACCACCAATGATTGTCTGGTGCTAAATCAACATCTTTTTTGTGCCAACGGCTTTTGATGCTATTTGAATAACTTCATATGACATTATATTTTCAAGTAACACTATCCTTGCCTCCTAGCAAATCTTCTATGTGAACTGACATGAAAAAAAATCTCAGCACTCTTTCTGAGCAAGTGATTTCCAGGTCATTAAAAAAATTGACCATTATTGACAGCAATAACCATGATGTTGTACTAAAACATGTTGTTATACTCATGTGGAAACAGCTATAGCAATATTAGAAATTCATTTTTTGAAAGCACATTATCATACTTGGAGCCATTATCATACTGACCTGCTCAAAACATTAATATTTACACACACTTCCCAAGGGAAATTTTGCCTCTCTTCAGACTGCTGTGCTTTCCATTCCAGTAATACCACCCCTCTATAAAATGCCAGCTATGCAGACAGCAATAGTCAGACATCCTTTAGTTAACTCAGATCAGCAATAAGCCATGCTACTCATTTAGTATAGACAAGCTTTAAACAGTTGGGCATCTCCACAAAATGTGTTTACCATTAAAGATGTAGATTTACTGATAGGTTCCAGGTCCTTCAAAAATACAAATTGTAGCATCAAAGGAACATTTAAAAATGCAAACACTTATCCTATTATACAAACAACACAACACTAACAGTGCAGTCCTAACCCTTGCCATGGCAGTCAGCCACTTGTCTAACTTTGGCACCACTCATTCTCTCCCAAAGGACTTTCAGGGGGGAAATATGCTGGCAGACAGCTGTGGCCAGCAGAGTGCACTCTCTCATTCCCCTAGAAACCCTGGCACCATCCACTAGTTGCAGGGCAGCTGCTGTTGACAGCTCTGTGAATGGCATGCAAAAGTAAAGCCAATCTGTGGATGGGATTGCTGCCGCTATCTGGCAGTGCCACTCCTCTCCCCTGCAGAGACCAGAGCTCAGGACACAAAGACCTCTCAATCGCACGTCACCCCAATGGAGGCACATGGCTCAAGGGGAGCCCTTCCCAGTTCAGGGGGGGGGGATGTACACCCTAGGTGCAGAGAGGGAGCCTGTTTCTCGCTGGCAGCAAAAGCACCTCCTGCCGCTGCCTGCCCAAGATACAAGCACTTCTCTCCCAGTCCAAGACGTGCACACTCCTCTCCCAGAAAAGTAAATTAGACAGGCAATGAGACAAAGAAATCCATAGTCAGGGTTGAACTCACAGTCCCCAACACTCAGGCTCCAAGAGGGTGGCCCCCCAAGAGGATGGCCCAAGAGAGTGGCCAAGGTGGCCCCCAAGAGACATGCCAGGCAGGACAGGAGACCCCTCTGCAACTCTAATGTCACCTGCAGCTACTTGGGGCCAGATAGAGATCAGCATGGCTCAGTGGAAAGGCCATGGGATAGCACACCTGGTGCTTATGGTGCGAACTACAACTGGGGAGGGGAAGGCAGGCTAAAGCCCAGGGACTGATTCCCTGCTCCACAAACAACAAAAGGGAGAGCAGGCTGGCCTTGCTGATGAGGCACCCCGGAGATCCATTGGTTTGGCCACACACTGCTTCACAATTTGCCCCCCCCACACACACACACCCTCACATCTTTGCATCAACTGCACCCCCACCCCCTGGCACTACCCATCTGCCTGGCTTATCAGATGCCAGCAGTGCTGTCAGAAAGTGTGAGACCTCCTTAAAGCCAGCCCCCTTCTCCAGGGCAGACACACAGAAACAACACTCAAAATTCCACCCAGGTCCCTGCAGGGTGTCTGAGGGAGAAAAAGGGTGTGTGTGGAAAGCAAAGTGTGGCCTCAGCCTCCAAGGTGCCTCTGCTCTGTTTTGCAGCAGAATAAAACAGAGGTCCAGAGTTGCCAGGAGGTCCAGGAGTTGCCAGGTCCAGGAGCATCTTCTAGGACCACACCATCCTTACCAGCCCAGAGCCAGAGACCGTCCTCTGGGATGTGTGATGGGCATCCATGCAGGGATATGAAAGATGGGGAGAAGAGGTTGGGTAAAGGAGGGGCATGAAGCTACTCTCATCCACAGGCAAGCAAATAGAAAGGGAGAGAGTTGTTGTACAACACAGACTTTATTGAACTGCCAAATATGAAGAGGATGTCTGAAAACAAGTTGCCAAACTCCCGAAATCTGGGGTGATGACTATGCATGCATGTGCAGCTCATGGGAGCCTTTTGGGGGCATGTTGAGCCAGCCCTTGTGCTGCATTTGAGTGAACGAGGCAAACTCCCATGTCAGATGACTGCCTCAGGGGGAATGCTCCTGCAGCTGGGCTGGCAATGCAGTCTGAAAGGATAGCCAGTGACTCTTGGCTGGACTTCTACCTGCCTGAGGGAAAACAGAGACATGTGAAGCACAGGCAAGGCCAGGTCCATTGCACCCCAGGAGGGTCCCTGGCCCTCAATATGGCATCGAGGCAGAGGCATCAAGTATCCAAAGGCTCTTACCCATCCAGCTAGGAAAAGCTCCTTGACGGCATCAGCTTGCTTTGCTCTTGATGCTTGGAGCTCTGATCCTGCGTAAAGACAAGTATGAGGGTTGCTTGGGCAGGGGAGTACAGGGAACTGGCACTCAGGCCCCCTGATCCACAAGCATGCTCTGTCCTCTGCTTGAAGGGGATGATGGATCTGAGTTTGGTCCTATGAAAACCATAAAGGCATCTGGGTAGAAGAAATGGGTTAGATCTGAGTTTGGTTCTATGAGAGCCATAAATGTATCCTGGTAGAAGAAATGTGTTGATCAGTCCATGAAAGGTCCAGACTAACCTCCACATGGAACTTGTTTTTTCCACCAGAACAATGAAGTGAAACTTTGTAATTGATATATTGACAGGGCTTTGTAAAGTGAATCTTTGTAGTTGACCAGAACAATGAAGTAAAGCTTTGTAGTTGACCAGGACAATGAAGCAAAACCTTGTTGTTGATGGATTGGCAGAGCTTTGTAAACTTTTTAGTTAATGCTCTAAAGCAATAGAAAAAAACTGTGTACTTGAACTATTAACCACTGAATAAGAGAATCATGTAGTTAATGTATTAATGCAGTGTATTAATGCTCCAAATCAATAGAACAATACTCTGTTGTTGAAATATCAACCATCGAGTAGGAGAACTGTGTAATCATTACCTTCCCTGATGCACTCTAGCAGAACCTCAAAATGTATATAAGCCTTGTTTGTAACCCAGCTTCTTGGGAAAACTTGGGATGGTTCTCCCCATTTGTAATGCATTAAAGCTTTTCTTTTCATTCCTGCCTCGGTCCTCTGGTTTGAACTTGCGAGGGTCCCTATTGGGCTAACAGAACAGCAGCCAGCCTTGACTGCAGGGGCCAGCATTTGGGGAGAGGTGCTGGTCCACGTGCCAGGGGAATGAGAGAGGCGGGTGTGAATGAGCAAGCCGGGGCAGCCAGCTCCCCAGCTCCTTCTTACCTATAAGTATGTCTTTGTTCCCTTGAGCTTAGACTCTGGAGACAGGTTACCTGTTAGGGAACTTGAATGGGACTTGTTAGTCAGACATTCTGAACTTAGTTCTCCCGTGTGTGAGTACAAAGTGCTCAGCCGATTTCACAAACTGCCCACTCAGTGCTCTTTCCTCACCACCAAGGTGTCTCTCACTCTAAGTTCCCATGGCAGAAGGCTCTTGGACAAAACCTCGTGCCATGCTGTTACTTATCGAGTTAATCAGTGTCCTGGTCAGTGTTTATGTAGGATGGGGGGAGCATAACTAGGTGCTGGGGAAGGGGATCAGCTGCTGGTGAGGAACAAGTGGCTTGGTCATGGCTTTAGTTGGCATCCTGTGCTCCTCTGGGCTGTTTGGGCAAGGCCATGCATGGGGAGAACACAAGGTTTCCCATAACATGGGTGCCTATGGGTTACATCATCTTTTCTCATGTTGTAACTTTCCACCAATGTTGGGGGCATTCCTAAGGCTGGAAGGGCTTAGGGAGTCAACTGCCACCCCACCCTCTGGCCCATCCTTTCCCCCACCAGCACAAAGATTTATGCTCCAGATCCACTAGTGCCCAGCTGCAGCCGCCTATTGGCAGGAAACCTGGGCAGAGCGGCACCTGGGTTTACAATGGTGTACCAGCCAGATACACCATTGTGAGAACAAGTTGGCTCCCAAAGCACTTTTAGCACCCACCCACCTACCCTTAGGATTGAGCTGATAGTGATAAGCCTTAATCTGAGAACTGAAATCTTGAAGGAAGCACTAGAGTTCTTCATAGCTAAAAGATTTAACATCGCAGATAATCTGAGCAGTAGCTCAAAAAAATGTGTTTTGACACTCTGATCCAATTAGCAAAGAGTCCAGTAGCACCTTTAAGACTAACCAACTTTATTGTAGCATAAGCTTTTGACAGCTACAGTTCTCTTCATCAAATGCATTTGACAAAGAGAGCTGTGGCTCTTGAAAGCTTATGCTACAATAAAGTTGGTTAGTCTTAAAAGTGATACTGGACTCTTTGCTATTTTGCTACTGCAAACTAACACGGCTAACTCCTCTGGATCTATGATCCAATTAGAGGGCTGGAGGTTTGGCCCTTGTCATGGTCAGATCACTATCTTCTGAAGGCATGGTTAAGTTTGCTGTAAGGGCAGCAGACCAACTTGAATGGTCCACCTTCGGAGATTAATGTATCTTGCAGGTTTGCAGGCACCTCTGAACTCTGTGCAGGCCCTGGTAGCTGCATGGAATGATGGGTTGGCTGGGGCCATAAACAGAATTGTTCCTTGACATCCTCTTTTACACTCTGCAAGGCCTCCAGATCCTTAGTTTACCAGTGGGCTGGGTAACACGAGGTGAACTGGAAGATGTATAGAGCTATACTGGCAGAAGACTCCAGTTGAATCAGACATATCACATCATAGAGCCCATGTATAATTTGGCAGTGATGGCAGCAAAAAGACTTTCTTCTCTGCCACCATCGTGTCTTGTCCATATCAACTGTTTAATGTGGTTTGAGACCTAAGTCACAACACCTAAGACCCTGGCAGTGATGACAATTTCGCTCCTAGCTGTGATATTTTTGCAAGACTTTTTGCTGACAAAATCTCTCTTATCTGCTCCAAGTTAAGATCAAATTCAGGAACTGAATTGTCAGAAGCACCTGCTTTTCCTTTTGTTGTGGATACTTTCAGATTGATTTTGCTTATGGATGCTCGCAGTGTCCTTGGGAGTATGAGGTCTACCACATCTGCTCTAGATCCATGCCATTTCTAAAATCTTGCTGGAGCCATTCATGAAAATAATCAACTCCTCCCTGACTAGGGGCTCTCCATAGACCTTTGAAGGAGGCAGTTATAGAACTCTGCTTTAAAAAACTTCATTGGCTAGGGATGAGGTGGCTAATTGTAGACCAATCTCCAATTTGCTTTTATAAGGGAAGGTAATAGAGCGTGTGGTAGCAGAGCAAACACCACGGTTTCCTAGATGACACATCTGCTCTTGATCCATTTCAGTCTGGTTTCTGGCCTCAATTTAGGATCAGGACAACTGTAGTTGCACTGGTAGACAATTTTTGCTCAAAGTTGGACAGGGGACAGTCTTCCCTGTTGGATCATGTTAGATCTTTCAGTGGCTTTTGACACAGTTGGCCACTCTATTCTTAACCACCAGCCTGAATATAGGGTTGGTGTTAAGAGCATAGCTCCTTCAGTGGTTTCACTTTTTGCTATCTGACCGGACACAGAGTGTGCTTGTGAGAAGTCATTGAATGAGATTGTCCAGAACTTTGGGGTTGGCCATCATCAATATGCAGATGATACCTTCCAGATGTGTTTGTCTTGTTTCTGAACCAGTGCTTTGAGGCTGTGATCAGGTAGCTAAGGCAGAACAAACTGAAGCTGAATCAAGACAAGAAACATGTATTGCTGAATGGGAAGGCTGATATTCTAGAGGAACTGAATCCACTTGTCCTAGATGGAGTGAAGTTGGCTTTCTCAGAACATATTAAGAGCTTAAGGGTGCTCATGGACCCTGCCTTGCTCATTGAAAAGCAGGTTGGCATGGTAGCCCAGAACACCTTTTACCAGCTGCATCTGGTGCACCAACTCGTTACCTAGATTCAGCCGCTGGCCATGCTGATGCATGCTTTTGTAAATTCGCAGTTGGATTACTGCAACACACTCTACGCAGGGCTGCTTATGAAGACAACTTGGAAACAATAATTGGTCCAATACGGCAGTCCAACTATTGTCAGGGGCAAGCCACCGGGAACATATGTTACCCATTTTGGAACAGCTACATTGGCTGCCAGTTTGTTTTTGAGTTCAATTCAAGGTGCTTTAAAGCCCTCCATGATCTGGGACCCAAAGAACTGAAAGACTGTCTCCTTCCATACATCTCGTGCACCAGCTGTGGTCCTTAGGCAGCCATTTGTTAGCTGTCCCACCTCTTAGGGTGGCCCACCTGAGACTAACCAAAGCCTGGGCCTTTTCCATCATGCCTCCTGCTCTGTGGAATGGGTTCCCTGAGGAAGTAAGGGGAACCTCCACCATGGAGATCTTCAGGAGACACTGTAAGGCGTGTTTGTTTGCCAAGAGAGGGTGTAAATCGCAGGCATCTTTTAAAGAGGGGGAGGGAAAGATTTGGGGTATGTTATTTTATCTTCATTTAAATTTGGAATTTTTTAAACCACTACTCTAAGGTGCCTTGAACTACACTGAAAGGTGGGGTATACGTGTTTTAAATACAAAAATAAAGTTTAAATGTATAAAATAATGACATTGCATCCTTGATTTATATTTTCGGAGCTGGAATGCAAAGACAAGAATTTATTATGCTCTCCAAAATTATTCTGAACCAAATGTGCCATTACTTACCAGTATGAATCAGCCAATAAGCTTTGGGAAAGGTCAGCTAAAATGCGCTGAATGGAGACCAACAGGAAGAAGACACAGAGGATTTCTTAGTGCTTAGCTTCTCTGGAAACAGAGGTACTTTTTCTCTTCTTTCACGAAGAGGGGGGGAGGGGAATCAAACATTCCCAAACATGAATCAATAACATCCATTCAGAATCTTAAGATTTCTGAACTTTCAGCAGGATTTTTGAAAAAAAATGTTTATCATATGTGTAAAATACAACTGGTCCAAACTAGCCCCTTGCAATAATACCCAGAATACAAAATGTAGTCACCACGGACATTGGTATGTAAGTTAGTTTTACAAAGTAAAATAATGGATGACAAGATTTTTTTTTAAAAAAAATTAGAATTCTACCCTATCATGCTTTTTACCTTTGCAGTTGTTCCTCCAGAATTGCCATGTATTTCAGAATATTCGCCTTCAATTTTCTCTCTGTACAAAAAAAAAAAAATCAAAGTTCTTAAGAAAGAAGATGGAACAGAATAACACAGATCTTACACAAATTATTTTGAAGAGGACATTTTAGTATTTTTGCATCATCTATTAGGATTTTTTTTTCTTATTTCAAGCCTAATATATATTTAACCAGATTACTGAATACAGCTGCACTTTTTACACATAATTTATTGCTGGTCACTCCTGGTGAGGACCAGGACATTTGTTCTGAAAGAGAACCAAGATCTGCCCTTCATCCTCATCAAGCAGGAAGTTGCATGAAACCTATTTAAATAAACGTTTAGGCTACCACAGTTTTAATAAAACTAAAATACTCCAGAGATTTAATTAATCCACAATGTCCTTTAGTATTTTAGAACTGCAAAGTTATAACACTGGCTAGGCAATTATAGTCAAGAGAGAGGTTGTTCTAAATTGTTTTATACAAATGACAGAGGTGCACTCACTTGAACAATGCATCCCACTGCAATAGGATATGACTATTCTTTGTGGGGGAAAGTCATTATGTAGAGGCAGAAGCCTTTACCAGAAACATAGGTAACATCAGTTGGATGAACATTTTCAAAGATAATCCCAGGTGGTTAGCCATGTTAATCTGTAGCAGCAAAATAAAATGAGCATCCAGTGGTACTTCACAGGATAACAAAATGTATTCCCATATAAGCTTTTGTTAGGGCTCACTTCATCAGATGCAGAGACACATTGTGTGGAGAGACTTCATTGGATAAATTGAACTCTGTCTTATGAAAGTTTGTTGGAATAAATCTTCTGTGTCTTTAAGGTGATACAAAGATAATTTTTCATACATTCCTATTGTGTAATTGTATCTTACACACTTAAATGATATGATATTAATAATCTATTTCATTTTGAGAGGGAGTTCTAAATTATATTTTTAGCAGCATTAGATGCAGGAAATATCAGATCAAACTACCTACCCTCCAACTGCCCCTTAAATCAGATATATAAATGAGAAGTGCCTACTCAAAGTTTACAATAAGGGAGGGGTGAAACCACACAAGTAGGATGTATAAAGAATCAAAACATAAATAAAGAAAATTAAGTCAATCTGCAGTGCCAGCTTGAATCTAATGTTCGTGGCAACAGCATCTTCAGGGGCGAGAAGATCCACCGGATGTGACTGATTTAACTGTGTTTTACTTGATTGAGCTACATGGTACTGTAAACTGTAAATTGTTAACTGCTTGATTGATGCATGGTGGAAATTTCTCGCCTCTGAAGAGGTTGTTGCCACGAAACATCAGATTCAAGCCAGCGCTGCATGTCGGGCAATGCAGGTCTGCTGTGAGGCCCCGCCTCCACTGGCTCCACCTGCAAAGAAATACAGAGACATACTTGATTATATTCAGACTTTTCTAATACTTACCGTGTCATTCATGTTACAAGCTTACCTATGGGATGTCTTCCTTTTTGCAACTTTACTGCACCTTGTTAATTGCTAAACCTGTATACTTATTGGATGCTTCCTGTTCAATAATATTGATTTGTTCAGTGTACAAATTTTTTTGATTCAGAGGAGAGCTCTTCGCTCCAATACATATTTACTTGATTTTCTTTATTTATATATTGATTCTTTATACTTATTCTACTCGTGTGGTTTCACCCCTCCCTGCTTAAATCAGGACAGTCCTATTTTTACCGCTCTTGTTCTTCATTGAATAAATTAATAAGCAAATAAATATTGGTCCCCATTTTTTCCCTATTTTTTGGCCTTTGAGGGATGAAAATGTTTTTGAATTGTCAATCTTCAAAGCAACAGTTTGCTCAGGAGCTCTAGATATTAAATATCTAAATTGAATGTATCTTGTCTCTAGCACACATCAACATGCTGTGCATAGGTTTGGTGTTTTCTTCTGGAGATTTAACTCTTAGTGATTGCTGTAATATATTTTGGTGATAACATATTGTAAGAAGTTTATACTCTTTTAGTATATCTTTACCCCAAGGAACTTCTTGGTTTTTATAGAAGCAGAGAAGAAATTATTGCAGAGTAAACCCATATAGCAGGTAAAGCAGAGCACAAGGTACAGAATATAGCAATATTGAATAATAATGTGGGAGGGCATATTCGGCAGTGGTCCTTGATATGAGAATCACAGCACAGTTCTAAGATTACAGAGTACTAGAAAGGTATAGCTCTTCTAGAATATTACAAACATGCCCATATTTTCATCTATGAAATACTAGAGAATATAGAATGAGTACAAAAACCTCAGCTGTCCTCCTTCCTTGTGGCAGGGGCCTTTATAAGAACTGGTACCTGCCCAAAAGGCATACTTGGCTCTTTGTGAGGGCTTGCTAAACTTGTGAGAGACCAGTTAGGAGCATGGCTACCTCCCAGGCTTGGCCACTGTGGCCTATTTGTGGGGGTGCTGGCCCTTTAAATGTCTGCGGTGCCATCAGAGGTGTCAGGTGGACCTCAGTTCCATTCCCATCACTGAAGCTGGTGAAGCATAGAAGATGGTTTGGCATTCAATTGTTGTTGTTGGTTGTTCTTTGGGGGTGTTTCTTGGGGTGCATGGTCCATGTGTTTCTGCAGCTTGGAGGTTTTCTTCCACAATAGAAACAAATGCAGTGGCTGAGGGCACCTTGTTCAAGGGCCCACAGAATTGGACCTCCGTGTCTAATTTCCCTGAAACTTGGGAAGTCTTTAGAGGACAATCAAGTGTCATCTGAAAATTTGGTGGATTTTGCTCTCAAAATACCACCCCCAGCCTCCTGGATAGCCCCCACAGTTTTCCCCATAAAGAGTAATGGAGATTGGAGGTGGCCGGGGACACCTTCTTTGGGGGGGGCATAAAATGCCTCCCCCGGGGTCCAATCTTTATGAAACTTGGGGGGGGGTCATTAGAGAACACTTAGGAGTAGGTCCCCTGCAAATTTGGTGAACTTTGGTCAAAAATTGAGCCTTCCTGGCCACTGGAGAGCCCCGAATTAAGTTTCCCATAGGAAACAATGGCTGAATTTGCTTTGTATTATTGAACCGAATTGTAGAATGAATTCAGTATTTGGGGGTTGCTGAATTTTTGTTTTCAATTCCGTATTACCGAACCAAATCAACTGAATTTTTTTCATGTGCATACCCCTAGTGGGTTATACTTAGACAGGTTGGGGGATCCTCTTCCCAATTGGGGCTTCCCATCTCTACTTAGCTTGCCAGCAAGGGAGTTGCACTGTCAACATCTTGATGCACTGACATCACTCTCTGTGTGCCAGGAAGTGAAGTCAGTGCTTTGTTGAGGGATGCTGGGGACATGGTACATTTGAGGAAAATTCTATGGTTTAAACAGTTTTTCCCAAATGCTAAAGTGTACCCAGAATCCTCCAGTGACATGCTGATCGACACCAGCGTATTGGAATGCTGACTATCAGTGCAATCCTAAACAGAGTTACGCCATTCTAAGGCCATTGAAATCAGTGGGTTTAGATTGGAGTAACTCTGTTTAGGATTGCACTGTATGTCCCCCCACACACACACCCACACCATTTTTCTCCCTTTTACACCCAGGTAAGTCCACATCCCTCACTCATGGTGATTCCCAGGGGGAATCTGGTGATCCTGGTTATAATCAGACCCAGATTCTACCACTCGAACCCAGTATATATTCTTCTTTTTAATTTCCTGTTGGGAACCTCAGTGCAGCAGGGAAAGGGAAGCTAAAACTGGAGACAAGAATGAAAAACATCCTGTGTAGGGTGGTGGCTAGCACCCCAGGATATCTGTCACAATCCCTACATCTAATTCTCATGCATATTACTCCTATTCTGCAGTTGGTCCATTGGCTATCCATAAGTTACTGGGCTCAGTTCAAGGTTTTGGATGTTACAAAAAAAGCCCTCCATGGCCTTGGCCTTTTGTATCTGCAGGACTGCCTCTCCCCCAATGTTCTACCACAGCAGCTTCACTCATCTAGACAGAGTCTTCTGCAGATACCACCCTACAAATGGGCGAAATTGGTTGCTGCCCATACACATGTATTAACTGTGGTGGTCCCCATCTTGTAGAATGGCCTACCTGAAGAGGTCAGGAAAGCTCTAATTTGCTTTATTTTCCACAAAATATGCAAAACTGAATTCTTCAGGAGGTCTTTTAAATGCAGGTAATAGAAGTGTGCTGTAAGAAATGGCTCAAAGAGACCCTTTGGTAAAGGGACAGGGTCTGTAGACTATACTACTGGCTATTGTCTATGGATGTAAATATATTCTTTGGATAGTTGCCAAGTTATTTAATATGTCATGTCAAATTACTTACATTTTGTTTCAGTAATGTTTTATTTCAGTAATGTTTTATTTATAATCTGCGAGAACGGCAGATTATAAATAAATAAATAAACCAGTTAACATGCTGCATTAGTATTTCCCAAGGTAAACTTGAGGATACATTTGGAGAAAAGATAATCTTTCTTTTTACTCTATTCTTCTTTCCTGTAAGTCTTAAGTAGTAACTGAGAATATGAAGAAGAAAGGAAGAATTTAGGCCAGAGAAAGTTAGTCCATAAACAAAAAGGCTGATTTCTTATAAGTTGCCCAAATTCTCATGGCCTAAACTAAAAATTTGGCTAAAATGAGTACATTTTCCAGTCTTGAGTCTGAAATCAATTTAGGGACTAAAATATCCAGTGTAAACTCTGTCCAGTGTAATGTAAGGGGTTTGATCAATTTCTGTTTCACCTTGTTGTACCAGGAACATTCAAATAAAACATGGGTCACAGATTCGATAACACCTACACCACAACCGCAGTATCTGAGAAAGGAATATCCAGAATGCGGTCTTCAGAGACTGCAGAAGGTAGTGTATTTAGTCTTACAAGCATAACTGTTCATTTATATTTAGGAACTGTTAAGCCAAACAAATATGTTGGAATTGAAAAACTTTGAGAGATCCCCATATAAAGAGAAGAACAAACCTTCCTGGCTCTACAGATGGTGCTGTTTGTATCTATCTTCATAGTTAATTCTTTGATGGTTTTATGAGCTGAAGGCCATCTTAGAGACGCGATTACGTCCTATGAACATTGTATGTCCAGGGTCTGCGTCCCAGCCCCCAGACTTGCCAGGAGGGAGCAGTGGGAGGCAACCAGGAGGCAGCGGCCCTACCACCCCAGCCAGCAACCAGGTCCAGAATCTGCCCACTCCAGGGGGAAGGAGCGAAAGGCCAAAGCCTCAGAGGGCTGGAGGGAGCAGGGAGAGACCAGCCAGCCCCACCCTCCAGGGGGAAGGGAGGGGACTAAGCAGGTCAGAGGAAAAGGGCCAAGGCAGGGGGAATAGGGATCCAGTAGCAGCCCAAACAGAGCCCTTACCAGCCAAGGAGGAGAAGCAGCCACTACAGCCCAGAGCCACACCCCGGCTAGAGGACAGCAGCCTGGCTCAGGAGTTGCTAGGAGCCAAACCCCTCCAGGTGGAGCTGCCACAGGCATTCTGGGGGAGGAGATGGATAGCCCCGCCCAGCATCAATGAGCAGGCAGCCCAGAAGCTGGCCAGGGCAGCTCCTCAAGAGCAAGGCCAGGCAAGCTCAGCAGCACAGAAGCTGGCTTTGGCAACTCCTCATAAGCAAGGCCAAGGAGACCTCAGCTGGGGATGGCTCATACTCAACCCCACCCTGCCAGCAAGGCAAAGAAGCCTAGAAGGGATTAGTGATAGGAGGGAAACACCTGAGGGAAGGCACAGCTGGGCCAAGTCAGGAGAGGGAACAAGCCTGGAAGGAGGGCGGGGTGGAGAAAGGAAACACTATAAAAGCTGGCTGGGAAGAGCTCCGGGGTGGTGGGTGTGAGTGAGGAGCAGAGCAGAGCAGAGCAGAGCAGAGCAGAGCAGAGCAGAGCAGAGCAGAGCAGAGCAGAGGCTGGGAGGACGAGATGATGGAGGATGAGATGATGGAGGACGCAGAGGGTAAGCAGACCAGGTTGAGCAGGCCAGCGAGTGGCTTGAGAGGGTGATGTATACCGCCCCTCCTTCCACAGAGCAGGGTCCTGCAGCATCCCTGGTGCCCCTCTGACGTCAGGGCCGGCCCAGCCGGCGCCCCACCCAGCGGCGGCAGCGACAAGCCCTGACATTGTATAATACTCAATTTTCCTTCAATTGCTTGGTTCCATGCACTAGAGTAGCTATCATGCTTCAAGTAAAACAGTAAGCTATTGTTCTCAGAGAAAATTATTTTAAGCTTCATGTTCAGAGCCAGAATCCAAGCACTGGCTTCAACAGAATGCCGGCTCAATTCTAATCTGAGGACGGTACCTGCCACAAACTTCAGTATTCCACATATGTGGAATAAAAACTGTGTTAGTGGTTGATCTATAGTTTCATCTGTCTTATGAATCCACACTGCTACTCCACAGAGCTCATTTCGAGGGGGAACGCACTGGAAAACCATTCCGGTAGTACCCCCAAGTCAGGTGGCCACGCCCACCTGATTTTAAAAATTTTGGGCCATTTATGCCTTGATTGGGGCCAAAACAGCCCGTATCGGGTTGGTGTCGGGTGGATAAGGGCCTAAATGGACCAGATCGGGGCCGAAGTGGCCAGAATCGGGTCGGTGCCAGGCAGGGGGAGCCGCCCCCCACCCAGCACTGAACTGGTCCCGGCCGGTTCAGCCCTGATCCGGGCCAAACAGGTCAAAACCAGCCATTTTCCGGCTTCCCCCACCCGGCACCGACCTGGTCCCAGCCAGTTCAGCCCCGATCTGGGCCAAAACAGGTCAAAAATGGCCACTGTCAGCCATTTTGGGCCGTTTTAGCCTGGATTGGGACCGAAACGTCTCGGATTGCGGCTGAAACAGCCTGGATCGGGTTGGTGCCAGGCGGGGAACACTCCCCCATCTGGCAGCAGCCAAATCCTGGCCATTTTGGCCCGATCAAGGGGTGTGGAATATGTTAATGTTATGCTAATGAGTTCCTGCAATTCTTTTTCTACGAAATGACCCCTGCTGCTCCGTATAGTATTTGAAGTATTACTTTGGTATTAAAAACTGTAATTGCAGCTGGAAGGTATTGTCCACTTTTTCTATAGGAGAATTGCTTTATTGCAGCCCTAGAAGAAGCTACTGATGCATAGCAACCTTACACTGGGGCTTCCAGGCTAAGTCATCATTAAAAGTTACTCCAAAATACTTGAAAAATCTGAATGGCTCCAGTCTGTTGTCATCTAATCTCCATTTAAATTTGCAGCGTCTTCTCTGTTTGGTAAAAACAAGAATCATTGACTTGAGAATACATTTGGAGAAAAGATAAAGGAACTACATGTGGTAGTAGTGACTCTGGACAGGCTGTGTTTCACAAAGGTATTTGAGTACTCTAATACTACTGTTCCTAGAAGGCTCTACCAGTTTGGTGAAGTAGTTAGACTGTTGGATTAGGAGCTGGAAAATCATTTTCGACCATGAAGCTCTCTGGGAGATCATAAGTCAGTCATGCTTGGTCAGCCTCACCTACCTCACAAGGTTGTAATGAGGATAAAATAGGGAAGGGAGCTGCCCCAAGTTTTTGGAGTAAGTATGAGTTTACTTCTAGATATTCCATACAGGCAAATATTTACATTAACAACCACTTGAAAACTGTATATTGGAATCATGGTATAGCGCCTTCTTCTTTTAAGTTTTTTTACTACATTACTACATTAAGTTTCATACTACATATAAAGTACCCTGTACTTTAGTAAAATCCTAACTCTAGTCCTATATTTCAATATAATATTTTAATATTACAAACATATATGATAAATCAATAAATAATATGCTAACAGAAAAGTATAATTGTTCACTGTCAAAGATTTCTCTCAATTTGCTTGTAAAATGCCAATTTTGGTAGTAAATAATCTATTTCAGAAGAAATATATAGAGAACATAAGAAGTGTCATAGTTTTGGAGGCATAAGCAGACATACTCTGATACAGCAATTTGCTATAGGAACGTCAGCTCTAATTCTGCTTCATAGCACACAAACAGAGCTGAAGTATGACTATAGTTGTCCACAACACTTCCAACACTAACAATTTGACCCAAAATGGGGGTTTGTGCTAAAATATTTGAAACACTACTATGGGTGGAGTTACAGGTGGCCTCCAATACAGGAAGAGTGAACTTTGACTCATATGAGCTCACCCCAATGCACACCTTAAGGTAAACTGAAACTGACACATGTAAATACATACACAAGTACTACTTATGCATTCCTTTCACTATGAAAATTATACAAGAAAGGTCTGTTTACATTTATACATATAACCCCAAATCGCATCCTCTCAGCAGTGTGGACAGGTTCCAAACCCAAGGCTTCTTTTAAACCATACTTGTGCATAATGCATATACCATGATCATGTATAAACCAACCCCAATTCTTCTCAACATTTATGTATCTATCATCTTCTACAGTTTCATCAGGGCAGTGAAACTACAGGGTTTGACAAAAATATAATCACATTCTGAATAACACTATACGCTACATAAAACCCAATTTGTCAACTTATATGTCTGCAGCAAAGACTTTCATTTAAATGCGTGATATGTATTATGTTTTTTATCATGAGTAGCTTTAAAGTTCTGCTTCATTCTGTTCCCATCATTCTATGTCCTTGGAACTTGACACATTGCAATTCAGACTCTCTCTCATCTTGATATAAAATGTCAATAGATATTAATAATTGGAGGGGAAGGTGGGGAATCTGTTTCACGCTTACTTTGTTTCCAACCAATACCACATTGTATTATGTTACTTGAATGATAAACCCTAGTTCTAGTTTCTCCTGCTGTGCTAGCAAAATTTTAATTGGATATTATCTGATTCAGTAATTCTCACTTTTCACAGTTGTGAAACTGTGCCCTTGAAACATAAACCTTAATAAATCAGCAATGTTCAGTGACAAAGAAGTTACATATAAGAGATCCTACCAGGCAAAATTACGTCTGTTACAAACTGACTAGGAAATGCAAGTAAGACACACATCTCTGCCAAATGTTTTAACTACTTCAAAAGAACTATGAGCATCATATGAATGAATATGTGTTACATCCCTTGACTGCTAGTATATGTAACTGGGTACTTTAATTTCATATTGCGTCAACATCCTCATAGTTCTACTTTCTTAAGAAACCTTGAAAAAACTTCATGAACAGTATCTGGATTTTTCTCACCTCTGGACCATCTATATAGAATACAGAACAAGACACTGATTTTTTAATAATTTAATGAAAATCAATAGCTGTTATTTAGGGGAAATGACTAAAGCCACAATTTCTTTAATCTACCCAAGAAAGCATTATATAAGGATTCTTAAGGAGGTAGGTTGTCTATGATCACACTGTGTACATATATAACAGGGTTTATTTTCACATTCAAACAGTGTTTTTCAGTCCTTATCTCCATACATTTATATTTTTAGTTCTTAGGAGGAAGAGATTAGTGCATTTGATGAAACCAAAAATAGCTTTTTCATGTAAACATAATTAGGATGGAAATTATAGCTATTCACATTTGTTGTCACATTTATTTTTTGTTCCTTTAATGGAGAAGGCTATAATGTTCAGCATCAAGGGTTACAAATGGAAAATACTGCATGACAGAGGGTCACAGTTAGTTTGTGTAACTGACTGTGTTTTGTTATGCATAAATATAAATTTATGCAAGATATGCTTCTAGTAGTGCCCTTTATGGTGTTTTATGTTCCTGGAAACAACAACTGTAATACCAAAAGCAGTTTTAGACATGAGGTAAAAATGCAACTAGTGTCAGGTTCAGTGTGTATATGAGCTGTACTGACTCCATTTTCTAATGCTTCTAGTGTTTAAGTGTTTTCTCCACAGGTGCACAAGTTCCCAAGCAGACTGCTCTCCAAATGAGATTATGTCTATCAACGTTCCACCCAAGATTAACCTTGAGAGAGACCAGCTTCCCAAGCCTGGAAGATGTTGTTTTGAGAACTGTGGGGGGAGGCTGGTTCAGCTGGGAACTGTTACTTTGTACCTCATGCTTTTCTCTTCATTGGTAACAATGCTCTTGTACCATCCTGAATCTCCTATTCAGGCCAGTGGACTATAATGAACTATTTCTGCAGTAAAGTTTCCTTATTCAAACAATGGACTCTTGTTTGCTTGCAAAGGAGAACCTGTAGGAAAGACATTATCTAGCCACAGTCTGACAACTAGTCCAGTGCGTGATCACTTCTATATAAAGTTTGTTTGTCTTGTTATATAGGAAAGTGGTGCAGGTTCAAACATATGCAAGATCACTTTCAGTCAGATGAACTTCAGAATGATGTGGAAGTGACTGCTATTGGGCTGGGTGTACATGTTCATTGTGTCTGAAGATGCCTTGAGTAATAAGAAAAGATTATTCTTTATCCACTAAATGTTATCCGGAATAATGCCCTAAATGGAATATTTAATAATGAAAGTTTCTTAAATATAGCTATTCATTTAAATTGAATGCAAAGGTGTTATGGTCTAGATTACTTATGTGCAAGTCCCTATTCATTCTTCTTCAGTTATATACTAAGCTAAATGTTTGCTATGTGATTTAAACAATGGCATGCAGAAATCCTACTGGCAACTACAGAAAGACTGCTTGCTTTGATTTCTTTTCTAATCATCAGTCCTATCATTCTAATTAAAATATGTTAAAACACCAATCGAGAACAAATATTCCAGACTGATATAAAAAATTACAAATGCAGACCAAGATGAGAACCTAATTCTCGGTAGCTACCAGAGTATCCATATCAGTAGCTAGATTAACAGAGCAATCCTAAACAGAGTTACTTCAGTCTAAGGCCACTGAAATCAATGAGCTTAGACTGAAGTAACTCTGTTTAGTATTACACTGCTAGTCTTTCAAATAATTACTAGAAAGCCCAGCCAAAAAAAAAAAAATTACTAGAAAGCCCAGCCCCCCCCCCAAAAGCTCTCAAGCATGGTATGAAGAGATTTCCAGAGGCATGGTAGCATTGGATGCATCTGGCAACCTCTCTCCAGTTATGCCCTACTTCTCAAAATAAAGAGGTTTGTTCTGGGGTGATGGGCAAGCAGAGGCAAGGAAGCCATTCATTTAGTTTTGACAAATTTTCAACAGGAAATCTAAGAAAACCAAATAAGGCAAACCAGGGTTGTGCGTATTTGTTAAAAATGCACATGGAGGCCTCCAATCAAACAAAGCAATTAGGTGTGTGGGTGAAAATCATATATACCTTAGAAGAGTGATCTTTGACGCTTTTGCTGCAGCTGCATCCACTGTCAAAAACATATACTAGTCTTCAGTTTAAAAAGTGGCTTTTCCTGCTGTCATAACTGAAACATAAGTTCTCAGAAGTTAACCAATGGCATTCTTTGAATCTTCACAGGTGACACCTGCATGCTGCATGTGCAATTTTGTTTGTAGAACTAGTACGGCACTTGAATGCCATTTTGCCTCAAATCCTGGATTATGCCATTTTCACACAGCAATATTCTGTTAAATACAAATCAGTCAGAAATATTTCCTCCAAAAATCCACTCATCTGAAAAAGTCAGCTGGCAGTCCCATGCCAAGCTCCTTTCCCACTTCCAAGAGTTGTAGTGCTGCCCAGTAAACTGCCTAGTCTGTCTAGGCACTTTAGGAAAAAATCAGACATCCAGAAATGCATCCAAAAAACAACATATAGTTTTGTGATACAACATTACTTTGTATATTACTGAGTCATGTAAAAACTGACAATAAATTGTTTTGTGACAGATGTGTAGAGGAAAATGATCTCCCTGGTCTTTAGCCTTCAGCTGTCAAATGTGTGAAGGTAAAATTTTTCACTGTCGAGTGGCAAACAGACACATGCTTGTCCTTGCCCCCAAACAACAAATGGTAACAAAAATACTACCCCACAGTTATTTGAAGCAACATCTCTCAAAGATATATCCTGAAGGTTAGAGAAGAATATGAATTTCAAAGTGGCATTTTTTAAAAAAAAAGCTGTAATAAAAAGAACATTCAATACTGCTGATAATTATATGGGAAGGAAGGGAGCCCTTGAGATAACATCACTAAGGCAAAGATGCTCATGTCCTTACTAAAATACAATAGCAATTACATTTCTATACAATTTTTCCTCTTAAAGAATCCCACAAGTACAATATAGAATTGCATAAGTCTTTCCACAATGAAAAACAGCTGGTTTCTGTGCTGCACAGCTGTTAACAATCAGCTTTTACCACTAACCAGCACTGTGGGTGAATGGAAATGCAAACTGACAACCAAGTGTAGTTGAATAAGTTTCAATATTTTTCAGAACTAACTTTCTACAAAACCAAGGAGACAGAACCACTGGCTGCATTGTGCTATTCACTGGCTGCATTGTCTATTCATGTTACCAAATCTATTTCCTATTCAAGTAGCAACTGTGTGTGCTAGATAAGATTTAAACAGTTCTAGATTACCCTGCCTTTGCCACCTGAATACAGAAAGCACAGGGCACAGAGCCTGTCTCTAACCAATTGCATGAATGTTTGTCATAGGGAAGTGTTGCCAAGGAGCCCCCCTCTCCTGCACTAAGGCCTGCCATGAACTGTGTTTGGGTTTCCTGCGTTGCTGTTTTACTGCTACACCAAAGACTGCCTTGCGCATGTGCACTTTAACACACGTGTCTATTTCCTGCCTGGTTACTGTCTGCCACGGACTATGCCTATTCCTGCCTCTGCTAGGGACTAAAGCTATGGACTAAACTATCTTTCTGGGCAACAGTGCCCATGCCAGTATCTTGACTCTCCTGCATGCCTGGACCCCGCTACACGTGTCTGTTTCCTGCTTACGCTCTTTGCTACGAATTGCCTACACCGGGCTGCCCCTATCTCTGCTATGGACTGTGTTATACCTGCTGTTCCCTGCCTCCATGGAAGCCTGCCTCACCTGGGCCCAAGCTGCGCTGTTAGCAGCCAGGGGCCGGCCAGGGAAACCTCCAGCGAGCCTGACCAGGCACCCCCTGGCCAGTCCCCACCTGGAGACTCCCGCGGGTCGGTCACCCAGCTTGCCCTCACTACCAGGCAGCCTGCTAGCAAGTCCCAGCCAAGCCCAGCCAGCAGCCATGTTCCCAGGCAGCCAGAAGACCAGCCTGAACAGCCTGCTGAGAGAAGCCATTTCGGAGAAGCGAGCAGACCACGTCCACAGCGGCGAGCCTCGCCTTGCTCTGCATATCTTAACAGCCGCCCCGGAGAAGAAGCTAAGTGCTGACCATCCCAAGCACTTAGAGAATGCATCTCAAATCAGCCTCCGCATTCCAGAGATGATGACGTCAGGACAAGCCCTGTCCACTGGAACATCCATTCAACATGCCCGGATCTCCCCCTCCCCTCTTCCCAAGGTGTCACAATAATATAATCAGATTCCTAAAGTGGCCCATCTAGGGTAGTTGTAGAGCCATTAAAACCTTTGTTTCGCCCGTGAGAACCACTAGGAACTGCACCAGCCCCAGGGTACATTTTGAGGTATTTAAGCTGGTCTCCCAGGCCACATGGTGCGCATGCCATTCCTATCCAGACTCCTTGCTGTCACTCTATCCCGGATCTAGTGCAGGCATTAGACCACCTTGTCTCGCTGCTATGTCTTTGCTCCGCTTCAGGATTGTGAGTATACCCAACTTCATCGCTCTCAAGTGGGCTACCCCGCTAATGCAACTGTCTCTATTTTCCTACTCTGTTTTCCTAGCTCTTGTGTGTAACCTTGTATGCATGTGCTAGTTCAGGCATATGCCACATTATTTAGTAAAACACGTTGTATCTTTATTTAATCTGCCTCTTTATTGCATGAGCCTCTGGAGAGGGACCCCGGTATATATTGGTTAAAAGATCCGCACTAAATTTAGTTCCAGACTGCCAGCTAATTCCCCATTCAAATACAGCAGTTCTGGTAACAGAAGAAAGTCATACCAGGAGAGAGGGTCTTCAGCACTTCTCAGGATAGGTATTAGTGCTGAGCCAAACCATACGGTAAGGTGGCTGCCAAATGGAGGTCTTGCTCTAAAGCCTCTCCCAGTGAGAGTGAGGTTTGCTTTGGGTTTCAGCAAGACACTGTTGTGCAGTCTCCCATCTTCCAGGTTCTCCCTGGCCTCACTGCATCTCATACACAAACACTTTGGAATGATTACTCCTGAATGATCGTACTCAAAGAATACTTGGAGAGATGCAGTGTTTGCACCTCTCCAGCCACATCTAGCATTATTTCCTTTTTCATTTTCCCTTACTATTTACCCACCACCACCACCACCACCTTTTATGAACTGGCAATTTACTCCTCTTTTTGAGTGTTTTCTTCTCAAGGATCAGATTTGTTTTGCACATCTACCTTTCCACATACAGCTTTTAATCCTGATGTGGGAGCCATCTTTTTTGTCCACACCACCATGAAATAAAGAGGGGTATGTGGTGAGATGTTGATGTCATCATTGGTGTCACTGTTGGCATCACCAGTGCCATCACATCACCATCACCCCTTTTTAAAATTTTTGTGTTATTACACATTAAGACATTATGACCAAAGGCTCTCAGCACTAGGGCGTTAGTAGGGGAAAAAAACAAAAGAGAAATGAAAGTGAAAAGAAACCCAACTTGGCAGGCGTGCAGTGTCACCTCAAACACAGAACTTTTAACCCAAAAATCATAGAAACCTAAAAGAGATCCATATAACATCAGCACAAATTAACTGTCATTATATTGTTATGACACACATCTTTCTTGTTTGTGAAGGAAACAATTACGTTATAACATTGTAATGTCATTGTTATGGCATTATGTTGGTTTGTCCCCCCTCCCCTGGTGCTGGCCTCTGCCTCCCAGTTCTCAGTCCGCCTGCATGTGGCTCTCCAGTTTGGATGGTGGGGAGTTGTAAATTCTACACAAAAATGTCTGCCTGGAGTATGGCTGTCCTGTATTGTGGAATTTTTTTTAAAAAAACCAAGCATGATGACATTATAGCATTATGGTGTAATGTCATGTTTTTTTAAAAAAAATTCCCAATAAGTGGAAATGCAGAAAAGGTCTACTAGGAGCAGCAATGAAAGCAAACAGGGTATCATCCTCATGTGGAAGCAACCTGAGTTTTAAGAATACTTTTCCCCATTTCCCATTTGGGGGGGACACTTTGAAGGCATGGTAAGATTTGTATGGGATTAGTTTGTTTTTTTTAAAAAAAATCCAAGTATTTATTTTCATTGTAGCACATCACGAGAGCTTTAAAAAATCTTTTAGAAGATAATGTGATAATGCATATTAAACAAGTTCTTAAATTTCATTTTTAGAGCCAGGCATTTATGGGCATACACAGAAAAGAAGGTAAAAGGAAGAGCTGTTTAATGTGCATTCATTAATATGCATATCAGCTCACAACAGAGAGACTAAAAACAAGTGTGTGGGCAATGTACTTTCAAGTAAAAAAATGTTGAGACAACAGAAATAGGGAACAGAATAGCTGTGAACTGACATGACATGAATTGTAAAAGAGTGTAAGGTAGAGATTTCTTGTGGACCTTTTCATGTCCTTCAGCATGACAATTTTCACATCAAACATCACAACGTTTTATCAGAACACTAGCATGTATGTGAACAGCAAGATATTGTCCCATAAATGACATAAATAAATGACATAAATAAAAATAATGATAAGCAACCATCACATTACATTTTCCTTTGTCCTGTTTCAGCTTGCTTGCATAGGAATTTGCTCATTGTTTCTAGGATGTGGATGCTGGCATGCACGGCACCAGTGCCAAGAGTATTTATACATATCAACCTCACCAGGTCTAGCAGTAGGATTGTGCCTCATGCCAAACCATCCACAGTTGCATTCTCTATGTATAGTGTTCCACATATGCAAAATTCCAGCCTAAAACAAGTGACACGCAAGTCCAACAAGAAGTCTTAAGATTCCTGCCCCAATATAAATAAAATTGTTAGAAGTATTGGATAAAAATGGCACCAGTAAATAAGAAGCTATTGCCAGTCTGCGCTAGAATGCCCTGCCTCAGGAAGATGATGGATCTGTTGTGTCCTGAGGATTTTTAGGTCAGCAAGGTTGGTGTCACTCCTGGCAAAGCCCTCAGCAACTTGAACAATGGAAAGATGGCCCCAGGGGTCAATATTGCTCTAGATGGCTACTTTCTCCTCCTGAAGATCCTGGGATTACCAAAGAGCCCAGGACAATGAAAAAGTGGGCAGAGTTCAATGACAAATATGGGCAAACAAATATTGAACAGAGTTCAATGACAAATATTTGTTCAAAACAACTATGGGCAACCAAACATGAGTGAGAGTGTATTATTATTCCTCTGTAGGAATGATGGTGGAGAAGCAAGCTTTGTCTGCATCTGCCAGAGCTTTTCCAGGTTGTAAAGGCCTTTAATCTCTGGCCCTTGAGAACAGTGACCTAACACATTCACTGTGATCTATAATTTGGATGACAAATTCACAAGGTTATTGGCATAGAATCTGGTCCTAGTTGTATAGGGATCTTCCCATGGACAAAGTGGTCAAGCTGCTTAGACTAGAAGCCAACCATACCTAGGTTAGACCTTTGCCCTTCATATTATCTTGCAAGTAAGATTGACTGGGTTAATTGTCCAGGAAGTAATAAATGCCTCCTTGAGGGTATAATCATGGTTATTTTAAAAGAACTAACCATGAGGCCCCCTCCTTTTTGTTTGTATGCCTGTGACACAGGTTTCCAAAAAGACCAGATTCCTTTTTTATTGTTATTGCTTTGTGGGAGATATTACTACAATAACATGCCATAATACATTTTTCCCCTTTAATGTACCACAGGACTGTTATTTTGCTACATGCACATTAAACATGTTTGAATGTACATGTAGAGCGAGTTTGGTGTAGTGGTTAAGAGCACGGGATTCTAATCTGGAGAACCAGGTTTGATTCCCCACCCCTCCACTTGAAGCCAGCTAAGTGACCTTAGGTCAGTCACAGCTTCTAGGAGTTCTCTCAGTCCCACCCAACTCATAGGTTGTTTGTTGTTGTTGGGATAATAGCAACATACTTTGTAAACCGTTCTGAGTAGGTGTTAAGTCATCCTGAAGGGCAGTATATCAATCAAATGTTGTTGTTGTTATTATTGTTGTTGTTACATTATCAATATGACTATTAGAAGTGTGCCCAGGGGTTCTGAGTCAACTATGTGCTGTTATTAGTTCTTTCTGGGTGGGGTGTGGACAGCTCGGATCTATTCCATTTGTCCCCCCCCCCATTATCATGAGTTTCAGTCCCACTCTTTGCAATAAGGGCTTCCATGCTCTTTGGAGCAGCTGTTTCTGCACTTAATGGCACCAAAATGGCACAGAACACAGTCTTCTCTCAATCCATCCAGCTTTTTCTCAGTTACATTACACACACACATAAGAATGGACTCTGAAGAAGGCAAGTTTCAGCACTTGGGCACACACTATGGTGAGAAACTGATTGGCAAAGTGGTAGCAGCTCCTGGCTGGCAATGACATTCAAAACAATCCTGGTTTATGTTCTTTTATTTTTTATAGTGCCAATAAATTATTACCTTTGCATGCTGCCTGTTGCTTTCATGTTTCCTTGTGTTTATTCCCAGGAAAGTATCTTTAGAATTGCAGCCTATGACTGAAATCTTCCAGGGCTTTTATCAAGTTTGATTGATTGAACAGACCACTTGCACATACACCCCCAATGACACTTTTCCTCACAGCAACTGTATAAGTGCTCTGATAGGGGTAGGGGAGACAGACTAGCACTGGGTAGCACCACAAAACAAACTAAGATGCTGTGGGGGCAGGCAGGATTGTTTATAAGGGTGGAGTTAGAACACGTTTGCCATTTGACTCAGGAAAAAAAGAGCCCTGAAAGAATATGGAAGCAATTCTAAACAGGTCTACTCAGATGCAAGTCCCATGTTATTCAATAATGTTTATTCCCAGGGAAGTGTCTCTTGATTTGCAGCCTGTGACTGAAGTCTGCATATTCCCCCCTCCAAACATTTCCAAAGCTGAATCTCCCCATTGTGAGGACCCCAGTGGCAGGAAGACAATGCCATTGCCCGGGTAGCAATGGAGAAAAAAAAAGTACACTCGTGCACACTGTGCACATTCCCCCTTCCTGCCAACAGAGTTAATTAATAGCACAAGGACTCTTACCCCTTGGGAATGGTGTATGCCATTAAGGAAAACAAGATGCTGCCCTACGAGGCGAGCTCAATGCCTGCCTGCTGCTGCTGCTGCAAGGAAAGAACTGAAATGAAACACACTTAACTTTTTGGTGGGACTTATTAAAAATGTAGTTTCCCAGTGTTCTGGAACCTGCTTTAATAAAACGAAACAGCAATTTCCAGGTCTATTTCTGGCTTGTTTGATTTGTTTTGCATATCCCGAACGGCTATCCTTCTAGAAAAAGAGGTAAGACCTAATTTTTCTAGCTGTACTTCCCAATATCATAAATGATGAATTTAATTGCTACAAGTTCCACAGGACACCAATTGATTTTCAGAAATGGCCATAAATACAAAATAGTAAATTTACAAATACAATAACCTAGGAAATTCTTGACTAATGCACTACTATGCAAAAGATCACCATTGGGGCCCTTTCAACTGAAACCGTTTTAGTATAAAGATAATCCAAAGTATAAGTTTAAGATAATACAAATGTAGAATTTAAAAAAAAAAGATATTTTCTTTGAAAACGAAACTTAGATACTATACTCAACACATAAAATATTTTTTTTATGGATAGTGTATAAGTAAGAATGATATAGTATATTTTATATTATAGTCTTGAAAGTAATATTAGAGACTTATTTTAAACATGGTAGATATAGATATGTTATATTATATATTATAATATAGAAATTAATATTATAGGAGATAGTGATGTAATATAGATGAAGGGAATGGAAAACTGTTGGAAGTCAACTGAAAAGGGGGGGAATGGGTGGGAGTGATATAATGGTGATGGATATTGATATTGAATATTATGATTTGTGTATACTGACCCATCCAATAAAACATTTTTATAATATCAACACAAAATAAAACAAGGACATTTAAATGGAAGACAGAGTTGGTTACAGTGGTTATTGGAGGTAACTTCAATCTAGTTTGTTTCATGAGGGAATCTGGTATCTTTCATTCCTTCTCTGTTACAAATTTTAGATAAGTTTGCCATTTCCTCTTATCATAAAAGATAAAATATTTGAGCTGGTTTGTAACCTTTTTGACAAAAAGAGGAAGCTAATAATATCTGGATTTAGGAGATAATGAAAGAAGAAATCCTATTATGTGTTTAAAAATCTCTCACTGGATTGTAACAGACAATTTCAGGGCCAGGAGAAAATTATTTATTTGATTTATACCACAAAACCGCTTATACCATGATATCTGACAGCCAAACACACCCAAAAAAAGAAAGAAAATTGAGACTAGAAAATGAAGCCCTGCCCTTAACACAGTGTCAAGGGCAAACAGTGAATGCGGTACAGAAAAGCAGTAACTGATGAAATCCCACAATGCATTAGCAACATGTTCTATTTATTTTGAACAAGAGATCCCACTCTACCTATTTATTGGAATGTTGAACCCAAGAAATTCACACCTGTACTGCATCCTCTTTTAGACAGATGTAAGAAATCTAATTATATGTCATGCAGTACAATCCTTACTCAGAAACAATTAGTTATATTTTGATCAAAGGGGCTTACACTCAACTATGCATGCAAAAACAGGATTGCCTAAGATTCTTCTGTGGTGTGCCAAGAACTGGAGAAGCATGAAGTGCCTCTGTAAAGAGGGATCACAATGAGCATACTTTTTGTCTGCTAAAAGCTCCCTTACTTTGCCAAAAATTAGCAGGAATTACAACAGATCTCCAGACTAGAGATCAGTTCCTGTGCCATAAATGGCAGCTTTAGAGGATGGACTCTGTAGCATCACATCTCTGCTGAGCTACCTCCCCTCCCAAACTCCCCCTCCTCAGGCTGTGCCCCCATATCTCCAGAAATTTCACAATCCAAAGTAGGCAGCCCTATATCTGAAGCCTCCATAGTTGAAAGGGCAGTTGACATATTTCCATGGCAAGAGAGTGGAGGGCAAACAAGGTGACCAGAGACAGAGAGGGAAAAGGGGCCCCAAAAGGGGGCAAACAAGGAAAAGGGAAAAAAAGGAGGAGAGCTGTGCTAATAAAAAGCAAGTTCACTCTTCAATGTATATTTCCATGCACAAGTGGAGGAAGTAGAGCACAGGTCCAAGGATTTCTGAGGCTACAAGCAGCCAACATAAATGAAATATTTTAAAACACTGATTTTTTTAAAAAAAATAATCCATTCTATTGATACATTACATATATACTTTTATGCACAAGAAGTATAGTTATGGTGAAACTATTTACTAGGTAGCAATTTTTCTTATCCAATTACATTGGCAGCTCTGTCTTGTACATACATATACTCACATTCTCCATCCCAAAGGATCATATATATTAACCACAAGTTAAGCCTACTAGGATTTAATCTATGTTGATTTGATGTTCCTTATGGGGCTTACTCTGATATTCTGCTTAATTATTTTTCTTCTCTGCTCATCGGCAATATTGAATGGCAGTAATAATGAACTAAAATCATTGTACAAACCCCCATAGTAACCATTCATTGCTTGCTAATAGGACATTATATTTGCATTATAATGTTCTGTTCAAAGCACAGTGTGTAAATTAGTTCAGAGGGTTACAACCACAAATCTGAAACTAGAACATCAGGTCAATTAGCAGCTAAGCCAAAAGAGGTGAGGGGGGAAATATGTAGTGATTAAAATTCAAATGAGTGATCTCTTGTTACAGCAACAGATTTGTATGTTAACACATGGATCTGCCCCATCATGTAGAAAGAAGATTGGGAGAAGATAGCAAAAGAGATGCCCAGGTGAGGAATGTAGAACCTTTCGCATCAGCAGCTTGCAGTCTGTTGTAATTCTCCCCATACACAGTGCTATTCTTCAGCCAATCTGGAAGTGGGTTTGGCTTGGGGAAAATGCTTGGAGAAAGAAAGGTCTCAAGGAGATAAACAGGAGAAGAACAGAAGTTTAGGAAGAGAGGGCTGTGCATTTTTCACCAATAAGCCTATTTTACTGTTAAAAATGTACCTCCACCACCTATTTCTATTCAGTTGTGGACCAAACTGTGATTAAACATGTTTCAGCCACTATCGAGTTTATTTTGGCCTCTAATGGTTCTGTGTTATTTCTTTATGTAGTCAAGAAGTTAAAACTAGCACAAAGCTGGTGCAGAGAAAGAGGGTGCAGAGGGGAGCTCGAGGGGAGGAGGGCAAGGAGCAAGGAGACAAAAAACACAGAGACATCAGGTGGAGTTTAAAAGGCCACAACTTTATTGATTGCAGCTTTATAGAGCACTGGTGTCTCATGCAGCTTAGATCCAAGCATCAGCTGATCCACCTGCCAGCCGATGACACCACATCCCCTCAACCTGACAGATGAGGTGGAAACTGTGGGAAGACGGGAAGGTAATCAGTGGGAATCCATGAGGGAGCAAGCCTCTGTGTGGGTCCCCTGCCATCTGGAAGTGAGCATGTTCCAGCAGGCCCTGATCTGGGCTTGCCCCTTCTGTGCCTTGCTCCCAAGATACCTTAAGGGCATCCCAGTCTATGGGGAAACAGTGCCTGCTGGCTGTGTTTCCTCCAAAAGGACCCATGCCCCATGCCAAACTGCCATAAGAGCCCCAAAGGGGCTCCCACCAAAGCTTCTAAAGCTGCTGCCAACCCTTTAGACCATCCCGCAGGTCCTGCAGTCAAAGATCCTGCCCCCAACTGGATAGGTGCACACCATCAGGACAGAACACTACCTCCATGTGAAAGGAAATGTCCAGGTGTGGAATCACCCAATAAGCAGGATTAATGGACAGCCCGGGATGTACATACACTTTATATGTGTTAGACCTCTATCTGCCCACTGCGCAGATCTCAGGAGGGGAAAGGCAAAGGCCCACAGCTGGTGTGGCAGCCCCAACCCCCAATTTGAAAAGAAGTGAGTTGTGAACTCACCATCAGGCATGCCCACAGCCTCCAAAGATGTCCAGAGCATGCTGACACATTGGAAATGTGTGAGGGAGGAGCTGTCAGCGTGAAAAAGAAAGGGATCCTGGCTGGGAGGGCAGGCTGCAAAATAAGTTGACAGAATGCTAACTGGCCATGGTGGGCACCTGGATGACCTCAGGGAGAAGTGAGTCCTCCACCCCTGCTTATCAATCTTGGACTGCCTCATGGTGAGATGCCTCAGAGAGATGCCTTGATAGGAGCATCTGCTGATGTAGATATGTGGAGCTTTCGTGTTGCTAAACATGTCATATTAACTAGTTATGCTTTGTTTCAGAAAGTTCGTCTCTATCCTCAGCTTTATGCTTGTTTAAATTTTTCTGCTACCATTCCTTATTCCTTACTAAATATCCTAACTGTTGTTCATTATTGTATTTTGTTCAGTGAATGTCCTGGCTATTGATTATATTGCTTTTCACTTGCACTGTGTAATCTGCCTTGGGTCTCAGTAAGAAAGGTGGAGTATAAATATAAATATCAGCATCAGCATCAGCAGTCTAGAACCCATCTGAAATCTGAAACAGTGCTGAAGCAAAGCATAAGTCTGAACGTTATTGATAATATTCACCAGCTAACAGTCTAGTGGCTGTATTCTGAGCCAACTTAGGTTTCCAGGCAGTCTTTACAAGCAGGGAGTTCCCAGGCCCACATAGAGTTCATTAGTGTAATGTAGCTCTGACAACAAAACATGGTTAACAGAGGCCAACTTCTGTTTGTTCAGGAGAGCAGGAAGTTGACAGGCCAACCAATGCTGATTAACAGTATAATCCCAATCAGAATTACACCCTGCTAAGCCCCACTGACTTTGGACTCCAAAGAGTATTCCCATGACATAACCATATTAGTCTATTAGTCGGGACTCTTGTGGGCAGGCCTGCAGGCTGCTGGCTTCCCCCCCCCCGGAGTTTGCCTCCCATTCCTTCCGCATTGGGGTGGCCACTGTGGCGGCGGACCTTGGCCTTCCTCCTCCGGCCATCCAGCGTCTGGGCCGGTGGCGGTCCAGGGCTTTCCTCTCATACATTCGCCCGGCCCGGGTGCTCACATGCTGATTTTGTTCTGTCCTTTCACGTTCTCAGGTCAGCAGAAGATTGTGTGGATTTGCGGCCACAGCATCGTGCACTGGGCCGGGAAGTACGCAGCATTGTCTGGATGGGGAAGCCACCTTGGGCTGGACAACCACATCGAGATCCGCTGGTTTGGCATCCGCGGCATGCTATGGGAGGCACTGGTTCCCACCTTAGTCCACAGGCTCGTAGTCAGGGGCCGCCCGATGCGCTTGTCATCCAGCTGGGAGAAAATGACCTGGGCAGACGGGAGGGTCCGGACCTGAAGCGGGCTATGTGCAGCAACCTGGACTACCTTCGGGGCTTGTTTCCAGGGACTTTCTTCCTCTGGTCGGACTTGCTTCAGAGGCACATTTGGTGTTTCGCTCGGCACCCGGACAAGGTCGACGGAATCCAGCAAAGGTTGGCCCAGGCCATAGGGCATTACATTGCGTCGGCTGGTGGCCTTCTCATCATGCACCCGGACATTTCATTTCGCCTGGAAGCGTTGTTCCGCCTGGACGGTGTCCACTTATCCAGTTGGGGTCATGACATTTGGCTGCAGGACCTGAGGGATGGCCTGCTGGAATGGTTACAGGGGTAGGAGCGTTGGCAGGAGCCTCTTCGTGGCTCTGGTGGTGGTTGGTCATTGGATCAGATCTCTTTTGGGGGAATCAGGGCCTCCGCCCTGGTTCCCGTTAAGGGGATTCCCATAAGGAATCTTGGGAGTGAGGATGGAGATGCATGCCCAGCTTGGAGGCTACCAGGGCGTTCTCACTCCCAGGTGGCAGGGGAATCATGGAGGGGTGTACACCCATATGATCTCCCCCTTTAATGCCACTCCTTGGTTCCCCCCCTCAGCAGGGGTCTGAGGGGGGAGGGGTCATCGGCTGGCAGGCAGGTCAGCCGATGCTGCTGGGAATCCGATCCACATGACTGCCAATGCTCCTTATTTGCTGTTTTCAATAAAGTGGTGGCCAATTTTTTCTCCAAGCAAATGTGTGGTCTGAGTTTGTCGCCATGCCTCCGCCCTCCTCCACACCATCAGCATTAGGCTGCAAGAGCTCTTACAAACTCATACTGGAATAAATCCTAGTCTTGAAGGATGTCTGCTTTGTTTTCCAACGAGTATTACTCTGCTTAGGATTCCACTGTAAAGGTCCTACATACTGTAATATTTCTAGGTTCACAGATAAAAGAATTAACAGAGTAAAGAATGGGTTAGACTAGAATAATTCTGTATAAGACTGCACTGCTATTTATTTATTTTGAAGATTTATACATGACCATTTCACAAAATTATTTCCAAGACATCTTACAATGGATCAAAACAATACAAATGCAACCTCAGAAGGAGTGGTGGTGCTTCTGGCTTGCCTTTTAATTACAAAGTAGCTAAGAGAGATGTTTGGGACATGTGATGTCATAAGCTCTCCCTGGGTCTCTGATGCTGTTGTCTTTGAGAGGACCACAGCAAGTCCAGAGGAAATAGCCCTTCCAGGTATAAATATCTCTACTGGGCAGGACCTCTACTGGAATTGACAGAGTGGATCCAGATGATGGTGAAGCTGATGTGATGAAACCACTATGGAATGATGGAAAACAGTGACAATGGTTGATTGTGGAAATGTTTGGACATGATGCAGATCTATGTTACAAAAACTGTTCATGAGATGTTTAGATAGAACTTCCAATCCAGTTTTAACACATCAGTTATTATTTTTAAAGGCTCATTTGAAGCCATAAATACACAATACATAGTGGTTGAAAGCAGGAATAATGAATAATATGAAGGAGAGAGGATTTTTGGTACCTCAGTTTAATATTACTACTACTATTACTAACAAACATATATTAAATAAAATGGGAAGTATAGGCCTGCATGAAATATGTTCTCTAGACAGACGTAAATGTGTATGTATGTGTAATACTGTCTCATTTACAGCAAATTGAAAGTTAACACCATAACAAATAAAATAATGTTTTTGTGTGCATGGTATATCAATATAGACCATAAGAAATAAGATCTTTATTACAGATACCCTCAAATAATTTAATTCTTGCTTGATATGTTAGAGAAAAAATCCAATAAACCCATTGGATTATTGGATATTATACGCATTGTATATGACTCAGAACCTACAAATGGAAAAGCAAGGAACTAGAATATTGAAGGTAGCATGAAAAGAGATTTTGAATCTTTGTTATTTTCATATTACATATATAGTGTTGGCAGTAATAAAGACAGAATATTATTTATCTGAGAAGACAAAGATCCTGATGAATAACTAAAGGATTACTTTATATTTGTCATTAAAAGAAAAACTAAGTAAGAAGTTCTATAGCATGATTATGGAATTATTGCAATTTAACCACACATCAGAAGTTAACAACTCAGAACAAGGGGCATGAACTGAGAAAATTTCATAATAGTTATGGATCTGGGCTTGAGGAGGAGGGGGGCTTATCATGTTTGCTTATTTCTGGATAACATGTTACCAATTCAGAGTCAAACTTCTGTGTTTTTTCGGGTTTCACAGTTCCTTTACCATTATTTTCAATGGGGAATGTATAAGAGGGTCTGGGGCAGTTGTTTAAAGATAATGGCACCAATTTGCACAGAACACAGCCCTCCCTCTAATCCAACCCCCCCCCCTAAGTTTCAAGGAGTTTGAACAATGGGGAGTGATTTACAGATCCCCAAAGTAGGTCCCTCTCTGTGCAGTCACATTTCTCTCTACTGATTCCTAGACCTCTAGTTGGCCACCAATATTAAAAAAACAAAGCCCTGTCTGCATTCATTTCATTTTCCTACTCTTATAGTGACTGACAATTTAAAAAAAATTACCTTTCAACTGAAAACTCCACATTTTGCCATTCTCTCTCGTTGTAGTTTGTTGTTTGTTTCCTTTCAGAAAGTAAGGAAGGTTTCCATTGCAGATGGCCCCCATCCCATTGGTCTGTCATTATTCTCTATAGGGGAAGAGGGAGGAGCTGGAATTGTCATTTTTCAACCAAATGTCACCAAAATTGCAGCACAGCTTCTGCTTGTCCACCAAAGGACCCACCAAGTTTCAAGCAAATTGGACAAAAGGTTGAAATTCAACAAGATCCCTCCAGCCATTGTATTGCACTTCCATTATTCCCTATGGAGGACTTATTGGGGGTGGGGTGGGGTCACTGTTTTTCAACCAAATGTCATCAAAATTGCTGTAAAACTTCTGCTTGTCTACCAAAGAACCCTCATGTTTCAAACAAATTGGACAAAGGGGAGGGGGTTGATTGTACAGATCCCCAAAGTAGCTCCCTTTCTGCACAGCTTGCCCCCTATCTCTCAACCCGTGACCTAACAACAGTGATCTATTCAACGGTCACCTCCAGATTAGACTACTGGAACTCATTCTATGCAGGGCTTCCTTTGGGTCTGACCTGGAAATTGCAGTGGGTCCAGAACGCTGCTGCACATGTCCTGACAGGCATGCCATACAGGGTACATGTGACACTAATCTTGCAACTGCTACACTGGCTTCCTGTGGAGTTCTGGATCAGGTTCAAGGTTTGTGTCTTAACCTATAAAGCCCTAAACAGACTGGTAACAGCATACATGAGGGATCACCTCTCCCCATATGTACCCTGGAGAGCACTTAGATCAGCAAGAAAACACCTACTGGTGGTCCCTGGCCCCATGGAGGCTTGACTGGCCTCGACCAGGCCCAGGGCATTTTCAGTCCTGGTCCCGACCTGGTGGAACTCTGTTGGAGGACACTTGGCCCCGCCAAGATCTTGTATCCTTTTGGCAGGCCTGCAAGACAGAAATGTTCCGCCAGGCATATGGTTGAGGCCAGCATTAGATCCACCAAATAAGCCTCACTGCCGTCTCCTATCAGCTGGGGGGGGGGCATATGGACATCTGCCCCCATGCATAAGTAGTTACAGAATACCAACTCACACTTCCACTCTTTCTTACATATGGTGTACATGGAAGGGTGAAGGGGGCCCCATCTTTGGATACTGGGATTATGTCTGTCAAGTTTTGATTTACTGAAATGTTAGATTTGTGAGATCTCTGATTTTACTGTTATTACCGATTGTATTTGATCTATCGCTGTAACCCACCCTGAGCCCACTCATGGGAAGGGTGGGCTATAAAAAATTAAGATGAGGAGGAGGAGGAGGAGGAGGAGATGAGGAGGAGGAGGAGGAGGATACCCAGCAAGGGTGCCACCTTGCAGTGGTGGTGAGGCTTGTGTGTTCCGATGAGGCTGAGAGCTATACTGGTGGTAGCATTGCTACCAGTAGGGGCACCCAAACCAGACAGGTCTTGACTGAGGAGCCAGATTAAGTGCACCCAACAACCCTCTTGTCTCTCATGAATGATGAGACAAAATAAACAGAAATCCATACCAGATCGGCCATCGCCCAGGTCACCAAGGACCGCAGCAGGTGCTATGGCTCCTGGACACCTGTTGACAAATGTTCAGCAGATTCTGTTGAGGAACCAGGACAGACTGCTGCAGTGCTACTGGAACAAAGTAAGTGCAAAACTTGGACAACCACCGAAAATCGAGAAATAATGAAATGTTATTATAAGGCAAATCCATCTGCCCGTCGTTTCCAGAAAAAAATGATGCAAATTTGGAAAGAAAATCACCCACAATGTGGTATAACAGAGCAAAGAATAATTAATCAAAGACGGTTCTTATTCGGAATAAAGTTTTCACAGAATTGGAATTGCAAGAATTGGAGAAACTGGCAAAAAAGAAACAACAAAAAATAATGACCAAAAAAGGGAAAACATCACGGCTGAACAGACTAAAGCCACAGTGGAAGAACATGCTCTACCTGAAATACAAGCTATGGATCAGCCTGATAATAATGATTTGAATGAACAGCAAAGAGTTCTGAAAGAAAAATTTTTGAGTCATGTCAGCCAAGGCAGTGAACAACAAAAACTTGATAACTTGAATTGCTGCTATATGCCAATAAAGGCTAACTTGACTTGACTTGACTTGAACAACAAAAACTGCCTATAATTCACCAAATACAAAGAAAATAAGTTAAAACTTTACTGAATGTAGCCAATGACATCATCGATACAATTCCAACCAACACATTAAAAGAAACAAATCAAATCATGTATAGTACAGCTGATATAATAACTGCAGAGCTTGGCTACAACTCCAAAAAGAAAAAGCCTGGCATACCAAAATGGAAAACCCAACTGGGAAAAAAGATTAATAAACGACGTGGAGATATCAGTAACCTGAAATATCTGAAAGATGGAAAATTGGAAAATGAGAGGATAAAAGATGGACTATGCCAAAGGTATGATTTGGAAAGGAAAACAATTGCTGAAACCATAGAAGAATTAAAACAATGGGTAATAGCAACAGCAAAGAAAATAGAAAGATATGATGGGCGAATAAAGCAGTATAAAGAAAATTTGCAATTTCGAAGCAATCAGAGATTATTCTATAAGTCACCGGGAGAAAATACAGTGCAGAAGAACATCATCCCATGTAAAGAAGATGCCCTGAAATTTTGGCAAAAAAATTGGGAAAGCCCTGTAGAGCATAATAGAAATGTCCCATGGATTAAAGACATTAGTAAAGAATTTAAAGGGAAACGGATGATTTGGTAATAACTGAAATGGTTGCCAGACAAGTGAAGAATGTGAAGAACTGGAGTGCAACTGGGCCAGATTAATTGTATGGATTTTGGCTAAAGCATTTAACAAGTTTTCATCAACATATGGGATTTCAGAAAGGTCTGGGAACTATAGACCACTGTCAAACGCTATACCAACTGGCTTACTCTGGAATAAATGGGCCAACAAAGGCACTTTATGTAGCATTTGTTGACTTGGCTGCCGCATTTGATTCAATCAATAGGTCCCGCTTATGGTCCAAGCTTGACAAACTTAACATTGATAAGCGACTGCTGTTTCTGCTTCGTGAGCTGCACAAAGAGACTTTTGCTCAAATCAGGGTGGGAACCTCTGGATCATTAACCAACAGAATCCCTATTAGCAGAGGTGTGAAACAGTGTTGTGTGCTGGCCCCTCTACTATTTAACCTGTACATCAATGATATCAATGAGTCTCTGTCAGGTCCCCAATTTATGCCACCTTCTCTGGGACAACAGAAGATTTCAGTTCTCCTTTATGCAGATGAAATGGTCCTAACCTCCCTGACCAAGATCAGCTAGAGGAGACTCTTGGACCAGTTAGGCCACTATTGTAATGAAGAAGCTCTCAATGTCAACTACACAAAGACAAAAGTAATGGTTTTCAAGAGAAAGCTAAAAATCTCCTGCTGGAGCATCCTTGGCAACCCAATCCAACAATGCAGTTCCTTTAAATATCTTGGGGTAACCTTTAAAGAGACTCTGAACTGGAAGACACATCTTGCGTCGGTTAAATCCTCCGCATGAAGGATTGTAGGGTCAATCATACATTTCTTTTATACAAAGACTGATAGATCCAGCACTGAAATTATTTAAGAGCATGGTAGTCCCTCACCTCCTATATGGAGCTGAAGTGTGGGGATGGAAGGAAGACATTCTAACCAGCCTTGAGGTAATCCAAAACCAGTTCTTGAGACGGATTTTGGCTTTACCCAAAGGTGCTCCTGCTGCCCTGATGAGGGCTGAAACAGGACTCGCCTCCCTTAGGGCGTGGGTACACCTTGCAGTTTTAAAATACTGGAAAAGGATCCAATTTTCCAGTTCTGACTCCTTAAGTTGCCAATCAGTAAATTACTTACTATCCAAAGACCCCACATGGCCTGGCTTTCTATCCACCATTTGCCAAAGGTATACCATCCCGGATGACCTGTTAGGGGTCTCAGCCAACAACCTCCCACTTAAGGAGTGGATCTATAAGTCAGATGCAGTGATGGATTGGCTATCAATTGTCAGACTATGCTACTCCAGAGCTGATAGTCTGGTTCACTCCCTTCAGCAAGAAGACCAAGTCTTTCTATTTCCAAAGGATTTATTGTGAAAGACAGCATTCATCTCTGAGCATACACATTCCAGGATAGAAATCCTGGCCGACCAAAGAATTGACAAGAATAACTCATGAAAAGAAAATGGTTACAGTTCACACTCCCTATCCCAGCCTCCCCCCCAAGTTCACATAGCAAAGCTTCACAGGCACGATGTGCTGGCCAAGGACGAGCAAACTGATAAGAGCTTCCTTTCCCATGGCAGCGGCTCCCAGCAGGTTTGAGGCCTGGGGAAAAAAACCAGACTAAATACTACACAGTTAAATATGGCTTCACTCAGGTTAAACAGGTTCTGACATCAATATCAAAATCTAAGGCAGCTCCTTGGTATAAACTAATCAAATTTGACCATTCAAGATCTCCCTACCTAGCCAGTATTTCTCATTACAACTTCAGAGTGTCTTTCACTGCTCTGCGCTTCCAGATGATGCAGACAGCTCTTTTGGCAGGGCGTTATTCTCACACCCCTATAGAACATTACACCTGCATTTGTGGATTACCTACAGTGGAGAACCTTTCCCACTACCTACTTTATTGTCCATTATATAGTGTACCCAGAGCTAAATTTTTGGCCAGAATCCTACCAGTGACAAACACATACTCTGAAATCAAGAAGATTGTGTTTTTGTTATCTGACACTGATAATCATGTGTCCTATAGAGTCTCTCAGTGTGCACTCGCAGCCAAAAAGATAAGATCTAAGGTGGTACTGAATGAGGCTGCTTCGTGATCCCTGGGATAGTTTGGCATACTGTATTGTTTTAATTAATTTTAGTAACTTATATAAACTGTGATAAGGGACTTAATTGTTTATTAGTCAATGTTTGGTGTATTGTGATGGCCTATGCCTATAGACAATAAACTCTTTTGATCTTTTGATCAATGTATGGCAGTGCAATTCAATGAAATGCTTCAAAATTCTACCAGTGAAGAATGGCTCACAAAAGGCTGCACATTTCTGATTGTGAAGGATGAAGGAAAAGGCAATGAGCCTGACAATTACCGCCCAATCACATCCCTTCCAACAACATTCTAACTTTTCACAAGGATATTAGCAATATCAGTATATGATTATTTAATGGAAAACAATATGTACCCTACTGAACAGAAAGGCAATTTTAAAAAGTAAAGAGGCACTAAAGATCTACTGCTAATAGACAAAATGGTATTGAAAAATTAAAGAAGACGAAAGACGAATTTGAATATGGCATGGATTGACTACAAAAAAAACTTGATTCACTGCCACACAGTTGGATTAATACCTGCCTGGAAATTTTTGGATTTGGTGAAAACATCAAGCTGTTCCTTAAGGAAAATATGCAAAAATGAAAAACCATGTTAATGGCTTATGGTGAAGAAACTGGGGAAGTTTGTATCAAAAGAGGTATATTTCAAGGGGACTCCTTGTCGCCTTTATTATTCAATATCTCATTAATCCCCTTAACAATGGTCCTAGAGAAAGCAAAAATGGGTTATTATATTTCTGATCAAGCTGGGAAAATAAACCATCTCCTGTACATGGATGATTTGAAATTGTATGCAAAGTCCCACTGAACTTGAATCATTGCTTAATACAGTGAAAATGTACAGTGATGATATTCAAATGAAATTTGGCTTAAACAAATGTGCAGTACTCTCCATGCAGCAGGGGAAAGTAAAAAATATTGACGGAACAGAACTTGAAAACGGCAACATTATGAAATTATTATCAAACAATGAAAATTATAAATATCTTGGAATATTAGAATTAGATAACATCCTGCATGTGAAAGTAAAAGAACTGACTCAGATAGAACATATCTACAAAAAATTCTGAAGTCAAAATTAAATGGTGGAAATACAATCAAGGCCATAAATACATGGGCAACTCCAGTGATCAGATATCCAGCTGGAATAATAGATTGGACACAAAGCAATTTAGAAAAATTGGATCAAAAAACACAAAAACTAATGAACATGCATTTACACCCAAAAAGTGATGTCGACAGGCTAGATCTACCACGAAAAATTGGTGGAAGAGGAGTGTTACAATTACATCAGGTAGTGGAAGAAGAAAAGAGAGGCCTGAATGATTACATCAGTAGACGTACAGAAAAATTACTTCAGGCTGTGAAAACAGAGAACCTATTAAAAACAACCGAAACAAAGGCTGAATACAAGAAGAAACAGTTTGAGAATAGATTAAATGGCTAGAAGAACAAACTCTTACATGGACAACATCTAAAAAATATTGAAGGAAAAAGTGACAACAGCCTAACTTGGGCATGGTTGAAGATGGGTACAATCAAGAAAGAAACTGAAGGTCTGATCTTCACAGCACAAGAACAAGCTTTGCAAATGAATGTTATGAAAGCCAAAATTCAGAAAATCAGTGAAAATCCAAAATGTCAACTTTGCCAGGAAAATGAAACTGTGTCCCACCTTATCTCTGAATGCAGCAAAATTGCACAGATGGGCTACACATGACAGAGTTGCAAAGCTGAGTCGTTGGTCATTGTGTTAAAAGTATAAGTTGCCAGTATCAAAGAATTCATGGGAACATCAAGTGGAAAATCTGCTAGAAAAATGAACAAGTCAAGATCTTGTGGGATTTCAGGATTCAAACTGATCAGCACCTTCAACATAATACACCAGACATAACAGTCGTGGAAAATCAAAAAGTCTGGATAATCGACATTGCAACTCCTGGGGATGCCAGAGTCAAAGAAAAAGAACAACAAAAAAAGATTAAATATAGAGATCTGGCAATAGAAACCACCTGACTATGGAAGACGAATGCAACAGTAGTCCCCATGGTCATCGGGGCACTTGGAACCATCTCGAAAAACTCTGCAATTCATATAGAAAAACTGCAGCTTTCTGACATACCTACAGAACTGCAAAAGTCGGCACTACTTGGAACACCGTACATATTATGCTGATATCTGGTTGAGACTTAGGTCTCTGGTGGAAACTTGTATCAGCGTAGCAAGGCCAATCAATAATAACATGTGACCTCTGCTTATTGTTGATTGTGTTTCGGATAATTCAAATAATGATGATGGTGATGATGATGATGATAATAATTCTTAAAATGGCCATCAACTACCAGCCTAGCAAGAGCGCTCCAGCTGGCTACTAACATTAAAAATAACCTCTGTTGCATTCATTTCATTTTTCTGCATTTACCGTGATACTTTTTTTAAAAAAAAATTCTGCTGAAAGCTCTACATTTGCCAGCCTTCCTTGTTGTGGTCTTCTATTTGTTTTCTTGCACAAAGTGAGGGAGCTTCATTTGCAGACCTCCCCACCCATTGATCTGTCGTTATTCCCTATGAAGAATCTGGGGGGGGGGGAGTAATTGTTTTTCAGCCAATGTCACCAAGTGCCGCTTTTGTTGTCCACCAAAGTATGTCCAGGTTTCAAACAAATTGGTAAAGGGTGTAAATTCTACAGGGCCCTGAATAAGTCTCCCTCAGCCATCGTAATTGTACTTCCGTTATTCCCAATGAGGGACTTGTTGGGGGTGGAGCTAAAGTTGTTTTTCAATCAAATAATACCAAAATTGCAGCAGAGCTTTTTCTGCCTGTCCCCCAAAGAACCCCTATATTTCAAGGAAATTGGACAAAAGGTTTGAATTCTATGAGCTCCTGAACAAGCCCAGGCTTCCTACTTCCAGAGGAAGAAAAAGCTCCAGCCCACAAAGGAGGGGGGAAGGATATTGGAAGCCTTCTGCAGCTGGGATTGGCCGGGAGTGCTGTACTCCTTTTCAAGGATCTAATGGGAATGGAGAAATGCTGTTGTCCAGGAAATCAATATAATTTAAGGGAAACACAAGCTCATGCTGCCTGGCCGGTAAGCATGGGAACTTTAAAAAAGTGGGAGGGAGGAAGGGATTTCATGTTTGGGGAGAACGGATTTCATGATTCCCAAACAGCCCAGATTAGTGTTACTACTTCAGAGTATCACATAGTAAGACACCAAAACAATTGTGTTGTGGTTTTTCCTGCTTGGTAATTTCATAATGCACAGCTCCATTGACAAACCCAGAATTAAAACTACCTAGGAGTGAAATGCCAGTGAAAACAGGACTTGGTAACAAGTTACTTTGGAGTGGGATTTCTTGGTTCATAATCTAGACCATGGACCCCCAACATGGTGGCCATGGCACCTGTGAATGGTTTCCCTGGCACCCACCATGCTTTTCAGAAAGTGAGTGGGCCATTGTAAGGCGGGGCTTATTATTGGCTGCCATCATTCAAATTAAAAGGTTTTCCATGGCTGCAAATACTGCCACAGCCACTAGAGGATCAGAAGGACTGGTAAACACCTGGGTTTGTAGTTCCATTCTCCCTTCAATCTTTCCTTCTTTTTATTATTCCCATCTCTTTCTCGCTGTTTCCTCAAGCTTTTCATCTTTTCTTTTTATTCTCCCTTCTGCAATTCTTAAGCAAAATGAGAACGGAGGTATTGTATTTGGCTGCACCTCCAGAGGCAACCATTTGGGTTTTGGCTCTGCCTCCTGTGGCATCCATTTGGAGTGGTGCTTACCACCCCTTTTCAAAATTCCAAAAATGCTCACAGGCTCAAAAAGGCTGGGGACCTCAATCTAGGTCATCAAAATTGCAGAAGGCAATGCTACACAGTTCACAGAATATTCTCATAGCAGCTATGGACTAGCCAGTATAATCCCCTTTCTAAGGAGTACACCGTGCTGCATTGGGTTGCATAGCAGTTTCTCCCCCTAAAGTAACAAAACTGCTGATAAGTAGCTAGCTATCATAGGTATAGATAAAGGGGTATGGTAAAATAACAGCACTGGTGAAATGAAGCCAAACTGCACAAAGAAGAGAAATTTCAAGAGGAATGTGTAGTATGGAATAGTAAAAGTTGTAACAGAAACAAACATGGATCCAATCTTTGAAGCAAGGGGCCCCAAAAGTGACAAATGTTAAAAAGAACTACCAAAGAAGGCATAGGACATGGTCCACGGGGAAGCACTCCTTTGCACATCTGATTAATGAATCTGTTCGTTCTAAAACAGCTTGTGCAGAAGAACATTCAACTGCATTATGTCCATAACAGATCCCATGGGAGGGTTGGGGTCCCTTGCCCTTTCCAATGTGTATCTTTAATGGGCTAAGGTGTAACTGATAGGATCCTGCAATCTCATCCATTGTGTTGATTGTAGTAGTAACTTCTCTCCCTGTTTTTACCATAGGCTTTCTAAGTCTGCACAGCTGCTCCCCAGGGCCCTCTAAAATACATTAGGTAGCCATATGTTCCTCTCTCTCTTTTTTTAATGAGGAAGGAGCCAAGACACCAGAATGAGCACTAAGCAACCCCCCCCCCTTTGTTATATATTAGGATGCATCCAGATCATGGTTTTGAAAGTGTTCACATACGTATCTACCCTCTGGTATATCCATGCAACTTTTAAATTCAAAGTACCATGCAATTATACCTGGCGTGGATAAAATTTTCCATGCTTTGCTACTCATCATACACTGAACTTAAAATCTGCAAAAACAACACACAGATTTCTACTGTAGATATCTGTTTAAGTAATCAACAACTAAGACATATTTTTATTTTTCAGATGAGACATTTTCTGTGGGAGAAAAAGGAGTCTTCAATAAACATAAGAAAAAATGGGAAAGTGGGATGATTTAATGTTGTGGCTCTTTGTTGCATTTCTGGGTGGTTTGAAGCACATGTGAAATAATCCCCACACTGGGAATAATTAACATATCTATTTCTTTTCTTTTTTCCTATTGATTAAAAAAATATACCACAACTATGTATCACACTGGGGCTATTTCTACAACAAAGCGTAAGAGACTACCAAAAAATTAAACATATTTGGTGCAGAATGCTGACAACCGCCAAGTGTGACTATTTCACAATGAACTTCTGTGACACAAAGAAAGAAAGAAAAATATCACTGCAAGGAAGGTTGTTTTTTTAAAAATGATTAAACATAAATTTGCTGTAGGGTGAGAGGAAAGGCTAAACAGAGATTAGTCAGTCAGCAGCACAAAAGTAGTAACCAGAACTTTGTCCCGTCATGACAACTGAAGAGTTTTGTTCATTCGTGAAAAAGCCCCAAACTAGAATGGGAAAACGATGTCTATAATTCAGGAATGTTAAATAAACATAAACATAAAAACAAACAATGATAAATCCATATATAAATCACACATTGCTTAAGTAGGATGAAATAGCTCACTATTTATTTCCATCCGTATGTACCGTGCTTTAATGTCTGCACTTCAGTCTTTGCAGCCTCCTTATAGGAAATGGCAATGTTGTAATCTAAATGTCAAAAGCCAGTGTGCAGAGGCTCTAGATCAAAATGATCTGTGTGACAGTTAAACACATCAGGTGACTGAGAGTCAGGTGGTCAAGTTCCAAAGTCAGGAGACCGTGAGGGAATGACTCAGCTAAATTCATTCATGCATCTGATTGGTTGTCTATATGTATAAATTGCTACTGTGTACATTATGGTTTGGCTTCTTTCGAGTCCAGTTGTAGGCGAAGCACTTTGTCTCTCTGGACTATAAACTGTATATTTATTGCTCTTTATCCACCTGTAAATAAATTGTATTATACACCTTTACCGGACAAGCAAGGTGTGGACTCTTTCTGGGTTCTCCTCAAAGCCGGTGCAGTCACACTACCTACGCACCATTCAACAGGCAAATCAGAATTACAGACATGAGAAGGAAAAACAAGTAGATTCATTCATTACACTATAGAGCTCTCATTTCAAGCAAGAAAATAAACAACAAAATAATTAAACGTGTTTCATATGAAATACATGAATCTGTAAGTTCATAGAAAGGTTCCCTTGATGAACAAGACAGTCAGCCTTTCAAGAGTAAAATCTATCTTGCCATTGCCCCCCCGGACAGATTAATTAGTACAGGGTAAAATATAAAAAATAAATTATAAAATATATTAAAAAATAAAAGACTGTTAATAAAGTCAATAATATAAAAGTGGTGCTTGTCATGGATGAGCCAGAGCGGGGTGGGGTAGGTTAGAGCTTGACGTTTTATAATGATGGATGGTGGAATCTCCCTGGTGAATCCTTGGCCATTTCATCCCACATGGTGAATTTTACAGCCAGGAGAAAAAACATCAATGTCCCTTTGATATGGTCATAGATCCAGAGACTATGAGACTATGAATGGTTACCTCATTACCAAAAGTAACTGCCTTCAGGCATTCTATTCAGATTCTGCCATGGAGGGGAGGGGTCACACCCAGGCTATTCCCACACGGCTTACCTGAACCCGGAATGCTGCGCAGCATGCCAAAAAAACTGTGGAAGATCACGTTTTCTCTCGCGAGCTTTGCGCAATGTTGTGCAACATCGCAGAAAACTTGCGAGAGAAAACGCGATCGTCCGCGTTTTTTTCGGCATGCTGCAAAGCGTTCCGGGTTCAAGTAAGCCATGTGGGAACGGCCCCAGCCTGGTTTGTGCATTCCACCTCTTTCATGACTTCTTGTAATTTATTTACATGACCCTTACTCCCTGCAACCTCTCGTCCCTCCCCTCACCCCCTACTGGCCCCTCTGGTCAGTTTCTTCATACCCTCCATGCATCTGATGAAGAGAGCTGTGGCTCTCAAAAGCTTATGCTACAATAAAGTTGGTTAGTCTTAAAGGTGCTACTGGACTCTTTACTACCTTTCATATAGTATCATCTTGCTATTGGACAATCTGGGTTTGGAGAGCTTTGGATTCCCAGACCCTAACTTCAGATTGAGTAATGGCTCCTTACCACACATGGGGAGATGCTGAAAAGGGCTGCCTCTTTGTGTGCACATGTATGTGCATGTGGGGATCATGCATGTAAGATCAGCATCCATCAGCTCCTGGGCTGGAGCCTGATGTCCAGAACTTTTAAGTCTCCATTTAGCTAGTAACCTTTTCCTTGCCTTTTATTTCCTTAGTCTGCATCCTAGTTCTATACTGCATGTACCTGTAGTTGTGCTCTAGAATAATGCAGTTGTTTTACTTCAGATGGATTGACTTGATTCCTAACCACCACCTTCAACTGCTAGCCCACAGTGTGCAGTTATCAAGGTACCAACCAAGGGAGGTCCCCAACACAGGGGCAGATATCCAAAAGTATTTGCAGGTTGCTAAAGGGTATCACCAGTGGACCACCTCGCCAGGAGGTTTGAAGAGAAATAGTTAACAGCTTCCTACCCCAGTCTCATAACTGGGGCTGCGTGCCAATGGGAGAATCTTCCTGGGGTTCTGGGTAGGAAATGTAACAGTGTTACGAATGTTTGCTGCATGCTTGTCACTGTGGAACCATATCAAGAAACTTCTAATACATTCCTGTCTATTGGCTAGCAAAAATTAAAATTTCTGCACATTTGACCACTACTCCTTAGCAAGTTCCAAGTATTTAAAAATAATATTGTAAGCATACTATTTGTTCTTCTGTAATCCCTCAAATAGCTTGCTTATTACTGTGCTAAAACCACCATGCTTAGTTTGTGATCATTAGCAGAACTGGTTCAAGCTATTTTGATACTATGAGGGAAGGTCAGGAGACCCCTCACTCTCCTGGCTTTCCGCAAACAATGTAAAACTGAATTATTCAAAAAGGCTTTTTACTCAGATAGGAGGGCTGTATTGTAGGGAGGGGGTCTCATGCTTTGCTAATGAGTTAAGGACCATAGACTTCACCACTATATAGCCTTGCATAGTATCTGTTGCTTTGAATATGTACTCCTATGTACTACCTGTGCTTCATGTTGTCTAATGACAGTCCTAGAATTGATTATGTTCTGTTTCAGCAATTCTTCAGCTCTGTATTGGATCCTTGCTAATGCTGTCTTTGTAAAATCCTACGGCATTGTTGTGGAAATGTCCTTGACACTGTATAGAAATGTCCTTGATACTGATTGTACTAATCTCACACGATGTAATCCGCCTTGAGTCTCAGTGAGAAAGGCAGACTATAAAAGATAAATAAATAAATAAATAAATAAATAAATAAATAAATAAATAAATAAATAAAATGAACCACCCACCCCACTCCCGCTCTAGTTTTGGAATCTGGAGGGGAGGAGATGATTTGTTTCTGTCTCAAGCATCGGATTGCAGCCTTTTCCTCATACTATATTTAGATGAATAGAAGGAAGTGGCTGCAAATGGGAAATGATGTATGAGCAAGAAGTGATTTCTTCTGTTACCGGAACTGCTCTTTTGAATGGGGAATTAGCTTAGCAGTCCAGAACTAAATTTAGTGTGGATCTAACCATCTATACCAAGGTCCCTTCTCCAGACGCTCACGTAATAAAGAGGCAGACTACAAATATTCAATCAATAACGTGTATTTACTAGTAGTGTGGCGTAAGCCTGAACTTGCACATACACACCAGACAGCATACAAGGACTAGGAAACATAGAGTAGGAAATATAGAGACGGTCGCATGAGCAGGTACCCACGATGATAATCGATATACTTACAATCCTGAAGCAGAGTAGAGACGCAGCAGCGAGGTGGTCCAATGTCAGCACTGGATCCACAGAGAGACAGCAAGGGGTCTGGACAGGGAAGGCGTACGCACCATGTGGCCAGGGCGGCCAGCTTAAATACCCCAAAACGTACCCTGGGGCTGGTGCTGTACCTTGTGGTTCTCACGGGTCGAAACAAAGGTCTTAATGGTTTTCTGAATGTCTTAGATGGGCCACTTTAGTAATCTGATTGTGTTATAGTGACACCTCAGGAAGAGGGGACAAAAGAGGGAGAGGGAGATCCAGGCATGTTGAATGGATGTTCCAGCAGACGGGGCTTATCCTGATGTCATCAGCTCTGGAATGCGGAGGCTTCCTTGAGATGCATTCTCTAAGTGCTTGGGATGGTCGGCACTTAGCTTCTTCTCCAGGGCGGCTCTTAAGATATGCAGAGCGGGGTGAGGTTCTCTCGCTGCGGACGTGGTGTGCCTGCTTCTCCGAAATGGCTTCCCAAAGCAGGCTTCTTCTCTAGGTCTTCTGGCTGCCTAAGAACATGGCTGCCGGCTGGGCATGGCTGGGGCTGGCTCGCAGGCTGCCCAGTAGCGAGGGCAAGCTGGGTGACCGGCCCGTGGGAGTATCCAGGCGGGAACTGGCCAGGGGGTGCCTGGTCAGGCTCGCTGGAGGTTTTCCCCGGCTGGCACCTGGCTGCTAACAGCGCGGCTGGGGCCCAGGTGAGGCAGGCTTCCATGGAGGCAGGGAAACAGCACGTGAAACGCTGTCCATAGCAGGGAACAGGCACAGTCCGTGGTGGATGGCAAGGCAGGCATGGAGCACACGTGTAATAAAGTCCAAACACACACAGGGAGGTCCAGATATAGGCTTGGGCAAGGCTGCCCAGAAAGAGAGTCCTTAGTGTAGTTGTCCAGACATGGATTCAGGAAACTGACAGAGTCTATTGCAACAGCAGGATAACTAGCAAGCAGGCAGGAAACTGACACGTGTATTAAAGTGCACACGTGCAGGGCTGTTTTTGGTGTAGCAGTAAATCAGCAACGCGAGAAACTCCAGCACAGTTCATGGCAGGCCCTGAAGCAGGAGAGGGGGCCTACTTGGCAACACTTCCCCCAAGTGTTTTCCTGAGCACAGCCTTTTTCCTAGTACAGTGGCACAGATGTGTCCTCCAGTGCATGTATGTGCTGGAGGGGGTGCTCCCACTTGAAGGTTTTCCTGATTATCCCAGTACCCCGAGTCTCAGAGTCTCTCTTCACAAGACTTCTGACTGGTGTTCTTCATATGACCCACTGTTAGCCAGGAAGCATAGTTTTAAATGATAGAGCCAGTGGAGATTGCTCAGGAAGGGATGGATTCTGTCACAGCTCTCTGCCGCCTCTGGCATGCTGGACTGTCTCCCCTTCCAGAGTCTTTGCTCTGCCAAGGCTCAGTTAATTCAAAGTTTTAAGTAGCGAGGGCGGCAGAGCAAAGGCTCTGGAAGGGGAGACAGTCCGGCATGTCAGAGGCGGCAGAGAACTGTGAGAGAGAATCCATCCCCTCTGGTGCGACCTCTGCCAACTCTCTTTTAAAACCATGTTTCCTGGATAACACTGCATCTCCCTGCACTTGACAAACATGCACCCAGGGGTCTCATGTAGAGACAGTCTCAGTATTGCCTATTGGATTGGAATGGGCCAGGTAATTGAATTGAAACTTCTTCTGTAATTGGACAGTAGCACTCTCCCCACCCCCCCAGCTCCAATCAGAAAGAGCAATGACTTTACTGTAAGAATGAACAGTGAAATTATGAGCTTCACAACATGAGCCTCCTTTTTTCTTTTCAATGCCTCATTCTATATATATATATATGATAACAAAGATAACAAATGTTAAAAATAGTTACTGTGATGGAAGACCAGTCTCTACAAACCGTAACTTTCAGAATTCATCATGATCCACCAATGGGAGAGGGATTAGAGAGTTGCTAAAATTGTCCTTGCAGCATGCAGCCTAACAGCATGAATCAACAGGCAATAGAGGAAAATTGCCAAGAGACCTGAACTAAAAACGTAAAAATGCTGATCAAAGCATTCATAGGGAATATAGGACAATCAACGTATCAAAGAAAGGAGACAGAGAAAATGAACATATTAAGAAGTGCAAGCTCACTCGAAAGTCACTAGAAGTTATAGATGGGCCTATTAATTTGTATTCTGCAAAAAAATTAAACAAAATGTTTTCTATTTTATATTTTTAGGCAAGTGTAATTTTTTCTGTCTATCTATCATACCTTTATCTCTCATAATCTCAGATATAAATTCTTTGTCATTCATATGGCACTCTCTGATACAAGGAATGTCTTTGCTAAGGAATGAAATTCAGTCTAAGCATTTTTGTATTCAAGTTCAACTGCATTCAACATAATCAAGCAAGAATTCATCCTTAGTGACCCACATAGAAAGCTTTTTGATATATGGTGCATAAAACAGCAACAGTTGGTCTTTTAAGGCTTGCTGTCTATCAAACCACATCCTGCAGCAGTGGCAAACCAAAAGAGGCTTTATAAAACAAATTACACATTAAATCTAAATATTGCTGTTTCAGTGTATAAAACTAATTTGTATTTAATTTATACTCACAATTACTCTCTGGGACAGGATAGGCTGAGTGATAGTAGCTTGCCCAAGCCAAACCAACAACGACTCAGCAGGTTACTCCAACTCAGACTCCCTGTGACTCTTATTGGTTAGAATTTCAGATCTGGGAGACCCATTCACATCCCCACTTTGCCATGGAAGCTCACTGGTGACCTTGAACCAGTCACACACTCTCAGCCTAACCTACCACAGAAGATGGTTGTTGTGATAATACAATGGAAGTGGGAGAACTATTTTGTAAGCCTCTTTGGGTCTCCATTGGGGAAAAAAACGGTATATAAATAGTTGTCAGGTTCTGCCATAGGAGCCACCCTGTGCGAAGCTGACATGCCTGACTTCAGCCTTAAGGGACCTTCAGGGAATATGTGGTATCCCGCTATGTAGAAGGAGGGGGGTATACCACACCCTCTCAGCCCACCCACAGGTCCCTTCAACCTGACATAGTCCTGGCTGCCTTCCACGACAGCTGTCTCCATCCAGTTGTCAGTCTTACTCCTCTTCATGTTCTTTCCTCCACCTCCTCTCCGCTGCTCTCTCATCCTCTCTCCTCCACTCCACCACACTCCTACACAATCCACCATGTCCTGTGGGTGAATTCTCCTTATATCCTTTCCCCTATTCCAAGCTCCACCTGCCAGCCATGCCCTCCCCACTCTAGCCACAGCCTTTGATGTCTCAGGCAGCCACACCTGGGTTTTCTCTGCTGGCTGCCCTGATCAGCCACAATTGTGCTTTCCTGGCTGGCTGCCAAGCTTTCCCTGCTGAGTGCCTCAGGTCACCACACCTGGGATGGCTTTGCTCCCAGCTTTTCCTGGTCCTGGCTAATCCCCTCTAGTTTGCCTGGAGGCTGGGGCGTGGTCCTGAGCTGTCTTTGCTGCTGCTTTTCCTCCCCTGACAGTAAGGTTGCTGGCTGGCTTCCCCTGCTCCCTGTGCCTTCTCTTTCAGGTCTATTTCCCTCCTGATGGTCCTCCTCACTCTCCCTGCCTGGCCCCCTGATCTTCCACCGGAGGGTGGGGCTAGCTGGTTTCCACCTGCCCCGCCTGACCCTCTGGGGCTTGGGAGCTGCTCCACCCTCCTGTGGCTGGGTTGCCTCTTTCCCCCCTTCTATTATTGGTCCGCACTGGCCCTGGGTGTCTGTTGGGGTGGCTGGGTAATTGTCCTCCAACTGTCTCCCATCCCCTCTTCCTGGTAAGCCCAGGGGCTGAGCCTCAGACACCGAACAATAGTTACGTAAGTAAATAAACAAACTCATTTTTACTTATTTACATAAGCAAATAAATAAACACATTTATATAATCATTGCATCATATCTGTCCTATCCTGCAGCTCAAGGGAGTTAATATCTAACATAAGCAAAAAAAGTGAAAGCCACTTATGTTTCCAAAAATGTCCATCTAAAAATTAAATGAAAACAGAGCAAAATCTTCTAAAACAATTTATTAAGCAGGATTCATATGGTTAGAAAGCCAAAAAGAAAATAATACTATGTTGTAAGAATCAGCAGCCTTTCCCTGAGAAACAGTCCCCAAGCACTTCTTTGCTTAGGAACTGCTGAGAGAATCTCACTGCTTTCTCCTGTGTTAGGGAATTGGGCAAGGTTCCCAAAATTCATTTGCAATAAGCCAAAATTAAATTATTTAAACTTTGGCCTCATTATAATGGTCCCATGGGAGTTCCCCAATGTCCCTCTCCATGCCCCAGACTTACTCTGATACAGTAGAAACAAAATCATGCATAGGGGCTGAATTTTTCACTGATGGGGAAAGCATAACAAATGTAGTTCCTAATATTTCCAGGCCTCATACACTGGAAACTCAATCCTCTAAAGAACTCATCAAACCCTATGATATCCAGCACCACCTATACATTGATGGCAATTTCTTACCTGCACTCTCTTCTTTCTTCCAAATCTGCCTCTACAGTTGCCTGTCTGATATTATATAGCTGATATATATTGTGACATATCACAATTTCAATATGTCCAAGACAGAAGTTTATATCTTTTCTCCCAAATGTTCATTTCATTGTATACTGTCCATAATCAGGAACTAGGGTTGCTAGCTGGCTTCCCCCCAAAAACTGGACAGGGGCCTACCTTTTACTTTTTTAATGCTTTTGCATGCTTGCCCACCCCTCTTGGAGTGATGTTGCTGGCACGCAAGAATCCGGGAGGGCTGACTTCCTTCACTCCAGACAGCCAACAAATATGCAGAAACAAAGTTTTGAAATATACTGGAAGTATTAACACAGGAGCCAGTTTATAAACCTTAAAATATCAGGAGCTCCTAGAAGCATGAGTGTGCTTTCTGCATGGATGAGTCACTAGTGGGTTCTTTATTGCAATTTCTTTTGACTTACGAAATGCAGTACTCTGTTCAATGGCCTGGGAACATCAACAAAGCTGTTTCTGATACAGAAAAAGAAACCAGAAGTATGTGTGGTGTGGTAAGCCTGTTTCAAATAGCTGGACTATGGATAATAGGAATTTTACTGTATCCAAACTGACTGGGTGCTCAAAATACTCTGCCCGACGGACCATCTGTCTGCCTTAGTAAAGCTATTTCTGTATTTTTATCTACAGGCTTTCATGCTTATAAATAGGGCCGTAAACCCAAATGCTTCAATGATTGTTTCTCTGAACACACTTCAGCTTATATTCTCAAACTCCACACTGTGATTGTCATATTCACAATATGTTATTCTCACTGGCATCTAGTTATTTAAAATACATGCTACTGTTGCTGAGCCCCAATTATATGGCTCTTAAACATTTAAAGAACTGTCAAATTCATGAGCATTCAATGAATTCATATTTGCATGAAAGTTTATGTCGCACTTATATAGCTATAAGAATACCAAGTCCTTTCTTATAGTTTGTATTCATGAAAAACAAATGCAAATTCAAAGGAGAACTTAAGTGCTAGGTTTTGCTTTGTATTGTGGCCATCTATCTATATCAAAGGTTCTCAGAGAAGAAGATGAGTCACTAAAAGAAAGCTCGAACCATGCATTAGGTAGTCATAATCTTGTTCCAGATTTCCCTCTCCCTTACTTTCCATGCATACCCTGATTGGGTTCGGAGGTACCCCCAAAAATCCATTTCTTACTCTATGTAATTCCCAACTTATCTTGTAGCCTATTGTTTCATATGAGATCTTTACCTTAATGCATACCATTTTGAGAACGGATGGGGAAAATATCACACCCTAAAGAAGAAAAGTGGCAAGTTATTCAGGAAACACAACCAGCGGGCATTTCTTTTTCAAAAAGTCAGTATTTGACTGGAGGATGCATTTAATTTCAAAGAATGCCTCCTCCCACATCGTCCAGCCTACTAGTTAACATCCCCTTCTTAAACTATGTTCTCTCCCCTGCAGAGGTAAAACAGGTAGCAATCAAGATAATAGGCTTTTTCAGAGATAGCATCTTGCATTTGCGATGTCCCCCTTGAGGCTTGCCTGACACCTACCTTACTTTCCTTTAGGTGCCAGGATAAAGCATTTCTTTACCAATGGTTTTAACTAAGGGGTGCAGTTTTTTTATATATGTTTCATGGTCTGCTCCCATGTTAGGACTGTTTTATCAATATCATTTTTGACTGCTCTGTTGTATTACGTGCTTTTATGCCCTGGTTTGAATATAATTTATGAATCTATTGACTTATTTACGTGTATTTATTTCATTGCCTTGATTCATTTTACTGACTTTTTAATTGGCATAATTTGATCTCATTGACTCATTTTGGTGTCCTGTTTTGTTTTGTTTTGCTTATTTTGTTGTGAGCCTTGAACTGCTCTGGAGAGGCAATATAGAAATTTTCCAAATAATTAATTTTACAAATTAAGAAAAGCAGCCCATAAGTCACAACACTCCCTGCATCACTGTAATTTTGTTCAAAGGTCTATAAATAAAAGTTATATTTGTCAGCATGCATTTGGTATAAAGGCAATACCCTCTCTCAGTTTAGTGAAAGGTTTGGGGTCCACTATTTCAGCTTTTCTCTGTGCAAAGATGGTTGTAAGCAATTCAGTTTAAATATACATCTGTGCAATGAGTTCTACTAAGTTCCATATTGTATGCTTAATCAAATATAAAGTATTTATGTTTTCTAAAATCCCATGAATTTGAGTAATCATTATAGTGGAGTACAATGCTTACTATTACTTCTATCCTTTTATTCTACAGAAACCACACCAACATTTAAAACAGGATTAAAAACATCTGCTGCTCACCCAAAAGAGGCTTCCCTCAATTGGCACACAGTTCTGTAACATTTAGATTGAACTTGCAGCTGTCATACCCCAACACTTCTTTCACTCAACTTCCTTAATCCTATTGCCTGCCTCACCTCACCACAGATAAAGACATCTTTTAAAAGAGCAATGTTGTTAAATTCCTTTTCACTTTCATTTAAAGAACCCACAGCATTTTTAGTGGTGACAAAAAGCATCAGTAAAATTACTGCTCTTACTGGTTACGGAAATGTTTATAAGAAGGCACATCCCATGCCATGGCTCAGCGGTTGAAGACTTTTATGTGAAAGGCTCCAGGTTCAATACTTGGCACCTTGGATTAAAATAAAAAACTCAGGAAGTAGGTCAGGGAATAATTGGCAAAGTCTTGAAAAGCCCAATCAGAGCAGATTAGGCTAGCTTAATTATCCCAACAAGTTGGGCATATTTATTTATATTTGTGCAGCTTGAAAACTCTGTTCTGGTTACACAGTCTCTGCAAGATGCATTCATGGGCATGGACAATACTATAACAACAACATTCTACTTATATACCACCCTTCAGAACAACAACACCCACTCAGAGCCATTTACAAAATCTGTTATTATTATCCTCACAACAAAACACCCTGTGAGGCGGGTGGGACTGAGAGAGCTCTGAGAGAGCTGTGACTGACCCAAGGTCACCCAGCTGGCTTCAAGTGGAGGAGTGAAACAAACCCGCTTCTCCAGATTAGAGTCCAACTCTCTGAACCACTATACCAAATTTTCAGAATTTCTTGGGAAAGATACATGCATTTATAATGCATCTATTAAAAATTGTTTCAAAAGTATTCCAGGAAAGGAGAGCACTGTTTTGACTTGTATATGAGTTTATATCTTGGTGTCCAAAATAGAAACTAACTCAATTACACATGCTAGATTTTCTAAAGACTGGACCATCTTTAACTTCTTGCAATAGATATATGTCACAAACTCTTTCAAGAAGAGAAAGCTAATTATATTTGAATTCCAGAGGTCTCTGCAAATAGTTTCACAGCTTTAATCTCATCTTTATTTGACAGGAAAGCAATAACATAGAATTGTTCCTTAGAAGGCAAAAAGAAGCACCCAGTGAAGTCCCTGTGACAGGGCAATGAAAATTCTTTGTATCTTTTTCCTCTAATGATATTGAGCTTCTCCTATGATTAAATATTATTGTTAAATTGGAGAAACGAGATACAATAGCAAATTAGCTGGGAAACAGAGAACTATGCCTATTCAGCTTTGCGTGACCAGTTTTGGCTAAACAAGGCATGGCATGGCATCAATGTGTATTTATGTATGCATTCCATAAATTCCATAATTCATATCTAAATATGGAAGCGACAGTAAAAACTGAGTAGATAGGTAATGGGAGCTATATCCTGCAGTCACCCATTTACTTCATTGAGCTCCATTGCTGTCACTACTTCTCATCCAATACTGAAATAAGCCTGGGTTGAAGAAAACTGTATGGAGCATGTCAAGCATGGGGAGGGGAGGCAGCCTTTACGTTCTCCTTGCCTGTATGTTTTGCTTTGGTTAAAAAACAGGCTTCTGCCCATGTACAGGCAGGTACATTGCAAAAATTGTTGGCCCTTTTTCTGAAGGAGCGCACAAAGGACAGAACAACTTTGATGTGGAGAGGAATCTTTAAGAATATACCCTTATTTTTCATTATATCCCTTCTAGTGATATTTGTTCCTCCAAATCTATCAGCCTTAGCTACCAAAAGATCTTCTGCTGTCAGATGACTCTACTCATTTTCCCTTGCAGTCCTCTATGCCTGGAGTTCCCTTCCAGGACACCTATAAGCTCTCCCCTTATCTCTAAGCAAAACAGCCTATTTGCCTAACAGGTACTGATTGTTCTAATACAATTATGCCCTATTTTCTTCCAAGTAGTATATTGTTCTGTTTAATTTTCCCAGCTCCCAGTGCAAATTCAGATATGGAAACCATTATATTAATGGTCCCTAACTCACAATGTCATCTATTAAGAAGATCCTTTCTATATCTTCTGAAACTTAGCTATGAATAAAATATTAATATATATCCTTGGATGATAAATAGTCCAATGATCAGTCTGATGGACCTTCTGTAACTGAATAATTAGAAACATATTAATTATTCTATTACATCAAATCAAAAAGTCCATCTCAGCCAAAAACCATTCAGATGCTCATTAATAATAATAACAACAACAGCAGCAGCAGCATTTGATTTCTGTACTGCCCTTCAGAACAACTTAACACCCACTCAGAGCCATTTATAAAATCTGTTATTATTATCCCCACAACGATCGTCCTGTGAGGCAGGTGGGGCTGAGAGAGCTCTGAGAGAGCTGAGACTGACACGGGGTCACCCGGCTGGCTTCAAGTGGAGGAGTGAAACAAACCCAGTTCTCCAGATTAGAGTCCTGCTGCTCTTAACCACTACACCAAACTAGATCTCTTGAAAAGCAACTGAGCTTTGTTTGAAGCAGCCATCCCTGTTACTAATAGGGATGGAACTGATGGAATAGGGTGGTCCTGGTGGTCACAGGTATACTGTGTATCCTTCATGATTTTGTCTATTTTTTAAAAAAGTTTCCATCACTGTGCTCTGTGGCAAAGAATTCCAAAAGTTAATTAAAGAAGAAAGTATTTGTCCTGAACCCAAGTCATTGGATTATTCCAAGTCCTAGTGCTTGAGAGAGGCAGCAATTTCTCTCTCTCTCTCTCTCTCTCTCCATGTGGTTTATAATTTAATATGCTTTTTATAAGAAACATTTAGAAATCTGACCAGTCTTCAATAAAACCAAGAAAATAAAAGGCCATACAAAAAAGAACACTTCAAAATAACATCAAAATGTTTATTGCAGTCTTACAACTGGGGAGGGGGCCGAGCATTCATCTTAACAACACATTCTTGTACTTCTTTCTCTGTCTTCTGCCAAAAGAGCTCTTGTATGAGTCAAAGAAGACAAAGAATAAGATAAGAATCAGAATGACCTTGGTTTGCAGGACGGGACTATAATACATAACATTGGATCAATGACTGACATTTGCAGAGCTCTGATGCAGTTAAATCAATACAGTGAGTTTAGAAATGTATGAAACTATTTTGGGGCAAGAGGAAAAATAATCATACAGTAAGAACTAATATGACATACTGTTTTCGTTACCAACAAACAAAATGAAGAGTTATGCTAGAAAGACAAAGATATGTATAAAGATACTGTGCCATGTAAATTTCGAAAGAAGTGATTATCCAAGACAGTTGTATTGAATATTTATAGGTTATAATACCTTCACCTAAAACATATTTCATGTTTTCACTCCACTGATTACTGGAATACATGAATTGCTTTCATTGGGATTTTGAGCAACATATGTACATAGGAAAACTGTTTCAAGTTCAGGCAATATTCAATAGTGCATATTAAATAGTTGGGCTACATTCTACCAGTTTTCCATGGATGAAAGAGGGAGGAGGGTGCCACTGTTGACCATCAAAAAGGCTATGATTGGGCCATGGGACCCATCTGGCCAAAAGCCACTTAGGATGGTAGCTAGTATGAGGAGAGGAACTGGAAGTTATGAAAACCCTGAGTTGGATCCAAACATCCTTTCCACTAGCAAAAAGGGTACCAACCTCAACACACATGCATCCCAATTTGCCACTCATTCTATTCCTGAAGGAGCACAAATTTGGAGGCTGTAGTAGGTGGGGAGAGGCAAGGAAATTCCATTCCACTGATGGAGAAGCCTTTCTGTTAGCAGAAAAATGACATTTGGATCCAATCCATATTATTATTTACAATAGATAACATGACGCACACTTGAATTCCATTACATTCTGCAACCCTACATCAACATCTTATTAAATTGTTCTCTTCATAATAATTTGTCTCTCATTGGCCTCTTCTGCATAGTGAACTTTACATCAGGCTTTCTGCTGAATTGCAACTGATAATGACGCTCAAGACAATGCATCCACCTGGACTGAGTCTGTTTTTTTATTGCTGCAGTAGAAAAATGTTCCAATTCTGCTGTGGGCTTTAGGACTCATCGGTTTCCTCAGTCCATGGACTGGGGACTTGTCAGTTTCCTCAGCTGATTGCTGAGGAAAATTACAAAGGGTTTTTTTTTGTCTTTTTTAATGTCACCAATGTTGCAATGTTGCCATTTAATTTTAAAAAGAGTTCAGGAAAAAAACTTGATTGGTTGCTGTTCAACCAATCAGAATGCAGGGGAATAAAGGGGAGAGCAAAAGGCAGGGCCAAGGCCAGGCCTCACACTGAAGAAAGTGTTCTACACTTCAGAAAAGCCTGTTTGACTTTGCTGGGGGGGGGGAAATATTGGGATATGTGTGCAGGGAGAAAAGCTACAGAAAAGCCGGGGAAAGACAGGTTCTGTGGTACTTGCGGCCTTTCTCTGTGTGTAATGCAAAAAAGTCTATGAAGCAGTTTGGACACCAAATCGGGATATTTTGACCATGAATGCAGAAGTCTGGAGAGAAATCGATGCACTATGGGGCCAGAAATAATGAAAAAACCTGGTGTGGAAAAGACTTCATTTGTTACTTCAACTTAAAACAAAAAAGCAGCACATATGCCAGAGTCACATGTGACAATGCAGCATGTATAACCCTAGTTTTAAAAAAGGGATCATTTTAATTTTTTAGTCTATGTGTCTCTCTCTCTAGGGGACCATACATAAAGGAATGCAAGACTCCTTTGACAGCTATCTAGAAGAATTCAGAAAGGTGCACCTTTTCAGACATCTGTTCAGTTATTCTTCTGCTCACTAGGAAAAGGTACAAAAACTCTGTCAACATCTATCTCCTACCTACCTCTACCCTCTCCTATGTACACCTGTTCATAGTCTCCTTGTCTTAATTTAAAAATTTAAGCATAAACAAATCAAAACCTTGCAAAAATAAAACAGCAACCATCTTTAGCCTAGGTCAGCACTCACATAACATATCAGTCAAAGACTAATGTGGTAGTGTATTCATGAGGATCCAGTGGCAAATCATTAAAGTCCAACCAGTGAGAGTACAAACTACAATTCTGAATTAACAGAGGCTTCTTCCTTATCCAGCTCATATTTTCCACAGTGCACTGGTTTCCAAAATGCCACCAACCATAACCTTTAAAATCAGTCACTTCCCTTTTTGAAATCATTGTGCAATTCTATGCATGAAACTGTAAGATTAAAGAACAACAACCTTCATTTCAATTCTTAATTTTTATATATTGTTAAGATGAAATATTAAAACAAGACTGATATTAAGAATCAACACTAAAATACACTGTAAATTAAACTAAAAGATCATTGTTTTGAAAACAGGCCTGCAAAAGAGAAAAATAGCTTTAGCGTTAATGGAGAATATAATTATAATGATTGCAGGCAGAAAATCTCTCCATATCTCTCCCCCTGCCTTTTGTAAGAATCAAGCCTGGTTATATGAACTTGATAAATGAACTAGTAGCTACCGTGTGATGAGTCTTTTTCTTATCTACAAATCATTTTTGTCCTGTATCTATAGTGTTACAATACTGCCCTCAGGTGCCAGAAGGGTGGAATGACATTACCATTTCCAGTGAGGTCAGGAAGAACATTTAGCGAGATCATATAGGTAATGTTTCTATGAAAGATGCATATTTCAAAACTGTCTAACTTTTCAAAAAGCAAATGTCAATATCTTTAGCACTGATGAACAAAGAATTCTTTGTCCACAGAACAACTCATTGTATTATATTGAAAATTCTTATGTGAATGACCCTATATTAATTAATGTTAATGCAACAAAAACTCTGCTCATTGGTAGTCTGCATTTCCTAAAAGTTTATGCAAACAAAAAAAATCCCGAAATGGAAGTGATATTGCAAGTGAACAATATCACACTCCCAATATTGGTCCAATTAGCTGATATGTCACACACATTCACCCATCTTCCTCATCATTCATAATATTGTGTTTAAAATGTTTTCATTGTCACAAAGCACTCAGTATACAGATGTAGCAACCCACCCCTGCAAAAAATAGTCAATGCTCAGAATGTTATACAAATTTGTACCTTTTGAGCATTCACCTTATTTTTTCATCTCAACCTTTGTGGTGTCCCTTCTTTTTTGGGTTGTGTTTTTCCCCCTTCTCTTTTTTTTCCAAATGTAGCAAAACACATATTCCCCTAACTAAAGTGCATGTGGGGTGTGTGTACACAGCAGGGCACATACTTAAACATTCCTGATTTCATTACTTAAAAAGGTAGAACATGCACACATACAGAGTTCTGTGTACCCCACAGGAGCTCTGCAAATCTTTGGTTCTCTCTCACAGAATAAAGTCATAAAACAGCTGAGCTCTGTGAAAAGGCTATGAACAGAAACCAATATTAAATACAAAAACTGAAGTTACTAACTTGGCTGCTTTGTTACTTGGCTGATAGTTCCTGCAGTTCACTCAGAAAAAAAGAAGTATTCCTCTACAGATGATAAATGTCTGCTTTTTCACCAAATAAGTAAAATATATTCGCACAAGCCAAACAAATCCACTTAGTATCATTAACAGTTCATTAGAAATGTATACTTTTGAGAGCAATGTTTAACTGTTGGCAGTTACATATGGAAGATGGAATGCTTCAGATAAAATAGTAATAATGCAACACTATCTACTCTGTGATCACAAAAGCCTACATGATGGAGAGCATTGTTTTCAAAATCTAAAACTAAAAAAATAGGATGTAAACTAAAAAAAAACTCTCATGGAAGATAAATTCTAGGTCTACAAAAAGAAAAACAGTCAAACCCCAAGGGACCTTAGTTTTCTTGATATTCCATATCAGAGTATAAAATGATGAATGCTATCCTAATTCTAAATGTTCTAGAACATAAGCAATAAAATGAAACCAAATTGCCTTTATCTGTGATCCTGCACCCCCTTCAGACTTTAGAGGGACCACTACTGGATGCAATTCCTAGAAAGTTATGCACTCTTAAATCCAACCATAACATTGCAAATATTTCAGGAGTATAGATGCAGAGGAGTTAGCCGTGTTAGTCTGTGGTAGCAAAATCAAAAAGAGTCCAGTAGCACCTTTAAGACTAACCAATTTTATTGTAGCATAAGCTTTCGAGAATCATGTTCTCTTCGTCAGATGCATGGTACAGAAACTGGTCAAATATAGAAGAGGAGGGAGGAGGAGGGGAGGAGAGAGAAGAGGTAATTAGGGCGTGAGAGGGAGGGTGCAACCAAAACATTCCTTTGCTAGTAAATGTAAACATCTCCTTTTGGTGTTGGGGTCAGTTGGAGTTTGCCCTGTTAGTTTGTAGCAGCAAAACCAATTCCAATGCAGTATAAGCCTTCGATAACCACAGCTCTCCCCGTCAGATGCATCTGACAAAGAGAACTGTGGTCCCCGAAAGCCCACGCCAGATGTCACTGGGCTCCCCCAGACCCCGCCTCTGTAAAGGAAATCTGTTACCTGTGATAATGTGATAACCATTCATAGTCCCTATTCAGTCCCAGCTTGACAGAGTCAAATTTGCATATGAATTCCAATTCAGCAGCTTCCCGTTAGATTTTGTTTTTGAAAGGTTTCTGTTGAACAGTAGGGGTCTCAGGATACATGGACTCTATCCTCAGGCCCTATACCACCAGCACACCCAGCTATTTACGGGACACCAATGACATACCTCATTTCCATATGCAGATTGTCAGTACTATAGTTCAGGGGTGGACAGAAGGTCACTCAGATGGGACTAGTCACTCTCCAAGCAATTAAAAGTAGCTTTCTGCTACTACGTCAGGAACTACAATGCCAAGACCACGGCAATACAGCCCGGAAAACCCACAACAGCCATGCTCTGAAATGCTGCTACATTTGGACAAGCTGCCATTTTGTGACTGGCTGGATTTATTTATTTATTTATTTACTTTGGATTTCTATTCCGCCCTCCCCACGAAGACTCAGGGCGGATTACAACAGCTTAAAAACATATTAGAATTAATTTATACAATTAAAACCATAAATTGATTTAAAAGATTAAATTAAAACTAAAAGTAGTTTTAAAATATCATTTTATGATTGTTGCAGGTGGGTGCCATGTTACTCTGTAGCAGTAGAATGAATGTAAGTCCACCTTACATTCGTTGCACCTTAAAGACCACCACAATTTTCCGAGGTATAAACTTTCATGAACCAAAGCTCAGATACTCATGAAGTGATGAAGTGAGCTTTGACTCATAAAAGCTGGAAAATGTTGGTCTTTAAGGTGCTACTAGACTCACATTTTGTGACTGGTAGTTCCCAAAGCTCTTGAAAAATATTAAGTAGTTTACAGCAACATAAAGTCCATTCTCTCCTACACTAGATGCCGAGAACTGTTGCTTTCGCCACTCATGCAGATTCTGCTGCTCTATTTGGAGTTCATTTGCATCACAGGGATAGGTGTAGTTCCCAGATGGCTTGCAGGCTTCAGATAAGGGTTCATTCCACCCAATACATACAGGACACTGATACACTTACTGTCTAATGCAGAGACCCCGATATTGCTTAAATCAATTTAAATTATTTATATCATGCTCTTCTTGAGGCAGCTACATATTTAAGGTTTAACAGGCAGAAGAAACTATGTATATGCAGAACATAAAGCTGGTAAATGACCAACTGAAAGGACTCATCAATAGCACAATTTCCTATCCTTTCAGTATAGCATTTTTAGCTGAAGCAGAAATACTGAAGAGAGAGACAGAGTCAACATCTAAAAAAAAGGCACGTTTTGTCACAAGCTTAAAAATTAGTTCCCACAAAGAATACTTAAACATTCTTGACCCAACATAAGAGCTAGTAATAACAGGTGTTGCCTCCCTAGTGCTTCAAGATCCTGAAAGTATTAGTCTTTTAAAAGTTGGCAATTTTGTAAACTACACTGCAGACCACAAGAACAATTCATATTCTCAGTGGGACAACACTGGACAGGGACAGCTAAATGGAGCTTCAGGCCTTCTTTTTTATGCAGCTGATCAAACTGTATTTTCACAGTCTCAACTGGATAAACATTTACTTGTTTGTTTGTTTGGCTTCATTAATATTAGAGATGGGCAGGATCCGCATTACGAACGTAAAAAAGCCACGAAAATGGCGATGGCGCGATCGTGACCCAGCGGATCGTAATCATCCACGGCCAACGATCCAGCAGTCACAAGAGGACTGGATCGTGGCGTTCGGGCTCGATTTGGGGATCCAGACACTCAGGCACCAGCAATCTATTCCCCTGGCAACGGAGCCAGGGGAATGCCTGAGCTCTCCTTTTGTTTGCCCTCCTTCTGTCGCCCTGGAAACCCAAATGGAAGCCCAGCTTTCCTTGATCAGCAGGGCTTCCTTCCAACCACGGAGCAGCAAAGCAGTCACAAGTTGGGATAAGACACCCAGGGGAGGGAGGGGGAAGGGGGTGTTCTGTAGCCATGGGCACTCCAATCTCATCCCTGCAAACCCTGATAGGCAGCTCTGACAGCCAAACACAGACCTCCTGTGTTGCTGAATGGGACCCATGCTTATAAATAGCCATGGGCTCCCAGGCTGGGTTTCATGATCCACGATCCACGATCCAGGTTCAGGAACGGGACATGTTCATTGCTGTTCAGGAATTTGGGATCATGGTCTGCACCGAACCACGATCCTATGGTTCTGTAATTTTTTTTGGTTCGTGCCCATGTCTAATTAATGTCTCACCTTTCTTCCCAGTGGAGACCTAAAGCAGCTTTACATTCTCCTCTCCTCCATTTTTTCCTCACAATAACCTTATCAGGCAGATTAGGCTGAAAGTACGTGGCTGGCCCAACGTCACCCAGCAAGCTTCTAAGGCAGAGCAGGGAATTGAACCTAAGTCGCTCAGATCCTAGTACGTCAATCTAGCCACTGTTTAATACACTCACAAAGTCAACAAGTCAACGTGTTTTACTCACGGCCTAAATATGTATATCAAATTAAATATTAAAGCTGTGCCAAATATTCACTAGTGAATAGTTTTTGGTGTGAAGGGGTGCATATCCCATATTTTCCATTTTGTTTGTGGCTGTTCCAGTTGCCTGCTGCTTTGGTGTGTTTTTTATTTTAATTTCAATTTTTTAATTTTATTTTATTTCAAATTTGTCATCTTCATGGAAAATCCAAGGAAAATCCAAATTGCTTAAGTGACTATGAGAGCAATCTTAAGCAGGTCTATTTAGAACCCCACTCTGATCTATTCAGTATGGCTTACTTCCAGGAAAGTGTTCTTTGGACTGCACTTAACGTCACTGTTCCTAGGAAGCAGGCTGAGTTGAGCAAAGAAAAGGCGCTGATACAGCAGCTGATTGGCCCTGAAAGAGATGGGAGCACCACTGAGTACTGAACTATTTTAACCTCTTTAACGGCCCTTAATGTTAAAAAAACATTTAGGTTTAAGCAACATGCACAAAACAGTCTGTATAAATCTGAAAAAATGACGAGCTCCATATTGTGAAAAAAATCAACAACCTAATAGCATTTTCATTTTAAAAAATTATATCTTGTAGTACACTTATACAGAAACAGTATGCCAAAATGAGGGGAGGGCTTTGATTTTCATGCCTTCAACTGATGCTTCTTGATGTTTCCAGTCAGAGTAAAGATGAGATTTCACATCCCACAAAATGATTATATTTTCATTCATGCAAAGAAGCAGTTTCACTGTCAGGGTTATATGTGCACATTTCTGTTAACCTTGATACTAACCCTTTCAAGTTGGATATAATTTTTTTCTATTTAAATATTATGAGGAAAGCCAATGACAGTTGTGGAGGTAAGCACACAAGACTAGGAAGCCAAAAGTTTATTTGCAACGGCATGCATGTTTATAAAATATTAATTGCTATACAAATAGCAGTTTTGTGACCAATAAGTCATTCTCTATGCAATTAATGAGGCTAGAAATATTTGCTAATGTTGTATTACTATTTGGATTCATAAGTATTAAAAAGTGGTGCAAAAATATACTATTGTTACAATTAAAAGCATGCCATGGGACAATTTGAAGTGCTTATTTCTAAGCACCAACCTTCTGAGGCAACAGAAAACAACTCTGCTCAATCCACTATGTGACAGCTTTTCAGATACTAGAATATGGCTATCATATCACCTCTCTGTTGTTTCCTCTCCAGGCTGAACATACCAAGCTCCTTCAATCTTTCCTCATAAGATTTGGTCTCCAGACCCTCAACACCTTTGTTGTCTTCCTTTGGACAGGTTCCAGCTTGTCAACATGCTCTTAAAACTGTGGTGCCCAAAACTGAACACAATACTACAAATGAGGACTAACCAAAGCAGAGCAAAGTAATACCATCACTTTACATGATCTGGACATTATACATTTGTTGATGGCCCCAAAAATCGCATTTGCCTTTTTAGCTACCACATCACACAGCTGACTCATGTTCCATGTAGTCTACTAAAACCCCTAGATCCTTTTCACATGTACTACTGTCAAGGCAAGTTTCCCCTATCCTATAATTATGCATTTGGTTTTTTCTACCTTGCATGTTGAAGCTTATCTCTGTTGAAATTCATTGTATTTGTTTTAGTTGTTTGCAAGCCTGTTGAGATTGTCCTGAATCTTGATTCTATATTATACTGTATCAGCTGCCCTCCCAATTTAGTATTGTCTGCAAGTTTAATAAGCATCCCTCTGTTCCCTCATCCAAGTCATTTATAAAGACGTTGAATGATACAGGGCCCAGGACAGGCACTCTACTCCTTGCTTCTCTCTCCAAGAGGATGAAGAATCATTTACAAGTACTCTTTGGGTATAATACATGTTTTTCCCCCTGAATTCCTGTGCTTGCCAGCTATGCAGCATAAGCTCGTGTTTCCTTCTAATTACACTAATTTCCTAGACAATGTCATTTCTCCCTTCCAAACAGATCCTTACAAAGGAAGAGCACAGAGTATTCCCATCCAATCCCAAGCTATAGAGAGTTGCCATTTTTCTTTCCCCCTCCTAGTAGGGTAAAGAGAGAGCTTTTTCCCGCTCTGAAAATGGAAAACCTGGGGTTGTTCAGGTTATTCATAGAATTTAAACCCTTTGTCCAGTTTGCTTGAAACTTGAGTATTCTTTGGTGGATAGGCAGAATAAACTTTGCTGCAATTTTGGTAATATTTGATTAAAAAATTATTCCAGTCCCACCCCCAAGCCTCCCATAAGGAATAATGGAATTACAATTATGATGGCAAGGGGGCTTGTTCAGGGTCCCGTAGAATTTAAACCCTTTGTTCAATTTGTTTGAAACTTGAGGGTTGTTTGAAGGCCAGGTAAAAGAAGCTTCACTGCAGTTTTGGTGACATATGATTGAAAAACAATGACTCCAACACCCCCCAAAAGTCCCCTATAGGAAATAATGGAAGTGCAATTACAATGGCTAGAGGGAACCTTGTCAAGAGGCCCATAGAATTTAATCACTTTGTCTAATTTTATTGAAACCGGGGTGGGGGTCCTTTAGTGGACATTTGGGTGGGGATCTGCAAAGGAAGCTCGTTCAGTTTGTGAAAGAAAACAAACAGAAGACAACAACGGGGAAAGATGGCAAATGCAGTTTTCAGTAGGAAGTACTCAGTCACTGCAAAAGTAAGAAAATGAAATGAACGCAACAAGATTTTTTAAATGCTAGTGGCCAGCTGGAGCTCTCATGATGGCTGCTGCTTTATTGTCATTTTAGGAACCAGAAGAGAGAACTTAATGGGGAGTAAAGGTTGATGAGAACCCTCAGGAAAGACTTACAGTGAGGATGGGAAAAGGGTATTTCCACCCATGAGGCTGTAGTATGCGGATATGGCTACTAAATAGAGATGGGCACAAACCAAAATACGAACCAAATTTCGGCACGAACCAGGCAGGTTCGTTGTTCGCGAACCAGCGCTTCATCAGAACCCATTTCTGACAAACGGTCACAACTTTAGACTAGTTCGTTGGATTTGTTTTTTGGTTCGTCATTGCAGACAGCCTGGTGCCAATCAATCAGTTTCCTAGGTAACAGAGGATGGACTTCTTGCAGACCTTCTGCTGACCCAGAAGTGATCTTCTGCTGACCTGGAAGTGATGAATGGTTGACCTGGATATGACATTTTCATGACCCAAACAAACTGGTTCGCAAACTGGGGCAAGTTCGTGAAAGTTTGTGGTTCGTGAAATGCGACAAACCATGAACAGCATGGTTCATTTTTTTTCCAGTTCATGCCCATCTCTACTACTAAATATACCTTAATGGATGAATTTGCCAGGCCTTGGTCTTTTAATTGGACTAGGAACTGCAGGATGGGGGGCAGGGAACAAGAGATAGGATCAATCCCCTTGGAAGCAGCCCAGGCCGCAAATCTGTTCCATTTAAATTGATATGGCCTTCTCACAGATGATTTCCTAGCCTCTAGAAGGACACATTGGAGAGGGGAAGAGAAAACTACTTCAGTGGCATGGCTAGCCATGCTGTGAGCCTCAGTAACTGAAGGTCATGATGGAGGGTCTTCCTATGATGAAGAAGGTCTGGTGACAATGCATGCTGTAAACTGCCTCAAGCACTAAACATGGTGGAGAGGCAAGTATATAAATTAAACAAATAAACAATGGAGATTGTCCTGCTTTGTGCCATGTAGCAAAGCATAGCAAACCAAGCCTCTCTTGGCCAGTATGGGGTACAGTTATGGCTGAGGTCCTGTCCCTGATCATCTTGCTCAGTGTGAGTGGGCAAAGGGCAGGAAGGAAAGGCAAAGAACAGATGCTCAGTCCATGGGATCTGGAAGTCATCTCCCAGAAAGGACTTCTCTGCCGCCCCCACCCCTTCAAGCAATACAGCAGGCATTTCCTGTTGGAATGGGCGGCAAATAACTCTATTGCTGGATTTTCCCAGGTTGACAAAATGGGGAGGAGGAATTTCAGGGGAATGGACATAATTCTGGTGATGAGAATGGCTTAAGGCATCTGCTAAGACATTGTCCTTGCCAGCAACATGGATTGCTCACAAGCCCACCTGATGTTGACTTTCCCATTTCCATATGAGGTGAGATTCCTTATGAAGAGCAATGATACAGTATCCCGTTTGTTCAAATAATGCACTGCAGAAATGTTGTCATTGCAAATTTGAATGTTCTTACCCTGAACGAGGAGAAGATATGCCTTCAATGTGATCCTGATAGCCCTGAGCTTGAGGGCATTGACGTGTAGGGACTCCCACAGAGAACCATAAAAGTTGAACCTGAGTGGTTCCACACACACACCAACCAGCCTGTGAGGAAAGCATCCCTGTGGAAATGTGGATTGATATGGAGCTAATCACGAGATTGTGCTTGTCTGCTCACCAGTGGAAGGAGTACAGAATCGACCTGGGTACCGACAACCACTTGTACAGGTTGTGGTACTCTGGAGAGAAGACTGATGAATTGATTTTGTAAGGGACGTAGGTTCAATCTGGCAAAAGAGATTACCAGAATTAGGGAGGCCATAGAAGCTAATGGTTTTTGAATGCCCTTTGCTGTTTGATACCTGCACCTCTCCACCTTGGACAGAGAGTGGTGAAGCTTCAAAATACTATCTTTAAGTAATACATCATTTTGCATCTAGGACTGCACCTATAAAAGTTATGGACTGCTGAGGGGACAGGGAAGAGCTCTTCTTGTTGACTTGAGGCCTAAATGAGCCACAGTGGACAGAACTACAGAGATGTGCTGAGATCCCTCGAAGGCCCCACTGGCGGCCAGATATGGAAAGACCATGCAGCCCTGTACCCTTAGATGACTTACTACTATTGCCATGACTTTTGTAAAGACATGTGGTGCTGAAGAATGGCCCGAAGGGAAGATATTGTATTGATATCTTTGTTGACATAGTGAGCCAAGAAGCATGTCTATGTCTTGCTGTTTGTATCTGTCATGTCACTACTGATGTAAAAGATCTATTTGACAGGTCCTTGAATGATGCAAGAGCAGAGAAACAACCTACGTCACCTCATCTGATGTGCTGTGATTGGACACTGGGGGGTGCTGTGGGAGGATATAAGCCAGCAGTGTCTTGTGCTGGAGTGGAGCTTGTTCCATTAGGTGCTTGGTGAAGCACTTTGACACTGAGAACAAGATTCTGTATATAAGTCACTGTAAATAAACTGTACATACACTTGAATGCTAATAAATGTGCGGAAGCCTTATTTATAGCTCAGCTACAGTTCAAACCACGCTGCGCCAACAGGGCTATGGGCCCAGAACCGCGTGGCGGGCGTTGCAGGTTCGAGGAACTGTGAGCCGTGAAGTCCTGTGTGGCTTGGAGCTGGAGGCTGTGGACAGTGAAGTCCGGGAGTGACTGTTCTGCATTGGTGAGGAGTGCCCAGCAAGCTGTCCTCACACGGAAGCAGTGCAGAGGAGGAGAAGGAAGATATTCTCCCGGGGCCAGTCCAGATAATAGAGATGCCTCAAGTCCAAACAGCCCTGCCGGTGGAGAAACTCACGGGTGAGAATTACCAGGTGTGGTCCCTCCGCATGCAGCATTATTTGAAGAGGGAAGGTCTTTGGGTCTGTGTTGACAACCCTCCAAACGACCCCACGCCGGCAGAGGAGACAAGAGATGAGAGAGCGCTGGCTGCAATCGTGTTGAGTATAGCCGACTGCCAGCTAAACCATATAGCACACGAAACCACAGCTCAAGTGGCTTGGAAGGCACTCAAGGCCATGCACCTGCAAGATTCGGCAGGAGTCCTGATAGCCTTGACGAGAGCCCTGTACCGGAGGGTTCAGCAGCTTGGAGAACCAGTACAAGACCACATAGCCGCATTGACGCAGAGCTTCAGGGACCTGGAGCTACAAGGGAAGATTTTCTCTGAACCAGACCGTGTGTATATTTTGCTCTCTAGCCTTGCACCATATTACGAGGTTCTTCTAACTACACTAGAGATGGTGAAAACTGATGATTTAACTTGGAGTTATGTTATAGCAAAGTTGCTGGACACAGAGAGGAGGCAAAGAGACAAGCCGTTATCTAAGTCTGGGCATGCAGCCAAGTCTGGGCATGCAGCCAAGTCTGGGCATGCAGCCAAGTCTACACCGTGTTCTGAGGGGGCCGACAGCAAGCTTCAAACAGACTACAGGCAAGCTGTACGGTCGTCTCCAGTCGTGTTGGCAACAAGGAAGTGTTGGACCTGTGGAAGCGAATCCCATTTCCGCAGAGAATGCCCATGTTGAAGGAAAGGAAGAAAGCCGGTAGCCAGCAACAGCCGGGGTGATACCAGGAGCGGTGAAGCAAGGCTTGTGGTGTCTGCTGTTACCGGGGAGTCCTGGATCGTGGATTCGGGAGCTTTGCAGATAATTTGTCGGGAGGAATCCGTGTTGGAGAAAGCCCACGAGTCATCATTGCCTCACATCAGGCTAGCTGACGGAAGGTGTGCCAAGGTGACTTGCCAGGGGCAGCTAACTTTTTCTTCCCTAGGTTATACCTTCAGAGACGTTTTATGTGTGCTTTCATTAGAAAGCAACCTGTTAAGTGTGTGTGCTCTAACAAAAGCAGGGTTTAGCGTTTCTTTTTCCCAGAATGGGTGTACAGTCTCTAAAGGGGGAAAGAATCTGCTGCAAGGTAAATTGCATAACAATGTATATTCAGTTGAGAATGGCCAGGCAGGAGCACAAGTTGTGCCCAACAGGTGTGACCATGAGGGGTGTGTGCATCTTTTACATCATCGGCTTGGTCACATTGGGTTTGAAGCATTGAGAAAAACATTGGCTCTGTTACCAGGGGAGAGTGTGAAACCGTGTAAGCATTTTCTAGACTGTCAGGTCTGCAAACAAGTGAAAAGTCATGCTTATCCTGTGGCTAAGTCAAGTAGCCGGGTGTCAAACAAGCCCTTAGAGTTGGTCCATATGGATCTGATAAGGCCATGTCAGAGTCATTCAGGAAAATGTTTTGCTTTGCTTATCTGTGATGATAAAAGTCGTTTTCTCTGGGCATATGTGCTGACGCACAAATCAGACACGTTTCAAACAGTAAAATACTGGTGCAAAAGAGCTGAATTACAGCTGGGTGAAAAAGTACGTGCCATTCAAACTGACGTGGGTGGAGAGTTCCAAACAAATGAATTCTCTAAATGGTTAAATAAAAAGGGCATTGTTCACAGAATGGCAAACCCAGGGGTCCCAAGTGAGAATGGTGTGGTGGAACGCAGTGGTGGAAAAATTTAAACAATCATGAAAGCCACGCTGACAGATGCCAATTTGCCAGTGACTTATTGGGCTGAAGCTTTACGGGCAGCCTGTTATGTCAGCAACAGGGTTTGGAGCAGGGCAATAAACAATATTCCCTACAAAGTGCTATACAAGAAAGATTCAAAGCTTGGGTTTCTAAGAGTGTTTGGGGTTAAAGCATGGATGAATGTGCCTCTCAAGCAAAGGAGAAAAGGATCTGCTAGAGCAGTTCAGCACGTGTTTGTAGGTTATCAGTCTGGTATGAAATCCTACAGATTTGTTACGTCTGACCGGAAGGTTTACTTCAGCAGGTCCGCTAGCTTTAATGAAAACAGCAGTTGGGCAAGACTCCATGGTTTGGAGGAGCACTCACAAGTGTTTTTGCCTCTAACAGAGCACAAAGAGGATCAAAGTGGCACAAGTCAGCCACAGAGTGTGATTTCTGAACAGAAGGTTAAAAAGGAAGTAAAGTCTCCTGGAGCTCAGTCTCAGAGTCCTGGTGTTCGAGTTCCAAGGGTGTCAGAACGCTCCACGAAAGGAGTGCCTCCTGTGAGATATGGCTTTGAGCCAAATCAGACGCAAGTGAATTTTGTATGGGTGCCAGAGCCGGCCGACTTTCAAGAGGTTTTGCGGCTTGGTGGGTCTGAGAGAGGGGCTTGGTTTGCTGCTATGCAACAAGAATATGAGTCTCTCACAAATCATCAAGTGTTTTCTCTATCTGAAATGCCAGAGAGGAAGAGCCCAGTGGGCTGCAAATGGTTGTATAAAGTTAAATACAGTCCTAATGGGGAGTTTAAGTGCAAGGCTCGCCTTGTGACCAAGGGATACTCTCAAATACAAGGGCAGGATTATGATCTGGTGTTTTCTCCAACCATGAGGGGGGAAACCTTTAGAGCAGCTCTTTGAAAAGCAAGTGCAGAGGGTTTGTCTGTCTTTCATTTCGACATTGAAACTGCCTTTCTGCATGCAGACTTGGAGGAAGTCTACGTGGAACAGATTCCAGGGTTTGAATCTAAGCAACAAAGTCTTGTATTAAAATTGCATAAGTCCATTTATGGGTTAAAACAGGCAGTACGGTGCTGGAATTTGTGTCTATCAAAAGCACTGGCTAGCCTTGGATTTAAGCAGGCAAAGGCTGATCCAAGTTTATATACAAAGGAGAATGGTGGTAAACAGTGTTACCTGCTTTGCTATGTGGATGACCTCTGTTTTCTGTGTGGGTCACCTGAGGAATTGGCTGAATTCCAGCAAGCCATAACCAGAGTGTTTAAAACCAGGTTTTTGGGACCTATTTCAAACTACCTAGGTATGCAAATTACTAAAAACAGCTCAGGGTGTTTTGAGCTGAGTCAGAGCAATGAAGTGAAGCAATTGTTGAGGCAGTATGGGATGGCAGAGGCACAAGAAGTGCAAACCCCCATGTCTGCGGGGTGTCTCAAGGAGCCAAGAAACACTCCTTTAGAAAACAAAACTAAGTACCAGTCTCTAGTTGGGTCACTGCTGTACTTGTCCTGCTGGAGCCGCCCTGATCTGGGCTATGTGGTGCAGTGGCTGTGTAGGCAGTGTACAGATCCCTGTGAAAGAGACTGGCAGGCAGCAAAAAGGGTGCTGCGCTATCTGAAGGGTACTTCAGACTATAAGCTCGTGTTGGATACTACAAAAGGTACTGAAGTGTTAGCCTTTAGTGATGCATCATGGGGAGATGATGAGGGGAGATCTACCTCTGGTCATCTTATCCAAGTTCTGGGAGCACTGGTGTTCTGGAAGTCTCAGAGGCAAACGTTAGTCGCAACTAGTTCATGTGAAGCCGAATATGCCTCGCTAAGCGACTGTGTATTACAACTGGAGTGGGTAATAAAGTTGTTGGAAGATCTTAATATGTAGTGTCCATTACCAGTGGAAATAAAATGTGACAGTTCTGCTGCAGAGCAATCGGCACAGTACCAAAGCATCCATGCCAGGAGCAAACATATTGTGATCCATTATCAAATGTGCGTGATGCTATTCACAGAGGTATGATATGTTTGTCTCATTGTAAATCAAATGAGAATGTTGCAGATTTGTTAACCAAAGGACAAAGCCAGGAAATGTTGGTTAAATGCAGAGAAGTGTTGGGTATACATGCCTCTTGTCTCAAGGAGGAGTGTTGACATAGTGAGCCAAGAAGCATGTCTATGTCTTGCTGTTTGTATCTGTCATGTCACTACTGATGTAAAAGATCTATTTGACAGGTCCTTGGATGATGCAAGAGCAGAGAAACAACCTACGACACCTCACTAGATGATTGGACACTGGGGGGTGCTGTGGGAGGATATAAGCCAGCAGTGTCTTGTGCTGGAGTGGAGCTTGTTCCATTAGGTGCTTGGCGAAGCACTTTGACACTGAGAACAAGATTCTGTATATAAGTCACTGTAAATAAACTGTGCATACACTTGAATGCTATAAGTGTGTGGAAGCCTTATTTATAGCTCAGCTACAGTTCAAACCACGCTGCACCAACAATCTTTTAGTGCCACAATGGAAATGGAGAAACTTTCTGAAATTGACATTTATTGGAACATGAAAATAGACATCTCTTGGATCTACAGTAGTGAATTATGAATGAACTTGCAACAATGGAAGAAAATCTCTGAGGAATAACATTCAAAACTTCTTTTGAACAATAAACTCGTTTAAGGAGAAAAGGTCTAAAATAGGCCAGGAGCCTCCTGAGTTTTTATCTATAATAAAGTAACAGGGAAAAAATCGTCTGAAGACGTGGGAAGAATTTCTTATATAGCTTCTTTTAACAACAAATCCTCAACTTCTTGAATCAGAAGCAGAAATGGAATTGGGGAGTTGGATAGAGGAAGAGACTTTGGTGGCTAAATTTTGAAGTCTAAACAATACCGTTTCTTTATGATGGAAAGAACCCGCTCCTCTTGAGTTATGTCTTGCCATGTTTGAACACCGGTTTACCAAGAGGCAAGGTGCACTGTCTAAACCCCTATTTCCCTGATCCAGATTGGTCTTTAGGAGGCCAAGAGCCATCCTTAGGCTTGGACCTGAGGTACTGCCTCTGTGGATACTGAGAAGAGGGACATGGTGGCTGAGGAGCCCTTAAAGAGGAGTGCGGCTGATAAGAGCTATACTTAGTGTATCTAGGATATAATTACTGGGCAGAATTCTATTTCTAAATGAGTTAAGGTATATAGACGTGATACCCAATACTCTAGCAGTTGTAACTTTCTTCAGAGCCTCATCCATTGTAGAAGAGAAGAGAACATTGCCCTCAAAAGGTAGATCCTCCACCATCATTCTGTGATGTGGGGCAAGTGCTGTGGTTCTAAGCCAAAGAGTTCCTTCTTAGTACTATGGAATATGCAATAGCCCTGGAGGTGCAATCAGCAATGTGCCTTCTCCAATGGTGGCAAAAGAAGAGTTGAGGGAGGTAGCTGCTCACCCAGCCCTTTTTATAGCCATGCTAGAGGAAAAGCGTGAGAAAGTGGTCAGGCAAGCATCTTGCATTTTAGGAGTTTTTCAATGTTCATGGCCGGCCTGCACATGCGCAGTTCCCATGTGGGACTGCACAGAAACCACAATGATGACAGTAGACAGATCAGCAGCTAGAGGTTGGCTGCGCCTACATGTGCCATTCACAGGGGCATCATCAGCTGCCATTGTCTGATTGCTGGGTTTTTCCAACATTGCCACGGACTACAGTGTGCTTGCTTTGCCATCTATGCCTTATGGAGGGGTTGTGGTTATAAGTCTGCCTGCACATCTACATTTATGTATTAGATAATCAAGCACTGCTACAAGTAAACTTTGTATTGTGTTTCATTAGTCCAAAGCACGGTTTGGTACTTCTAATTTTCACACCGTGGTCTAGTTATACCTAATTGTATATTGAAATTGTCAGTTAATGCCATACATATTTACAAGGAAATAAAATTCTCCAAAGACATAAAGATCCGAGGACAAATATTTTTGCAAAGCCACATTTCTGAATTACTCCTGCAACCTTTTATACTTTGCAGCTGGCAAGAAGCAAGAAAACTCATTAACATGCTAATGATGCATTCCATTTAAAATTCCAGCCCTGATTATTGAGTGATTAAATCTCTTCCCTTGACTTCTGCTGTCTTCCATCTGAGGAACAGTAAGACTTCAACAATAGTAAAACAGAAAGGCATGTGGTAGAAAGACTCCAAATTTTGCAACCAACAGCTTTTACAGGGATCCCCAGTAATGCCACTGGAGTTTTTCTACAACCAGCAGAAGAGCCTTCACTTTTCTGTAACTTAGCAAGGAAGAGTACAAGGTGGAGGGACAATTACAAACCTGTCAGTTCATCTATGAAACTCTGGATACTGTCATATATGTTTACAGGGGGTCTTCTGTGAAGGGTTAGGCTTGCATAGCAATCCCTTACATAACAATTCACTTGAGGAGGAAGGAATTCAGAAGCAACAGTCTTTCCATTGAACAAACAGATGTTTTTCTAACAATGTAAAGTGACGGCCTTGTTTAAATCATGAAGTTCTGGCTCGTTAAAACTAGGAAAAGATCTTTTCAACCATTCGAACTATAGACCAATCTCACTTACTAATGATGATACTAAGGTCCAGTCAATAGTTTAGGCAGTTAAAAAGAATAATTTGTTCAGCTACTCATTTCTGAGGGGGAGGAAATGAATACATGAGGTTGGCGTCAGTGAGCGACTGCTTTTGGCCCTTTCACTAGAAAGTAAAATGACACTGTATCAAATCTACTGTAAGCTTCTCAACAGCTCTATATGAATCCACTGGTTGATGCTATTTATTCATTTATTTTAAAATATTTATATCCTGCCTTATCTCCTTATTCATTTGAATTTATTCAGTGATATAAAAATCTCAACTCTGGCATCTAAATCAGATCTCTTCAATTTCTTTCCTTCCAAAGACACACTAGCCAGGGTTGCCTTCCCTCACCTCTGCTAGTTAATCTCACGATAAATCTTTAGTTTATAATGATCAGCAGAAGGATATAGAGGACCCATAGTTTGGGAAATAAAGTTGCATTTGTATTTAAATTATTCAGGGAGGGGGAGTCATATCCTGATTTTTCATATTCCAGCACTGATGCAATTGATTAGACAATGTGGGTTTCTGGATACAGCATTAACTGCAACAGTGCTTGAAATGGGACAAGACAGGCAGACTTAAAACCATTCCATTCTTTTCAGCCAACACAAAACCATCCCACTTCAGTACAAAGGTCAGAATGAATGGATCACAGGGTGATCTGAAATGAAACCATCCCTTTTGTCCTGTTTTCTCACATTTCAAGTAATGATCTCTAGGGCAAAAAGTATCTTCATTAAAGGTCTTAATTAATCAGTTGTAAGAAAAGAAAAAATACACTGCTCCTTGAACAATATTTCAAATATGTCATCGCACACTAGTAATACTAGTAATACTAATGACCAATAAATCCTCCCCAGTTTTCAGTCACCGCCTGCAAAAATCAAGGTACCAGACTAAATCATATTCTAGTTTAGTCTACTAGCACAGTGGCTAAAAGGCTGAGGTATGAACCAGAAAGTCCTAGGTTTAAATTTCTTCCTTGTCATGAATTTATTTGGTTGCCTTAGACAAGCTATTATCTCCAAAGATAACTGAAGCAATATAGGGATATCACATCTGCTCTGGCTGTTGCAAGGATTACTCATACTGCATGGGATCTACTCTGAACACACAGAAAGTTATGGATTATTAGGATGAATCTTACTAAGTATGAGAGTAAGATGCTCAAGAAGACAGACCTTTCCTTTGCATGTCTTCCTTTTCTCCAGCAGTCCTCTAAGACTTCCAAAAAGCGAATACTTGAAGATAAATAAGCTATTTGGGTAAAATGTCAAAAGGAACAGCGAGCTGTAGTGTGAAGAGAGAATCAGATGAAATCTCATTCTCTCTCTATCTTTTCCCAATGAAGAACCCACTCAGCATGCTTGATATATCAGCGGAAGAAGGAATTGTAGAAATTTTCCTGATCCCCTTCTCACTGCAGCCCTCCCAGCAATGGCTTTGAGGGCAATTTAGAGAGCCATTGGAGGAAGGTGGGCACAGGAAAAGACTTGCTTCTTGAGCACGTTACTAGGATCCAGCCAATTATCTATTAAAACCAGTGGATTGTCACCAATGAAAATATAACACACTATTACAATTACACATACATCATATGCTATATCAGTCATTTAAGAAGTATAACTTTAATTACAACTGGACCATGGAACTAAATTCCCCCCATCTAATAAGATGAATTTTATAAAGTTTTTCTAATAGAATGATAAACAGAAAAAACAGAATCAGTAACATTAATAAACACGGTAATTATAGTCAGGGGTCATTTCATAGAAAAAGAACTGCAGGAACTCATTAGCATAACTCATTAGCATATCTCATTAGCATTTGCCACACACCCTGACATCACCGGAAGTGTGTCAGAAGGCAACAGTATTTCCTGAAAATAAAGCAGAATGAACTCAAAGCAGCTTACCCTCCTCTGGAGAGCCAGCCCCAGCAGCCCTGCTTGCATGGACGCACTCACTCACTCACTAGTCACGAATGAAAATAAAGCAGAATGAATTAAAGCAGCTTACCCTCCTTTGGAGATCCCAGCCCAGCAGCCCAGCTTGCACTCTCTCTCTCTCTCTCTCTCTCTCTCCCTCTCTCTCACAAGTCACGAATGAAAATAAAGCAGCAGAATAAATTGAAGCAGCTTACCCTCCTTTGGAGATCCAAGCTCAGCAGCCCAGCTTGCACTCACTCACTCACTCTCTCTCTCACGAGTCACGAATGAAAATAAAGCAGCAGAATGAATTGAAGCAGCTTAGCCTCCTTTGGAGGGGAGGCAGAGGGGAGGAAAAGGAATCACGTGGGCGGGGCCAAAACCCACGTGACCACTTTTCAGCTCTACCAGAATACTGTTCTGGCGCGTTCCACCTCCAAATGAGCCCTGATTATAGTATTATGGACCATTTCATTTTAAGACTAACACCACCACAAGTTTGTTTTCAACTAAATTTGTTCTACCTATCACAAGCTTAATATAATTAGACCTAAACAAATTAACTACAACCTAAAAAGAGAGATGCAATCCATGACAGAGGAAGTAAAGTTGGAAAGGAGGGGGAGTGAGAAAGAGAGAAAGAAATTACATGTTTATGAAGCAGACTGTAGTTCACTGGAGAACATATTCTCTGCAGTCATTTGTGAAAATGTGCATATGATCAAACTTGGCATGTATGCATCCATATTTTACTTAGACTTTCCTCTCAGTAGATGCCTTCATACAACACCCCAAACTGTTTTTTAAATTTTCCAGTATCTAATGATCAGTCTGGGAAATTTTGCATCATATCTTTTACAGGGGTCAACAGAAATACTGCATGTCCATTTCCCCTTGTGACAGACAGGACTAGGTCCAGCTCCACCTCTCCTGTGGAACAGCCAATACGAGCTGGTGGAACGCTGGGGACTGGGACAGTTGAAGTATGTTCAGACAGCTAGTGAGAGGGGGGAGAAGGATTTGCTGAGGAATAGCAGCAGATGTGGACACCTGTTCTCTTACACTGTAACATCCAGTGTTATAAGTGTTTGGGGTTATAAATTCACCTTTTAACTATTGTTAAGAGGTGAGCTTATAACCCCCAAACACTTATCTTTGTGATTGAATAATTCACCCTAGTTTTCTATATGTCTTGTGGTGGTGCTGGAGAGTGCCCTCAAGCCAGAGTTGACTTATGGTGAATCCTCTTGGGGTTTTCATGGCAAGAGACTAACAGAGGTGGTTTGCCATTGCCTGCTGTTGCCGAGCCCCCCCTCTCCTGTTCTAAGGCCTGCAATGAACTGTGTCAGTTTCCTGCGTTGCTGTTTAAAGATACACTAAAGACCTGTCTCCTGATTACCCTGCACGTGTGAACTCTACTACATGTGTCTGTTTCCTGCCCATTATCTACTATGGACTATGCCTGTTTCCTGTATCTGCTATGGACTATGTTGCTTACTGTTCCCTGCCTCTATGGACATCTGCCTCACTTGGGCCCAGAGCCATGCTGTTAGCAGCACGGTACCAGCCAGGGAAAGCACTCAGCGAGCCTGGCCAGGCACCCCCTGGTCAGTTCCTGCTGGGAGCCTCCCGCGGGCCGGTTACCAAGTCTGCCCTCGCTACCGGGCAACCTGCTAGCAAGCCCAAGCCATGCCAAGGGAGAAGCCATGTTTCCCAGGCAAAGAAGAACCACTATGGACTGTGTGCTCTGAGGCAGCCATTTCCAGACCAGGCTCCTGTCACATCCACAGAGCCCAGCCTCACCCTGATATGCATATCTCTGGAAGCCGCCCTGAGATGGAAGCTAAGTGCCGACTGTCCAGAACAGCTAATGGACCCATCTCAATGCAGCCACCACATTCCAGGACTGATGACATCAAGACAACACCAGCTTCCTGGCAGATCCAATCAACCCGCCCAGCACTCCCCTCCCCTCCTTTGTCCCCACTTCCCAAGGTGTCACAATAACAATCAGATTCTAAAGTGGCCCATTAGCGATAGTTACAGGACCATCAAGCTTTTGTTCCCCCTCCTAAGAACCACATGGAAGGCCCCCGCCCCAGGGTACATGTTTGGCTATTTAAGCAGGCTCTGCCTGACACTAGGTGCTCGGTGCTGGGCGCCGTGCCCAGTGCCTGGCACATGCTCGGCCAGGCGCTGTGCCCCATCCCCAACCCAGGTGGCACTGTACATCGCCCCCTAACCTTGCTGCTGGAATCTCTGCTCCTCACCGTGATCCGGTAATGTATTGCCTCTATTCCATCGATCTCAAGTGGGTTCCTGCTAATGCAAATGTCTCTGTAACTCTTTCCAACCTTTATTTCTAAGTTATTGTATGTCTGCTGTATGTAAGTGCTATGTCAGGCATATGCCACACTTTTAGTAAACATTTTTTTTAGTTGAATATTAGCCTCCTCTTTCTTGTCTGAGTAATCTGATAGACTGACTCTGGTATATATTGGTTAAAGATCCGCGCTAATTTTAGTTCCAGACTGCTGAGCTAATTTCCCCATTTAAAAGAGCAGTTCTGGTAACACTGCCTCTGCAACCCTGGTCTTCACTGGAGGTCACCCATCCAATTACTGACCAAGGTCGACCCTGGTTAGCTTCTGAGATCTGATGAGATCAAGCTCACTTGGGCTATCCAGGTCAGGGCATATGTCTTGTTGGCTGAGAGGATGTATCACTCACACACACATTAAGCATTCCAGTCATCACCAAAGGGCATGATTAATTAAATGGTAGCAGCATATAGAGGAAGTAATCACTGTGTTACCTTTTCCCAAAAAACCCTGGGCAGTAGCTGAGTGAAAAGTAGTGAATATAGGGAGCTGACTACCTGTCTGGTAGAGTTTCTGGGAAGAGGAAAGAGAAGACCCTGTGTGGATTTGGGTCAGGACTTCCTGCCTGATAATTAGGGATTAGATGGGTGGTGTATGGTGACTCTTCTGAATCATTTGTGAAGCTCCAAAACCTGTGTAGGGAGATTTATGGTTGTTGACAGTGTGTAAGGCGGGGGAGGGGCTTACACCCCTCTAAAATTTTCTCAACAATTCCACAAAGTGCATTTTCAGCTGAAGAGTTTAAAGTGAACTTTTGGGTTTTGGGGTTGAGAGAATGAGAAAACAAACAGAAGTAGGAAAGTATCCTTCAGAAAAAAATTACGGAACACAGAGAACTTAGCATCAATAAGAGAGCAAAGATCAGAATTTACTAGGAAATCAAACTAATTTCCACATTATATTCTGAAAGATTATCTATGCTTTTCTAGATATTTACATTTTCAGTACATTAAATATTTGTCTAGCAGAACAATCCACTTGCATTAATTTGTTCCTCCATTCATCTTTTACTGTATGAATGAAAATATATTTGTGAGTATTATTTATTTAAATCAGAGAAAGAATGTGGGAAACATGACATGAGTGTATATACACAGAAGTCAAAAGAGCCGTTACATAAAATTTCTTTAACAGCCAACTAAAATTTTGCTTCTTTGTCTAGTCACCTAGGAAACAACTTTTAGCAATCTTCCTAAGGAACCATCCTCCTCTACCTAGTATCAATAAAGCATATAGTTAACAAACAAAAGAATTTTGAACTTTCAAGCCACTTTATAACTTTAAACTTTTCAAAGGCATGGTGGAACCCAGCCTCTCCTTAGAAGCAGAATCTGGATGGCTGCCATGTGGGTGGAAAATTCAAATTTTCCTACCTATGTGACAACCATTTGTTCTGTTTTTGTCAGCACAGTGACCTTTTTCTCCCCACCACTGGGGGGCTTTTTAGGATTTCTTCACATTGGCAATTGACTATCATTCTATTGATATAATATAATGATTGATAAAATAATATAATGATTGATATAACAATCCATGTATCAGATTGGCCTACAAAGAAGCGAACCCTAACCCTATAAAGAACCAACTTGTTCTCTTAGCCATCAAAACTCTTCAACTGATGTCGAATGTATTTCTTCTTCCCTTCCTTTTGGGACTTCTTTTGGAATTAGCAACAATTCAGATGAAATTGGGGATTAATAACCCTTGGTACCCAAGTTCGTAATCACAACACTGGCATATGCATCTCGGCAGAAAGCTAGTTTTGTCATTTTTTTACTCTTTATAGCAATACCCAAACCGAGCCAATTTCTGAGTATACAATTACAGATTTGGACCCTTTTTCAACTTGGGATCCAATATCAGCCTCAGAATGAAGTCAGCTTTACCCATCCTTAGGTAAAGCTCTTGGGAAAGACTTTGTACCCCCTGAGGTCTTTAAGCTGAATGCTCATTGGTGGTGTCCAGTTGTAGTTAGACTTTTTTTACCTGTACTATCCCCTCTAACTGGAAACAAAGCATTATAGTTCCTATTTATAAAAAGGCACTAGGCAAGACCCTGCCAATTACTGTCCTATTAGTATTTTAGCTATTTCTTCTAAATTATATAATTAAATTATATACACGCCATCTTTTATTCAAACTGGAAGACAGGGCTGAATCGTTTAACCTTTTATATCCTGAACAAGCAGGTTTTTGTAAGGATTATAGTACAGTTGATCACAGTATAACATTGAAGGCCCTGGTTCAGAAATATACCAAAAAAAAATAGAAGATGTCTTTATGTTGTTTTTGTTGACCTTACCTCACCCTCTGACTTGACAGAGCAGTCAATATTTTGGGGTAAATTTGATAAAACAAATATTGATAGAAGACTTTTTAGGATTTTGAGGGAATTGCATTCCAATCTTACAGTCAGAGTTAGAGTGGGCTCACATGGCTCTCTTATGGACCCTATCCCATTAATAGGAATTAAGGACCCTTTTTTGATTTAATTTCTATATTAAAAACTTTGGGCCATGGAATCCCAGAATGTCTTTTTCCCCCTCATTGGCCGGGTGGAAAATCTCAATGCTGCTGGACGCAGATAATATGGCTAATGTCTTTTACTAAAATTGGGCTCTGAAGGATGCTAGTTAGGTTGGCTAATTACTGTAACAAAGAGGAACTAAGAATCAATTATAATAAAACTAAAATCATAGTCTTCAGTAACAATAGATGCAAGCAAAGATAGGCTATCAATGCTCACAATATAGAAGAATACTTCTTTTTTAAATACCTAGGCATCATATTTCAGGGGTCTCTTTCTTGGCAAGCACATCTTACTGCCAATTTATCTACTGTCTGCCATACACTGGGAGCTATTTTAAAATTCTTCTGTTTAAAAGGGGGCCAGCTAATAACCTCAGACTTTAAAATATTTCAGGGCAAAGTTATTATGTTGCTCTTATACCAGGCTTAAATATCAGAATGGAATGAGAAAATACATGACAAACTTGAAATTATTCAGAATAATTTTTAAGGAACATTTTGGGACTCCCCCACGGTATTCCTGCTGCACATCTAAGACTAGAAGTTGGTCTACCCTCCATTACGGCAAGAGTCCACCTGAAACTATTAAAATATTGTAAGAAACTTGACAGTATTTCTGAAGACCATTTGGTAAAATATTGTTTCTAATACTACAAGGAATGGAATCAGTGGTTTAATTTGCCGTCTCCTGTTATGCAGTTATACTCTTTGCCTTCTTTAGTGGCTTTAAAACTTGGGGCTCAAGCAAAATAAGTACCTGGCTCTTTAAAAAAGATGCCCTTCATGATATTGGTCTGATCTGAAAATCTAAATTCTCCTTGTGATATCCTTGGATTAAGAAAAATAAATTCTTCCCCCACTGCTTAGCTGACCTTTCTAATGTAACATTAAGAAAGGCTTTTACTAATGCTCGCTTTCAAACTATGCCAACTGAGCATTTGCAGGGCAGATTTTTAAAAATAGCAGTGGAACAACACCTCTGCCCATGTGGTCTTAACCAGGTGGAAGACATTGTACACTATGTTTTACATTGCTCCTTCTATAGGTCTATCCAGAATAAACCGCTGAATCTATTTCTTGTAAATTTTTCTGGCTCAGATGAAGAATGTATTAATTTTTTATTGGCTGATGTTTTCTATGTTGTTACTCTTAAAGTGGTTATTTTTCTCTCAACAAATATAAGGAAGAAATTAATTTCTGCTAATGTCGCAATTATCAGAACTTTATGTGATTTTATGATTTTTTTCTCCTTCCTTTTGCCACTATTATTTTTATCATCCTAGTATTAAATTTTATCTTGCCATGCAAATATGTATTTATGTCTTAACTCCTTCGATGTGGCATATTATTATATGGTGCATATGCTGGAATGTTATGGCCTATAGTTACAAGTATAAACTATGACTTACTTAGAGAGTCTTCTCCAACCCAAATAAAAATATGAAAAATATTTATTGTTTTGCCCACTTAATAAGCTTTCTCCACCCCTTCTTGAAACTAGTGAGAGTTTGCAGGGACTCTTGCAGGGCTCAGTGCTACAGTAGGAATCCATGCTTTCTATGGCTTAAACCATGCAGAGAACTACATCATTACGAAAGCTCGTGAATACAGAGAGCATTCTCATTATATGATAGCATCTGTCACCATACACAGCTACAAGACAAAGAGCCGAGGGAGATAAAGCAAGCTATACCAACAACATTTATAAAGCTAGGGAAGAATGCCAGTAAAATGACAGAAACTGAGGCTGACTGCACGGGCACTCTGGTATATACATCAAAGGTCCTGCCAGAATTCCCCATCAAAGAGTTATCTTTAGTGACTGTGCCTAATAAATTAGATGGGTGTTTATCAAGCCAGGCAGAATACTGGATGGTACACAGAACAGCAAATGCCAGAACCTTAGTCACTACAACAGCTGGCAAACCATTCTACTTACCATAGGCAACCTCCCCTTGCTCCATTTCTTCCTTCAGTTTCTTGTAAACTTCTTTCATCTTCTCCAATTTTTTGACATTTCTGATACTTAGCATCAACCATTCATCGAGAAGTCCCTCTAGTCGTTCTCTTTCAGCTGTTAATGACTTAATTTCTTCTACAAGGTCTTTAGCAGTACAGAAATTACCTCCTGTATATTCATTTGGGGAAAACATGGCAGAAAGACAGAAAGGAAGCAAAAAGAATTGATTCTTCACTAGGTTAACATAAAAGGCACAGAAAATTAAAAGCAAACTACTAGTACAGAAGAAACAACCTGATTTATAAAATGAAGGAAAAGCTCCATTAAATCCCAATTTTTCAATTTCTGTAATAGACATTACCCAAAACTTCTGTATTCCACACAATAGCTATGAGAAAACTTGGGCTATTTTTTGTTCATGTATCTTCCCAAAATGATGACTTTTAAAAGATATATATATTACAACCAATAATGCACATGGATATTGAAACGGAATCTGCTTTACAGTAAGTATATCTTGGATCAGTTGGATCAGTTGTGGCTTTAGGGCATATCTGCATCATGTCTGTTTAATATGTAATTTTGAATTTTTGTATTTATGTAATTTTGAATTTTTGTATTTATATGTAATTTTGAATTTTTGTATTTATATGCCTGTTGTGGGCCACCCTGAGCCTGCGTGCAGGGAGGGTGGGATATAAATCTAATAATAAACATAAACATATATTGCACATTCAGAAATTCTGAATATAGTGGGTGTCCCTCAAATTACTATTTCCTGGAACAGCCTTGTTAATAATAGTGTGAATACTTCAGTGAAGCAACTGAGAAAGAACATGTACCACACAGCTTCTCCCCACACCATTCCACGTTTGTTTGCTGGAGGCACAGACAATAATAAAGCCTGACTGAAGAAACATGTCCAGCTTCCTGTTAGAAAACACACACACATACACTGCCATCTGAAACTGTGATTGAATTGCCAATTATGAGCAACACTGTAAACAACTTTTTTTTCTAAAAAAAGGCAGAGTCCCAAAGGAAAAGGAGTGGTTGCAGCAAATGGCTGAAGAGAGGTATGAGGCTGATAGGTCAGTGTTCTTCTCCAATGCTTTCTTTCTCTTATTAAAGTATCACCCCAATCCATCCTGAACACGGAGGATTTGGTTAAATAAATGAGTCCATCACACTCACTGGCTATTTTGCCCTTAATTAGAAATTGCAGCATAATCTTCATTCTTCTTGTATGAGTTAAGGGAAAGATACCGGACTGTCTATTAAACTTTTATACTTAGTGAATGATTATTAATTCCCAGATGGAAAGTTAATATCAAAGCTTGAAGCTATGATGAAATAAGCACAGTAACTCAGTTAATAATTTATAAGCATTTTTGCCTCTAATATATGCCCAGGAGGCAAATCTGCCATATGTAGCCTTTAAGACTGTGATGAAAAATCAAGAACTCATCAAGATATCAGCAAACCACTCTCCTAAAGTGCAAGCAGTGAACTCCTGGCCTCAATCACGCTAACTAAAATTGGCACTTCCCAAATGCCACATGAGGAATGCTTTTAAAACATATAAATAAATCTGTCTCATTGATAAAATTTCAAAATAATAATGATATCCTGATTTTTAAAAAGTACAATAATTTGGGTGTCTGGAAATATATTTTTCAGGCACAAAAAGTGTTGCACTTACCTGTAACTGTTGTTCATCAAAGTCTTCTGTGCAGGCACACATGGGACTGCGCACTCGCAGGCCTCCTGATTCAGAGGTTTTAAGCTGAAAATCCACCAGGGGGCACCCTTGCCTCCCACTGCACATGCGCGGCCGCTTCCCACTGAAAACAGCCCCTTGGGAGGTGGGGCGCCCCCTGCTACCCTCAGTCCTCTTTCGCCATTGTACTCTCCAGTTAAGTAAAGAGCTTTATCAGGGAAGGAGGGAGGGTATGTGTGCCTGCATGGAAGACCTCGATGAACAACAGTTACAGGTAAATGTAACATTGTTTTTCGTCTCCCTGTGCAGTCTCACATGGGAAATTAACAAGCTATTTACCTGGGTGGTAGAACTTGTTGTCTTTACAGGAATATCAATTGAAGTACCGCTGTACTCACTGCCGCCTCCTTTCTGTCAAGGATGTCCAAGGCATAGTGCTTAACAATGGTGTCAGCTGATGACCACTTTGCTGCCCTGCAGATGTCTTGGATTGGGACCCCTCTCAGCAGCGCTGCTAACGATGCTGTGAACTGGTGGAATGAGCATGTACCTCTAGAGGGCAAGGTAAGTTAGCATTTTTATAACACAACCTTATCGCCTGCACCACCCATCTCACTATGGTCTGCACATTGGCTTTCCTTCCCTTGTTAGGCCCAGCAAAAGAGAGAAAGAATTGTGAGTCTATCCTGAAGGTTTTGGTACAGTCCATATAAAACAGAATTGCCCTCTTGACATCCAAGGTGTGCAGAGCCTTTTCTGCCTCATTCAATTGATCCCAAAAGAAGACAGGTAACACGATTTTCTGCAACACATGAAACACTGATGCAACTTTTGGTAGGAAGTCTAATTTCATCCTTAACACCACCTTTTCTGGGTGAATTTTCAAAAAAGTGGATCAACACTCAGCACAACTAGTTCGCTCACCCTTCTTGCTGATGTGATTGCCACTAGCAATGGGACCTTCACTGACAACAACCTCAGGTGACATGTCGCTAGAGGTTCAAAAGGTTTAGCCAACAATTTTGCCAGTACTAATTGTAGTGACCATTGAGGTACCACTCTTTCGGTAGATGGAAACATGTTGTTCAGGCCCTTCAAAAACATTTTAGATGTGTGATGGGAAAACACAGTTTTATTATCAACCAGGGCATGAAAAGCAGAGAGAGCTGCCAGATACACCTTAACTGAAGAATTAGACAAACCTATCTGTTTTAGATCTAACAAAAATTCCAGGACCATGTATAATGTGCAATCAGTAGCACTTAAATCTTTGGACTTCACCCATGCTTTAAATCTGTCCCATATTAGACTGTATGAGTGTCTGGTCAACAGTTGTCTTGAGTTTAGAATGACCTGTGTTACTCCCTCAGAGAGCATCTCCTAGTACTATTAGCCATGACACAAGATTGAATCTTGATATGTTGTAATGAAGGATTCCCTTCCACGACAGACAATCCGATTCCTTCGGTAAGTGAAAAAGTTGACTCTTTAGTCTCATTAACCCACGGAACCAAGGTTGTCTGGGCCAATATGGTGCTATAACAATCACCCTCATCTGGTCTGATTGGATCTTGGACACTACCCTGGCTAACAACAGGATTGGTGGGAACGTGTAATAATGTTCAGAGCCACAGAGGGAAAAAAAAATCTCCCCAGAGCATCCAGCTTCCTTCCTTCCTTGTCAGGAGGAGCTGAATGTGAACCCTGCCTCTGCCTCATTTGTATTTCCTCAGTAACCAGCGAGAAAGGAGGGGGATGGACCGACAGGTGTGGACAAGTGTCATCTTTGGTCCTGTAGAGGCTCTCCACCTACTTAGTGGTGGCAGGTGCGGAAGCGGGTTTTAGGTTCAATGTGTTTATCAAATCTGAACACTTCGATCACTGGGAATGCAATGTTGGACGGAGATCCCAAGTACAGGTGCTGCAGGATTTTATCTTTTAGTTTGGGTTCTGCCAATGAGATATCTATCTCAAGCGCCCTGGCCATCCTTAACAACTGTTCTGCATACAAATGGAAGTCATCAGTAGGCAATATTTCCCGTCTCCTCCAGTTTCTTCAGGGGACATCTCCAAGCGTGGGCTAGGACTGTCCCTGCTACAATAGAGGTCTACCTCAACGTCTGGCTCTGACAGCTGGAAAGTTGTCCTTGAGCTTGAGAAGAAATGATGTCTTCTCAAGGGTGCAGGTGATGGTTCTCTTGACATTACATCTATGAAGAAGGTCTTCCCTGTATCCATTTTGCAACTGGATGGTGCCCTTTGGTACCATAGTCTCTCATCTCGGGAGTAATAATGTTCCCCTCTCGGAGAATGATGGTATCTTTGCCTCCTGTGAGGAATTTTGCCCTCCTCTTCCTAGGAATGAGTAGACCATGACCTGGATCTGGTAGAGGGTGACTTAAGAGCGTGCCGAGGGGGTAGGTGGTGGGTCAACTATTAGGACCTCTTGTTCTATCCACTCTTCCTATGGGGAGATCCTTTGTGACTCTTGTGTAGAGAGGTGCTTTGTCTTTTTTGTTTTCTTCCTTGAAGGCTCTCCCTCTGATGTTTCTCTCCCATTCAGATCTGACTGTACTGCTGTCAGTGTTGGCATCGCCCTCGAGCCCTCGGTTCCTTCGACTTCGGGCGTCAGACTCCTGCCGTTGGATCCGATCATAACGGAGACCTTGGTGCTGAGTCAGGATGATGTGCTTGGGACGGGTCCAGGAGGCTGGAGACTTCAAGTAAAGTGGAAGGAGCTCAACTCTGAGGAGTTTGTGAGCCCGAACGTGTCAGCTCCAGGATATTAGACACTTCGGCCAAGGTGGACAGTGCTCAACTCCTAGGAGTCTTCAAACCCGATGTACTGGGTTTCAGAGTCAACGGGGCTTTCAGATCCAACGCCTCAGTCCCACCAGTCTGGGTTGATTTTTTTTCCCTTGCCAGGTCCTCTGCAACCTTGAGAGCTCTTTGCCATAAGTATGCTTTCAAACGACCAGCTCCTTCAGCCCTGGCTTTGGTAGCAAAGCTCAGGCACTGCTTGTATGACTAAGTGTTGTGTGCCTCCTCCAAACACATAAAACGAAGAGAACGCCCGTCAGTTCTAGTCATTTTTGCATTGCATTTAGTGCAATGCTTAAACAGAGCATTCTCCGACATCCTCAAATGGAACCTCTAGACAGATAAGAAGAAAAAATACACTACTTATCTACACCACTGATCAGCAAGAACCTCTTCCACTGGAGGCAAAAGAGGAATTGAGGGTAGCAGGGGGGTGCCCTGCCTCCCAAGGGGCTGTTTTCAGTGGGAAGCGACCGCACATGCACAGTGGGAGGCGAGGGCACCCCTTGGTGGATTTTCAGCTAAAAAACTTCCAAATCAGCAGGCCTGCGCATGCACAGTCCAATGTGGGACTGCACAGGAAGACCAAAGATGAACATTCAGTTAATAAATCTCAGTTATTAAAATTCTCCATTTCCGTGACAGATTTATGTTTTATGTACACTGCACATAATAATTTATTCATCTCTTAACTTCCTTCTTGTGTCTATTTTGAACCATCTCAGACAGTACTTGTTAGATCTTGCTAAGAACACAGTCAGCCCTTTCCAACATTTGGAACATTTCTTCAAAAATTGTGGATAATCATAAAATTGTGTTCAGCATTATTTTAAGTAGCAATGATATTATAACTTTTTGGTGGGCTAGGGATTCTTCTATTTTCTTTCTTTTGAGATTTTTACCAGAATGGATACTATTAAGGAGCATCTTGAGCCACTTCTCATTACAGTATCTCATTAGAGTACCTGCCCTGATCCTGCTTATGGGGAGAGCAATCTATAAATTGAATGAAATAAATAAAATAAATATATCTAGCTACATAAAAAGTCACCTAAAATTTTTATTTTTCTCTAATATTTTTTCATACCAATAACAATAATGGTATTATGGTTTCTGTGAGATGATAAACCCCATTATACTCTACTCCAGCAGTTATTTTTAGCAATGAAAAGGACAGATCTTAGTGTACATATGGTGCATTTCTCCTTTACTACTAAAAGACACGGATGCAATCTCTTTCTGCAAGGCTATAAGTAGTAGTAAGTATAAGTAGTAATCCTATCAATGTGCCACTGGCTCTGGGGTACAGCACTAAGCAGATGGACATCTGTATTTATATCTGTACCAAGTTACAGAGAAAAAATGGCAAAATGATGTCCTTTTGTACTGTCTGTTGCTTTAAGTATAATCCTACTGAATAGTTTCTATGTTGTTTAATATGTCAGTCTTAGAATTGCTTATACTCTGTTTTAGCATTTCTTCAGCTCTGTAGTGGATTCTTGCTAGTTTAAATATTTGCAAATATGCATTTATATACTTTATTACATTGTTTATTGAATTGTCTTTGAAATTGACTGTACTAACTCTCACTGTGTAATCCATCTTGAGTCTCAGAGTCTCTCTACACAAGACATCTTACATGAGTAGGATCAAGTGAAAGATCTTACACGTGTTCTCCCACTGTGAATACACATGCACTGCTAGGGAGAGGGAGTATGCTTGAATACTCAAGCCAGTTTGGTGTAGTGGTTGAGAGCACGGGACTCTAATCTGGAGAGTCGGGTTTGATTCCCCACTCCTCCACTTGAAGCCAGCTGGGTGACCTTGGGTCAGTCACAGTTCTCTGGAACTCTCTCAACCCCACCGACCTCACAGGGTGATTGTTGTGGGGTAATAATGACACTTTGTAAACCACTCTGAATGGGCATTAAGTTGTCCTGAAGGGCGGTATATAAATCAAATGTTATTATTATTTATTTATTTATTTATTTATTTATTTATTTATTTATTCTATTTATATACCGCCCATCCCCAGGGGCTCTGGGCGGTGAACAGTTAAAATTGATAAAAACAAAAACTAAAATCAATATACAAATAATAAAACAAATTAACAAGGTGCAGTGGTGGGGAGAACCTTCCCCACCCCAAAGGTGGGAGGCCGACATGGCACCGCCCCCTTCAATCACCAAACGCCTGGCGGAACAGCTCTGTCTTACAGGCCCGGCGGAACGATAATATGTCCCGCTGGGCCCGGGTTTCCATTGACAGAGCGTTCCACCAGGCTGGGGCCAGGACTGAAAAGGCCCTGGCCCTGGTTGAAGCGAGGCGGGCTTCCTTAGGGCCGGGGACCACAAGTAAATATTTATTCGCTGATCGGAGCGATCTCCGGGGAACGTACAGGGAGAGGCGGTCCCGAAGATATGCCGGTCCCAACCCACTCAGGGCTTTAAAGGTAAGAACCAACACTTTGAACCTGATTCGGAATTCAACTGGAAGCCAGTGCAGCTGGCGCAGGACAGGTGTGATGTGTGACTGGTAAGGTATACCAGTCAGGACCCGTGCCGCCGCATTCTGGACCAGTTGTAGTTTCCGGATCAGGCCCAGGGGTAGCCCAGCGTAATATTATAATATAAGACCACACAGAAAGTAAGTCACTTGAGTGTCCTCATGTAAGATATCATGTATAGAGAGACTCTTAGTGAGAAAGGCAGATAAATAAATAATAAAAATGCTATTTATTATTATATCAAGTATATTATGGCAGAATCTAGGAACTGAGTGTGTTCCTAACAGTGGGTACCATGGCGGGGGGGACCAGTGGATTTTGCACATGTACTACTCACTCCTCCGCTTAACAAAGTTTTTTACCAGGTTCATAAATTGGAAGATAGGCTGAAACATCTGTGCCAAAGCTCCTTTGCTTGGTATAGTCCAGGCGTTTAAACATCTTCTTTGGGCTTATCATAATTTGTCAGTGATCCTATTTGTATCAGCCCTTACGCTACACCTAGTGTTCTTTTCAAGCCAAGGAGCTGGTAAATGAGGGGGCGGGGAGCAGCTATGTGTTAATTTTGTCCTTAGAGAGCAGATCTTACTGCATCAAACCTATATCAGGATGGAGAACTTATTAAGATGGTCTATAATGGATCCAGTTAATTTTCAGAATGATCTGGAGCAGGGGTCCACAACATGGTGCCCGTGGGAGCCATGGTACCTGCCAACATATTTCCTGGCATGCACCATTTTTAATAATAACATTTGATTTATATATTGCCCTTCAGGACAACTTAATGCCCACTCAGAGCGGTTTACAAAGTATACTATTATCATCCCCACAACAAACACCCTGTGAGGTGGATGGAGCTGAGAGAGCTCCAGAGAGCTGTGACTAGCCCAAGGTCACCCAGCTGGCTTCAAGTGGAGGAGTGGGGAATCAAACCCGGCTCTCCAGATTAGAGTCCCGCACTCTTAACCACTACACCAAACTGGCTCTCTTAAAAAGTGGATAAAGTCAATGTTAATGCTTCAATGTTAGTTGAAGCTTCATTATTAATGGACACTCTGCCCTTATCTACACATGTATCTTATTTATCAGCTGAGGACACAGGCTGTCCGGGGACGGGCCTCCCCTCCCTCCTTTCCGCCGCCCCCCGCAGCCCCGCGAGCCCCAAAACTCACCCGGCTGTGGCGGTGGGCGGGCGCGACGGCGGCAGCGGGACCAACGACCCGGGCGGAGGCCGCTGCTGCACCGTGGAGGGAGCCGCGGCGGCGACGACCCAGATGGGCGGGAGCCTCACGGGGAGGGCAAGCCAACGGCCCGGCGAGCCGGCGGGGCAGGTGCCGCCGATACGGGCGGCCCCAATCCCGTGGCGGCAGACGCGGCAGAGGCGAGGGGGTGCAGCCGCAAGGCCCACGCTCGCAGGGCCCAGCCCCGCCCGATGCCCCGAGGCAGGGGGGAGGCAGGAACAGAGTCCGGCTGCGGCAGGCAATAGGCCAGCCCGTCCGCCTGCTGGGGAAGCAAGGGGCTGGCGCCCAATGGCGGCCCAGGGGCGGGAGGGGGAGTGCCTAGCCTCCCACCCAGGAAGGGCTGGAGCCAGGTGTTGCTGCCAGCGTTAGCCCAGATAATGAGGCTCACCTGGGACGCTGGCGATTGGGGAGCGGGGTGGGGCTGCCACTAGAGAGGGAGGGGATAAAAGGGGCCAAGAGCTTCCCGGTGAGGGAGGAGAAACAGGGAGGCTGTCCTGAGGAAAGGACCATCCCTGGGCCCAGAGGCTGTGCTTGCCTGCCAACACACACGGCTTAACAGCCCTGGGACCATCTGAGGCCAATCAGAAGGGAAGCTGGGACCCCGGGAGCCAGCATACAGGCCGCTTGCCCAGCCTGGTTAGCAACGGGACCCCTCTGGACCCGCCGGCTGCACAGACCGCACTCCCACCACGGCGGACCCGACGGACGCGGCGCCCCCTGCTGACAGAGAAACTCACACAGGCATATTTACATAAGATAATATAGGGTATAAGATGCATTGCATACAGATGTTTGATAAACCCCTTCCTCAGTGCTGGATGGAATAAAGGAAGGTGATAGCAAAGAGACAGCTAAGTTTACTCTTAATCTTGTGATATGCCAGCTGCATGGGAGAACTCTGGGAGAAAGAACTGTTCCTGGCCAATCCAGGCCAATAATCAGTGATGGGTAGAAAACTGGACTTCGTGGGTATATAGCCTGAAGCACAGCCTAACAGAGGAGGAAAAAGAGTAGGTGGGTTCCTGCATAATCTCAACACATTAGCCAACCTTTTGGAAAGACCTCTATGTTTTATGTCTGGTGTTAGCATGAGTGAGATCTTGAACTAAAATGTCAGGATTGAGCTCTTGGAGTGTGCCCTGTGGGCAGGGCTATATGTTCTAAACATGAATTCTTTGTTGTTAGCTGCTGTGAGGCTGTCTTTGTGTAATCTACACAACTTGTACTCAGTTAATTTTGTTAGCCGTTGAGAAATAAGCAGACAAAGATCTGTTCTGCAAAAGGAGAAATAAGATTGTTCTACATCAACAGCCTGCAGGCCTTGATCAAACCTGCTGACTGGTGGAGAGACAATAGGCTAAGGTTTCAGCTGTAGTCACTGTTCATACAGGGCATCCCTTAAAATCACAGTCATGCAAGATTGTTTCCTCCCCTTATCCCGTCAAAAATTACCTGATACAGCAAGCATTTTGGCTTCAAGAAGTGCTGGTAGTTGAGTCTCAATATCACTGACTTTCCCCCTTAAAGTGCTGCACAGTTTCTGACTGGTGCATACCTATATTGAGGCAGACAGCCAAGATATATAATTCATTCATGTAAAAAATATAAGGAAGTATAAAAGGGGTTTCAAACTGTCTTGGTTTGCAGACATGACATATCATTGCACAGCAAGACAATAAAGATTAATAAAAAGTGATGTGTGATATAGCTGCAAAACATATATCCCATAATTCAGTGTCTTTGCTACACGATCCATAGAAATAGCAACAGTATTATTAGCAGTTCCATAAACAGGCAAAAATTAATCACAAACAAAGCAGAGGAACAGAGACAGTGAGTCTGTATTTTCAAGCACAAGGTTTGAGGTAGCAAAAAAATGCAGATACTTGATTTTTATGTAAGTATTTTGTAAACTGTATCAGCTGTACATAAGAATAAAACATCTGAAAATTTAAACTAATAATTCCAGTTCTCCACTTGAGAAGCATTGGTAGAGCAGCATCCTGGTACAAGAAGACACAAGATACAAAGCCATGCCATTTGAGACATTGTTCTATGAAATCAAATTCAGTCTTCTTGCGGGTAATTGCTAGTACAAATCTGTAACAGTATTAGGGGCAGGAGGTTCAAATGGCCTTGGATGACAGCATAAAGCAGTAGCACATCCTGTGCTCTGCCACGTCTGTTGTTCAGTCTCCAATATACCATTCTTGAACAAGTGGTGGATGGACAACTTCAAGGATTCCTGGATGAAACTGATAGTTAGATCCTTTCCAATCTGGTTTCAGGTCTTGTTACAGGACTGAAATGGCTTTGGTCACCGTTTGGTAGCTGGATCTGTTCTTGGGAGATGGATGGGGGAACTTAGACACAATTACCCAGGGCCTCTAAGCAGCTTTAGATTAGGGGTGTGCGATTCAGGTTTCGGATTCGGGTAAAGTACCCAAATCGGACCCGATTTGCAATGATTCGAGTTTTCCAAATCAGAAATCTCCAAAGAAGCGACCCCAGCTTCTTTGGGAGGGTGGAGGCCTTCTCCAACCACAGCACGGGCATCATGAAGGGCGGGCTGGCAGAGGGGCTGTGCACATGCAAGAGCCCCAAGGAGGAGGAGCGCCACATACACAGCATCCAGCACATCGTCAAGCCCTTTAACTACATGATCAGTGTCTCCTTCCTCACCAAGCACATGAACAGTGAGTAAAGCAAACAAGGAACACCCTCTCCTATAAAACCAAGTGTGCTGCTGAGATAAGTGGCTCTTGGAAGGGAAGTAGATTTGACTGCCCCTGGTCTTTTCTGTTGCACATGGCGGGGGTATCAGCTCCCCACACACCTGAGTGGGGCTGGGGAAAAAGTCTCCAGTCCTGTGCCTGCTTGTGGGTTCTACTGAATCCAATGGCTCCTACTGCTGGGTATGGTTGATGATTGCTCAGCTGTATGAATGAGCTGGCTGTTTGGGGTTGAAATGTTAAATGCAGTGTATGAAGTAGCAGTAATGCATGCTGTGTGCGCGTGTGGATAGGTATAATGTGGTGAGGTGGATCAGGCTGAGAAGTGAAGCTGACCCAGGATCATGTGGTTGATTCCTTGTTCTCCTGGGCCAGTTCTTCATCCATTAAACCATAGTGGCTGTCATGAAGTAAAAGTTTTCTTGGGTGTTTGACTGGCAGAGTTACCTTCTTACTTACTAATCACTCATTGATACAGCCATCATCAAATGATGGAACTTGTATGTGTAAAGTAGCCAGCAGCTGATGGAGTTCTCTCCTGGCAGAGAGATGAGGTTATAGAGGCAACTTCACATGCTGAATTTATCAGACTACTGTTAAGGGCCTAAACGGCCTGCCAAAAAAATGCTGGTGACTCTGTGTGGAAATGATTGTTGTGCTCTGCTGTGCATGGGAATCACTTGCAGAGCTCCCAACTTAGCCAGTAAATGCTTGACACATCCCATGCCCTAGAGGCATCATGTGAGGCAGTCATATCACTTCCTATTATACCAACTGCCACATTCCCACACATGAGAATGGACTATAGTTTCTCCAACACACTTTTACGGCAGTTCCCTGCGGATTTTACAATGACACGATCTCTCACTTTGCTTACTTCACAGTATAATACACTGAGTATGTCAAACACTTTCAGTGCTGTGTGGGTAATGTCTGTGGACTATTTAAGTTAACTTCAGTGTGCACTGAGCTGGCCAGTTGCTATTAATTGCATATCAAAAAGTTCTCCAAAACTGAATTGGAAAAATATGGTGAACTCCTGTGAAAGAATGACACAGCATTCACAAGACGTGCATTCTGAGGTGTGTTAAAGTTGACTAGCATTGCTTACATCTGTAAATACTGCTATATAGGTCGACCAGGTGACTGCATTTTCAAGGGCAGTATTCAGTGGCATTAAGTATTTCAGAAGTGGGTAAAATCCTTGTGAACATGGTTTGGGGATTAGATTCTTCTTTGCAGCCAGATGCAGCATTCTTTGCCTTTGGGTGAAAACGGTAGTGTGCTCCATAGCCTTTTATGGGTATAGCATTAAGCATTTCAGTGCTCTGCATCTCACATTGGAGCACATACAGCAGGTAGAAGAGCAAGGCTTTGTTAGTGAGCGAGGACCTTATTTCTGTCTGGTGTTAACTAGGGATGTGCGCTTCGGGTTTCAGAAACCCAAAGCGCACCCAGATTAACCCTAATTTGGGTTGATCTGTGATTCTCGAACCAGCCCCAGCAGAGCTGGGCCGATTCGGGAAACCTGAAGCAGAGCTTCCCGAAGCACTTCGGGTTGCTTCAGGAAGCTCTGTGAAGCCTCAGTTTCGTTTTCCCGGCCATGTTGGACGCTCCTCTCTGCAGGTCCGGGAGGAAGCGCCCAAGCAGCCTGACCGGGTGGTTGGCCCGCGAGGGTTAACCCCCAGGACTCCCAGTGAGGGGGTCAGGGTCCGGAGCGCCGCGGGAAGAGCCCCCTGCAGTCGATGCAGGGGGTAAATTGCCCGTTTGCTCCTACGGAGGCCGGCAGACTTGCGCAGCACATCGCGTGCTGCCGGGCCATGGAGAACGGCAACAAGCAGATTTAAGGTGAAAACCTGGAAGTAAGCGAATCCTTTCTGTTATTCTAAGCGTATGCGAAGGATTGGTGGGAGTTGAAGCTAAGAAGGTTCGGATATCTTCCCCTTCCTTGAGTTTTGGAACTTAGTTGGCGGACTCCCCCCCCCCTAAGATGGCGACGAAAAAGCAGAGCCCTGCTGTGGGCAAATCTGTTTCGGCTGCTTTGCAGGGGAAAGGAGAGTCTCTTGAAGAGGTGGTTAAGTGGTCGGTCGTTGAAGCTATGAAGCCCTTTGTTGATAAGCTAAATGAAATCGGACAAAGGGTTGGTTCAGTTGAAAACGAGGTGAAAACCATTAAAGACGTAGCATCTGGGGCAGAGCAGTCTGCTTGGGAAAACGCAGTACTCATGAAAGCAACAAACAAAGAAGTAAAGCTTTTGGAGAATCAATTGATAGGGTTACAAGTGGATTATGCTCAGACGGTATTGCGTCTTCAGAATGTGAAGGAGGAGAGTGAAAACTTAAAGGATTTGGTGTCGGAACTTTTGCCGTCATTCGCAAAGGCAACTAAAGAAGAGTTAAAAAGCGATATTCTGGAAGTCCGCTGGACATCTTCAAAATATGCAACGAAGCGTCAGCTGCCTCGCGAGATTATTATTGACTTTTCATCTAAGAAGACTCGGGACACTATCTTATATAATTTGTACAATGTGGACTTGGACTTTCTGGGTAACAAGGTTAAGATATTGAAGGACGTTTCATTTTTAGCCCGGAAAAGAAGATTTAAATATGAAAGGTTTGCAGCTCTTCTGAGGAAGCGTGAAATAAAATACAAATGGTTATTTCCGGAAGGCATCTGGTTCAGTTATAAAGACCAAGCCTACAAGATAACATCGGAAGCACAGCTGAGGGACTTTGTGTTTAATCATCAAGAGTTTCAGCAAGGAGAAGATTTAGGATCTGAAGGGGAGAATGGGGAGGAGGGAGTGAGCGCAGCTACTGTAGCTGTTCAGAGAGAGCTGCGACCGAGACGCAGGGGGCGGGGGAGAAGACCTGATCCTGACTGTAGTTCGTACTTTATAAGATCTACCAATCTAATAGCATATTAGAAAGTTTAACTTTAAATAATTGTATTATGAAGGGAATGCAATACTTGTAGATGTAGTGTGTGTTTTTTATATGTTGTTTCTTTCCTTTCCCCCTGTTCCCTTTTTCCCTTCTTTGTAGTTTTTGTGGCTAGTAATTAAAAATAAAAATTTATATTAAAAAAAAAAGGAAGCTCTGTGAAGCCTTTTACCCTTGCCATGGCAAAAGGAAAAAAGCTTCAAAGAGGTCTTCTCTTCCCGCAGCTTTCGTGTGATGGGAGGGGGAAGAGGGGAGTGAGAGAGGCAGGAGAGGAAAAGGGGAGAGGGGGTGGTCAGTGAAGGGAAATTGGCTGAGAGAAAGAGCCAGTCGCTGCAACAGCAAGCAGCTCTTCCGTTCCCAATTGGGGGATTCTCTGGGAGGACAGTATTTTTTTAAAAAAAAAATGTTTCAAGTTGGGACTGTGATTTGAATGTACTATTAATGCTGTTCACAGAAATCCAAGAAATGAAATTTCAAAAAATTATTTTTGGTGTGTGATTCTCTGGTGTGATGTTAGAATTTGTTTCAAGGTGGGAGACTGTATGCTGTGATTTGAATGTGCTATTGATGCTGTTCCCAGAAATCCAAGAAATAAAATTTTAAAAAAGTATTTTTGGTGTGTTTTTGGAGTGTTTTTGATTCTCTGGTGTGATGGTGGTGGTTGATTTAATCTAGGACTTTACATTGTGATTTAACAGTGATGTGATGTTTTTAATTTATTGCTGTTACCAATAAATAATTTTTTAAAATTTAATTTGTGTGTCTGTGAATCTCTGTTGTGATGGTTAGCCCCATAGGGAAACATGGAGAGTGGCTGGCCAGCCAGCTCTGGGGGTGCTGGGGAATTTGGGGGAATTTGTATTTGGTTTTGTTGGACTGTTGGGGGGTTTATTAAGGAGTTTCTGCCTGTGGCCATGGATGCCACATTCCATGTGTTTCTATTGTGGGAGTCTGGATTTTCCCACAATAGAAAGTGGGGTGACTGGGGTGGTGGTCAACCTTCTTTGGAGAACCATTACATGGCCCCTCGAAGTCCAATTTCCCTGATGCTTGGGTGATCTCCAGAGGGCAGGTAGGAGTAGGTCCCCTGCAAGTGTGGTACATTTTGCTTGCAAAATGCCATCCCCAGCCTCCTAGAACAGCCCACTAGTTTTCAACACATGGTTCAGTTTGGTTTGGGTTGAATTCAATGGATGATTCTCTAGAGTGAAGTTGATCCCCTTTCATCACTTTGGTTGTACTGAGGGAAGTTGTTCATTAGTTCACTTCTAGTTGCTCACTCAGTTGCTTCATATGATTTTGTGTATTTTTAATCAAATTTTTCTTATTGAGATTCTCTGGTGTTGGAATCCACAAGGATCTATGCTTTTCAATAGGCAGATCATTTTAACTGCCCCTTTGTGGGGTGTCAATTCCAAATTCACCGTTGCCTTCAGTAGATAATGGTTCAGGTTGAATCTCCAACCCTGAAACAAGCTCCCCCTTCAAAGACTTGGTGGAAAAGATTAATTCTAAGGTGTAGCCTCTTTAATGTGCTGGGCCCATCATTATTTGAGAGAGGCCCAGAGACTATAAAATCCTAGGCATGAATGTTGCCCCTGCAGAATCTCAGTCAACATGTCTCCAGCACTGGATCCAAGAGCACTTCTGTCACAAGAGAGTGCCCAATGAGGAACCAGATGACCAATAAACAAGCAGAAGACATAGTCTATCCTTAGCCCCCAACAAAAGAAGCATACAGTCAATGCCACCTACAGTTTGTACCAGGAGTCTGCAGAAGTTGAAGGACTCAAGGAAGATAATGACAGCCCTTCCTGCCCAACCACCTGTGTGGCAGAATTAGTTGGGACAGACACACTACATCATTTTCTTCTAACAGTGTCTCTGTTATGCAAGCCAGATCAATTTACTCTTTCTGTAACATCCTGGAGAGTCATGTAGTTTTGTGCCTCACTGATCTGTTATAGAAAAAAGGTGAGGGAAAGAGGGGCCTTGCATTGTCACCTCCCTGGATGCTACAGAAATTATATAGGCAGAGAGAATTCTTGTCAGATACTGGGCATCTTTGAAAAATCTCACCATTCTGCTGTGAGCCACAGGCCAGGAGCCCACAGTCTTTGTGTTCTCACCCTTCATAGGCACCAGGTTGTTCATTAGTTCACTTCTAGTTGCTCACTCACTTGCTTCATATGGTTTTTTTGTGTATTTTTAATCAAATGTTTCTTATTGTGATTCTCTGGTGTGAAGTTAGTCCTCATAGGGAATAATGAGGCTGGGGGGACCTTCTTTGGGGGGCCATAATATGCCCCCCCCAAAGTCCAATCTTCCTGAAACTTGGGTGGTCATGGGAGGAGGGTTAAGAGAGGGTCCCCTGCAGGTTTGGTGCATTTTGCTTGCAAAATGCAAAATGCCACCCCAGCCTCCTGGGAACCTTCACTCCGATTTTTCCCAATTTTCAGCCATTTTCAGCCATTGTTTCCAATGGGAAACACTGCTCCCGGCTATCCGGGGGCCTGGGGAGGCGCATTTTCTTTGCTAATAACACCAAATTTGCAGGGGACTCTCTCACAGCCCTCCTCTCATGGCCACCCAAGTTTCAGAGAGATTGGACTTCAGGGGACCATGTTATACCCACAGCTGTACATAATCTGGTCTTCTTGGGGAAATGGGACTTTGCCCCCAACATCAAGGCTGGTACTGATTCCCCCTTCGGTAGGGCTTGTGGCTCATCCCCAGGTATGGATCTTGTGACAGTGATTCACAGCACGGGGTTCCTGGCCTGCTGGATGTCAGCCTGGTCAGGGTCTGACTGGAGGGGGGGCAAACGGTTGGCAATTGCCCATGGGCAGTTTGAGAGACACCTGGTGCCCAGATTGAGGACTTTCTCCAACCACCCTCTTTTCCTGGATATGACCTACCTGCTGGCCTTGTTTGATTGAATTCTATTCTGATTTGGCCAGCCAATGCAGGCTATCTGCTAGCACACTAGGGGAGGGGTGTGTCAGGGTTAGGTCTTGTGGCCCCTTCTCACATGCCCGGGGTAATACCAATTGCTAGTTTGGGGTCAGAAAGGAATTTTCCTCCAGGCTCGACTGGCTTTGGAAACCTCGAGGTTTTTTGCCTTCCTTTGAGCATGAAGCAGGGGTCACTGGTGATGGGATGAGATTCTCTCCCAGGGGAGCCCACCTTTCAGCTGCCTGTTCTTGCGCACAGGTCTGGCCCACTTTTCTGGCATGGTCACCAGCACCGTGGGTTTTTGGGCTCCTCCCTTGCATGACAGGTGGGTCTGCACAGTTGGGCATAGGGCTGGCATCTGTCTGGAGCTCAGGCTTCCAGCTGATTTCTTTCTTTCTAGTTGCCACAGGTCAGTGCAAGTTGTTCTGGTTCATGGTGCACAGTAGCAGGTGCTGGTGCCCAGGCACTTCCCCAGGATGGAAGAGGTTTCTTTGGCAAGTCACAGCCCTCAGCTTCAAAGGGGCTGGATCATGTGGGATGCTCCAGGACTTACTGGTGCCAGCAGCATGTCATACCAAAGGACAGAAGCCCTTGATGGGCTGCTTGATGGCATCCTCAAGGTTGGTGAAGGGCAGTCTGAATCTGTGAACACAATATCATATACTATGCGACTTTGGCCAGATTGGTCCAGCAGCTTGACAGGCTTGGCCCCAAGGCCCTGGTTCTCCAGCTTGAGCCTGAGGCATTCTTTCATGGTTGATGTGGGACTCCTCAGTGGGCCTATTTCCATGGATGTGTATACCATGGTTGAACTTTCATTATGGCCTGGAAGAAGTGGCACAAGGCTGTGGAACAGTCAGTGAAACTCGAGGGGCTTGGTGCTTGCTCACCTGGACATCTCTCAGCATGGATGCCTTGTTCTGGTCTGTTGGAATGCACCTGTCCAGCTTGGGTCTGGACTTCAGGTTGCAGGACATCTGGAGTGGTCTGCTGTGTTGGTTGCAGCTCTAGGACCTTTGGCAGGAGCTGTTTTGTGACTTTTGTGGCAGTTTGGGCATTGGGCACTGATCAGTTTGGGGGAAAACAGGGCCTTTGAGCTCAATTTCCCTATTATGGATATCCCTTTAAGGGGTCTGGGGAGTGTGGCATGGCAAGTGCATGCCCAGCTCGGGGGCTGTAAGGTCCGCCTCATTCCAAGGTGGTAGGGGATCCACACACATGGTATCCCACTGTAATCCCATAATCCCCCCCAGCAAGGGTCTGAGGGGACATGGGGTCATTGGCTGGCAGGCAGGTCAGCAGATGCTCGGACCTGTGCCCTGTGCAGTGCCAATGCATCCCATCCAGGCCTCTCTTTCATCACAACTTTGGAGTGGAGCAGGCAGTTTGGGCATTGGGCAACAATCCATTTGGGGAGAAAACAAGGCCCATGAGCTTAGTTTCCCTATTATGAGGATCCCATTAAGGAGTCTGGGGAGTGTGGCATGCCAATGTGGGGAAGCTTCACTGTATCCTGAGGAGGTTCTTTTGCATATGGATTGGTGGTTGATATGCTAATCTTATCTGCAGTGCTATTGTAAGATGTAGAGTATTTTGTTAGTCTGGTGTTTTTCAGGACTGGAAACCATGCCCTATTCGTTCTTAAACTCTCTTCTTTCCTGTTGAAATTGTGCTTATGCTTATGAATTTCAATGGCTTCCCTGTGAAATCTGACAAAGTAGTTGGATGCGTTGTCCAGTATTTTCATCCAACTTCTTTAAGGTTGGCCAAGTCTGCAGTGTCTTTCATGTTCTTTTATTCTTGTCTGGATGCTACGCTGTGTGGTCCCGATGTAAACTTGTCCACAGCTGCAGGGTATGTGGTATACTCCTGCAGAGGTGAGGGGGTCTCTACTGTCTTTTGCTCATCATAGCATCTGTTGTATTTTTCTGGTGGGTCTGAATACTGTTTGTGGGTTTTGCTTTTTCATACGTTTTCCCATCTGATCAGTGATTCCTTTGATATATGGCAAAAACACTTTTCCTGTGGGAGACTGTTTTCCCTAGTTGTTTGATTTATCCTTGGTTTAATCGCTCTTCTTATTTCATTTCTAGAGTAGCCATTTACTTGAAGTGCGTGGTTTAGATGATTAATTTCCTCGTTGAGAAAGTGCGGTTCACATATCCATCTTGCACGGTCCACTAATGTTTTTATTATGCCTCTTTTCTGTCGAGGGTGGTGATTGGAGTTTTTGTGTAAGTATTGATCTGTGTGAGTTGGTTTCTTGTAGACCTTGTGACCTAATTGAAAGTTTGCTTTGCGGATGACCAGGATATCTAGAAATGGGAGTTTACCCTCAATTTCTTTTTCCATGGTGAATTGTATGTTCGAGTGGATATTGTTGAGATGGTTTAAAAACGCTATCAATTCCTCTTCACCGTGGCTCCAAATGATAAAGGTATCATTCACAAACTGGAACCAGACTGTAGGTTGGTGCAGTACTGATTCTAAAGCTGTTTTTGCAAAATGTTCCATGTAGAAGTTTGCTATAACTGGGCTGAGAGGGCTTCCCATGGCCACCCCATCCATCTGTTCATAGAATTCATTATCCCATTGGAAGTAACTGGTTGTCAGACAATGATGGAATAAGGCTGTTACATCCTCTGGAAAAATCTGATTAATAAGTGCGATTATGTCTTTTACTGGAACCTTTGTAAAAAGGGATACAACATCAAAACTGACGAGTATGTCCTGTGGATTGAGTTTCAGAGGACTGATTTTGTTGATGAAATGTGCTGAATCTTTGATGTAAGATGTGGTTTTTCCGATATGGTCCTGTAGAAGATTGGCCAGATGTTTAGCTAATTCATATGTCGGTGAACCAATGGCACTCATGATGGATCAGAGTGGGACTGAATCCTTATGGATTTTAGGGAGTCCATATAGTTGTGGTGGCTGTGCTTCTGTCTTGCATAGTTTTCTGTGCATGTTGGGATGAAGTGAGGAATTCCTGAGCAGCGCGTTTGTTAGCCTGGTGATTTTGCAGGTTAGATCTCATTTTAGTTTTTTGTATGTGGAAGGGTCCAGAAGTTTCATAATCTTCCTTTTGTATTCTTCTGTTTTCATGATCACTGTGGCATTGCCTTTGTCGGCTGGTAGAATAATGATGTCTGGATCTGCATTGAGGGTCTTGATGGTGTTCCCCTCCTTGCGTGTTATATTGCTGGTGGGAAGCTTTGCCTTCATAGAATCCTGGCCATCTCTCCTCTCATGTCCTCAGCTTCCTCTTCAGGTAGATGATTAATGGCAGCTTCTACATTTGCAATGATGCCTTCCACAGGAATTTCAGTGGGGGTGACTGCAAAGTTTCCTCCCTTAGTCAAGATGGAGGTTTCTTCCGGTGAGAGTTGATGGTCCATCAGATTGATGCCAATGCGTGCGTTGTTGAGCACTGAGTTTGTCTGTCTTTTATCTTGTAATTTGTTAAACTTCTGCTTCTGTCTGGAAGTATGGCTGGTTAACACATATTCCATTTTTCGGTAGGTGAGATTATCGACCTTGTCTCAATTATCACTTCTCATTTTATGGCTAGTGTTGATATGCAAGGAAAATAGCTCCTTGTCTGTGGCAGCAAGTTCTCTGCGGGTAGTGTGGATTCTCTCATGTAAGAGAGTCTGTTCTAGATGGTCATAAATACGGTTAGCCTATGGAGTTTTGAAGATTCTTCTTGTTGTGAGAAAAGATGGAATGGTTCTCATATCCCTGCAGCGTAGGAGAAAAGTTAAAGAACAGAGTAGATGTGGTTTCTTGTTCCAAAGTGTTTCCAGTCTCTGGGTCTGTTGAAATATTTCCTCCCCATAGAGGTGTTCGATATATTGTCACAGCTGGAGAACGTTGGTTGTTGTAGATTTTCCGGGCTGTATGGCCGTGGTCTTGGCATTGTACATTGTCTACATCTTACAATAGCTGTGTAGATAAGATTAGCATATCAACCACCAATCCATATGCAAAAGAACCTCCTCAGGATACAGTGAAGCTTCCCCCCACTGGCATTCCACACCCTGGGAAACTCTTACAGGATGACTCAGCCTAAACCCACCTTCCTGAGAAGATATAAATTACCTGCTAACATCTTCTCCACACATTGACACTGAACGATCTCCAGCTGTGAAAACCTTTGACAATATATCTCCCTAGCTCTCCTCCACCCTTTGTCTGAAACTGAATAAACCATATTGGGTTATGTAGAAATACAAATAAATCTCTGTAAGTTCAAACCGAAATGAAATTTCAAGTGAAAGTTACAGATTTATTGTTCCTTTAGTCAACAAATCTATTCTTTAAGCTGTCATTGATAAAGTTTAGTTTAGTTTATTTGGTGTTTAACCCACCCTCCCCACAAGTGGGCTCAGGATGGGGTACAACAGTCATAAAATACAATTACATATCAGATTCTACAATAAAATTCAGCAATTAAAATTATATATAAACAAAAACTTGATATAGTTGGCTACACATTCCTGCCCCCAGCATACAAAGAGGAGGTAGACAGACACACGAGCTGTACTCGAATACTGGAGACCAGTGGGAGGCTCAATGATGGTCCTGACACTGGCCTCAACCGTAAGCCTGATGGAACATCTCCGTCTTGCAGGCCCGCCAAAATGACACAAGATCCTGGCGGGCCCGAGTGTCCTCAGACAGAGAGTTCCACCAGGTTGAGGCCAGGACTGAAAAGGCCCTGTCCCTGGTTGAGGCCAAACGAGCCTCCCTAGGGCTAGGGATCACCAGTAAGTTCTTACCCACTGAATGAAGCGCTCTCCGGGGCACATACAGGGATAGACGGTCCCTCAGGTATGCTGGTCCCAATCCATTTAGGGCTTTAAAGGTTAAAACCAACACCTTGAAACGGATCCAGAATTCCATGGGGAGCCAGTGAAGCTGCTGTAGGATTCGTGTAATATGTGTCATGTATGGAACACCCATCAGGACACGAGCAACAGCATTCTGGACCCATTGTAGTTTCCGGATCAGACCCAAGGGAAGCCCTGCGTAGAGTGAGTTACAGTAGTCCAGCCTGGAGGTGACCATTGCATGGATCACTGTCGTTAGGTTCCAGGCTGAGAGATAGGGGGCAAGTTGCCTGGCTTGCTGCAGGTGGAAAAAAAGCAGTCCGGGAAACAGATGTGACTTGGGTCTCCATAGACAGGGAGGAATCCAAGATCACGCCAAGACTTTTAACCGATGAGACGAGCACCAATGGGGCCCACCCAAAGGTTGGGAGATGGAACTTCGCATGCAACAGCCCAAGTACAGGACCTCCGTCTTCGCGAAGTTCAACTTCAGTCTGCTCTGCTTCACCCAACCAGACATGGCCTCCAAAGCTCTCAGAAGGGCATCCGGGGCAGAGCCAGGTCGGCTACCCATCAACAGATACAACTGGGTGTCATCTGCATACTGGTGACAACCCAGTTCGAAACACCACACCAGCTGGGTGATGGGTGCATATAAAGATTGAACAAAAGGGGGAGAGTATCTCCCCCTGCAGGACGCCACATACCAGTGACTGGCACGTGGACACCCTCTCCCCCAGCTACCCTCTGTCCCTGACTGGAGAAAAAAGACAAGCCACTGCAAGGCTGTCCCTCGGATCCCCACATCGGCAAGACGGTGGGCCAACAACTCATGGTCGACCATGAGTTGTTGTTATAAGCCATCCTTGCCAGACATGATATAATATTCTCTATATCCATTGTATATTGTGCAGCATACTTACATACACATAATAGTCCCAGTCACACTCTCCAAATAGATATTTTCCATTTTCAATCAATGCTAATTCACAGCAGCTGCTTGACTGCAGTAACGAGCTCTTTTAAAACAAGTCTGCATACATGCACTCACCTCTCTTAAAGGTAAAATACCACAAACATTATGTGAATTTACAAAAATACTGCAAAATTGATCTCACTATTTAATCCATGTGGGGTTATACAGTTCATTATGAAAATCCACTTGGCTTCACTCTGTAATAACTTCCTATGATCATTGTCATCAGATCGCACTACTTCCAAAACTGAGTATTTAAGTTCCCTTTCATTATTATGATTTCTTGCAAAATGATCCACTAGGGGAGCTTCTAAGTTTCCTGTACGGATCTTAGAGAGATGTTCTCTTATTCTCACTTTCACTGGTCTCGTTGTGCTACCCACATATACCAGAGAGCAGGGGCATTGAATTATATAAACTACTTGTGATGTGGAACAGGTGGAAAACGATCTCGAATAGAGTGGTTTGCCTGTAGCAGGATGTTTTATAGATGCAAGCGGTACACTCAGGGCACAGACATTACAGTGCCCGCAAGTATAATGTCCCAAGGGGAGATGTGACTGTGTTTCTACTTCCCTAAAATCAGAGTGTACTAGAGAATCTCGCAGACTTTTAGTCCGTCTAAATCCGACCCTTAAAGGTGTATCGCATCCAGGTACATCTTTGATGACATGCCAATGTCTTCTAATGACTCTGGCTATATCCCCTGCTAAATATGAAAACTCGAGTCCCCACGTTATGCCCTGATCTTCGTGTCTCTGTGTGTTCCGAGGGTGCAGAAGATCTCGCCGTGACCTAATTTCAGCTCGTCTCAGGGCACTGTCTACAATGTCCCTCGGGTAGCCCCTGGATGTAAATGCTCCGTACATATCCCTTGCTTCCCACTCAAAATCTAAACTACTAGTGGAATTGCGCTTCAGTCAAAGGAATTGGCCGTAGGGGATATTATTTTTGAGGTCACGTCTATGGAAGGATGAATAGTTGAGATAAGCAGACCGGTCAGTTGTTTTTTTAAAAGATCTAACTCCTAACCTAGTATCTGAGATTTTGTATACTGTAACATCTAAAAACGAAATACATTGATCATGTCCCTGGTATGTGAATTTTATGTTATTATCTATCTGATTTAACCAGTTCACAAAATCATTTACATAGTCCCGCCCCCTCATTATGAGGAAAATGTCATCAATGAATCTCTTCATAATAATAATTTGTTCAAAAAAAGGGTTGTTAGCTTGATTTAAAATAAGCCGCTCTTCCAAATCAGCCATAAATAAATTGGCAATGCAGGGAGCCGCTGAGCTGCCCATAGTGACTCCCTTGACCTGGTAAAAAAATTGTCTGCCAAAACGGAAATAGTTCCTCTCCAGAATTATGTCTAGCATATTCAGAAGAAAAGGGGTTGGGGGGTCATCTGTTCATCTCTTTAGTAATACACTCTCAATAACTCTCCTAGCCTCTAAATGAGGAATTGAGGTGTATAATGCCTGTACATCTAAGGTCATTAAAAAGGTGTCCTTCGGTACCGTAAGCTCTTCAATAAAGTTAATGAACATGGTTGTATCTTTAATGAAGGTTGGTGTCTTCCTCACAAATGGCTGTAATATGTTATCCAAGCAAATAGCCAAAGGCTCTAAGATGGAATTGAGGTTGGAACTGACGAGTAGGAATGGATGGAGTTCTGGGAATGGAGATCATTAGAACTGAAGAAGACAGAACCTTTAGCCAGTGCTGGGACAAATGGCACAAGAACAGATGAAGGACCAGGAACTGCTGGAATCAGAAAAGACTGGGACCCCTGGAATTGTGTGAACAGAGGAGCAGATTGCAGCCAGTTTACAAAGTCCTGCCAGTTATTTACAGTTGGAATTGCAGACCAAGGTACACACAATTGTGGAGCCAGTGAAGAGGTTGTAGTCTGTGGGGTCCACAAGGCAGAGGGCAGTTGTTGGTGGCCCAAGTATTGGGAAGGCCCCTGAGAAGTCATAGGAACCAGTGTCAATTCCATAGGTAAGCTTGGAGCAGTAAAGTAATCAAATGGAACATTGCCGCCGCCGCCCCTCATCTCCCTGTAGCAGTGGAATGTGAGGTGGTGAAGGAGTCTGAGGTGGATTAGTGACCTCCTCCTCTACAATAATGGATGGAGCCAGAGTTGGAGAGTGGCTATGCTTATTCCAGATAGTGGACACCAACCACTTTTGATGTTTAGGCTTACTCTTCGCCTTTTTAGTAGGTAGTTCAGAGGCAGCACATTCTGGACAGGTTGGATCTGTGAGTGACGTTTTGCATTCAGATGAGCAACCAGGAAGGGATCACTCATCATCAAAGAGGAATCCGATGAGAGAACAGTCAGAGCTGATGGCCAACACTTGTTTGGATCCAAAGATCTGGCCCTCGGAACCAATCATGACAGTTTGAGTTAGGCTGGTTTCTCTATTGCAGCAGGTGACTTCGCTGCCAGTGTATCTGAGCCAGAGAGAACTTTCTCCCATAGCGCCACTTTGAGCCAAGAAGCTCTGTCACTTCTGGCTTTGGGAGTGAACCCCTCACAGTGTCTGCATCCCAATATGTTGTGGGTTTCACTCAGACACAGCAGACAAAGATTGTGCTCATCAGGATAAGGCATTTTTGTTTCACATTGTGAATATTTTTTTAAAGAGTGATTTTTGAGACATGTGAATCAAACAGAAATACAGGAGCAAAGGAATTGCAGTCAAGTAAAGAGCTAGGAAGAACCTCTCTTGATGGTGGTAAAAGAAGAACTGAGGGAAATTGGGGTGCTCCACCTCACTACCTGCATTTGGATGAGAAAACCTCTGTGCATGTGCAGTACAGGCGGAGGCACCCCCTTACAGATCTTAAGAGCTAGAGAAATCTCTCCGCAGCTGGCCTGGATGTGTGCAGTCCCAATGCACAGATGAATGATGACAAAAAGCCAGGTAAAGATTGATTCTGTGGCAGATGTAGTCCTTTTCCATGCAGAATGCAAATAAGTCTGGAGATCAGTTTAGAGACTGAATTTTGATCGTGCGTGCAGAATTCTGGAGAGAAATAGATGCAGCATGAGGCCAGAACCAATGAAAAAGCCACGTGTGGAAAAGACCACGCTCTCTCTCCGCCAGTCCACTCTCAAGCCATTTCCACTCTGCATACCTGCCCCCAGGTTCAAAGCTTTTAGAAAGTGGGTTTTTTCCCTGCTTCCCTACAACATCATGACGCATTCATGCACCTCCTGGGGTTCTGTAGGTTTTCTCAAACATGCTTTACTGCAAAGTTTTGAGAAAGCACAGTAAAGCCTAGATGACTACCAGGTGGGTGGGAAAGCTTGGATTTTCCTGCCCACATGGCAGTCATTTTCTATCACCCTGCTACTTGAGGGTCTCTTGTTTTTCTAATTAAAAAAAAAACCAACCCTGGCAATTGAATATCACTATATCCATATACCATTACAACAATATGTATAACAGGTCCTCTGATTTTTTTTCTTTTTTCTTTAAAAAAATCAGTCTCTTCCACTGTAAAGATATTAAGGGGAAAGATATATCTCTACAATGGAAGGGGCTAGATACATACATTTAAAAAAATGAAAGTTGGGATTTCAGAAATCTTGTATACATATTTTTATTAATATAATGATATTCAGTTGCCATTTTAAAAAAAATAGAAAAGGTGGTAATGGCCTGAGGAAGGGAGGGGTGGCTGTTGGAGGGGGATTGGGGCACATAAACTTGCCATGTGGAAATCCTGTTACTGCTGCGATGTATGAGCAGCTGCAGCAGCAACAAAGAAACCACATAAGCCTGTCCTTGTGTGGAAACCACCTTGCTGTGAGGAGACAACAATGTTGTAAGCCATTTGGGGTCTCTATTGGGGAAAAGTGAGGTAAAACCATTTTAATAAATAATGAATAAGCACGTGTTTTGCTTCTGAGCTGCAGGCTCATAAACTCATAGTTCCAGTTTTCCTTCCTAGTTCAATAGATCTTATTCTTGCATAAGTACAGAGCCAAGAGTAATACTTACTTCCTTATAAAATTTCTTTTAGATCAGATAGTTATGATATTATTTGGTATAATTTTAGAGAACAACTTCTGTTTGCGATGGATCCCTATGTTTTGTGAAAGAAACAGGCCTGTCCTATCTTGAATTTACAATAAAGCATAAAACTTAATTTTATGGTAGAAGATCACTGCCAGATAGCCAGATTTCATTTCATAAAGCGTATGTTTTTTATTCCAATCTGAGGCTTACCACTTAGCTCTCCTCTTCTTAGCACAGAACAAAGAAATAAGATATTTAATGCATCATACCACACTTTTCTTGAATGATGTACTTTTTCTTCTCATTATCACAGAACATTACATTAAACAAAATTCTAAGAAGGTCATTCACAGATGATTTACTTACAGGAAAGTGATTAATTGCCTCATTAGTTCTTTAAATTTACAGAAAGATATGTTATTACAGTTGAGGTACACTTACTTGGGCAGCAGTATCTTTAATAGATATACTGAGTGACTGCTCTTTTTCTTGAAGCCTAGAAATTATAATTAACATAAATTAGAAAGTTAGTATGATCAGACACTCAAGGCCTGATAAATAATACAAGAACTAAATATCAGAACCTCATTAATCTATGTTAGTTTTTACATCACAGTTCAAACCATTCACTTTGATAGGAATTAACAAAGGGCTTAACAAAAACTTCAGCCTGGGAAACCCAGGTTTGATTTCTCACTCACCATGAGTGAGTGACCTTGGGTCTGTCACACTCTCTCAGCCTAACTTTCCTCACAGAATCATGAGAACAAAATGAAGGAAGGGAGAAAACAATGTAAATCACCTTAAGTTCCTTAGAGAAAAGACAGAGTAAATATATTAAATCAATAACTAAATTAAAAGCTCAACACAATCCAGTCAGTGTTAATATTTTACATTTCATTAGTTTAATTGGAAACTTGTGGAAACACCCATTCAGAGGTTTAGAGTAGGCATAGTGTAGAAATAGATGAATAAACCAAGTTTTTATAATTTTATTTGTTCAGATTATTATTTGCAACTGAACTCTGGCCATTTCTACATGACTTACCTTCCTCCGGAATGTTGCGGAATATCACAAAAAACACGCGGAAGATAGCATCTTCTCACGCGAAATTTCGCCAGGAAGGCGCGATCATCCGGAAGTTTTGTGCGACATCGCTTCTTCCTGTCACAATTTCATGCAAGAAGACACTGTATTCCGCGTGTTTTTCGCAACGTTCTAGAGGAAGATAAGTCATGTGGAAACGGCCTCTATTTAGAAACATTCATCACCCAGTCTGAAGGGATAGCCATTCTGAAGATGGTTGTAAACAGATCTAGGTCATTACAGAGGCACTAACCACATGAAGGAGCTTTGGCAGTGGCCTTTGCACAGAGGCTGCAACACAGAGACTGAAGTTTTGCAGAATGGAAAGAATATAGCACACATTGCACTCATTCATATCCTAAGAATGTTACACAGACTTGCCAAGTGCCTGAAAAAAATGTCCTGCCCTTTTAACAGAGGCTTAATGGAATGTTATTTACTAAGTGATGTTCCATGTCATGAAAAACTTCAGTTGCCCATTTCCTCACATTAAGCCTGATGTCTACTCAGATTTCATTGGATTCAAGAGAATATATTCCCAGGTGACATGCAAATAACAGCCAACAACCTTACAGCCAGAAAGTAACTGATGAAGTTCCATCTCTTAAGCCAGAGCTGGACTAGACTTGAAGCTAAACAAGACTGGACTTGGTAAATAATCTGGAGGAAGTACCTAATGTGCTCTGAGCTCTCTATAATGCTAATACAACAGTAAAGATTAAGGGACAAACTACCCATTCCGAATTACAGGAATCCATCATGAAGACTAGCAGCTGTACTGCAGCTGTGAGTTCATCATGGCATCTCAATTTAGAAGTGCCATGGAGGCCTGATTCAGATCAGGACCAAGGTGTAGGGGACTAGCACCTGCCTCCCCCCATACCATTTTTCTGAGCTAAAATGGCACAAGGGGGCATTACACAACTCATTGGGGGCTGCATGTGCAAGCATTCAATGCATTTACATTCCCCTGATGGGGAAAACTACCCACACACACACACACACACCATTTCAGCTCAGGAAAACATTACAGGGTGGGGGAGAAGCCTCTCTTTCTACTGGCACCACTGTCCTGATCAGGATCAGGCCCTTGCAATGCTTCTAAATGGAGTTGCCACCAGGAGCCTGCAGCTGCAATATAGCTGCTAGTCCCTGTGGTGAAGTCATTAACTTGAAACATGTAGCTTAGCCCCAGGTGGAGACCTGTGATAATCCACAGTGAAGGAGCAGAGGTAATGAGGAGACTCTTCATTGGTGCATCATTTGGGCTTTTTATTTCTCTAACTTTCTCCATCCCCAATCTCCCAAACCAGATTTTTTTCTATCACTAGAGCAGAATTCCCTTCAAATAAAGCTGGAGGTAGAGGAAGGATGGAGGGGAGAACAGAAACGTATGGAATCATTAGTAGTTAATTATAACTACTGCCCCCAGGGTGATCAGGAATCGCTCGCAAACAGACAGGGAACTAGGTGTGTGTACAGAGGTGGGGGCTGCATTTTGCTTCATTAGAGATTCCAAAATAACTCTGAACACAGATTCTGTGAAAAACCTTTGAGGTCTCTCCAGAAATGGCATATTGAAAATGATGACCTTCAGAACAGACCTAATCCAAGGCTTTTGAGAGAAGAAAAGCACAATACTCTAGGGGATACTATCTGCTGGAGCTGACTTCAATGGAAAATATACAGCAAAATTCTATTAAAAGTTTGAAATGAAATTATTTTCTTGCCCTTCAAATTCTGCACAATATAAATCAATCAGGAAATCAATACTCTTAGTTTGCTATCCATTAATCTCTCTGCTTATTATTTTGCTTGTGTTATAACAAGTGAATGCTTACAATTTAAGATACATTTTTTGACTTACATCATACATTGGGTGTAGTTTTGTACATAAATAATTGCACCATAAAAATATTTGTAGCATCAGTCTTGTAATGTTACATTGTTTGCAATGTTAATAGGAGATAAAGTCATATTGGGTTCTGTACAGATGATTTTAATTTACCAATCCTTTCATCTTTTAAAAAAAGGTACCCTTTAATCTAAATGGCTAATAACAACAAAAAAGAGCCAGTGTACTGTAGTGGTTAAAGTGTTGGAGAAGGAACTGGGAGATGCAAGTTTGAACATCCAATCTGAAATAGAAGCTTGCTGGTTGACCATGGGCCAGTCATACATTTTCACACTTCACAGGGTTGCAAGTCATCTTGGATCAAAGGGAGATATAAACGAAGTAAATAAATAAATAAAATTAACAGGAAATACTCATGCCATAATTTTCTGTAAGGGACTATGTGATTTTTCATTTGCTTTGCCTCCCAGTTCAACTCAGGTGTCCAGGAAAATTATACATACCACAACCCCTGCCATGAAATTTATTTATTTACAATCCACCTTTTTCACCAGTGGGAACCCAAAGTGGCTTATATAATTCTCCTCACCTCCACCTTATCCCTACAACAATCCTGTGAGGTAGGTTAGGAGTCTGGCATTTGCACTGGCTCTTAAGCAGAGGCCCAACAGCCCTCTCTTGTGTTTATAAATACTTCCAAGCCCCTTCCGAGTTCTGTTGCTTAGAAAGAAAAGGGACCAGGACAGAAAGATGGTTAGTGTGTCTATGTGTGCAGGAGGGGGAAGGAGGAGAGAAAGACAGGACTATTGTAAGACAGGCCCATATTGAAGGGTGTTATGAAAACAAATTGAAGTGAAACTTTTAGAACTGGGGAAGTGGAATTGCATTTGAAATTTGTTTTAATTTGCAAAGGCTTGGAGGCTGGTAGCAAGAAGTTTGTGGTAGATTTCACAATGCATTTCAAGTGACACTTTTCATGAAATCATGTAAAAGGAGGCGCTTGATGGAAGTCCTCCAAAATAAGACTCATGACATTTCTTGTTACGACAAGGGATTCTATGGATATGATTAGATGCCCAATAGATATTATAATTAATGATGAGGATATCCTCTGTAAATAATTTTAAAAGGCTTTTATCCTGCTTTTCCAGTAGCTCAGGGCAGCTTACAAATAAAATACTATCAGAACTGCACATCACATAAGCAAACCACCACTCACTCCCAGGCTGATGGGTTCTTTTGAGGTAAATTGCACTGTTTGTGCAGATATGTTTAACTCTGAAGGCTAGATATGATGTTTTTTGTGATTCATTATGATGGAACGAATTCAGGTTTATGGACATCAGAAGGTTCATTTAACACAAAAGGGATTTTCTTGTTTTATTTGGTGGGAAAGAGAACATCAAGTAAAGGAATGCTTAAATTTTCAACAATGCTATTTCATGTAAATTTGACTGCAGGGTAGATTACTTTAATATAGTGTCTTGACCTACCTCTGATTCTAGCCCTTCACTTAAAAAATAATAATACATTCTGCACCAGAGAAGCAAGTTAATTCAGTTGCAAAAAATGCCTTCTCCTCATGCAGTTTAGTGCAGAAGATGGTCCCCTACCTTGACATGGCCAATCTGGCCACCTGGACCCATGCCATGGTAACAATGGGACTAGACAACTGTAATGCACTCTATATAGGTCCTCAAAGTCAACTTGGAGACTCCAGTTGGTGCAGAACACACAGCTCAATTATTATTAGGAGCTAGGCAAAGAATGCATATTATTCCCATTCTGAAGTTACTCCATTGTCTACCCATCAATTACTGGGTTGTTCCAGGTTTTGGCTATCACATACAAAGCTCTTCTTGGTCTTGGTCCCTCATATCTATAGGACCGCCCTTCTCCCTATGTCCTGCCATGGTAGCTTAACTTATCTGAACAGGGCCTTCTGCAAGTGCCACCCTGCAAATGGGCAAAAATCAATAGCTGCCTGTACAACTGGTGGCCCCCACATTATGAAATTACCTAACAGAAGAGGTCAGAAAATAATAATATTAATAACTTTTGATTTATATCTCACCCTTCAGGACAACTTAACACCTATTCAGAGCGGTTTATGAAGTATGTTATTATTATCCCCACAACAAACACCCTGTGAGGTAGGTGGGGCTGAGAGAGCTCCTAGAAGCTGAGACTCACCCACGGTCACACATTTGGCTTCAAGTGGAGGAGTGGGGAATCAAAACCAGTTCTCCAGATTAGAGTCCCATGCTCTTACCACTACACCAAACTGGAAAAGCTCCCATTTTCCTGGTTTTCTACTAACTATACAAAATTGATTTATTCAGGAGGGCTTGTCACACAGGTTAATAGGTCTGCGCTGTAAAGAAATGGCTCAGAGAAATGTGTTGGTAAAGGACAGGAACTGTAGACTATATTACTGTGTGCTGTCTGTTGTTATGAGGATGCACCTACCAGACATTTCAACATAACTTAATATGTCAAATCAATTTAAAACTGCCCTTCCCAGGACCCCATCTCCCAACTCTTCACTTTCGATTCCTCTCTCTGCTAGGACTGAAAAAAAAAGAGTGTATGAAGAGTTGGGAGATGGAGTCCTAATGGAGAACAGTTTTAACACTGGCAGGAGAACTGGGGGAAGTTGGCAAAGAGGTGTGTGAAGTAGCTGCAGACTCCCAAATTGGCCAAAGAAAGGGGATAGATAAGAAGAGGAGATGTTCCCTATCCAGTCAAACAGGATGGTAGCTCTGGAAAGTGAAGAGATCCCTGGTCTGGAGTAGTTGGAAATTGCCTGTGGAGGCCTTCAGATTCATTTAACAACTGAAGGAAAGCACTGGTGTTTGGAGAGAAGAATTTGTGGGTACTTCACATACAATTCCTCTCTCTGCTAGTACTGAAAACAGACCCTCCTCTTTCCAGCTCATGCTACCCAATCAGATGCCTTGGAGTAGCCTGTCACCCAAAGCTCTGTGTCTGTGAGAGATGAACCCTTAATTGTCCTGCATCTGTGTGTACATTACTTCCAGGCTTTTTAAAACATGCAATCCATCACAGCCGGAAATTCACTACCCCCACACCACTTCCCCAGTTACCGCTGCTCTATGCCCAGAGGAAGGCAAAAATCCTCCAGGATCCCTGGCTGATCTTACCTGGAGGAAAATTCCTTCCTGTCCCCAAAATGGTGATCTGCATTACCCTGGGCCCATAAAAAAAGGGCACAAAAGCCGAGCACTGGTTCATCTCTTCCTGTTCTCCCTCTCGCGCGCTGTCTGATTCCATACTCTGTCTGAGTCCATACAAAGTCACAGAACCTGTACTGCTAACAGACAGCCATCTAGTCTCTGCTTTAAAAACTTAAAAGGAGAGCTGACCACCTCCTAAGAAAGCCTGTTCCACTGACGAAGCTCTCCAACTGTCAAGAAGTTCTTCCTAATGTTTAGCTGAAAACTCTTTTGATTTAATTTTAACCCAGTGGTTTTAGTCAGACGCTTAGGGGCAAAAGAAAATTCTCTATGTGACAGCCCTTCAAATATTTGAAGATGGCTGCCAATATCAATACTCAATGTTCTTCTCTCCAGGGGTCATTTTGTAAAAAAAGAGCTGCAGGAATTCATTAGCATAACTCATTAGCATATGCCACGCCCCTTGCCATCACCGGAAGTGTGTCATTAGCATAACTGATTTGTGTATGCCACACCCCCTGACATCACCTATCCTGGCTGTTTTGGACCCAATCCCGGCCATTCAGGGCTGAAAAGGGGCCCAAAATGGTCAAGATCAGGCCGTTGCTGAGCGGGGAGAGTGATCCACCACCCACCAAAATGACTGAAAGGGGCCCAAAATGGCCAGGATCAGGCCCCAAATGGCTGGGATTCAGCTGTTGCCAGATGGGGGAGTGTTACCCCACCTGGCAGTGGCCTGGTCAGGGCTGTTTTGGCCCCAATTCAGGACAAAACTGCCTGATCCAGGCCGAAATGGGCCCCCAAATGGCTCAAAATGGCCATTTTGGGCACATTTTGGCCTCGATCAGGCCCAAAATGGCCCAAATTGGGTCAGTGCCCAGCAGGGGAAGGGTCCCCTGCCCGGCTTTGACCCAATCCATGTGGTTTGGGCCCCAATCCCAGCCAAAATGGGCCCCAAATGGCTAAAAATGGACATTTGGGCCCTGTTTGGGGCTGAAACCACCGGGACCGTGTCGGTGCCGGGTGGGGGAGGCTTCCCCCACCAGACACTGACCTGATCCTGGCCAAAAAGGGCCCAAAAAGTCTGAAAGTGGCCCTTTGGGGCCTGTATTGGACCAAAACTGCTGGGACTGGGTCAGTGCCGGGTAGGGGAGGATTCCGGCATGTTCCAGTGATCTGCCGCATTCCCCCTCGAAATGAGCCCTACTTCTCTCTAAGGTAAACATACCTAACATCTTCAATCTTTTTTCATAGGATTTGGTTTCCAGACAATTCAATGTATTCAAGGGTCCAGTTTTAGTAGAAAATCACTGTTATCTTTGATATATGTTAGAAAGTTTTGGTATCAGATTCTGTAGAGGCCCAACCCTTTGGATTGGGGCCCAAACCACATGGATTGGGTATTTTGGGTCAAAATACAGGAATATCTTTTCAGTAGCTGTTTTACTACCAACAACAGTGGAACATCCTAAACTGTTTATTATATGAGCCTTCTGAGAAAAAACGTGATTTCACATAAGTTTCTTTTACCACCTTCCACTCCATCAGCAGCCACCTACATCTAGACAAACTCCCTGAATGGGATGGGAAGGTGAATTTGCATTGAGAAAATGGTGCAGAGGAGAAAGCGTATAATCCCACTTCACTCAGCGCCATGGTCTCAATCCAAATTGTGTTTCCCTTTACTGCCTTTAAACATACTGTGGAAGATTCAGTCATGGACCTCACACCATCTTGTCTAGTCTGACCCTAAGGCTAACAATAAGATCTTTCTCTTGCATAAATATGTGTGCCCATGAATATAAAGACAAATAATACTGATAGGGATTTTTTAACTTTAAAAGGGCTTTAAAGTACCACACAGTACCTTTTTATGCACTTTGGGAAATCCAAACTGCATGGAATTTGATGAGATGCTTCCAAAGTATCAGCCAAGGCCTTGCCTATTGCCTGTAGCTCTCCATGCGATACCCAGCTAAGCAAGGTAGATAATTCACTATCCTGCAACTGAGTGATTGGATCTTGATTTTCGATTTCTTGCCTTAACTGTTGATCTTTAGCTTCCAAAACAGCCAGTCTTGCTCTTAAAAGTTCGATTTCTTTCTGTATGAAATGAAAACAGAATTTACTGGGTATTATTCTTATGAAAAACAAGTATACAACGAATGACATCCAGTGAACGAAAAGAAACTCAGACTCTTCGTTCACATACCTGAGAACTACTTCTCTCATATAGCTGTAATGTATTTGTGAATATCGTAACGACATGGACGGATCCAACTGCCTAGTTTTCTCACCCATCAAAATCTGGTTGCTATGTGCAAAAATGTATCTCTGCCATCTGAATAGCATTACAGGGAAACAGTTTCCACGTGCTTATTATGTTTTTAACACAGCATGCTATCCTACTGAACTGCTACACTGCAACAGACTTAACAATATGAATCAAGTTAACAATATGAATCAAAACAGAAATATTCATTCACTTTGTGGGAACCCATTCTGAAAATCTGCCAAGCCATAAGAGTTCATTTAACTTTCCAGCTGTGCTCATTAGTTTAAGAACACTCCTCTTTCTGTACTGAAAGGGTTGGTCCAAAAAATTCAATTTATACAAATGTTGCCTGAGAGATATCTTATTCATAGTACAATTCCTCCTGCTCTAAGTTGCAGTCGCAAGAGCAGGTAATGTTTCAACACTGGCATCTGTCAAGGAAATAACAAAGGTCATCAGGACAACATCAGGTCTGTTACTCTGAGTCTTGAATCAGGTGTAGAGCACACACAATTCATTCTCTGTACTACAAGTTTGGGTATGCTGACAGAAATTCAATAGTCCTCAGTTAACAAAGAATCTATCTCCAAACTGAAATGTATTCATTACCATTAGGTAGAATAAGAAATTTGAAAAGAGAAAGTACAGACACAAAGAAAGAAACCTGGTACTGGTACCTTTCATGTCAAATGGAGAGGGAGTGAAGGATCTCTGCACTTCAGGATTGCAGCTATGCAATGCATCAGAAAAGTATAATTCTAAAACAACAATCTCATTTGGTGAAAGAATTTTTCACAGTTGTTCCATTTGTACAAAAATACAATAGTACAGACCTAGCATATTTTAGAGTATACCTTTTCAATATGAGTATGAAAATCTTTATAATTCAGTTTCATACCCCCAGTTAAAGGTAACTATTAACTATCGTTAAGGTTTATGCAGATTAAGGCTGCTGAGATGATGATAAAGAGAACTGTTGCTACAGAGAGGAGGTGACCTACAATTCCATGGACCATTCCCAACTCTTTATCCAAATTATATCTGCCCTAGCCATGAACAGGCAGATCTGCTGACCTCTTGCACCCTAACTTCCAATCTTCAATGAGAATAATACAAACTAAACTCATCATCATAATGAAGATCTTAAACCTGTTTTTCTATATCCAGTACAACATAAGCCACATTTGAAGTCAACATTGACCATTTGACCCCAGGAATAAAACAGTGTTTCACCTACCTGTAACTGTTGTTCATCTACGTCTTCCGTGCAGGCACACATGGGGACTACGCACACACAGGCCTGCCAATTTCAGAGATTTTATAGCTCAATACCACTAGGGGGCGCCCCTGCCTCTCTGCGCACATACACAGCCGTTCTTTCCTGCCAAAACGGTGCCTAAGAGGCAGGGCACCCCCAACATACCCTCAGTCCTCTTTCGCCGCCATGCTGCAAGCTAAGTTCCAAGAGTGTTAGTGGGGAAGGAGGGAGGGCATGTGTGCCTGCACGGAAGACCTAGATGAACAACAGTTACAGGTAAGTGAAACACTGTTTTTCATTGACGGTCATCCTGTGCAGTCCCACATGCAAGATTACAAAGCTTAAATACCTGGGAGGAGGCAATGAAGAGTTGTCACAGGAAGATCAACTGCAGGACCGCTGTCCCAACTGCCATCTCCCTTTTATCCAGGATGCCCAACGTTTGACAAATGTGTCAGCTGAAGCCCACGTCGCCACCCTGCAGATGTCTTGGAGTGGTACACCATTCAGAAGAGTGGCTGACGATGCCTGGGACCTGGTGTAATGAGCATAAACTCCCAACGGACAAGGTAGGTTAGTAGTTTCATAACATTCTACAATGGTCTGAACTACCCACCTAGCTAAGGTTTGAGGGGGTCGCCCTTTTACATTTCTTCTGCCTTGAATAACACAGAAATAGATAGGAATCTACCCTAAACAGTTTAATCCAATCCTATGCACATCAAGAGAATGTAAAGCTTTCTCAGCATTAGCATTAGAACTCTGAGTGCGAAAAAATACTGGCAAGGATATCTCTTGGGAAAGATGGAAACTAGAAACTACCTTAGGTAGAAACACAACTTTTGTTTGAAGGACTACCTTTTCTGTGTGAATTTTCAAAAAGGGGGGCTCATAGGACAATGCAGCCAACTCCCTCACCCTCCTGGCCGAAGTAATGGCCACCAAAAAGACCACCTTCATGGAGAGTAAACATAACGGGCACGTAGCCAATGGTTCAAAGGGCTTAGACATAAGTCTGGTCAATACTAGAGGCAACAACCACTGAGGAACAATAGTTCTAACAGGAGGGAATAAATTATTTAATCCTTTCAAGAATAATTTGGTAATGTGATGAGAAAAAAACGTTTTGCGGTCTTTCAGGGGGTGAAAGGTGGAAATAGCTGCCAAATACACCTTGACTGAAGAGTTGGATAACCTCCGTTGTTTCAATCCCCAAAGGAAATCTAAAACCTCAGGCAAGAAGGAAAGGCTCTAGACTCCGTTCCCTGCACCAAGTACCAAATTTCTCCCATTTAAATGCTTAAGATTGGCGAGTGGACAGCAGCCTCACATTCTGCAGTACGAGTCACACCAGAGGAAAATACTACTCCTGAGAGATCAGCCATGCTGTCAGTTTGAGTTTATCTATCTTGTGGTGGAGCACCTCCTTCCATGTCAGAAGGTCCGCTTCCTCTGGGCATTTGTACATCCGGGTCTGCAACCGCAGTAGAGTATGAAACCACGGTTGATGCAGCCAAAAAGGAGCTATTAGGATGGCTGAAGTCCTATCCACTAACATTTTGCTGATCACCCTGGACATTAGAGGGAACGGGGGAAACACGTAGAAGAGGTGTCCTGACCACTTGAGTTGAAACACGTCCCCAAGAGAGCAGAGTTCCCCTGCTGTCGAGGTGAGGGTTGGTCTGAGATGGTAGCTGGAACCGACGGCGCTTCACTTTGGGGAATCTTGGAACCAGAAGCTCACGAAGGACCTGAGGGGAAGAGGTGACCACAGCCGGCGCTGAGGGCATTCGACTGAGGCGTCTTCGAGGCTGATGGCATTGTACCCGAGACAGTAGGGATCGGTTCCAATAAGCTTTGGACCGAAATCAAGGTCAAGTGCGACGGCGGTTTAGGCTCTGACTGGGGTGGAGAAGAGCGGGTCCATGGTGTTCTAGAGCCGGTCGAAGAAGGACCAGGAAAGGTGGTGGAACCGGGCAAGGCAGAAGATCATGCCTTAGCCGGTGGATCTGTCGCTTCCATAGGACGTTTCCACAGGGAAGCTTGCAGTCAAGCCGCCCGCTGAGATCTGGCCTTCGAGGTGAAGGCTCAAAAATGCTTACAAGTCTGAGTATTGTGGGTCTCGCTCAAACAATAAAGGTAGCTCGAATGGCCATCAGACTTAGTCAACTTTCTGTCACAGGAGACACACCGTTTGAAGAGTGCTGTTTCCGACATCATCAAAGGATTCTATGATCAGAAGAGCTATGAACCTCTCTCATCGGCGGCAAAAGAGGAACTGAGGGTATGTCAGGGCGCCCCACCTCTTACAACACTGTTTGTGCTGGGAAAGAACGGCCGCGGCATGCGCGCAGAGAGGCAGGGGCGCCCCCTAGTGGTATTGAGCTATAAAATCTCGGAAATCGGCAAGCCTGCGCATGCTCAGTCCCATGTGGGACTGCAGAGGAAGACCGTCAATGAACTTTCTGTTCTACCAGAAGGAGGGGGGAAGCCTGAAAACATAAAGATGATAATGCTGAAAGTACTAACATTTTAACAACAGTCATCGCATACCTTCTAATTCCATAAACTTAAATTGGGAGATCAGATACTGATAATGAAACTCAACATACAGCAAGCAAGCAAGAAATAATAGTCTTCAAATCATCTCCCTTTCCTTCCCAAAAGGCTAATGGCTATTAAATGTAGAGAAAGCCAATTACACAAGTGTGTATAATTGGTATATTTGAAAAGTAATCAGAAAAACAAAAGATTTTAATGAAGAATTTAATTTTCAATAGGCTACCGTCTTTCAGGAAATTTACCAAACTCCTTTGGTTACACTTCTCCACAGTTTTTAAAACAGTCAGCTGGATTAAGGCCAAGATGGTAATAAAAGTACAGGCAGTAATGACTTAGACCAAGTCTGCAATGTAATAAACTTTTACTTTTTCCTTCAATTAATGTTGCCATTACACTGTTCCATACCCTATGGTGCACTTCACTCTTACCTGTATCCACTGTTTTTCTTTAAGTAGCTGGTCTCGTTTAGTGAGTGAAACCTGTATTTTTTCTTGACAAGTAAGACTGAAAACCTTCTGTTCACTTCTCTGCAAGAAAGCTGCTTCTTCTTTTTTAAACCTTTGGAAATGATAAAACATTAATAATGTTGTGTTCTGCAAGTGCAATGGAACTCACAGAAGGTATCTTAGCTGCCTCCCTATTCAGCCCTCTTCCCCTCCTAAAAAGTACAAGGAACTGGGGGCTTATTCACAGAAGTTTCTTTTTAGATTACATATTTAATGACCAAAAGGAAAGTGAACAGATAGTTACTACCTCTTTTCACATTAAAATCTACCCTCCCTGCCTCCATCAGACATTATAACTAAATCTTTTTGTTATAATTTTATAAAATTCCACATTGTCTTAGTGTCTGTTGAAATGTCATAAATTCCCTTAAGAACATGTACCATGTATGTGTGAGTGTGAATGCATGTATGTAAAATCCCATGTTCAGCCATAAGTTTTTTCCAAAGTGACAACACTTTAAGTTGTGCTAACCATTACCTGCCACTTCCCAAGGAGCATCCAGAATTCCTCTAAGTTCATTTAATTTAAAACATTTAGGCAGCTTTTCAAACTGTAAATTAATGTGAATGATTGATAAAGTACTGTGCAGAAAGTCATTCAGAAGGAAATTAAATTTAAAGGTAATTATGCTGTTACTCATTTATTTATTTAGGATATTTATACGCCACCTCCTCAGAGTGCTGCCTGAGGAGCCTTACAATTAACCTTCCCCTTGCCTCCCCAAAGCTCCCTTTTTCAGAATCTACCAATCCCTTTGTACCCTGGTGGTCTGGAGGAAAAGGAAGAAATGGCCAACCAGTGCCTCAGGATGAGGGAGAGGGAGGAGACAGAGGGAAAATAACTGTTTAATATATGTTTGGGTCACAGATGGTTTAAAGGTTCCATAAGCAGGGCAGGATCTTTGCCTCTTTAAGTGGATGTGGGCTGTTTAGTGTGGCAAGCACTGGTTTATGGTTCACATTTATAATCTTTCTGGGTGATTGAAAAGCTTTCGGTGCAGGCTGAGATCTTCATTTTAAAAAGGCGTAGTGGTCATTGAAAGATTAAGAAATTTGAATGGAACTTGGCACTTCCTAGCAAACTCTCCAAACACACACACACATACACACACACTTCAGTGATATAAAGTTAGTCTTGAAGATCCCCAGTTTACTTCTCCCTCCCCACACTGTAAATAAATCCTTTTCTCCTGTGCAGTGTCTATTCTTCTCCTTGATATTAAGGGTGGAGAAAGTTATAATCGGGTTTTATCAAAGCAGAGGAGAGGGTACCTCAGAAATACCATTACAATTTACATTCCAGGTGGCTAGCAATAAATAGTGTCAAGCACTGGCAGGCACAACTTTGCTGTGGACATTTGCTGTGACAGGTAAGTGTCATGTGGGCAGACAGTCCTCAATTAATCTTAAAAACAATGTATACTAAAAAGAATATATAATGCAGCAACTAGTATTCCCACAGGCTAATAAGAAATTTTAATTTAAAAAATTAATCTTAAAAACAATACGCACTAGCATTGTGAGGCACCCCCATACAGGCACTGGCCTGTATGGGGGTTTTCCCACCAAAAATATTTTAGGGACCACTCCTGCCACCACAAGCTGTCAAAAAGAGAAAGAAATAACCATGGTTGCACAAAAAAACCCAAAACCCAATAGTCTTGATGAAATGAGGACTTTTCCTTCCATGGATTGGAGGCTAAAGAGAAGATCGAAAAAAAAAAATCAGGACATCTGCAAAGGGCAGAAATCAGCATCAAGACACTGTAGAATTATTACCAGCTTTCCATACTTGTTTTTTTTTTAGAAATTTTTATTAAAAAGGAAAAATAAAGTATGAAAATAGAAAGTGCATAATAAAGCTTATACAGGCAATTGTTGAAATTAATTTGAGACTTAGACTAATTTATACATATAGTACATTTGGGATTAATTTGTAATTTACACAAGCACTATATTTAAGATTGAGTTAAACTAGTAAAAATACAATAAAAAGAATTTTAATAACAAAACTTAGTTATGTGATATATCTCCTTCCCTCTCCTTGGTTACTTATAGTTATATAAAACTAAATATCAATTATTTTACTAATCATTCTCTGTGTTTCGTCCTTTTATCTTTATACTAAGTTACCTTAATTAATATTAGTTCTGGCTAGGGGTGTGCAAGCCAAAAATTTTCGGCTAAAGCCGAAAGCAGAAAGCCGAAAGAGGATTCTTTTTCATATAAGCCGAAAGCCGAAACGGCCAGCCATTTCGGCTTTCGGCTTTTTCAATGGGAAAATGCCTCCGGCGTCTTCCCGGACGTCTGGGGGAGGCATTTTCCCACCAAATCAGCCCAAAATTGGTGGGGACCTTCCTCTAACCCCTCTCTACAAACCCCACAAGTTTCAGACCGATTGGACTTTGGGGGGCCATGTTATGGCCCCCCAAAGCAGGTCCCCCTATCCTCCCATAAGAAAGCGAAGGAGCAGCATATTGTTAGCATGCTGCTGCTCATCTTCTTCATTATTTCCTATGGGGGAAAATGAAGAAGCAGGCTTCCTTTGCCAGGGGTGGCATTTTGCATGCAAAATGCCCCCTCACCCTCAGGGGCCCTTCTCCCACCCCTCCTCCCACCCCCCACCAAGGCTCAGCCTGCTCCCACTTGGGGGGGCCATTTCATGGCCTCCCCAAGTAGGTGCTCTCATCTCTACCACTGACAGCTGGGGGAGGCTTGTCTTGCCAGGGGTGGCATTTTGCATGCAAAATGCCCCTCAGCCCTCTGGGACCCTTCTCCCACCCTTCCTCCCACCCCCCACCAAGGCTCAGACTGCTCCCACTTGGGGGGGGCATTTCATGGCCTCCCCAAGTAGGTGCTCTTTTCTCTACCACTGACAGCTGGGGGAGGCTTGTCTTGCCAAGGGTGGCATTTTGCATGCAAAATGCCCCCCAGCCCTCTGGGGCCCTTCTCCCACCCTTCCTCCCACCCCCCACCAAGGCTCAGACTGCTCCCACTTGGGGGGGCCATTTCATGGCCTCCCCAAGTAGGTCCTCTCTGCCCCTAAAGTCCACCCCTTACAGCCCCACACAAACCCAATTCCCCCCCAGCTGCCACACACAGACCCACATCCCCACATTAGCCCCTCACAGACCCAAATCCACCCCCAGCAGCCCCACACCCATAACCCCAGGAACAGGCTGGCAAAGGCCAGCCCTCTCCCTTTGTTCCCTATGCTGGGAACTTCTAAACTCTCTTTCCCTGGGCAATTCTGCACAGCCCAGGGGTGCCACAATGGTGGGCACACTTCTGAGTGCCAGCTGGTCCCTGTGAAAGAGCACCTGAACCACAGACACCCTCCCTCAAATTCCCCCACCACCTACAGAGATGGCTGGCCAGCCAGCCCCATTGTTCCCTATGATGGGAACCAACTGCACAACAAAGAATAAAACAAGAACAACACAAAATAAAGTTTTTAAAAAATTATTTTCTCCCTTCCAAAGTACAAGTAGGCAAAGCATTATGACACATTACACCAGCAGTCCCCCACACAGAAAAATAACACAACTCACTTAACATCAGAGAATCACAAAAACACAATTCCTGGCAAAAACACTTTATTTCTTGAACAACTTTAGGTTACACAGTAGGAGGGCACAACAGGGCATGATAGCAATGTACTACAAAAAATAATACAACCCACTTCACCGTTTTTGACAGCAATTGTGTTTGTGTGATTCTCTGATGTGAAGTGAGTTGTGTTATTTTTGTGTAGTACACTGCTTTCCTGCTCTGTTGTGCCTTCCTACTGTGTAACCTAAAGCAGTTACAGAAATAAAGTGCTTTTGACAGCAATTTTTTGGGGTGATTCTTTAATGTGAAGTGAGTTGTGTTATTTTTGTGTAAGATACTGCTTCCATGCCCTTTGGTGTCCCCCCCCTGCTGTGTAACCTAAAGCTGTTCAAGAAATAAAGTGTTTTTGACAGGAATTGTGCTTTTGTGATTCTCTGATGTTAAGTGAGTTGTGTTATTTTTGTGTAAGATAGTGCTGCCATGCCCTTTGGTGTTCCCCCCTGCTGTGTAACCTAAAGCTGTTCAAGAAATAAAGTGTTTTTGACAGGAATCGTGCTTTGTGATTCTCTGATGTTAAGTGAGTTGTGTTATTTTTCTGTGTGGGGGACTGCTGGTGTAATGTGTCATAATGCTTTGCCTACTTGTACTTTGGAAGGGAGAAAATAATTTTTTAAAAACTTTATTTTGTGTTGTTCTTGTTTTATTCTTTGTTGTGCAGTTGGTTCCCATCATAGGGAACAATGGGGCTGGCTGGCCAGCCATCTCTGTAGGTGGTGGGGGAATTTGAGGGAGGGTGTCTGTGGTTCAGGTGCTCTTTCACAGGGACCAGCTGGCACTCAGAAGTGTGCCCACCATTGTGGCACCCCTGGGCTGTGCAGAATTGCCCAGGGAAAGAGAGTTTAGAAGTTCCCAGCATAGGGAACAAAGGGAGAGGGCTGGCCTTTGCCAGCCTGTTCCTGGGGTTATGGGTGTGGGGCTGCTGGGGGTGGATTTGGGTCTGTGAGGGGCTAATGTGGGGATTTGGGTCTGTGTGTGGCAGCTGGGGGGGAATTGGGTTTGTGTGTGGCTGTAGGGGGTGGACTTTGGGGGCTGAGAGGACCTACTTGGGGAGGCCATGAAATGGCCCCCCAAGTGGGAGCAGTCTGAGCCTTGGTGGGGGGTGGGAGGAAGGGTGGGAGAAGGGCCCCAGAGGGCTGGGGGGCATTTTGCATGCAAAATGCCACCCCTGGCAAGACAAGCCTCCCCCAGCTGTCAGTGGTAGAGATGAGAGCACCTACTTGGGGAGGCCATGAAATGGCCCCCCAAGTGGGAGCAGTCTGAGCCTTGGTGGGGGGTCGGAGAAGGGCCCCAGAGGGTTGGGGGGCATTTTGCATGCAAAATGCCACCCCTGGCAAGACAAGCCTCCCCCAGCTGTCAGTGGTAGAGAATGAGATTAGAGCACCTACTTGGGGAGGCCATGAAATGGCCCCCCCCAAGTGGGAGCAGGCTGAGCCTTGGTGGGGGGTGGGAGGAGGGGTGGGAGAAGGGCCCCTGAGGGTGAGGGGGCATTTTGCATGCAAAATGCCACCCCTGGCAAAGGAAGCCTGCTTCTTCATTTTTCCCCATAGGAAATAATGAAGAAGATGAGCAGCAGCATGCTAACAATATGCTGCTCCTTCGCTTTCTTATGGGAGGATAGGGGGACCTGCTTTGGGGGGCCATAACATGGCCCCCCAAAGTCCAATCGGTCTGAAACTTGTGGGGTTTGTAGAGAGGGGTTAGAGGAAGGTCCCCACCAATTTTGGGCTGATTCGGTGGGAAAATGCCTCCCCCAGACGTTCGGGAAGACGCCAGAGGCATTTTCCCATTGAAAAAGCCTAAAGCCGAAACGTTTCGGCTTTTTTTCTCTCGGCTAGCTGAAACGTTTCGGCTTAGCCTGAAACGTTTCGGCTAACCTGAAAGAAGCCGAAACACTTTTGTTTTGGCTTTCTTTCGGCTTTCAGAAAGCCGAAATGCACATCCCTAGTTCTGGCCTAAGTAATCAAAGAAATCTCTCAATTTTCCCCAAAATTCAGCTACTGGACTATTATGTACATAAGTACTTAATTTGGCCATTGAAACCTTATCTGTCCACTCTGACACTTCAGAAGAAGCATCAGCTTTCCATCTTGCTGCATAAAGCACTCTAGCTGCTGTCACCATGTAACGAAAGAGGTCTCCCTCCCTGCTCTTTACTGCGATTATTTGGTAGTATATTTAATAACATGCTTTTTGGATTCAACTCAAATCTTTGTTTGAAAATCTTCTGAATCTCTTCATGTATCTTTATCCAGTATTTTCACGCTTTCTTACAAGTCCACCACACAAAACACAAAATTATATTTAGCAAAGTCTCCTTGATTTTAAATGTGCTGTATTACAGCCTATATTTACAAATTCTATCAATTTTTCAAGAAGCCTAAAATATTATCCCATTCCAATTCTAGAGACTTACCGATGAACATCCCCACGTAAAGCCATTTGAACCTGTGTTCTGAATCTGTCCAAAAAGCTGCTAATTGAAGGATGTTGTGATGGAAGCTGAAATTTTAGTGACTTTTTCTCATTCTTCAGTTCTTCCAGTTTTCTTCTAAATTTATCAGCTAGAAAAACAACAGGGGAAATGTTTTACCAAATTAACAAGGAGCTTTATTTAGTTTGAAAGGAAGTTTGGCATAGTGATCAACAATGGGATTTCTTATTAAAAAAGGAAAAGCTTTTCTTTCATAGGATATTTTAATTGAAGGTGATAATATTAAGAATACAGCTGGAGAGCATTAAAGTAATCCTGGAGTCTATGATACTTTATTCTGTATGAGTGTATGAAAAAGAGACACACATACACACACATATATCACCATAATTGCCAGCTGGAACTGTTCCTTTGAACATTTTCCTTACCTTGAGAGAAATTGTTACTAACTACAAAACCTGCACAATTTGTTCTATAATGAGAAGAATCTGTTTCATACTCATCAACAGCCAAATTCATTCTGATTTTAGGAAAGTCATAGTTTCACATACTCACTGATACAAATCATTCATCTAATTCTGAACCAACCTAGAGACTCTCAACTGAATTTCCATGCTCAGATACATGTATTTCCTCACAAGTATATATCTCCTTTACATATAATGCTATTTTTCCCTCCTTCCTTATTTGTCTATTCCTTTTAAACAAGTTGTATCCCTCAATCCTAGAATTCCAATTGCGAATGTCATTCCACCAAGTTTCAGTAATGCCTATTATGCCATAGTCCCCTGCCTGTATTAGGACTTCAAGTTCCTCCTGCTTGTTTCCCATACTCTTGTGTATTAGTGTAGAGATATCAGAACAACAGGGTTGCACTTACCTGTAACTGTTGTTCATTGAGGTCTTCTGTGCAGGCACACATGGGACTGAGCATACGCAGGCCTGCCAACCGGACAGTTTTTACAGCTTTTTTCTCCTCTAGAGGGGGTGCTTTCCTCCCAGAGTGTCTGTGCAGCGATTTCGTGCCCAAAATGCCCACATTCTGGGGGAGTGTGCCCCCTTGGACCCTCAGTTTCTCCTTTGCCACCAGACTCTCTATATTAGAAATGAAGAGTATATAGTGGGGCAGGAGGGAGGGTATGTGTGACTGCACAGAAGACCTCAATGAACAACAGTTACAGGTAAGTGCAATCCTGTTTTCATTGTCAGTCTTCTGTGCAGTTCCACATGGGAGTTTAGCAAGCTATAACTAGGAGGAGGGTTGACTCTTCACTGTAATGCTTGCCAAACTGCTTATACTGATGAGTATCTAGGGCATATTGCTTTACAACAGCATCAGTAGCCGTCCTATTGCAACTTGCATATCTCATGTAATGGAGCACCTTAAGAAGTGATGTTGATGTTGCTTGAGACCTGGTGGTAAGTGTATGGATCACCAATAAACAAGACACGGAATTTACATGACATAAATTGATGATTTATATCACTCAGTTCACAAGAGTGCAAAAATTTGTTCTTTTTCCTTTCTTAGGTCCCGCATATCAAATGAACAGATGGGTACCTGTTCTAACTGTGCTGTATTATCTAAATAGGACGAAAAAAGGCCTATATTATCTAAATAGGATGAAAAAAGTGCTCTTTTGTCCCCCAAAGTAAATGACAGGAAAAGGACCAGCAGTATCATCTCTTGTATCATGTGGAATTGGAAACCCAAGAAACTCAAGGCTTGGCCTGAGGAGTATTTTCTCCTGATATGTTTCAAGGAATGGCTGATCCATTCTCAGAGCTGCTAGCTCATTCACTATTTAGCTGGTGTAATCACCACTAAAAGTTACCTTGCAAGGCAACATTCTCAATGGACATTTGGCTGAAGGCTCAAAAAACTATCTCCATTTGTTAGCTAGTCTAACTGTAGTGGCCACTGTGGTACTATTGAAGTGACTGGTGGACATGTTACTCAATTCCTACAGGGATAGTGGACACATAAAATACAGTGAAAATACAGTTTCCTGTCCACTGTGGAGTGGGAGGCAGAAAACAGCTGCCCTGTGAAACTAACAGAGGGGTTGGATAAACCTTCCATTTTTAGAAACCACAAAGTATTCTAGTATGATAGTCAGGGAACAGGTATAAGAACTAACTTCTGTAGCTCCTGCCCAAGCTTTAATCCAAAACCATTTCCTGACAAGACAAGTTTGCATTGAGTGTAAGTTGTTACCTCATTAGGCATATCAACTAATAAAGAATTAGTCTTGTCATCAGATTCAGTCTGGGGAAAGTATGGTACTTGATTCCTTCATAAGAAAGGGAGATCCAGTACCTAGGGAGCAGAAGATATTGGCCTTGGCCCTCTCCAACAGTTGATGGAATCATGATGCCATGGTCAGAAAGGTGCTATTACAATATACGTGGTCCATTCTGCTTGCATTTTCCCCACCACCGATAACAGTGGAATAGGCAGATATAAATAAATCGGTGTCCTGAGCAACTGGATCAGAAGGATTATCTCGAGGGAGGCTGTCTCTCACCCCCTTCTGCAGTAGGACATGGAAGCCATGACAGTTTTTGTTCCAAGTGAAGAGATTTAACTCTGAGAATCCCCACTATATGTGGGTATCTGTAAACTTTGTTCCCTAACCTATCCGCAAGGATGAAGCGTGTATCGAACCACCCTCAGTTTCAAACGTTGGTGTGTAGCTTTCTTTCTTCCATAGTTATATACTATAACTTTAGAGTTCTAGCAATATATACCCCAGTCTCCTAATGAAACATCAAGGGAGATAGAGGTATCCATCAGCCCAGGGCCAAGTTCAATTCCTTTGAAAAGACAGGAGTCAGAAAGCCACCAGTTCAGCAACTTAACAGTTAATCTAGGTTACAAAAAGTTAGAGTTAGAGCGGAAAAACTATTATTGTTTACATACCTGCGGCTAGAGAGAGATAGTGGACTGTGAGAAACCTTTAACATCGCGAGAACTGCTGTGAAACGGAGAGGAATAGGAAGTGCATCAGAACCATAAAGAGCTTGGCAAGAAGCGGCTTATAAGCAGCGGAAGTGGAATATCGCCATTTTTTAAGAGGGCAAAGCTGCGGCTTCAAGGAAAACGGAAGTAGGCCATCTTAGACAAAGGTAAGGGCAGTTGCCTCAGAATAAAACCATAGAGAAAAGACGCCCGACATTTTGGACTGCGTAAATATCAGTTTTTACAAAAATAACCTAAACTTTGACTTTTAAAAATAAAGGGAAATAATAAAATCGCGCCACGGAGCTAAGGAAAAGAGCAGACTCGTGGAAGCGAAGTAGAGCTAGTCCCACGATGTCGAAGAAGGAATGGCAAATGGCACTGGAAAACCTAGACAAAAAAGTTTCGGAAGGGAATAAAGAGCTTAAAGATATGATGCAAGAGATGGTGAAAAATTTGAAAGACTTTAAAGAGGCACTTAAATCGGAGATGGCAGAATTAGCAAAGAATATGGATCAGGTTCAAAAAGAAATGCAAGTTACACAACAGAGAGTTAACGCAGTAGAAAAGGCGGCTGATACCTTGGCAGATGTGCAGAGAACGGAGCTGAGAGGCGTGAAGGGAAGAATGACCGTAGCTGAATGTAAACAAATGGAAAGACAAGTGAGATTTCGTGGAATCCTGGAAGTTTTGGAAAAAACAGCCCAAGAGCAGATTACAGAAATTTTGGCGGCATACCTGGGAAAAGAAGAAGAGGAGATCGCAGCGCTTCTGGACGTGGCATACAGAATTAACTCAAAATTTGCAGCTCAAAGGAAGTTACCAAGAGATATGATTGTGCAATTTACAACTAGAAAGACAAGAGAGTCAACTGTGAGTAAACAATTTCAGGACCTATTAGAGGTTGATGGGAAAGTGGTGAGAATCATGAAAGAACTGCCCAGATCGGTGTTGTTGGAGAGGAAGAAGTATAGAGAGCTGGTCAGGATGTTAAAAGACATGAAAATCAGATACAGATGGGAAATACCTGAAGGACTGGCTTTCGAATTTGGTGGTGTAAGGAAAATCATCAGATCTGGCCAGGAGATGGAAAGGTTTATCAGGGACAATGAAAAAGACTTACCAAAAGGAGCTAAAATTTGATCATGGAGTGTAAAATCATGTCTTGGAATGTAAATAGACTAAATTCACCTTTTAAACGTAAGACTATTTTCCACTGGCTTTTAAAACAAAAATGTAATATAGTGTGTTTGCAAGAGACACATATTAAAAAACAGGATGTGAAATATTTGAAACATGCAAAACTTGGAAATGAATTTGTAGCAGCTTCCAAAAAGAAAAAGAGAGGAGTTGTATTATATATAAAGGAGGAGCTACAGCCAAAATTGGTTCTAAGTGATACAGAAGCAAGAGATATTGCAGTGGAAATAATTTGGAACTCTAAGAAGATTTTGGTGATTGGAATTTATGCGCCTAATGGGGCAAAAGAAAAATTTTTCAAGGACTTACAGGAACAATTAGATGAATTGACTTATGATCAAATAATTTTGGCAGGTGACTTTAATGGAGTTACAAATTTGGAAGAAGACAAGAAATCTAAAAGTGCACAGAAAAAGAGAGGACTTTTGCCAAAATCGTGTTTTGCGATTAAGGAACAAGAAAGTCTGGAAGATGTGTGGAGGAGACAAAATCCGAAAAATAGACAATATACATTTTACTCTGCAAGGCATTTTACACTATCAAGAATTGACATGATCTGGGCCTCCAAAGAACTGGTGGTATGGACTAGAGATGTGGAGATAATGCCCAAGGTAGGCTCAGATCACAATCCAGTTATGTGGAGATTTGGGAAAAATAAAAAGAAAAGAGGATGGAGGATAAATGAAGACTTGCTGCAAACGGAAGAAAATATAGCATTGTTACGAAGAGAGACCAAATTTTTTATACAGTGCAATTTGAATAAGGATGTACCAATTAACAAGGTATGGGACACATATAAAGCTGTTATTAGAGGAACACTAATGGATCTGAATGCAAGAGCTAGGAGGAGTAGGGAAGAAAAGAGACTTGAAATTATGGAAAAAATTAAAGCCAAAGAGATACAACTTTAAAAAAGACCAGGAAAAAAGAAAATATTTCAGGATATGAAAATCCTGCAGGAACAATTGACGGCAATGAACAATAGAGAATTGGAGTGGAATTTTAAAAAAAATGAAACAGAAGTCGTTTGAAGGTGCAAATAAGCCTGGGAAATATTTAGCGTGGCAATTTAAAAAAAAGGGAGAAGAAAATCATAACTAAGATTCGAGAGGAAGATAAAACATTGACAGATCAATCAGCCATTAGTAGAGCCTTTTTTAAATTTTATGCAAAGCTGTACCAAAAGAAAGAGGTGAACAGAGATTCAATAGCGGAATATTTGGAGAAAGTGAAGCTTCCAGTAATTTCAGAGGAATGGAAAGAGAAGTTAAATAGGGAAGTGACAGAGGAAGAAATAAAAGAAGCTATACAATCAACAAAATTAGGGAAAGCACCGGGACCAGATGGAATAACAGCAAAGTTTTATAGAATGATGGCCAATGAGCTGACACCGTTTCTAAGTGAGGTAATTAATGGAATATTACAAGGCCAAAAGTGTCAGGTCTGACTATGTTCCTTATGTGATCTAACCAAAGAGACTCCATTTTAATCCTGTCAGTGTTTTAAGCTCTTCTTTTGCAGGTGACAAGCAGTCCAGTAACAGTTATCTCAAAGAAGAGGAAAGTTATGACTACAACCTTTCCAGCCTTGGGAAAGTTTCACTCTCTCAGCTTCAAGCCGTTTGTTTTGAGAACTATGGGGGGAGGATGCTATTCTGTACCTTAACCTTTGCCTGTCATTCGTAACAATACTCGTGTACCAGCCAAGAAATTGCATCTTGGTCAGTGGACTATAATGGTTGTTTATATTCAGTAAAATCTTTTGGAACCAATGGACTCATGTCTAATTGCAAGAGATAGGCTGGATTGCAACTTTTAGTAAGCCACAGTCTGACATTTTGTTACGAATCACATCTGTTCCAATGCCTAAACCGGGGCAGATGGATACCAAGGTCACGTCCAACAGGGACCCTTTGTTTGATCCTTATACCTCCCCTGGTTCGGAAGGACTGGAACCTCCACGACCCATTCAGGGAGGAACGGAGTCCAGGCATGCTGCGCTGTATACCCTCGCACCTGATACTAGGCCCACGGCGGCCGCAGAACCTCTGATATCCCTGCCTACGCCGAGGCAGTGGGGTTCGAGGCCAAGAGACACGAGGGAAAGGAGAGCGAGTGCGGTATTTACTAAGTCGCAAATGGACGGGAAACGAAGTGTCGGCTCGATAGCAGAGCATTCAAGTAGCCAACTGTGGTATCACTGGAATCGAGAAGCCGACCAATTAGAGTGGGACAGAAGAGGTTCGGAAAGTACCCAGGTGTGGGAAACCTCCCGTCGTGACGTGATAAGTTGGGACTACGCGAAAGTTACCCCGTGGACAGGGCAACGCGAGCCGACTGAACAAAATTGGGTACAATTACAGAGTCGAACTTTAGCGATGGATGCTGGAATTTTGGCGGTAACCGGATTAGCAAAAGGAATCCTGGCGGGGATATCGGAAGAAGAACAAGGTAACGGGGCCCGGGGCATGGGAGAAATTCGGCCGTGGCCTCGGGCGACGGCTTCCTATGCGGAATATATGGAAACTACCCAAGTTCCCAATGAACCTCCTCAGGAGTATTCTGAAACGGTGGGTGCCACGGCGGCCCCAGGATGTGTACAAATGTTAGAGGAGAGACTTTGTAGTATGGAGGAGAGCTTAGCACATGCTGTTCACCTGCTCTTCGTACTCATTGTCGGAGGATCAGAAGAAGCCCCCTCACAGGGAGAGGGCGCCCGCAGCCGAGTTGTCGGCCAAGGTCTGGCAGCCCTGCAGGCTATTGTCCCGGGACCACGTACCTTCCCGAGGGAGCAACCGCTCTTACTAATAGACGATCTGCAACAACCTGTGCAGCCACCGGAACAACCTCAGGAGCCAGCAGATGAGAGACCGGAGGAACTACCCCCTGATGCACCAGGAGGGCCTCCAGGAGGAGAGGAAGAGTCACCACAAGAGCAGCCACAAGAACAACCGCAGGAGCAGCCACAAGAATAGCCACAAGAACAGCCACCAGAGCTCCCGGTCCTCCCAGGAGAACCACCGCTACAGTCGCAGGAGGCGGCTCCGGTACTCCTGCCGCCGCCGCCGCCTCAAGGGCAACCGCCTCTCCCACGACTTCCAGCGCCTAGGTTACCTCCACTGCTAAGACTGAGAGGTCCACCTCCGCAAGGCCCTCCAGCTCCGCGACCGTGGCCACAAGGTCTCCCAATACCGAGGCCCCAAGGGATTCCGCAGCCAAGGCCCCAGTACCCGCTGATACAACTGCCCCCGCGTCGACCTGACTGGCAGCCAAGGCAGGAACTGGCGCCTGTGCCTAACTACCCACTTCCAGCACCGGTTACTAGACCTCAAGAGTTACCGATGGGATGGGTAAAATTGGAAGCTACTTTCGACGGGGACCCCTCGAAGTTGGAATTTTTTCTAGTACAAGCACTGCAATTCTTCAATCGTTGGGGACACTTATTCGAAGACGAGGCCAGTCAAATCGAGCATTTGGGGTCCTGGTTGCAAGGAAAGGCAGCAGAATGGTATGTAGCCTTGTACAAGTTGGGGGCCCCAGAATTAGATTCCCTACAGGGTTTGGTAGACGCGCTCCGAGCGCAATATGAAGACCCATTAGAGGAGAGCAGAGCCTGAACGGAATTACAATCAATTAGACAAGGTAGCATGTCGGCTAGAGACTATGTTACAAAGTTCCGACAGCTAGCCGCCAAATGTCCAAGGTGTGAAGAATCCACCAAAATAATTTTGTTCAAGCAAGGCATGAATCCCAGACTGTTGGATCGGGCCCTTATGCAAGATAATCCCCCCACACTCTTGGGTTGGATTCAATTAGCCTGTGAAGTGGAAAACCGTATGCAAGAAGTGCATCTTGTAGAACAACAGCAAACGGCAGGGCACCGGCGAACTTCCATAATTGTAAGAGGGGGCAGGAGAGCAGGATATGCAGCTAGAGGAGCGAGAGATGCTAGATGGCAACAAGGACTGTGTCTACATTGTGGCAAAAGCGGTCACTTCGCAGCACAATGTCCACTCCGGCCTGTGCAGAGAACTCCGTTCCCACCAAGGTGCCCAGCCCCTGCCACTCTTCCCCAGCCGTCCAGCCCAACGCCCGCTCCATGAACTACGAGAGGGAGAGGGATGTTCAGAAGAAATCTTCCCGAGAAAGGATTAGAGCTAGAAGTTATGGACTTTGATTCAACCACTGTAATCGGTGAAGAAGCACCCGAAAGTCCTAATTCGGGAAACGAAATGGATCTGTCGTAAACGGACCCAAACGGCAGTTCAAAACTCAGTCAGTTCCCATAGTGGATAGACCTCAAGGGTCCATACTGTTCATGCCTGTTACATTAATCAATCCTGAAAGAAAGACTCATATTCGGGTGCAAGCGCTCATTGATTCTGGATGCTCCAGAGATATTATTGCACCAGCTCTAGTGAACGGATTAGTACTCCCAGTAAAAGAACTTGAAACTCCAGTCATTTTGAACAAATGGATGGCACTAATATGAATCCAGTCATCACTGAAACAGTACCTGTCATCACAGGCATGGGACAACATTGGGAGACAAGATCATTTGTAATTAGCTTTACAGCGAAGTACCCTTTGATTTTGGGGAACAGATGGTTGTGGGACCACAACCCAGACATAAATTGGACAGCCGGAAGCATCACCTTCAAAAAAGATAGCTGCAGAAATCATCGCTGGGACCAGAATTGGGGTAACAATCCTACCCTCATAGAACAAGCACTCCTAACCCAGGAGGAAATTAATCAAATACCTAAACAGTATAGAGCCTATTTGCAAGCCTTCACTGAAAAAGAGGCCAACACCTTACCTCCCCATAGGAGGACAGATTGTGCAGTGGAAATCATCCCTGGAGCTACATTGCCCAAAGGTAGACTTTATCCAATGAGCCCAAATGAAAGAGAGGAGCTCCGAAAATTCATTGACACTAATCGCCAAAGGGGATTCATCCGACCAGCAAACAGCCCTCATGCTGCACCAGTATTGTTTGTTAAAAAGAAAGATGGAGGGTTAAGACTGTGCACTGACTTCAGAGGACTTAATGCAGTCTCCTCCACAAACGCCTATCCCATACCTCTCATCAGAGATCTACTCAACGTCGTGGCCCAAGGTAAGATCTTCACAAAATTGGACTTAAAAGATGCTTATTTCCACGTTCGTATACGAGAGGGGGATGAGTGGATAACCGCATTCAATTCGCCCAGTACGAATATTTAGTTATGCCTTTTGGCTTGGCCGGGGCCCCTTCGGTTTTCATGTCCATGATCAATGAAGTATTGCACGAATTTTTATATAAAGGAGTAGTGGTTTACCTGGATGATGTGTTAATTTACTCAGAAACCGAAGAAGAACATGTATACTTAGTGCAACGAGTATTAACTACTCTCATGTGCAATAAATTGCCCATCAAATTGTCTAAATGTGAATTTCACAAAACTGAACTTAGTTACTTGGGATATTTCATCTCAACGGATGGGTTAAAAATGGATTCAGGCAAAGTGAAAGCAGTTCAAGACTGGCAAACCCCCACAAATTGTAAAGAACTGCAATCCTTTCTGGGGTTTGCCAATTTCTATAGAGAATTTATACAAAACTTTGCCCAAATAACTCTTCCCCTCACAGAACTCTTAAAAACTAAAGACAAAGGGGAGCAAGCTAAAAAACCAAAAGCAAAATTATTATGGACACCGCAATGCCAATTAGCCTTTGATCGGTTAAAGCAACAATTCATATCCGAACCAGTGCTGCAACACCCCGATGAAAATCGCCCATTCATAGTACAGGTGGACGCCAGCGATACCGCGATTGGGGGCGTCCTCCTGCAGCGGGGGACAGACAATATTCTCAGACCTTGTGCATACCTTTCACGTAAATTTTCTGAAGCCGAAAGAAATTGGAATGTTTGGGAAAAGGAAGCTTTTGCTGTAAAAGCGGCGCTCTCCACTTGAAGACATTGGCTGGAAGGGGCCCGCCATCCTTTTGAGGTTTGGACAGATCACAAAAATTTAGAAGCGTTACGCAGTCCTCAGAGACTCAACGCCAAACCATTGTGATGGGCGGAATACTTTTCAAAATTCAATTTCACCCTCAAATTCCTGCCTGGCAAAACTAATTTCCTAGCGGACGCCCTCTCGCACATGCCCCAACTCAAAAGCAAGAGGGAGGAGACAATAGACACAGTATTTTCGCCTACTCAACTGGGGTGTGTGGTCACTACGCGCAGCCGCACAGCACAACCTCCTCACTCAGACCAGGGGTGGAGACTAAAACTGAAAAGCGAAGTCGAAAAGGAGGGGGAGAATGTGCCCAAAGAGAAATTAATTCAATCTGAACAAGGGGAATGGCTTTGGGGTGATCGATTTTATGTACCAAATAGTTTAAGAAAAGAAGTACTGCAACGCTGTCATGATGCCCCAACAGCTAGCCATTACGGATATTTAAAAACCCTTCATCTGGTCCAAAGACAATTTTGGTGGGCAGGCATGCGCAAAGACATTTCGCAATATGTAGCTTCGTGTCCCATTTGCCTCAGCGCCAAAACACGAAAAGGCAAACCTCCTGGACTTTTACAAGTAGACCGTGGGAAATTATTTCTATGGATTTCATCACAGATCTTCCCCCCTCCAAAAATCACACCTGCATTTTGGTTGTAGTGGATCTGTTTTCAAAACAAGCCCACTTCATTCCCTGCACTACTATGCCTTCGGCAAAAAGATTGGCGGATATTTTTCTGAAATATATTGTAAAACTCCATTCTTTTCCATCAAAGGTAATATCCGACCGAGGCGGACAATTCGTTGCCAACTTCTGGCGGGAGCTTATGCAACTTACGGGAATTGAACAAGGTTTAAGCTCCGCCCATCATCCGCAAACCGACGGACAGTCAGAAACAACTAATCAATTATTAGAACAGTTTCTCCGTTGCTACATCAATTTCCAGCAGGACAATTGGATTGATTTATTGCCTTTAGCAGAATTTTCTTACAACAACAGTGTGCATGCGTCTACCGGAGAAACACCATTCAAAGTAGTTTATGGCTATCACTTTAAACCGTTTCCTTTTGAAACTCTTGCCCCCGCAACAGCCTCCAATGACGTTTCAGAATGGTGGGGGGAGGCAGCTCAACAATGGACTCTCATTTAACAACATCTTAACAAAGCTAAACAGGACTATAAGAAATACGCTGATCGCCATCGTGCGGCCGACTGGGAATTGCATCCAGGAGACCTTGTTTATTTGTCTACAAAAAATTTGAAAGTCACTCAAACCAGCCGTAAATTGGCACTAAAGTATTTGGGACCTTTTCCAATTCGTAAAATCATCAACAAAGTGACTGTAGCACTTGATTTACCAAAGAACCTCCGTCACGTCCATCCTACTTTCCACATCAGCTTGTTGAAAAGGGTCCCCCCTGCAAATCAATGGCATACCCGTGCTCCTCCCATACCAACCTTGATTGATGACCAAGTCCATTATGAAGTACAGCAAATTTTGGACTCTAAAATCAAACGTAATAAGCTGTTTTACCTCATCAGATGGAAGAACTTTGATTCTGGGTTTGATGAGTGGGTGGAGGCTATTCATGTTCATGCCCCTAGACTGGTAAAATCTTTTCACAATCTCTACCCTCTCAAACCTGGGGGAAGGACATTTTAGAGGGGGCAGAAATGTCAGGTCTGACTATGTTCCTTATGTGATCTAACCAAAGAGACTCCATTTTAATCCTGTCAGTGTTTTAAGCTCTTCTTTTGCAGGTGACAAGCAGTCCAGTAACAGTTATCTCAAAGAAGAGGAAAGTTATGACTACAACCTTTCCAGCCTTGGGAAAGTTTCACTCTCTCAGCTTCAAGCCGTTTGTTTTGAGAACTATGGGGGGAGGATGGGACTTGCTGGGCTATGCTATTCTGTACCTTAACCTTTGCCTGTCATTCGTAACAATACTCGTGTACCAGCCAAGATATTGCATCTTGGTCAGTGGACTATAATGGTTGTTTATATTCAGTAAAATCTTTTGGAACCAATGGACTCATGTCTAATTGCAAGAGATGGGCTGGATTGCAACTTTTAGTAAGCCACAGTCTGACAAAAAGATTCCTGATTCATGGAATGAAGCTAATATATCATTGATCCCGAAAGATGGACAGGATTTGACCAACGTTAAGAATTATCGGCCAATTTCGTTGCTGAATAATGACTATAAAATATTTGCAAAAATTATGGCGGAAAGATTAAAGGGATGGATGTCGGAATTTATCGCAGAAGAACAAGTTGGATTCCTACCCAATAGACAAATTAAGGACAATTTAAGGACAGTAATAAACGCTATTGAATATTACGATAAGCACTGTGATAGGGAAGTTGGTTTCTTTTTTGTAGACGCGGAAAAAGCATTTCACAATTTGAACTGGGATTTTATGTTTGCCACTATGGAAAAGCTGCAAATGGGAGAAAATTTCATACAAGCAGTTAAAGGAATTTACAAAGACCAGTGTGCAGCGATTGTAGTTAATGATGATTTGACTAAAAAATTGAAAATAGGTAAAGGTACAAGACAAGGTTGCGCATTGTCTCCATTGTTGTTCATTTTGATTTTGGAAATTTTGTTGATTCAAATTCGAGAGGACGATACAATCCGTGGCATAAAAATAAAGGAATTTTCCTACAAAGTCAGGGCATTTGCGGATGATGTAAGGTTGATAGTGGAAGACCCAATAGACAATATGCCAAAAATAATGGATAAAATAAAGGAATTTGGTGATTTGGCGGGATTTTATGTGAACAAAAAGAAGTCGAAGATATTGTGTAAGAACATGACGAAGCAAAAACAGCAAGAATTAATGGATATAACGGACTGTGAGGTAACTAATAAAGTGAAATATTTAGGAATTGAGTTGACTGCAAAAAATATACATTTATTTAAAAATAATTATGAGAAACTGTGGCAACAAATAGAAAGAGATTTGATAAAATGGAATAAATTAAATTTGTCATGGTTGGGAAGAATAGCAGCAGTGAAGATGAATGTGCTACCACGTGTGATGTTTTTGCTGCAAACTATTCCAATTATCCGAGACTTCAAACAATTTGACAAATGGCAAAGAAAAATTTCAGACTTTGTGTGGGCAGGCAGGAAACCCCGAGTGAAAATGAAGGTATTACAAGATTCGAAAGAAAGAGGGGGGCTGCAACTGCCAAACATAAGATTATATTATGAAGCAATTTGTCTGACATGGTTAAAAGATTGGATAACGTTAAAAGACCGTAAATTACTGACTTTGGAGGGACATAAAAAGTTGTTTGGATGGCATGCCTATTTGTGGTAAGATAAAGTTAAAGCAGACTCTATGTTTTTGCATCACTATATTAGAAGAAGCCTTTTCACAATCTGGAAGAAATATAAGAATTACATGGAAAGTGGTATCCCTTCATGGGTGGTACCATATGAAGTAATAGATCCGAGAACTGTTTATAATGAACAACAATGTTTAACTGATAAAGAGATAATGTCGATAGAACACAGAATACCAAAAATAAAGACACAAGAAGAGTTATCTCCTCACTATGGATGGTTTCAATATGGGCAAATTAGGGATCTTTATAACTCGGACTGTCTAAAGGGAGGAATAAGACTAAAAAACTCGGAGTTAGAAGAAGTGATTTTACAAGAAGGCAAAAAAGATATTTCAAAAATATACAAAATACTTTTAAAATGGTATACGGAAGACGAGACAGTCAAAGTCCAGATGGTGAAATGGGCAATAAACTTTCATAAAGAAATAACAATGGAATCATGGGAATACTTGTGGAAAAATACTTTGAAGATTTCAACTTGTACCAACATTAAAGAGAATGTATATAAAATGATGTATAGGTGGTATTTAACGCCTAAGAAGATTGCGCATGGAAATGCAAATATGTCAGATAAATGCTAGAAATGTAAAAAGCATGAAGGATCATTTTATCATATGTGGTGGACTTGTGAGGTAGCTAAGCAATACTGGGGAGATATAATAGAAATAATTAATGAGGTTTTGCAAACCCAAATAAATAAGAACCCAGAGTTGTTGCTACTGAACTTGGGAATGGAAGAAGTTCCAAGGCAGTACAGAACATTGTTATTTTACATGACTACAGCAGCAAGACTTTTGTATGCGCAGAAATGGAAAGTGCAAGAAATACCAACTATAGAAGATTGGATTTACAAATTGCTGTACATGGCTGAGATGGACAAAATGACAAGAAAACTTAAAGATCTTGATCCAGGAGAATATATTGCAGACTGGGAGAAATTGAAACAATATCTAGAAAAAAAATGGGATGTGAAAGGAGGATTGTGGCAGTTTGAGAATTATTAATATGTGACTTTATAAAGGGGAGAGAGAAGTAACTTTACCATTAATGGGGAAACTTAGCTATTAATTAATCTAAGCTAACATTAGTAATAAGGAGATTGTATTAAAAATAGATAGTTTAAACAGTGAAATGTAGATAGATATATTAGAAAATTGGAGATATAGAAGAATTTGAACATGCTTAGAAGTGATATAATATATACAGGATTTAGAAAAATTATGGTTAAGAAGAGTAATTTGAGTAATAAGAGGGGTTTGGGGTTGGAAAGCTGTTGGAAGTCAGTAAGGAGGGGGGGAAAGGGTGGGGGCTGATATAATTTAGATAAGACGGGGAATTTGTGTATTGAATAATATTGTATGTACTCACCAATAAAAAAATTTTTTTAAAAAAGGAAGATTCTCTAAGGGAATCCTAGTCCAGATTCTGATTATGGTACTTCTTGTACCACTCCTTTTCCAATTAGTGTTAGCAGCTCCAACACTAGTTGTGGTGTTGAGCGCATTGCCTTACTAGGAAAAAATACTTAGAGATGGGAGGGGGAACCCTCTCAAACTCAGTTTTATAACCATTGGAAAAACTATTTCCAAGACCTATTCATTGTGTTCAGTTAATTTGTTTCCAACCACTGTGTGAGCGCCCTCTCTGGTCCCCGCGCCGCGCCCGCCTTCCGCCGTAGCTACCCCGTAGAGGGCGGCTCCCTTGGCCTCAGATATGGGTGAGCGGTGGGGGTTTAAGGCACCCGGCTTCCACCGTCTCTCCCTGCTGAGCTCTGGCTTGTACGTTCGCCCTCTCTCTCTCTCTGCTCGCTACCAGTCGCTCCAGCCACTTCCTCCCCGGCGTCCTTGGGAGCTGCCCTCTTGTAGCTTCCTCCCCACCACCTCCACCAATCCTGCCATCCCCCACCCTTCCGTGCTCCCCCTAGCAGCCCTGGTTCGTCCTCCCCCCTGCCTGCCACCCCCTGGGGCCAATCCCGTTGGGTCTCCCTGCCGGCCGGTTCCCGCCCCCGCTCAGGCTCAGGTGCAGCCGTTTGCGCCGGCCGCCCCAGAGCTGGCTCCCTCGCTGCGGCCAGCGTCTTCGCCGCGGTCCCCTCCACCGCCGCAGCCAGTCCCTTCGCGACGGCTGGCTTCTCCGCCGCGACTGGTCTCCCCGCTGCGGTCGCTGCCGCCGCGGCTCCCCTCGCCGCCGCGGCCCGCCCTGCAGCCGCGGCCGGTGTCTTTGCCGCAGCCGGCGTCTTTGCTGCGGCCTCCTCCGTTGCCGCGGCCAGCCCCCTCTTCGCAGCCGGCATCCTCGTCACGGCCCTCCAGCCAGCCGCCGCCGCCGCGGGTGTCGTGCCGCCGGCCTTCGGCAGCCAGGTAAGGGGGTGGGGGTCGGGGGGGCCCTGGAGGAGGAGGAGGGCGCTCCTCCCGGCTGGAGGGTGGCACCCCTGCCCCCGGGGCCGAGTCTGGCTGCGCCGGACACACTGTGTTCAGTGACAACTATTGTGGCATCTTATCCTATGCAGAATTGTTTATGTAGCACATCTCTGGCATTGGAAGCTGGGTTCCCTTGCTGCTGCTCATGTGAGTTTATATGTTCCTGATACTGCCCCTGTTCAGTCATGATAGACCAACTTTGAGGATATTGGTGGTAATGCTGGTATCAGTAATGCCTTCCTCTGTAAAGCTGCCCGTTAAATGGCCTCAAGCTGAGTTGCTGGGGAAGAGTGCCATTTAATCTGGCTGCCTGGTGAGCCTTTCTGTTTCTGTGAAAGGTTGTCATTGGTTTTAGACACAAGTCTGTCCCTTGAAGGGTAGGTCCTCCATCCTGACTCCAGGATTCTATAGGTGAGGCAGTAGCCAGTGGCTCTGCATGCCTCCTGAGAGCTATTGCTGATGTCAGTGCTCTTGTGAAGTCAGCCATGTTCTGACTAGCATTAAATTGCTGCTTTGGAGATCTGATCACCTCCTCTAGGATAACTTTAGTAAATATTCACATATTCTCAGGAAAGTGCTCATTGTAAGTAGCCTCTTCTATTTCATAGAAATATCAGGTAGACTCCCATAACAGCGATGTAACTCACTATTTTAAAATCGACTAAGCATACAGCTTCCTGCCCAATGTACCCTCTGTGTCAGAGGGTATAGAATAGGGTCCTTGCCCTTTCCCTGTCTGTACTTTCTCCACAACTTGTGAGGAAAGCAGAGGATGCATAGAAGGGGAGTGTAAATGTACTCCTCTGTCTCATACAGACCCTCAATCTTACTAAGGTTAATGGGACTGGAGTTGGTTTCTCAAGCAAGGTGGTCACTACATCCAGAAAAACCCTTCAGCCATAGGGAAGGCAATGTTAGCTGGGCTGTCAGATACTTTGACATTTAAGGATTTGACATCCTCAGTTCTTTTGCTCCACATACAGAGAGAGATCATCTGTGGGGAAGAGAAAATTCCCTGTCCCCAACAACTGTGCTGAAAAGGAACCAGAAGGGATACCTTGGGCTGCTTTTCATTGCTGATTTGGGTATCAAATGAAGTCAGGGATGTACCAAAGTCCAATGTTCAAACACAGATCCAATCATGTGATACACATCTCCCCCAAACAGTGCCTGGTGCTGGAAGCCTCTCTCACAGGTCCCAGGAAGGAACCCCCGTATGACATTACTCTCGATAAGCAGCTTTTACAAACCCTTGGATGCACCAGGTCTAAATGGGGATGTATAATCATGCCTTTCTCTTCAGACAAAGAACAACAATTTTAAGTGAGGGGGGGTTCAAGGGGTTTCGATCCCCTCCACTGCTAGCATTTCAAGAACAACAACTAGCCTCTGTCTAGGGCTTCCTCTTTCTCAAAGTATTTTGACTTTGATCCTGACTCTTCCCTATTGCACGCAGCCTCTCTCAATTCCAAGAATCTCAACCAATCATCTGTTGGATCTGAGGGTGGAGTCAAGGACCAGATTCTGCCAGACCATTCTAATGGGCCCTTCAAAGGAAGCCTGTCGGGTTCAATGGGAGACTGTCGGACCTGAAGCTTGGTATCCGTTGGCACGGAGCTTGGTATCAAGGTCAGATTTTAGCATGCTCTGCAAGTGCAGAGGTATTTGCTGCTGGGCTGGTCATTGTCCACAATCCCGTTCCCACACTATAGCCTTGAGCCTGGCAGCTCATTCGGCTCCACTTTGGAGGGATCACATTCTGGTCTTCCCCAGGCAAATGAGGTAGAGCGAGTATCTGTCCATCCTCATTATTTTATTGCACACTGGGCACATTTATAGAAGGGCTTTATCAGCCATGAGCAAGTCAGAAACTTTGCTCTCTCTCTCTCCCTCCATCCCCGTCTCCTTCCATCCCTCTGCAGAAGAGAAACAGAAACAACGGAGCTCTCAAATACAGGAGAGGTTTCTACTGTTGATCCTCATCAACAGTATGCATTTTAGTAAGGCTTTATCAGCCGTAAGCAAGTTAAAGACTTTCTCTCTCTTTCTGTCTGTCCACAGAAGGGGAAAAAACAGACGCTCCTGCCGACTATCTTTGTCATTTTGCTGCACACTGAGTGTGTTTTTATTTAAATAGAGCTTCATCAGCCATGAGCAAGTTAGAGGCTTTGTTCTCTTTCCTCTTCTATTCCTTTGAGAAGGGGATCACTGATGGCGGAGCTCTCAAATATAGGAGAAGCTCCTACCAATAATTCTCATAATTGTCTGTTGCACACTGGGTGTATTTTTTTTTGTTTTTTTAAGTAGGGATCAATCAGCCATGAATGAGTTACTTTGCCCTCTTTCTCCTTCCGCCCCTTCACAGGAGGAGATCAGAGACTTGTGAAAAGAGGAGAAGCTCTCACTGGCAATCCTAACTGGTCGGCAGCAAAGAAGGAACTGAGGGTCAGGGGGCGCGCTCCTCCAGCACGTGGGTGTCTTTGGCGGGAAATCACTGTGCAGGGACTCTGGGAGGAGAGCACTCCCTCTACAGGAGAAAAAAGCTTTAAAATTTGTCCAGTAGGCAGGCCTACGCATGCACAATCCTTTGTGGGACTGCACATAAGACTGACAATGAACCATAAGTTATACGATGGTTGTTGTGGATTTTCCGGGCTGTATAGCCGTGGTCTTGGCATTGTAGTTCCTGACGTTTTGCCAGCAGCTGTGACTGGCATCTTCAGAGGTGTAGCACCAAAAGACAGAGATCTCTCAGTGACACTTCAGAGGTGTAGCACCGAAAGACAGAGTGACACAGAGTGACACTCTCAGTGACACTGAGAGATCTCTGTCTTTTGGTGCTACACCTCTGAAGATGCCAGTCACAGCTGCTGGCGAAACGTCAGGAACTACAATGCCAAGACCACGGCTATACAGCCCGGAAAATCCACAACAACCATCGTTCTCCGGCCGTGAAAGCCTTCGACAATACATAAGTTACATGCCCTGAGGTTTTTGTTTCTGAACTTACCTGCGAGTTAATGTTTCCTAGCATATGTATCACTCCTCACAAATCTTCAGTGGTCTCATCTCCAGTTACAGCCTTTGAATTTTTGTGTCTCTCTCCTATAGGATTTAGTTTAAAGCCCTCCTAATCAGGTTTGCAAGGCTCTTACCAAACACATTTTTCCTACCCTTGTGAGGTGCCAAACCATGGCCATTTCCACACGGCTTACCTTCTTCCGAAAACTTCCATAAAACAGTGTCTTTGCGCGTGAAATTGCGCCAGGAAGACACTGTTATCACGTGAAATTGCGTGAGAAGACTGTTATTGCAGAAGACAGCATCTTCTCACGCGATAACAGCATGCAAAGATGCTGGTTTTCGGAAGAAGGTAAGCCATGTGGAAACGGCCCATCTCTCTATAGAAGAGCTTCATCTCAAAAGTGTAAGCCATGATCCAAAAACCTAAACCTTTCCTGATGACAACATCTACATAACCAGTTATTTGCAGTATTTTTCTTTCCCTTCCTAAACCACGGCCTTTGACAGGAAGAACTGAGGAAAATACAACATGAGCTCCCAGGTCCTTAACCTTTTTACTCAGAGCCACATAGTCTCTTTTAATACATTCTGGACTGTGCCAAGCAATATCATTTATTCCCACATGGATCAGCAAGAAGGGACAATAATCTGTGGGCTTGATGAGTCTTCCTACCCTTTCTGTCACATCTTAGATGCATGCACCCAGTAGACAGCATACATCTCGAGACAAGTCCAGTTGGCACATTTTACCCTCTACCTCTCTCAGTAGAGAATCCCCAATTACCAGCACACACCTCCTCCTATATTGGGGAACAGAAGCTTGAGTCATCCAGAGGGGCTGAGAAATTTCCTTTGTCAGATACGCCCTGCTTATCTGCCATGTGTGCCTATTATACTCTGTATTATATTCTGGGCCTCTGAGAATGTGTAAAGAAATCTGCATAGCTATCTGTGTAGCTGTGAATCACTTACCTTGCAGGTGGCTACTTTCACTTTCTCAACTGGCATGAGAAAGTGTCCTTGAAGTGCCAGTTGGAGCCATATCTCCCTGAGACATGAAATGAGCTCATCCTTGTCTTCCCCTACCTTACCCCATCCAACCTTCTAGGCCCTGCGTGCCTAAATTCTAATGGTCCTTATCCCAGGGCAGGAACCTTGCTCTATAACTAACACTGCCTTTCCCCTTTACGTCACTTCTGCCAATGCTGTAGTCTGAGTGCACTGAAACTGATGGATCTCTAATAAAGAAACTTTAACTGGACTCTTGGAGTGTCTACAGTGAAATAACTGGGGATCTAACTGGCAGGCCCTGACATCCTTCAAGGTTTGAGGAGGCTGGGGGAGTAGCTCTTGATCCAGTGGTCCAGAATCAATATCTATAGGGAGATCCTGGAACCGATTGCTTAACATCAGAGGCTCAGAACGTCTCCTGATTTTCCTGCTCCTGTGGGTGACATTCTTCCATGAGCCTGCCTCCTGTGTTGGGTGCTCCTCCAAATCCTAAGATACCTTTGCCTCCTGATCCTGTTGCCCTCTCAAGAATGCTTCATGTGTTCTGTACATGAACTCTTCACCTTCTTTTAGCAGCATCTCAAACCCTTCTCTCCCAGCAGCTCTCAAGAGCCTCTTTTTCCTTCCAAAGGACACTCACTATCATTGGCCCAGCATTCCGCCTGCTCCAATCAGCTCTCATTTCAGGAGAGGCAGAGCTGGAGCCAGTCCTGTCCATCACAGCTACCCTTTGGCATTTGGGGGCACTTGCAAAAGGGGGAAGAAATATTCATGTTTACATACAATCAATACAATATGTACAATAAGCAAGACATGCAAAATGCAAAAGAAGTCTCTAAACAGTTTTGGAGCTTTTTCTGAAATGTGGTAGAAGCTGTCTGTAAATGATCGAAGAAGTGGTGGGAAAGAGGGAGAGTAGGGTGCTTAACTTTGCCAGATGTCTTGGGCCTCCCACAGCAAATATAATAAGGGACTGGGTGACCTACAATAGTGAAGAGTAGACATGGGCACGAATCAAAAAAATTTAACGACTCTGCGGTTCGTGGTTCGGTGCCGACGATCCCAAGGTTGCGAACCACAACGAACATTTCCCGTTGCCAAACCGGTTCAAGGTTCGTGATTCGTGGGTGTCATAACAGCCCCCGTTGGAATTAGAGAGCCCATGTTCCCAGGGAGTGTTTAACAAGCTCTCCTCCAGCCATTACGCAAGTTTGGTCAAGATTGCAATAGGGATCCAAGCTTCAATTAAACTCTCTGTCTCTCTCCCCAAAGGCTAGCAAGTAGTAAGCAACAGTTCTGTCACACTCCACTGCTCACTGAAAGTGAAACCCAGCCTGGGAGCCCATGGCTATTTATAAGCACAGGTCCCACTGAGCAACGCAGATCTGTGTTTGACCGTCAGAGCTGCCTATCAGGGTTTGCAGGGATGAGATTGGAGTGCCCATGGCTACAGAACATCCCCTTCCCCCTCCCTCCCCTGGGTGTCTTCTCCCAACTTGTAACCGCTTTGCAGCTCCGTGGTTGGAAGGAAGACCTGCCAATCAAGGTAAGCTGGGCTTCCATTTGGGTTTCCAGGGTGACAGAAGGAGCGTAGACAGAGTTCAGGCATTCCCCCGGCTCCGTTGCCAGGGGAATTGATTGCTGGAGCCTGACTGTCTGGCTTCCCAAACCGCAGCCAAACGCACCAAACCAGGCTTCTTCCAAACGCTGGTTCGTTGGATGAGAACAATCATGAACCGCCGGATCACGATCGCACGATCACACGATCGCCAATTTCATGGGTTTTTGAAGTTCATAATGCGGTTCATGCCCATCTCTATTGAAGAGGTTAGTTGAAAGGTGGAAGAGGGTCATAGCATGCTAAGCTGCAAATTGGTGTGTGGTAAAGTCAGGGTTGCCAGACTTCAGGTGGTGGCAGGAGATCTCCCAGAATTACGACTGATCTCCAGGCCATAGAGATCAGTTCTGCTGGAGAAAATGGCTGCTTTGGAGGGTGGAGCCTATGGCACTATACCCTGCTGAGGCTCTTTCCCTTCCCAAACTCTATGCTCTCCAGGCTCCATCCCCCAAATCTCCAGGAATTTTCCAATCTGGAGCTGGCAACCCTAGGTGAAGTAATAGAACAACTGTCTCACTACATAGTTGTCAGTCTCAGCCATTCAACTTAACACAAATATGAATGTTAATATATGCTGGTTCCTATTTCTTATGTATAGATTAAAGTTACTTCAATTCTCAGTAAACCACTTTTAGCCAACTATAATACTGTCATATCACTCAAAAGAAGAAAAAAATATTTCTACTTTGTCCAGCAAATCTAAGCACTTTGCAATGTAATGCTCCTTGTATCTGCCCTTTCAAATGCCAAGGGGTGGCTATGATGGACAGGACTGGCTCCAGCTCTGTAGGATAAAAAGAGAGGGCAAGGGAAAGGAAGAGGGCAAGTAATCCCTATTTGAAATTAAGATCACTGGAATTGTAGTAATATTTCTAAGTAACTAACTTTATTATGAAGTCATGACAGAAAGAACTGTTTTAAAAGGTATTTGGTGTTTAATGTTGTGATCCTAAAGGAAATTACTCTTCAAATTGCAAATTTCCAAGTCAATGTAACTGAATAGTCCCTAGATTTACAATGGAAATAAGAATAAAGACAATATTTTAACTGAAACAGTTTAGTCATATTAGCATAGAACACACTAAACATTCTGGAGATATGTCTTTTGAGACGCATATTTTTAAAAGTTGATCTTGTTCATTAAAATAAAGCATTTCACAATTATACACCTGGTAGCTATTTCCATGCCATCCATCTCCTAATAATAACTAGTATATGGAAAGTCTGCCATGCTGTAGCTACAGGCTCCACATTTCAGTGCATATATCCTTCCAAACAATAAATTTCTGTCAAGTTAGCAATCCATCACATCTGTCCATTCCAACTTATTCTTTGTGCTACTGGACAAGATGACACATTGCATAAAGGTCAAGTGGAAAAGTGTCCCTTCTAGTACATCATCATCCTCACTTGGTAAATGTCATTCCATTTGTTTAGGACCAAGTCAGCATTCCTGTTACTTTGTCATGTAACTGCAAGGCTAATTAAACTGCACAGAATTATTGATATATTTCATAACCTAGATGCACACATTTCATAGAAAGAGTGCAATGTAAAAGTTTTCCTTTAACTGATGGTGTACCAAACACAGAACTATATTACAAAACACTGAGGGGACAATTCAGTTCCTCCACTGAAGGTGGTAATGTGCACACACAGTTCTGTGCATGTACTCTGTGTTCTGGATGCACAAATATCTCTGCTTGTACGAGAGGGAGTAGAAGTGGAGGAGGCACAGGAGGAGGAGTTACCAGTATAGGAGTTTCCACACTTGCATAAATAGCTGCGCATGAGAGGTGCTGCATATAGAGTGTATAGAGAATCCCTTTTTGTGCTTAACATAATTTGCATTATTCAAGATATGTTACTAATGACTGAAACAGGATTTACAACTTTAAGCCTCTTAACCTATCAGCTACATTTCAAAATCTCACTTTGGTTAATAAATATCCCCTCCCTTCCATTCATAACAACTTGTGCAATTTTTGCATCAAAATCCTAAACATTTTTCTGAAATTGTATGAAGATTCAAGACATCTAGAGATATGAAGGACCAGAAAATAAATGGGGAAAACTTTTCTCCTGTTTTTCCCCAGGTCATTTTTTTATTTCCAAAAGAAAATACACTTACAGCCCCATTCAGAAGAAAATCCAGGGAGCAGACTAAGGATTATGCCAGTGTATTCCAGACTTATGCAAGCATAAACCCCCCCTACGACAGCACCAGCTGTAATGCTGCTCTGCCATGGCCTCCCACCTGCAGCGGCTGGGCATGGGGCATAAATGCAGTGTAAGTCCCCGTTCCGATGCCCGGGGGGGGCAGGGCACAAGTTAGTCAGCTTCCTAAACTGTTTCGGGCTTGGGCATGCCCCAACAGCAGCAGAAAGTTACACTGTGAAAAATAGTGGCATAGCCTATAAGTGCCCATTGAATGGACAAGTCACTTACCCTCCCCCATTCCCAGCCCCACCCAAACAGCCCAGAGGGGCATAGGCTGCTGATTACCTACCTAGGATGCTGGCTGCCACAAACCCACATCAAACTCAGGCTTGGACTGAGCTTCCCCCTACCCCGAGGTAACACCTTCTCCTCTGTAAGCCTATGAAACTGTATACTGGTCTGGGCAGCCTTTGGTAGCGTGATGTTAAGCTTCAACACTCTTCTTTGTCCCACCCTTATGAATATTACAATTGGTTACCCAGCCAAGTCTTTATAGGGGTTGCGCTTCCCTTTATCAGAAACTGGCATACGAGGCTTGGGGAGATTCAAAAAGGTACATTAAGATTTATTAACAGAAGTTGAACTCAAGAGGCAGGTAGGCAGGTGTTTAAATGTAATGACAGAAAGGTTTGGGTATAACTACTTCACTGGTGTGAGGCACAACACATTCGGTTACTGGCTGCTTTTAGAGGCACACACTGCTTCACAGATGTTTCACTTTATATCCTTCAACACAAACACAGCATGCTTTCCCCTCCTCTCCAGACTTAGCGTCACTTCACAGAGACAGACCCTTCCCAGATCCTGGGCAGGTGTTATAGCTGTGAACTCTAATCCTGGTCCTGGCACTGAAGGGGAGACTCCTTGCTACCTCCTTCCTTGGCCCTTTATACTTCCCAGATCTATTTAGTCTCAGTAGGGATTAGTACTGGTTTTCCCCACTTTAGTCCTAGGACTAACAGGGCTTCACAAATCACAGAGGACTTTCTGGCTGACCCTCTCTGGTCTAAAGCCAGGCTCCAACTCCCTTTCACTCTCTTGTTTACTCTCCAATTCCAACTGACAGCTTCCCCAACATTCCATCCCCAACTGCCATTCCAGGCCAGCCACAAGGGGGAATCTGTCAATCATAACCCTCTGACTAGGAATCTCAGAGTGTAAAGCTGAGTTCATCACACTGGCACCCTACATAACCTCTGGCCAGGGCACCCATGACCAAGCAGGGAGGCAGCTGGAGGCTCTGCCTGAACCCTCTAGCTATGGGGACTTAGACTGTGAGGCAGGAAAGAGCGCATATGGTGGCTGGGCAAGAGTATGCTGTGATGGAGAAACTGTGAAAAATGGTTGGGCCTTGCACTCACTCAGAGGGGGAGAGCTAAGTCCAGAATGTCTAACTAACAACTACCACAGCCCCTGTTTGTGAGCCAGTGCAACCCATGCCTGCCATGGAGGCAGTCGCCCAGGAAGCCGCACTCAACACAGCCATTCTGGGCGGGCTTCCAACAGTCCATTTTGGGGCTCAGTTCAGACTCCCACAGCTGAGCTCTCCCCCCACCCCCCGAGCAGAGGAGACAATGCAGCTGTAGGTTGGGGCGACTATGTGCTTGCTCTCGTAACTTTCCCGCAATGGCGTGCGCACAATCTTTTGACTGTCTTCCTCATAGGATCAGAGATCCACACAGCAGCGGAGCATCCTGATGCAGACAAGAAGCACTTTTTTGCCAGAGGGGTATCCAGCACCTGCTTGCCTGCAGCACCTGATGGAGGTGCTGCTGCCCTCAGCAAAGGACAGACTCGCAGGATGTGACAAATGTGCCCGTGGTTTGCACAACGCCCAGCCCCTCACTACATGTGTGTCCGTTTCCCTTCCAGGCAGGTGGCGAGTCAACAGGAAGGCCAAGAAGCATGGCTATACCAGCCCCAGAAGATCCGTTCTGGTCACCATATGATCCTAGCCCACAGAGCCATCCCCCAGGCAGCCTGTGACTCAACTACTCTCTGGAGAAGGCAGCATGAGGGATGGCTCTCCTGGCTCTTACTTCCACACCCCGTGCACAACTCCCTACCTGGATGAGGGCAGTTGAGCATGCTTTGAGACATCCAGAGGGACTGCCTCCAGATGTGCTCTTCCCTTTTGGTTGTTTGATAAAATCTGTGTCAAACAACAACTCCCTCCCTGTCTGTTTGCTTGCCTGTGCATGACTATAGCACCCTCCCTTCACTTCCCCGTAGGTCTGCCCTTTCACACATCCCAGCAAATGGTCTCTGGCCCTGGCTGGTGTAGATGGACTGGTATGGATGGGATGGCCCTGAAGATAGTCCAGGTGCTTCCATGCCTTTGTGTGGCTCTGCTGCCAAGAGGAGCAGGGGTCCAGTGCCACCTTGGAGGCTCAAGCCATCCAGATTCCCTCCCCTCTTCCCCCCAGACTTCATTGCAGGCAGCAGAGTGGGCCTTGGAGGGTCCACCTCGCATTGTCATCCCCCTTGCATCATCTGTTCAATGCAGTGATGTGATTCAAAGGAGCCACTGGTCGATGGGAATTCGTTGCTCCCAGCACATCCACTGGGCCTTCCAGTCTCTCCCATGGTTTCCAATAGGCAGTCCCGTAATTTGTTTCAGAACCTGCCCCTCACTCGCCTCTAAGGAGCTGCCTCTCTGGGACTCAGCGGGCTGCTCCTGAGTGCCAAGGATTCCAGGCATGTGCTAAGATGGCATTATTTATTTTATTTATTATTTTATTTTATTCAATTTATATTCCTCTCCACAAGCAGGATCAGAATGGATCACAGACAGTAATAAATACAGTAAAACAGCATAAATTAGATTAAAGCATATCAGTCAGTACAATAAAAACTAAAACAGTCAGGCCCATATTGAACATTTTTAAAGAATTTTTTAGACCTCTTTCCGAAAATCCCATTATGAGCATACACCCAAGCTAAAAGCATACAGACTCTAAGGTAAACTTGTTCTAGTGTCAAATTCTTTCTCCCGAGATTAACTGCTGGACAGCCTGGTCTCAGGGTAGGTGAGAAGGGTCACTGAGCAAAGTGTAAACATCCTCTTTGTTTTGGTTTTTAGGATCAAGATTTAACCTTGAACAAGCCTCATCCCAGAAGTATAACAAAAATATGGCTCCACCTTTTGAAATGTTTGTATGATTCATTTAAGTTTGTCAAATGGCATACATTCTCCCTTTCCCACTGGAAGCCGCCCGAGGAAGCAGCTGCCGTACCTCGCTCCGCCATGCCACCCAAGGATGACAAGAAGAAGAAGGACGCGGGCAAGTTGGCCAAGAAGGACAAGGACCTCGTCAACAAGTCCAGCGGCAAAGCCAAGAAGAAGAAGTGGTCGAAGGGGAAGGTGAGGGACAAGCTCAACAACCTCGTTCTCTTCGACAAAGCCACGTACGACAAGCTGTGCAAGGAGGTGCCCAACTACAAGCTCATCACGCCAGCCGTCGTCTCCGAGAGGCTCAAGATCCGCGGCTCCCTGGCCCAAGCGGCTCTCCAGGAGCTGCTCAGCAAAGGTCTAATCAAGTTGGTATCCAAGCACAGAGCCCAGGTGATCTGTACCCGCAACACCAAGGGAGGGGATGCACCAGTTGCTGGGGAGGATGTATGAAAAGGGTCACAAGTGCTGGTGAAACCCTGCATGTTCATTAATAAAAATAAAATAATTGAATTCTTCAGATGGGTGTAATGTTGAAAAGATAGCAGGAAAAGAATGTTCTCTTCCTTTCCCCCAATATTTTCTCTTGAATCATCACTTATGTGAGATCATCACTTATGTGAGAAAAGCAAAAAAAAAAAAAAAAGCATCTTGCGGGCCCTTCTCTAGAGCAGAATGTTACAGTGCAGGAAAAAACTTAAGCATCTGTCCCAAATAAAGCTTTTATTAGTTCTTTTGAAAAAAATGGCATACATTCGGGGAAATGTGTCATTCTGAAGGGATGTTTGTATTAATCCTCTTGAATTTTTATTCTGTAAACAATTAGCAATTATTTTGTAAACAATCAGTGCTAAAGTTATATAAGATTCTCTGATGTAACTGGTCTTTACACATATCAGCCAGAGAGAGGCAATATGTGTCTGGGCTTTATTTGAAATGCAATAAAACCTGTATTTCCTTGTATCACTGTGATTGGAGTCTTGAATATATTTGGGTAAGTGGTAGTAGGGGAGTTTATAATTGGCAGCAGAGTACTATTTTTAAAAATCCCCTATCACGCATTCACTAAACATTAGAACAAATCCGTGGAGTAGGGTGGCCAGCTACTAGATAACATAAAGTACAGGAGCAGTCCTAAGCAGGTCTACTGACAAGTAAGTCCTATTTTTATTCAATGGGACTTACTCCCAGGAACGTGTTCTTAGGATTGTAGCCATTATCCCCTTTATAAATATGTAGTATTGGGTACATTCACAATTTTGCTTGTAGAAAACTAATCTTTTATATATTTAAATATGCCATATAGCACAATGTTATGTGCTAAGTTATAAATAATGCATTTTATGTTGCTAAAAACAGTAAACAAAATTTAGGTTTGATAAGGAAGTATTGCATATATTTCAGGTTTTCCACACATTTGTGGTTTTTTTGAAATACTAAAGGACAGAAAATAAACTGATTTAAAAGCCTTACAGTTTCAGAAATTTTTATATCTTTGATGTGGCCATTTTATTATAATGCATTTCTATTTCTTTGTAACATGTTCTTTGTCCTGTAAAATGGTTGTTACACATGACACCAAAGATTTCAAATTTCATGTTCTGTCCTAAACAACAGATACAGAATTTCTAATAAAACAGTGTGATTGGTTAAACAAGTGAACTTGCTGTTCTGATCTGAACTCAAAAGACAAAGAAAAAACATGCAATTTATCACTGCCCTTACATCACAGTTATTTTGTCTGTAAAGGTATTTAATGTATGCTGAAAATGTATATGGTTACACAACTCCTCAGCTCATAGACTGATAGAGTTATGGTTCCACAGCTGTGATACTTTGTGTGTGTGTGTGTGTGTGTGTGTGTGTGTCCGTCTCTCTGCAAATTTTTATTCTGAGCTTGCTCCGTTCTCAGATAAAAAGTCTTTCACAGATCACTGTTTTCAGATTCCTGTGTTAAAACTGCCACTACGTCTTTTAACACCATCAGTATCATATGTACATAATAAAATAATACTGATTCATCTTAGAGGACTCTTGTAAGAGATCTTAGCACTTACAGCATTTAGGAAAAGTGTGCAAGTGTTAAGACTAGAATCCTATACATACAGACCCAAAACAAGATCAGTTGAACACAACGGAACTTACATCCATCTAAGCATGCATAGGATTGGGGTGAGTCAGCTTTGCATGCAGAAGGTCCTAGGTCCAATCCCCAGCATTTACACTTAAAGGATTGGGTTGTAGATTACATGAAAGACTTCTACCTGAGACTCCAGAGAATTGCTGCCAATCAGAATAGCCAATACTAAGCTTGATAGATCAATAACAGACTTAATAAAGATTAGCACATGATAGTTTAGTACTCAATGAGAAGTTCACATCTCCAGCCTTGCTCCCTCAATAGAAATAAGAACCTTTTACCACTTGTGCCCAGTGGAGGCTTGTTAAACTATGCTAATTTTGTTGCTCTAGAAATGAAAGCAATTCCCCCACCCTTAAAGATTTTTCTTTGGTCATTTAAGAGCCCCAGACTTCTTTCTGGCCATCTACTAGATGTAGAAGCAGCCTTAGGAATTTCACTTGTTGTGGTAATTCTAATCCAGACAGGAGTCTCCCCATCTTGCCTTTGTATCTTTTTGTGTGTTGACCTGGTTTTATGTGGGGTTAAGAAGGCCACACAACACCAAATCTACAGAAGGAAAATGTTATCTTTACTTGTAATTATAGTCATTTATTACACAAAATAAAAAGTGTATAGTTTAGCAAAAGCTAACTACCGAACAAATGAAAATACAGTGAGCAATAAACAGTGTCCTTTCATTGTTTAAAATGTCTCCTTCTTTGTAAAGAATAATTTTAGTTAGCAGATAGCACCTTTTTGGTCACATTTTTCAAGTCATGGTTCTTCCTACAGTTAGGCCAAATTCCGTATCTACCAAGGAAGAGCCAAAACAACAGCCCTTTCTCCTCACCTTCAGCATCTCAAAGCATGCTCTCCTGGAATTTTTCCCATTCCAAACCAAGTCAGATCTCAATCAAAGAAATCCTTTCTCCTTAAACAACATAGCCTAAAATACCAAATGCAATGGAATAGAGATTGCAATAACATACTAACAGACAACCAATGGGCTTTAATTTGGTCAGGCAGACCTTTAAAACCTAAAGCAATCAATATTAAAACGTCATCTTTTAAAATAATGAGATGGTACGTGACACCTTATTTTCTTCATCAACTTAATCCTACTGTAGTCCCGCTTTGTTGGAAGCAATGCGGCCAAATTGGAGATTATATTCACCTTTGGTGGACATGCCCTAAAATCCAATCATTCTGGGACTTAATCTTAAGGAAAATTAAAGAGATCACAGGCTATGATTTACCTAAGAATCCTGAGTAGAGAAGAGCACAATCCGCATTACGAACGGAAAAAAACCACAATAATGGCGACTGCGCGACCGTGAACCGGCGGATCGTGATCGGCCACAGCCAACGATCCAACTATCGGGAGGGGCCTGGATCGGGGCGTCCGGGCTCGGATCAGGGATCCAGACATTCAGGTGCCAGCAATCTATTCCCCTGGCAACGGAGCCAGGGGAATGCCTGAGCTCTGTTTGCCCTCCTTCTGTCGCCCTGGAAACCCAAATGGAAGCCCAGCTTTCCTTGATCAGCGGGGCTTCCTTCCAACCACGGAGCAGCAAAGCAGTCACGAGTTGGGAGAAGACACCCAGGGGAGGGAGGGGGAAGGGGGTGTTCTGCAGCCATGGGCACTCCAATCTCATCCCTGCAAACCCTGACAGGCAACTCTGACGGCCAGACGGCCAAACACAAACACAGATGCCGCCGGCATCACCCACCGTTCCTGTATTGCTGGGAACAGCGGGGCGCCCCTCCGCTTTTGCCTCCACGATCCACGATCCACAGATCGGGAACAGGAGATGCTCGGTGCGGGTCGTCAATTTGGGATCGTCACTGGCGCCAATCCATGATCAGCTTGATCGTTATTTTTTTTTTGGATCATGCCCATCTCTAATCCTGAGACAATCTTGCTGGGCCTCTGGAAAGTATTTTATAGGGCAACAGAATCAACTATGGAATTTCAGTACATTAATCATAATTCTCATGTATGGTTGGGTAGACATAAGGGACGCCAGATCCCTGCCCCCACCCCCCACCCCTGTTTACCTGACCTGCGGGTGGGAGCGCACCTTCTGTGCATGATCCCCTGCAGAACTGAATTCCAGGGCACATAACAATGCAAAATGTTTCAAAATCAGGTCTCTGAATACAAACAGGGGGGCACTGGCAATAAAGGGTGAGGAATAAAAGGACACAAGAGGATTTTATTCTCCTGGGTTTGAAAAGGAAAACAGATAAGCTCAGTGGCAACTGGATAGAGGAATAGTGGAAAGAAGCTCCCTTGATATAAGAAAGAAGGCTTGGGGAGAAAGGTGATAGAGGCAGTGCTACTAAGTGTTAGATAAGGCAGGGGTTCTATAGGGGAGAAAATGCCATTAGTTAATAGCTAATATAGCACTAGAATTCCATTATTGCAGAGGAAGGTGCCAAGAGTACTTCTCTGAGCCATAATACTTCCAATACTAGTCTAAAAGTTTTTGGTGCTTGAGTGGGTCAGTATCTATGCATCATTGTACAGTTAATATGGTATCTCTCTGGAATTACTATCATGCTTTCATGCACTATAACACAATTAAGCTGGTTGCCTCCACTCATGCTATATTGTCTCATTCTTCAGAGACATTTTCAGAGTATTCTCCATGCAATCAAACAACAAATTTCCAATTTGTCTCATATATAGCTGTTCACTCGTGATAAGAAGCATTACTTCTGGGTGATCAAAATAACAAGCTACATGCCCTGACCTGGATAGGCCAGGCAAGCCCAATCTCATGAGATCTTGGAAACTAAGAAGGGTTGGCCTTGGTTAGTAAATGCATGGGAGATCTCCAATGAAGATCAGGGTTGCAGAGGCAAGCACTGGCAAACCACCTCTGTTAGTCTCTTGCCATGAAAACCCTGTCAGGGGTTGCCATAAGTCAGCTATGACTTGATGGCACTCTCCATGATCTCCATCATAAAACTCTTTCCCAGAAAAGAGCAGTTTGCTGCTAAACTGCCTTCTCACCTACTTTTTAAAACTAGGACAAGCAGCCAGAACAACTCCACACTGTTCCTTCCAACCAAAAGAAAATGGTACTACAATAATATTTCAACTATGTATTCTCTCTCTCTCCATCCCCCTACTGCTGTAGCTCCCTATAAAATTTTATGACATTTTCCATTAGTCTACACTGTATTGTTTTAATTTACTCAAATTCTATGCATACATATCAAAATCACAGACTATGCCAATTTTTGAGCAATGATGTAAGTAGAGAGAGAAAGATGCTCCTGGCAACTGCCAGACTTACATTACATTATAAATTCCTATAGCAAGGAAGAGGAAGAGGAGTTTTCCAGCAGAGCTCTGTTCTCTAAGGCCTTTGTTAAGAAAGGAAAAGTAATTTGCAATCTGCTTTCTAGATCCATTCCAACAAAACACAAGCCTGAGAATTTAATTTTTCAGTATTCTTCACAATACTTCCCCCTTTTACAACCATAACACTTTACCTCTACATCAGAGTGCTTCAGGTAATCCTTTACCTACACTAGGAAAGACTTTAATCCAGTTCCTCATTCATTATGCCTTTGACCTTCAGTTCAAAAATTATAATTTCTTCCCAGCCTTAATCACAAAGTTTCTATCCTGCAAAATGATCTCCTACTTTTACTTGTACTGAAGGGTGCTCAGTTCCTTATAGGAGTAAGCTCAAAGCATGCCTAATTAGCCAAGAAAATCAGTTCTCTGTCTAACTAACCCATTACCCTTGGAACGCAACAGAATTATCCATTTTTAGTCCCGAGAGGGTTAAGCAGATGCAAAGGAGGCACAGACTGTTGGTCTCTTTTGTATCTGCACATCCTTGTTCCCAGGTAACTGTGACAATTTACTGATCCTGCATAAATAAGAACAATAACAGCTATATTTTCTTTAGCTATGATCCTGCAAAGCAGTTCTTCATTTTCTAAGAAGATGGGGAACGGCAGCATGCATGACAAACCTACACCTAGAGGTACAGATTTCAGTGCTTAGCTGGGCCCATTAAATACGCTAAATGATGTAGGTAGGGGTGCCATCCCCTACCAGGGCCACTAGTCATATTTACATATGAAGTTGATTTATGTTGAGTGAGATCTATTGTTTATTAAAGGTTCCAGGGATTGGACCTGGGACTTCAAACATGGCAAACGTGTTCGGATGGTGAACTATGGTTATTGACAGTATATTGATATAAACAGCTACAGCAGGCTCATTTACTAAACACTGACTGACCAGGGCTCTCAATTCTAGTTACAACCGTACTAAAATGCAATAGTGGGGGTTGCTTCACCCCTGTAACATCTTGAATTTATTGGGACCAATAGGTAACAAGATATATACCTGCCTTACACTAAGTCAGAAGACCGGTGCATAAAGTTCAGTGTTATCTAGTCCAACTGGCAGCAGCAAGGGAAAGTTTTTTCCAAACACTTTCTATATTTGGATCATCTACAGGGATTGAACCTGTAACCTTGTACATGCAAAACACATACTGTAACACTGTGCCAAGATCCTTTCCATTCTATAAGCATATCTATATGCCTGCATTTATTTTCATGCAGTATTGTTGACTACAGCATACTGCCTTGATTGATATGCCTTTAAAACAAAGATTACCAATTTTCTTACCACACAAAGTGTCCATCAATGAAAAGTTGGTTGGACTATTATTTACCTAAGAACTAGTAAAGATTTTCAGTTCAAACAATTTTCATGTGTAGGCCCCAAATTAGTAAATGTCAGAACTAGGGCTGAAAGCTGTGTTCTTGAGATTATTCCTTGGGTTTGGCACATTTCTTCAAGAACAAGCTTTTGCAGTATTGCTGGATTAATGGGAATGCATGCTAATCAAGTTTTATTTATAAAAGAGAAGGTACTTTCAAACTCTCAATAAAAGAGGTGCCTTGAATCAATCAATAAAAGCCAACTGAATCCGAACAAATGCGCAACAAGAATCTATAGCTGAAATAGTACAACATTTCAACTGCACACTCTTTCTTGTTCATTTTTCTATCACATCTTTAAACATCTATGATAGATTGCACAATCACCTGTACATGAGCTGAAAAAAATTGTCCTGTTCATCTTCATCTCTTTTATTTGAAGCAACTTAATTGCTTTGTAGGTATTTGTTATAAAGAATGACAAAAAAAAAGTGTTTGAAAAGATAGCATTCCAGAACATTCTGTATGGATTGCAACTAGCCAGTTACCTCCATCAACCAAGTATTAAAGGGGGGGGGGGGCTTTTCCAGCTCACAAAGGTATGCTTTATATTTAAAATAGGCATATACTTTTGTTTTGTACACCCAGTGTAATAGAAGCTGAAGGAAATGAGAAGGATCTAAGGATGGTATGACCAACAGTGTCAAACATGGCAGAAAGATCAAGAAGAATAAAGCTTTTAGATTTGGTTAGAGCCAAATTGTGATTCAATGCTTCACTTTTTACAAGCTTTTTTACAAGCTTTAGTGCATATGGCATAGTGCATATGGTACAATTAAACTACTTGCAGAATTCTAGAGTAGTTTAAAAACTACAGCTGACTTTTGCTAAAATAAAGTAATAAGTCTCTTGGACATTTTTCTACCTTTAAGCAGCTTGGTTTATCTATGGAGAACTGATCTGCACAGTTAAAACATCTGTTCTGAGACATCTATACTCTCAGAGAAGTCTTGGCTCTACAGCTTGTATCAGCAATCTCTGATAAAATGTTCTACATTTTATCATGAAGCAATGAGGACACATTTACATTGCAACTATAATACCATTTCATTTATGTATATAGTTTGGGGGAAGGGAGGAATCCCCAAAAGTTCATATACTCAGAAGTCTGAATAAACCCAAATTATGCTTTCACAGCAGTAGCATGAAATCTACATGGGAAATATATTGAAAACTTAGTTAAAAGAAAAATCAGATAATTTAAATTTTAAAAAATAAGATAATTCAAAGAACTTATAAATGGTATTTAATGTTCACTTGTTGCCTGCCTACTGCAACAATATATTAGTGTATCAATATAGTGTAAGCCGTGTCCCAGGAATCAGCTGTCATACACACTGCTCTTAATAACATAATTATAGAATAAGGCATTAAAGAATATCTGTTGGAATCATATTGAAGTTGAAGTTGAAGTAGATAACTGGCCTAATGTAAGTTACTGCTCATTCCTCCTGGCTCATTCCTCCCTTGGGTGTCTATGCACACTCTCATTTATTTATTTTTTTTCAAATCTAGGAATGAGTTGTAAGTTACTGTTTATTCCTCCTGGCTTTAAAAGCCAAGAAAGTGTTGAATGGCTGCTTTTTCCTTCCCTCCCAGCCAAAGAGGGGGGAAAACAACCGTTTTGCACAAAAAGGGGCAGGGAAGCTGCAGAGAGGGAAAGAAGCAGCAGCATTTAACCCTTTCCTGTTTCCCCCCAGAACTCTGCTACCAATTGCCTCTCCAGTGAGCTCTGGGCAACCCAATCAGCAAATATGGGGAGAGGGTGTTTCAACATTGCAACATTACCACGCATGTGAAAAAAAAATTAAATGACATCAACTCCAGCCCCCACAAAATGTGGCTCCAAACAGACACATCTCAGAGCCAAACTACAAGTGACGCCTGACACTAGTTGGACACTTGTCAGCTTCCCTCAAGTTTTGATGGGAAATGTAGGCAGCTTGGCGGAATGTTGGACAAGTGACAGTTGAAAAGTCCATTGGACAGCAGTTGGAGAGCCAAGCTGCAAGACCAGGACGCCTACATTTCCCATCAAAACCTGAGAGAAGCTGACAAGTATCCAACTAGTGTCAGGCATCACTTGTAGTCTGGCTCACAGTTCGTCAGCAGACACCAAATCACCTCAAGGTTGTGCAGTGCAGAATGATGAGACCCCAAGCCATTTCAGCAACGATCAGCATGAATGCTCAGCATCGCCAGCTTAAAGTGTGCCATGCAGAATGGGTCAGTATTTGGGGAAAGCTTCTGTTTGAATCCCTAACTGAATTCCTAATGGAACCTTGTAGAAGGATTCTACATATCTTACTCAAACTAGAGTCCAGTAGCACCTATAAGACTAACAAAATTTGTGGTACGGTATGAGCTTCCATGAGCCACAGCATCTGAAGAAGTGAGCTGTGGCTCACGAAAGCTGATACCATACCACAAATTTTGTTAGTCTTATAGGTGCTACTGGACTCTTGCTCTTTTCTCCTGCTACAGACAGACTAACATGGCTGCCCATCTTGATCTTACTCAAGCTAGTATCTATTGCATCTTGTAACCACACAGCTACTACAAACTTGTTCAAAATCAGCAGGATTTAAGTCCAGTGGCACCTTAGAGACCTACAATATTTTCAGGGCTTTCAAGAGTCAGATCTCCCTTTTTCAGATGCCTTCTTCAGATGTGGTATCTGAAGAAGGGAGCTCTGACTCTAGAAAAGCTCATACTCTGAAAATCTTGTTGGTCTCTAAGGTGCCAATGGGCTCAAATCCTACTGTTCTACTGTAGACCAATATGGCTTCCAGCCTAAAACTTGCTTAAATCAATCTGTCATGGGCATCAGATGGTTCAGATGTGTATCTATGCACTTGCCCTATGTAAGACTTATTGACAGAGGAGGGATTCAAAGGGTGTGGCTCAATGCTTCTATCAGGATACCTGTACTTGTTCGGCTGCAAGAGAGGAGGAAATAGCTGGACAAACCAACACATTCTGCCTCCTCCCCAACTCACATTTAGAAGTTTTCCACAGAGATGAAGCTGTGTTGCTGTTCCTGCTGCAGATAGTGTAGCAGGAATAGGGCTTTCATATGTAGATTTTCCGGCCCTGTCCCCTAGCCATGGCCATCCCTCCACCATGTGATTGGAGGGTTTTCCAGCTGTTTTTTTATCTTTTTTAAAAACTGAATGTGTGTCGAAACAATTGATTACACAGCCAACCACAGGAGTAGCAGGATTTGAGCTCAGTGGCACCTTAGAGACCAACTGGATTTGGAGAGCCTATAGGAGGACCTGGACTTGGTTCTAAGCAGGACTCAAAACCTGATGTGAAATGCAGGTGCAGTTGCAGTGACTGGAAACAGTGACCACTATGCTTTTAAGTTCAATATTCATGTTATTGGAACATCCCCCCCACCCAAGTCCAAAACAAAACAATCAACTTTACAAAAATGAGAGAGTAAGTCAAAAGGAAGTTAAACATGAGAATTAAGAGAGTTACATCTCTCCAGGATGCCCAGAAATTGTTTAAAACTACACTAACTGAGGCCCAGATACAATGCATACCTCAGGTTAGGAAAGGCACTACTATGTCTAAAGGAATGCCTGTATGGTTAACAATCCAAGTCAAAGAAGCCATAAAAAGCACAAAAAAACCCCCTTCATTTTAAAAGTGTAAGGTTTGTCCAAATTAAGTGAACAGAAAGCAGCAAAGGTTCTGGCAAAACAAATGTAAATTGACAATAAGATGAGCAAAAAGCATTTGATTTGCTAAAGATATTAAGAGAAACAGTATTTCTACAAATATATCAGGAGCAGGAAACAGGCCAGGAGGTAATTGGCCCTTTGGATGACCAAGAAAAGAAAGAATTGTTAAGAAAGATGGGGAGATGGCAAAGAAACTGAATGAATTCTTTGCATGTTTTCGCTCTGGAAAATATCGGGCATGGACCTAGTCCAAAGCTGCTCTTTTCAGAAGGGGTGTCTGAAGAACTGGATCAAATTAATTAAGAAGACAAGAGATGAGGCTCTAAGGCAAATTGAAAATGAATATGTCTCCAGGTCTGAATGGCACACACCCAAGAATTCTTAAGAAACTCAAATGTGATAGTGTTGATCTATTAACCCAGAATATGTAACTTGTCACTAAAATCAACCTCTGTACCAGAGGCCCGGGAAGTTACACCAATTTTTTAAACAAGGTTCTAGAAAGGATCCAAGAAATTACTGTTAGTTTAATATCTGTTCTTGGTAAATTAATAGAAACTATTATTAAAAATATTATTCAACACATAGAAGAACAAAGCCTGATAAGGGGAAATCAGCATGGCTTCTGCAAAGGGAAATCCTGCCTCATCAACAGTTTTAAATTCTTTGAGAATGGTTTGAAGTCTTTGTGGATAAAAGTGATCTCATTTATTTATGTATGTATGTATGTATGTATGTATGTATGTATGTATGTATGTATGTATGTATGTATGTATTTATTTATTTATTTATTTATAAACCGCCCATCCTCAGGGGCTCTGGGCGGTGAACAACAGTTAAAATCAATAAAAACAAGAAAAAAATAATTCTAAAATCAACATACGATAAACAATAATAAAATAAATTAACCAAATACATTAAGGTGCAATGGTGGGGAGAACCCCCCCACACACACACACCCTAAAGGTGGGAGGCCGACATGGTACCACCCCCTTCAACCACTGAACGCCTGGCAGAACAGCTGTGTCTTACAGGCCCGGTGGAACGATAATATGTCCCACTGGGCCCGGGTCTCCATTGACAGAATGTTCCAGCAGGCTGGGGCCAGGACTGAAAAAGCCCTGGCCCTGGTTGAAGCGAGGCGGGCTTCCTTAGGGCCGAGGACAACCAATAAACATTTATCCACTGATCGAAGCGGTCTCCAGGGAACATACAGGGAGAGGCGGTCCCAAAGATATGCCGGTCCCAACCCGTTCAGGGCTTTAAAGGTAAGAACCAACACCTTGAACCTGCTTCAGACTTCACAAGGTACCTCACCAAAGGTACCTCACCAGAGTAAGCTTGGCAGTCACGGGATAAGAGGACTGGTCCTTGTATGGATTAAAAACTCATCAGTGAAAAAAATCATCAGGAAGCATAAAGTAGGAATTTAATGAACAGTTTTCATGATGGAGGGAAGTGAGTAGTGGGATCTCACAGGGATCAGTACTGAGACCACTGCTTTTTAATTTCTTCATGAATTGTTTAGAACTGAAAGTAAGCAGTGTAGTGGCTAAGCTGGTGGATGATACCAAGTTATTCAGGATGGTGAAAACCAAGGCAGATTGTGAAGAACTATAGAAGGACTGGGTGACCAGGCAACACTGTGGCAAATGAAGTTTGATATAAGTAAGGGTAGGGTTATGCACACTTGAACAGAAAATCCTAACTTTAAATATCTGTGATGGGGCCATGCTTGAGAGAGAAAGAAATCTTGAGGTCGTAATGCACAGCTGCTACAGATGAAGCCTTCCTTACCACTGCTTCTCTTTGACAAGGCAAATTTGATGAAAGGGGTGGTGAAGCCAGAAGAGAGGACTGGCAAGGAACTTCCTCAGGCAAGATTTTTATGGACTTTTGTGAAGAACTCTTAACATGCCCTGAGCTTTCTTAGACTTCTAATGAAGCAAGCTGTAGGGAGCTTACCTTATCCATAAGATATCCATGATCTAGGATTTTTGGTTTCTATTTTAAAATCTAACTAACACCTCAGCACCTAAAACACATTTATACATTCTATGTGTTTCTTACAGCACTTAATAAAGAGGAAAGAATCATAAAGTGTTTGTGTGCTATAAAAATCCTAGCAAAATATTCAAGACAGTATAAAAATATAGCTTACCTTTTCCAAATACTTCCAACAGCTTTCCTACTTAAAAAATAAAATCTCAGCAGCAAGTGTAACCTTGTAGCTGTCAATCTTTGTCATGAATAATGAGCCATGACAATAGCCCAACATCCATGGACAAGAGAATAATTTCCCTCTGAGCTATATAAGGCAAAATGTTGTTACCATTTTCCCATGCCAATCTAACTGCTAGGAAACTGTATAATAATGTAGCCATCAAGAGGAGTTTCCAAGTAAATACAAAGACAAATGGAATACTTTATTACATATCTTCACACAGACTATAAACTGGGTAATATACTATGTAATAAATCCTAACACCCAAAACTTGTTACATCTAAAATTAAAGATGGGAATGGAACAATTCATCTTCCCTCATACATGCTTGGCTACAAATAGCATGAGTGGGTGCGGTGGGAGTGGGATGGCTGCATTTAGAAATGTGTATATTCAAGAGAAGCAAAGCCTGAAATAAAAACATATGGTCCTCTACATATCTATGTAAAAAATGGCAGTTGCAGTTTAGAAGGGACAGAGAACAAGACAAAGAGAGAAAACTAAGAGTTAACTGATGGTCAGCTCATCCCAAATCATTTTGGAGCTGAGAGTCTCTCTCTGGGCATCTGACACAAATCCTAAGCAGGTCTATGACTGCCCTCGGCTGCCCACAGCTATGACCTATGCAGGTCTTTTATCAGTACCTAAAGCAGCCTATGTATAATGGCGCCTGAAGTATTTCAATGTATGTTTTAAGTATGTTTTTAAAGTTGATTATGAATTTATTGTGTCTTATTGATGATGTGAGCCGCCCTGAGCCCGTTCATGGGGAGGGCGGGATATAAGTCAAATAAAATAAATAAATAAAATAATCTCATAGAGGTTTGTTCCATGGGGCTTACCCCCTTAAAGGTCTTCTTAGGATGGCAATGTGAAGTAGGTAGTAGATCTCCTACCTCTGTAGGAATGCCTTGTTGCCTCCAATTATGGTCTGCTTGCATTTCCAAATAAAGCACATTTTGGAAAATGTCATAAGACTCCAGTAATCTCTCATCCAAAGGAACTAAATTCAATAGCACTGCTCATAGAATTTCTCAGCACTCAGAGAAATGGAGAACACATAAGAGTACTTTGTATGTATGGTACTTTGTGATCAAAGAAAGGAAATCAGGGAAATACTAAGTAACACCCAGCTGCATTTATTCATTTACCATAACCAAGCATCCCTTTGAATTGGCATTCAAATCACACTGTGCACTGAACATCTATAAAAGTTAAGTAAAAGAAGCAAGTCTGAAAGAATTTTCATTCTTGTGAAGCTCCTAATAACAAGGTTTTTCAGTAAAACTCAATTAACTTGTGCTTATTTACTAAGGATGCAATTTGCCACCATAAAAAGAGCATGTGTTACATCCTCCATGAATTGTTCAGTTCATTATTTTAAATAAAACATGAAAATGCCTTATAGCTAATTCAAGTTTCCTAATATTTATCGTCATCTCAGGTTCACATGAGATGTCACTGAAAATAGTATAAGGAACTGGTACACTCCATGCGTAATTCCTTTTTCTGCATCCACACAAAAAATAGTTTGTAGTGAAAATTCTTGAAATTGTGAAGTATTTGCAGGGGAGATCATTTGGGGGGAAAGTGAAGTATATGTAATACTTATAAATCTGATCTAAGTTTGCTCTACTACTTTAAGAACATGAAATACATTATATATAATTTAACACATATAGTTATACTGTTTTATATCCTGAAAAAATCTTTAAAATATATTAATATCGCTATTTTTATTTATTTATTTATTTATTTTATTTTTAACCTGCCCTCCCTGCAAGCAGGCTCAGGCCGAGGTACAACATTGATTAAAATACAACTTAAAATCAATCATAAAAACAGCAACAGATAAAATACTGTGCCTTTTATGGGACTGTACCTTTTACGTTAGAGATGGAGCAGCAACCTACATTCTAAGCACAATTCAGCTTATGCCAGTTGGGGAAGACAAAAATAAGAATATAAGAAAGTATTAACATTGAAGTAAAGAAAGGATTTATTATCTGGGCTTAAAAATAGTATCTTCTCAACATGGCCACTATCATCTGGAGGCAACACAAATACTTCCAACATGTTTGCAAGAAAGAAAAGTGGGGCTTGTGTAGGCAACAAGCCTTTTTCCCCAAACAGCTTCCAACATTCTGAGAAAACAACCAGCCACCACCAATGCCTGCCTCTCACTTAACAGATCACAGTATTAAAAGCTATTAGTAAACATGGATTAGGGTTACCAGAAGTCCGTTTTTCACCTGGACAGTCTGGTATTTCGGAGGACTATCCAGGGAAAACATCCCCCAAATACCAGGCACCTGGCTGCCCCTCCTCCACAGTGGCAGCACCAATTCCATCGCCCAGCCTAGCCTGGGCGACTGGCTGGCCTCCTGCAGCTACGCTGTGCTGCATGGGAGTGGCCAGCCAATCTCCTGCATGGTGGTGCCTGGGAGTGGCTGGCCAAGCCACCAGCCCTGGAAATGGGGCAATGTGATGATGTCACTCCTGTAGTGATGTTATCATGCCGGCTGGCAGACATGCAAATGCTTTGTATTGGACGCTATTACTACCTTTTAAGAGGTAGGTGCTGCCACCACTCCCCTCCTTAGGGTCCAGTATTTCTCTGGATCCCATCCAGCAACACTATATGTAATGTATCATTCAATAACAATAGCCAATGTTGTACAATATTTAGATCACATACAAGGTTCCAGAAGATCTTGGTCCTAAGTAGAGGTGGGCATGGACTGCATAACGGACCTAATTTCCCCACGGATTTACCTTGTTCGTCATTCGCAAACACACAGGCCATGGGCACGTGTTCTTTTCACAAAAGCATCGAACTTTGGGGCGTTCTGTCTGTCTGTCCATTGGCCCGTTATGCCAGGATTCCCGCCACCCCCGCTCAAACAATTTCCTAAGCAACAGTGTGGAGCCACCTTCCCCATTTGGAACACACCAATCTCAATCAAGGAAACCTTGATTGGCAGCTCTGTCAGCCAAACAAAGAGCGCCTAGTGTTTATGTATAAAAGAGAAAGTGCGCGAAGCCCCACTTCACTTTGCTGGCGGGCACATGAGTTAGCAACTGCTTGCTGCGGAAGTTTTTCTTTTTGCGAGAGCAGCTTGTGCCTTAGCAAGGGCTTTGGGGCTTTGGTTGCAAGACAGCTTACTCTATCCTCCATACCTGTTTAATTTTTTTCACGTTTCAATTTTTGCTTGCTTGAGAGCACTATTTTTTTTTAATCCTTTTACTGTACTATCGGGTTACTCTGATTTCTTTCCCCTTTCAAATCCTTGGGTTCTGGGGCTCAATTTCCCCCCCCCCCCCACAAACTCTTACTTGCTTCTGGGTTCCTGGTGGGTTCTATTGTGCTCTGACCCCACCCACTCACAGACCCGCAGTGGGTGCAAGGCAGCTTTTGGTGCTGTCTGCTTGAGTTCCTTCTTTCTTTCCACTTTCTTCCCTGGCTTTTGAGGTGCCCAGGGGGCTGCTATTGGACTCTGTGAAACACCCACTCTCTGGCGACTGGCAGCACGCTTTGGGGGCTCTCTACTTGAGTTCTTTCAAAGCCTTTCCATAAATAGTGAGTGCCTCTTGGGGAGCTTTCCTGCCTGGCTTTTGAGGTGCAAGGGGGCTGCTATTGGGCTCTGTGAAACACCCACACTCTGGCAACCAGAAGCACGCTTTGGGGGCTCTCTGCTTGAGTTCTTTCAAAGCCTTTCTCTCCCTAAATAATGGGTGACTTTGGGGGAACTTTCCTGCCTGGCTTTTGAGGTGCAAGGGGCTGCTCCTGGGCTCTATGAAACACCCACTCTCTGACAACCGGCAGCATGCTTTGGGGGCTCTCTGCTTGAGTTCTTTCAAAGCCTCTCTCTCTCCAAATAGTGAGTGCCTCTTGGGGTGTTTTCCTGCCTGGCTTCTGAGGTGCAGGGGGGCTGCTACTGGGCTCTGTGAAGCACTCACTCTCTGATGACCGGAAGCTCACTTTGGGGGCTCTCTGCTTGAGTTCTTTCAATGCCTTTTTTGAGTACCTTTTGGGGTGCATTCTTCCCTCTCTTTTGGGGTCCAGCTGGGTGCCACTGGGCTCTGCCCTGCCCCGCACTAAGCTTTTGAGGTTCTGTGCTTCATTTAAAATCCTTACTTGAAGGCAAAGATCTTTTCTAATCATAGCACTATGAGGGTTGGAATGAGGAATAAGAGTGGTCGTGGGGGGAAGAATTGCCAAGGTTGTCCTGGGTGCCCATCAGTGCCCAGTACCAGCGGTACTAGGGATAGGGAGACCTCGGAGGCAGCACCTCGTTCTACAGATCCACTTTTGGGGATCAAGGAGGAGGCAGGAGAGCTCTTAGCATTGCTGGTGGAAGATCAGCTGCTAACACTTTCTGTGGAAAGGTGTCAGGGGGCATCTGGGGGTTTGGCAGAAACATCCAGCTCCTCCCCATCCCAACCTCCTGTTGTTTCCCCTGCCTGCACTCCACCCTCCCGGCCCAGCCACACACCTCAGCCATTAAGGCTTCGTCCTCCTCCTGAGCCACAGATTCCCGTTCGCCGTTTCAATCCCACACTTTGGTGGCACTTCCAAACCCTCACAAATGACCCATTCGGTGCGTTGCCAGGACTGCAATGCCATGGTGCGTAGGGGTGTGGACCCCAATCACCTGTCATCCAGTGTCCTCCACAGGCATCTGCAGAGGCATCACCCAAGCCTGCTGTCCAGCAGTAGGATCAAGAGGGCTTTTGAGCAGAGAGAAGGGCAAGTGAGATGGGTGTCCACCCTGAGGAAGAAGACTCACACCCCTGAGAGTGCTGTGGGTGGGAGTGGAACTTCTAGGCAGACTACACTTCAGGAACTTGTTCCCTCAGGGTTGTCCCTGCCAAGCAAAAGATTCAGGGGGAAGGCTCAGGAGGTGGGAACTCATGTCCTGGCTGAGATGATAGCTCTGGATGGACTCCCTTTGTCCGTGTTGGAGGGTGTGGGCTTTCACCGAGCGCTGCATCATTTTGCCCCCCGGTTCACAATGCCCTCGTGGCGGACCATTGGCCAGTGAGTCTTGCCTGCCATCTACAACTGCGTGGCAGAGATGGTCAGAAACCAGCTGGCCAGAGCAGGAGGGAGCACCGTGCACTTCACACCAGATCTGTGGAGCAGCCGTCATCACGGCTAGCTTGCCATCACTGCTCACTGGTGGCAACCAGAGGACCTCCAGAGCACTGTGGTCAAAATTGGGGCCCTGGGAGGAGGAGCCATCCCTGCCAGCGGGCTACAGAGTGGTTCTGCTCCAGGCACGGGGGATGGATGCGGATCAGAGTGGGAAGAACATTGCTGCCGTATTGAAGGGTTCACTGAAGGAGTGGGTGCCTCCAGGCGATGCTGTCCGTGGCTACATGGTCACAGATGCAGGTAGAAACATGCTGGCAGCCCTGAATGAGGCATCCCTAGAGGGCATTGTCTGTCTGGCGCATAAGCTGCACCTTGTCGTGGAGGATGCTCTTCGTTTGGGTAGCGCGGTCAAGGCCAGCTGGGACCAGGGAACATTGGAGATGCGCAACCTCTTGGATGGCTTTCATCGTCTTGGTGCCCACCAAGTGGGGAGGCTGCTCCCTTCCCCCAGGCGTGGGGAAGGTGGCTGCAGCAACCACATATCCTTCCCTTTGCTGACACCGCCATGTTCAGCGAAGTGGGTATCGTCGGCGACCATCTTCCTTCTGCGAGCGCATGGCCCCTGAGAGTGGGGAGGCCACTTCCACTCCCTTCTCCCAGGCATGGGGAAGGCAGTCATAAGGGCACATAAAAGGAGAGATGAGGCCACACTCAAAAGACACCTCCATGAAGTGGCGGCCGCCATCTGCCCACACTAACCTGACACGGTCCACGGAAAGGGGACCCCCAAAAGGGAGGGGTGGCTGCCGTCGATACCCACTTCCATGAAGTGGTGGCTGCCCTCTCCCCACCCTAACCCCACTGGTCCAAGGAAAGGGGGCCCCCGAAGGGAGGGGGTGGTCGCTGTCGAGACCCACCTCTATGACATGGTGGCCGCCCTCTCCCCACCCTAACCCCACTGGTCCAATGAAAGGGGGGCCCCAAAAGAGAGGGGGTGGCCGCCGTCAATACCCACTTCCACAATGTGGTGGCCACCCTCTCCCCACCCTAACCCCACTGGTCCAATGAAAGAGGGCCCCCAAAAGGGACGGGGTGGCCACCATCGATACCCACTTCCACAACGTGGTGGCTGCACTCTCCCCACCTTAACCCCACTGGTCCAATGAAAGGGGGCCCCAAAAGGGAGGGTGTGTCCGCTGTCGAGACCCACTTCCACAATATGGTGGCCACCCTCTCCCCACCCTAACCCCACTGGTCCAATGAAAGGGGGCCCCCAAAAGGGAGGGGGTGGTCACTGTCGAGACCCACCTCTACGATGTGGTGGCCGCCGTCTCTCACCCTAACCACACTGGTCCAAGGAAAGGGGGCCCCCGGAGGGAGGGGTGGCCTCCATCGAGACCCACTTCCACAACGTGGTGGCTGCCCGTTCCCCACCCTAACCCCACTGGTCCAAGGAAAGGGGGACCCCGAAGGGAGGGGTGGCCACCGTCAAGACCCACTTCCACAATGTGGTAGCTGCCTGCTCCCCACCCTAACCCTACGTAGTCCAAGGAAAGAGGGCCCCCGAAGGGAGGGGGTGGTCACTGTCGAGACCCACCTCTACGATGTGGTGGCCGCCGTCTCTCACCCTAACCACACTGGTCCAAGGAAAGGGGACCCCCGAAGGGAGGGGTGGCCACCGTCAAGACCCACTTCCACGATGTGGTAGCTGCCTGCTCCCCACCCTAACCCCACGTAGTCCAAGGAAAGAGGGCCCCCGAAGGGAGGGGGTGGTCACTGTCGAGACCCACCTCTATGATGTGGTGGCCAGCCTCTCCCCACCCTAACCCCACTGGTCCAATGAAAGGGGGGCCCCAAAAGAGAGGGGGTGGCCGCCGTCAATACCCACTTCCACAATGTGGTGGCCACCCTCTCCCCACCCTAACCCCACTGGTCCAATGAAAGAGGGGCCCCAAAAGGGAGGGGGTGTCCGCCGTCGAGACCCACTTCCACAACATGGTGGCCACCCTCTCCCCACCCTAATCCCACTGGTCCAATGAAAGGGGGGCCCCAAAAGGGATGGGGTGGTCACTGTCTAGACCCACCTCCACGATGTGGTAGCCGCCGCCTCTCACCCTAACCCCACTGGTCCAAGGAAAGGGGGCCCCCAGAGGGATGGGGTGGCCTCTGTCGAGACTCACTTCCACAACGTGGTGGCCGCCCTCTCCCCACCTTAACCCCACTGGTCCAATGAAAGGGGGGCCCCAAAAGGGAGGGGGTGGTCACTGTCGAGACCCACCTCTACGATGTGGTGGCCGCCGTCTCTCACCCTAACCACACTGGTCCAAGGAAAGGGGGCCCCCGGAGGGAGGGGTGGCCTCCATCGAGACCCACTTCCACAACGTGGTGGCCGCCCGCTCCCCACCCTAACCCCACTGGTCCAAGGAAAGGGGGACCCCGAAGGGAGGGGTGGCCACCGTCAAGACCCACTTCCACGATGTGGTAGCTGCCTGCTCCCCACCCTAACCCCACGTAGTCCAAGGAAAGAGGGCCCCCAAAGGGAGGGGGTGGCCGCCGTCAATACCGACTTCCATGATGTGGCAGCCGCAGTCTCCCCACACTAACCCCACACGGTCCAAGGAAAGGGCTCCCCCAAAGGGAAAGGGGGGCGACCGTCAATACCCACTTCTGTGACATGGGGGCCACTCCTTTAAAATAAAAATTATCATTTAGTGGTCGCCAGGCTCCTGACCTGCAGAGGGAAGGGACCTTCTGAATGGGGAACCCAAGTCTCCTTCCCCAAGCATGGGGAATGGTGCTTCCAAATGGAAGAGCACAAGTCTCCTTCTCCCAGGCGTGAGGAAGGTTTCTTCTGCATAGATGAGCACAAGTTTCCTTCGAGGCTCCCATCCTCTACTGCACAAAAACGGGCCAGTCCGTTTAAAAGTTCCTTGTCTGTGGTCCATGAAAGTCCACAGACCACAAACCGGCGGTCCATGGCCGACTCCCAGTCCATGCCCACCTCTAGTTCTAAGACATGTAGGGTTTTAAAGGCATTCTTAATTGAACCTGGGATAAAAATGGCAGTGAATGCAGCTCTTTTAAAACAGAAAATATATGTTCCCTGTAATTAATGACATTAAGCAATCTCATTGCCATATTCTGTACCAAGCTTTATACTTAAAGTACTGTTTTCTCTTATGGGAACCAACCATCTTTGGAAGTTCTGCTCTGTGTTTTCCTGAACTGAACTTAGTGACTACAACATAGCTCTGCACTAAAAATGCTTGAAGGGCTTTTCCCACTCTATTCACATCCCCACTTAACAGTTCCAGCCAGTAAATTTGTTGAATGGAGTCACATCTAGTAAAGCAACAGAAGGACCACAGGGGAGTCACTGTCCTCTAACCCAAACTTCATAGGTTTTGTCTAGCTCAGGGAGTTTACTATCATACTGCCCCTGGACCTACCTGCCATACTGATGAACCAATAATACTTTCCCTTGAAATCTGGCAATATCTGCAAATGTCCCTGCATTCCTAATCCTAAACACTTACCATTGTACCAAAGTACTATTGTAACTAATGGGGCTCACTTTCACATAAAGACCTTCAAAATTACAAAATTAGTAACAATCCTTTTAATCTATGCTTTCTGCAAACTCCAGTTTTCTTCACTTTGTCAAGTTTATAATAATTTCAGGTATTTAGTTATGCCATACTTCAGGGAGTTATCTCAGCAGTTATCTTCAGGGAGTTATCTTAGCATATGTTGTGTGTTAATTTGGTGTAGTGGTTAAGAGTGGCAGGACTCTAATCTGAAGAACTAGGTTTGATTTCCCACTCCTCCACTTGAAGCTCTCTTCAGCTCCACTCACCTCACAGGGTGATTGTTGTGAGGATAATAATAACACATTTTGTAAACCACTCTATGCGGGAGTTAAGTTGTCCTGAAGGCCGGTATATCAATCTGTCTAGTATCTATCTAGTAACTCTCACTCTAAGTGGGAGTTGAGTTGTCCTGAAGGCTGGTATAGAAATTGGTTGTTGTTGTTGTTGCTGTTGTTGTTAATTACTGCTCATTATACTTATTGCCTGCAGCATTCAGTTTGTAGGCTGATACCATGGTAGGTCTTCACTGTCCAGAACCATTCCTGACGATGGATGGATGACTGCATTAATGTACTTCACATACAGGAAGAAAATCTTTCTAACTGACATAACACTTTCAACATTCACGCAGCTTTTATATGGAGGAACATTATAAAAACATTAATCCCACTTGCAGGCTTATGAAGTTGAAGAAGGACTCTACAATGTTATTTTGCTGAAGGTATACCATTGCTCAGTGTCTATCGTACACATAATGCAATCTTGAAAGTCTGCATCAATGTCATTTTTCAAGGCCATGTCAAATACAGCTAAGTTTCATTAAGGCACTCAATTTTATGTTACATCAAATCTCAAAATGTAGTTTACAGTGCTTATCAATGTGTCACCCTGTTATCTGTAGCACTCAGTACATTCTAATGCTGCTTCTTTTTCAGGATGGAATACCCTCAGATTAAGAATTTATCACTATCTGCATATTTTCTGCAATACATATTCTTACGGCTAAACAGTAGTGAAATCTTTCCATGATTCCCAAAGTGTTGAGGAGGTTTGGCTCACTAATTTTTTTTCCTGTAAAAGCTCCAGCTCTCCTTCACCACAAGAAACATAACCCACAGGCAAGTCTCTATAAGGCAACAATGCATAGTTGTAGATCAGAAGAAAACCTTTGGTGAACTGGAGACAGCCCAAAAGCCAAATATCACCTACCTAATTCATCATAGCTTGGCAACTGCTGCCCTCTAATCAAATCAGTCCCATATGGGACTAGGGTTACTACGTTGTCCACTTCCTAAAACCTGAGACTCATAGGTCAGGGCTTGGTGATATCATGGACTGGGGTCTGGTGCTATCATGCTTATTAGTAGGACTAATGTTATTAATTTGACACACCACTAAGAACTGTACCATATAGTATTTGTGTATATTCACAATCATATTGTTCTGAAGGGATGTTCTATTCATCACACAATATTTTGTGAATGTGTATATTCAAAATCATATGGTTTTGAAGGGATATTTATTAAATATTTTTTAAAATTAAAAATAACATGGAAACTATATGATAAATGTAAAATATAAGAAGCTAGTGCAGCTTATCAACCATTTCCAATTAATAGGATAGATCCTTCCTAGATTTCTGTGGGCACAAGGAGGGGGTAATTTTCACATTCCTACTTCCCATGGCAGCTCAAAACACCCCCCAATGCTGCTCCTGGGGAATGGGGGACCCCTATGAATACCTTGGGACAGGAATAGGAGAGGATCAGAGACAATTGCTTCTCTTCTTGCACCCATGGAACTCTAAGCAACATCCAAGCCAACATATGTAGCAGTTTCCAGGAAAAAAATGTATAGGAGTTGTTTTTTTAAGCCATCAAACATGTGAGCTAGCTGACCATCCTGAAATTTCAACTTGCCACCAAAAAATGAGCCCCCAGCCCCAAGTCTCAGAGCTAAAGATTGAGATCTGACAACTCTGCATTGGGCTATTTCCAGTACATCAATATTTCCTAAAGAACTACTTCAATTTACATTAGCTCTATTAAATTAATCATTCATTACCACTGGATCTTATTACCAATACATTAGTAACTAGCTAGAAGACAAATCTCCATTAAATTCCCCAATGGGGTTGATGGCAGGGAAGGCAAGGAGGGAATTAAAATTAACCCATTGCCTTCTGTTACAATAGACATAACCCAGATAGAACATCATATACTCCAGAACTAATATTGTCTTACCCAGAGGGAAATACCACCCAAAATCCACAACAATGAAATAATACCCTAGTACTCTGGAAAATCCTATCAAGCCATGCAATAATTAGAAACAGTGGCAAAAATCCATCACAAAGCATTGTTCCTCTGTTATTAAGACAAAGAACTTCTTAAGATAATTAGTATTAACTAATTCCTTCTTTATTATCATGGGGAAGTTTCTTCAAGAAATTCTTAATAAATTAACCTCTCACTGTCAACAACAAAAAAGCTCCCCAATGCCAGCAAGGTGAAAAATGTTTAATTCACCCATTGCTGTTGCTCAAGAAACCCATACTAAGATATATGATCTTATACCTTTGAGACTGTGTGCGTCTATGCATCTGGTTTAAAGAAGTATCAAGATACAGAGGGCCCAATAATCCATAAAAGGTAAAGGTAGTCCCCTATGCAAACACCAAGTCATTACTGACCCATGGGGGGGACATCGCATCACAACATTTTCTTGGCAGACTTTTTACGGGGTGGTTTACCATTGCCTTCCCCAGTCATCTACACTTTACCCCCAGGAACCTGGGTACTCATTTTACTGACCTAAGAAGGATAGAAGGCTGAGTCAACCTTGAGCCAACTACCTGAACCCAGCTTCCATCAGGATCGAACTCAGGTCGTAAGCAGAGCTTGGGCTGCAGTACTGCAGCTTACCACTCTGTGCCACGGGGCTCCTCCAATAATCCATATGGCAGAATTATATAGGGACTTCAGAAAGGATAATTAAATACTACATTACATTGTGATTACTAGACATACTTCCATTATAAGGAGTGAATCCCTATTTCCAACACATAATTACTCTCATAACCAAAAAAATTAAAGCACCATGAATAGTAATGAACCAGCTCATTCGAAAATTAGCCATTACACTCAGGCATTGAATAGATGTGTACTCATGTTTTGCAATTAAGTAAAGATTGTTATTTATCAACAACAAATCATCCTCCATTGCCTAAAGCCAGAACTATGTTATGTGAACCCTATTATTTTAGACAAATACAATAAATGCAATAAATCATAAAACAATCATCAATACATTTATCTTTTATGTTGACAAATTTGCTTTTATTGACATGATCCTCCTTCCCTAATCAAATATTGAAACAGAAGTTTCCAGTCACTGTAACTAACAACACTAATGCTATAATGCATTAGATAAAAAATATAACCTTGATTAAGAAGGCAGGACCTTTTCTCTAATTTCAAAGCATCATGTTTACCAGGTGTAGCAAAGGGAACACAATGCATCTGGGAACACAGCCCTAATCTAACCCACAAATCCCTAGGTAATCATCAGCCCTACAAGACATATACTCCTGGCCACCAATCAAGGCAGATGGCTTCTTTGTAATCATTACTAACTTTTTCCAGAAGACTTATCCAAATGGCTTCAATCGAACAGTCAGGGCAGGCCTTGGGGACAGGACGTAGTGTCTCAGACAGGCACGCCCTCTGGAAGGTCACACAAAGAATATCTCCCAAACTCCTCTCTCTGCTTTCTCCCTAACACGTGTCAAAGATGCTGTAAGTCATCACCACCTTATCACTCCTTATTATGCTGAAGAAACGTCAGCTAAAAACTGAAAGCACTTAATTCATATTATAAAACTACTCTTAATGAGAAAAGTTACCGTGTAAAAAACATCTCCTGTGCTATTCAGTTCAGGAAAAGTTCTGTGCTCAAAATGCCATTTTTAAACACATCCAGCAAAATCCACAATTCCATTCATGGTTGAAGATGAAAAGGGGCTGAAGAGATCAAAAGCTGCTTTCAAATTTGATGACAAAGTATGGGTGGGAAGCATTATATAACGCAATCTCCTTGTTCAGAGGAAATAGGCCACTAACTGCAAAATGCTAATGCTTAGACTGGAGTAACTCTGTTTAGGATTTCACTGTAAGTTCCAGTTGCTGAGGAAACAGCACATGGAAACAGGATGTTGGAGTACACTGACATTTGATCTGACTCAGCAGGGCTCTCCTTATGTTCTCAAATATGGTGGCTCTCAGGGAAAAGACTGTTCTAGGATAATTTCTAGGATAATGATTTACAAAGTAAGAAGAACACAGGATGTGCTCAAACTATTAATATTCTCTCACCTCTTCTCATTACACTACTGGTTAATTTCATTCCACTCCCTTGCAACAGTCCAAAACATGATCTAAAACATTTTGTCTGATGTGATCAGCTAGCTTCCATCATTCATTTTCTCTCTCCCATCATCACCATGACATATTCTGCATATCATTCATTCTTTTTACTGATGATCAGCCATTTTGCAAAGACAAATGGTAGTAAATATTTCTTTATTTAGTTTTAAACTTTTCACTAGATATGATTTTGCTATTTTCACTTAACTACAAAGTACTTTCTGCAAACGGCTGAAACTGATATGTCAGGCCCGGTGGCGCCCCCTGGCAGCGGCAGCGGCGGCGGGTCCAAGTGGGGCGGCCCCGGCGGGTCCGTCCTGGGGCGGCGGGTTGACTTGGTGGGCTCAGGGGTGAGTGGGTGCCCGTCCCCTGGCAGCCTCAGAAAGGGCGGCCCCTGTCTGTACCGGGGGGTCCTGGACAGCACTTAGCTCCACCCAGTCGACTGCACCTTAACTTCAGGGCAGTCTGACTTCTTTTGTCCTCTTCGGCCTGCCAGGGGAGCTTTCTTAAATACCCACATGCCCTTCTCAGCCCCACCCCCTCTCCCATGCTCCTCCGCCCACAGCCATCCCCACCACCTGGGCCAGGTGCAGCCATACCTGCCAGCCCCACCCGGACCTAGCCCATTGGCGAGTCCCGCGGGTTCCTCCCGCCTCCCTGGCCCGGCCGCCCTCCCTTCCCCTGACTGGCGGCGGGCCAGGCCTCTCCTGGCTGCGCTCGGCCCTGCCTGTCCTTGCCCGAAGGCTGGACTGGGCCTGGTTGGTCTCCTCCCCTCCCCTCCCTCGCTGCCGTGGGGCGGGGCCAGGGCTGGCCGAGGGCACCTGCGCCGGCGTCCGCCCGCCCGGCGCAGCCTGGCCTGGCCTGCCTCTGGCCTTCCTGCCGCCCATGCCCTGCCGCGGCGGCTGGGGCCTCGGCCGCCGCCTGAGCCGCCGGGGCGCCGCACCGGCGAATGGCTGTCCACCCGGGCTTTTGGCCGGCGGCCCGGCAGGCGCCTCGGGAAGGGGCGGGTCGCCTTGCGGGCTGCCCTGCCCCGCGTCTCCTCTGCTTGCCCCGTCGCCGGACTCCAGGTAAGTGACGGGGGGTGCGGGGATTGCTGCGGGGGTGGGGGGTGCCGCGCGGCGAGTCCGAAGCCTCCACGCCGGGCCTCGGACACCCCCCCCTCTTTGCGTTGTGTAGGGGTGTTTCTCGTCGGCGAACATCCGTGACAGGAAGTCGGCGTTGGCGTGCAACCTCCCGGGCCAGTGTCGGATGGAGAAGCTGAAAGGGAGAAGGGACAGGTACCATCTGAGTACTCTGGCGTTATGATCCTTCAGCCGGGACATCCAAACAAGGGGGCGTGGTCCGTCACGAGGGTGAAGGGGTTGTTAACGAGGTAATATTGTAGGGCCCCGACGGCCCACTTCATGGCCAGGGCCTCTTTCTCGATGACGGCATACTTACGTTCTGCCGGCTGGAGCTTCCGGCTGATAAAAAGTACCGGGCGCTCCTGCCCCTCGTGCTCCTGGGCTAGGATGGCGCCCAGGCTGGTGTCTGAAGCATCTGTCTGGAGTATGAAGGGGCGTTCGAAGTCCGGGTTGTGTAGTACCGGAGACCCAGACAGGGCGGCCTTGAGGTCGCCGAAGGCCTTCTGCCTCTCTGGGGTCCACTGGATCTGGTTGGGCTGGTCCTTCTGGAGGCAATCGGTCAGGGGGCTGGCTCGGCTGGCATACCGGGCGATAAACTTACTATAATAGCCCACCAACCCTAGGAACCCTCGTAACTGCTTCTTAGTCCTTGGCTGTGGGCACGCCTCCAACGTAGCCACCTTGTCCGGGAGGGGTCGTAGCTGCCCCTGCCCGACCAGGAAGCTGAGGTACTTCAGCTCCTGGAAGCCGAGGCGACTCTTGGTTGGGTTGGCCTTCAGACCGGCGTCCCGGAGGGCTTGCAGCACCAGCCTGAGGTGGTGAAGGTGGGACGGCCAGTCAGGGCTCTAGACAAGGATGTCGTCTATGTAGGCTGTGGCAAATCCTTGGCACTGGGCGAGGGCTCGGTCGACCAGCCGCTGGAACGTAGCCGCTGCACCGTGCAGGCCGAACGGCATGACTTGGAATTCGAATAGGCCCTGCGGGGTGGCGAATGCCGTCTTCTCCCGGTCCCCTGGGACCATCAGGACCTGCCAATAGCCCTTGGTCAGGTCTACGGCCGAGAGGTAACGGGCAGCCCCCAGCTGGTCGATGAGTATGTCCGCTTGGGGCATAGGGTGCGCATCGAATTTCACGACCTTGTTCACCTCCCGGTAATCGACGCAGAAGCGCACGGAGCCGTCCGGTTTCGGGACTAGTACGATGGGGCTCCGCCACTCGCTGCGGGACGGTTGGATCACGCCTAGCCTTAACATCTCCTCCACTTCTCAGGCCACCGCATCCCACTGTTTCCGCGGGAGGGGTCTCCAGGTTGATCGGGCTACTTGACCTGGGGCCGTGGGGATGGCGTGCTCCGCTAGCGTTGTACGCCCCGGCCGGGTAGAAAAGCAGCCCGGTAGGCTGGCCAGCAGGCCTTGCAGCTGTTGTCGTTGCTCTGGCTGCAGGGCCCCGTCGAGCCCGGGGGTGGTCTCTTCCGGCTGGCAGTCCGTCCAGGGCAGGTCCCCCGCCGGGGGGTCGAAGAAGTCATCAGCCAGCTGGCATTCTCCCGGTGGGCGGTCCCGCCACCCCTTCAGGTCGTTCACATGCAGGCGTTTGATTTGGTGAGGAGAAGGGCTGCATTGGACCTCGTAGGACTGGGGGCCGAGCACCCGCTTGATGGGGAAGGGCCCCTGCCAGGGGTCACCCTGGTGGTGTGGCCCAAACACCCTTCGGCAGACCAGGACCCGGTCTCCCTCTCGGAAAGTCCTCAGCCGGGTCCCCCGGTCGTAACGGCCCTTCTGCGCCATGCGTGCCTTCTCCAGGTTCTGGCCAGCCAGCACCTGGGCTGTCTCGAGCCGCTCAGGAAGGTCCCGGACGTACTCTGGAGCGGGCTGCCCCGGCTGGGGTTGCGGGGTGGCCTGCTGTCCGTCCATCACCCCTAGGATCCCCCAGGGGTTGCGCCCGTACAGCAATTCGAAAGGGGTGAAGCCGGTCGAAGCTTGGGGCGACTCACGGACTGCGAACAGCAGGGGGTCGACAAAGAGGTCCCACTGGGCCGGGCGATCGTGGGCCAGCCACCGCAGCATCTGCTTGAGAGTTTGGTTGAAGCGCTCCACCAAGCTGTCGGTCTGCAGGTGGTATATTGATGCAAAGATCTGCCGTACCCCCATGGTGCGGCACAGTTGCCGGGTGACGGAGGCCGTAAACGGGGTGCCGCAGTCCAAGATTAACTCTTGTGGGATGCCCACCTGGGCGAAGAACCGGACTAGGGCTCTGGCCACCCCGGGGCCTTGCATGGTACGCAGGGGCACGGCTTCTGGGTACCGGGTGGCATAATCCACCAGAACGAGCAGGAATCGACACCCTCGGGCGGTCCATGGCAAGGGGCCGATGAAGTCCATGGCCACCCGCTCGAAGGGTGTGTGGATCACCGGCATGGGGGCAAGAGGGGCGCGGGGTGGAAGGCGATTGGAGGTCCGCTGACACACGTTGCAGGTCCGGCAGTAATTCTTCATGTCTTGGGACACGGATGGCCAGAAGAAGCAGGTCAGGACCCGGGCTAAGGTGTTGTTGGGGCCCTGGTGACCGGCCCAACTGTGGTCATGTGCGTGGGTCAAGACGGTCCGTCGGTAGGCCTGCGGGACTAGAAGCTGTCGGGCCTCATTACCCCTTGTCACCGTGATGCGGAACCACACGCCCCCTTCCTGGATGACCCGGGGTGTTCGGCATGCTCGCCTCGCGTCCATCACCACCCCGTCACTCACCGCTACCGTGTCTCAGAGGCCCCGAGGGAGGGGTCGTCAGCTTGGCAGGCGACGAACTCCAGGTCCGTGGTCCAGTCCTGGGGTGCGGGACCCGGCCTGGATTGTGTGGGGTGGTCGCCGGAGGTGGACTCCGCCGGCAGCACCTCGTCGGCGCCTCGTGCGTCCCGGAGGTGCTGGTGGAAGTTCGGGGCGTCGCGCCGCAAGAAGACAGGGTACGGGAGGGCTGGGACGCGGTCCAGTTCTACCTCCCAGGTTCGGCCGCGGCATGTCAGGGGGACTTTTACCACCAGGTAGGTCTCCGAGTGCCCGTGAAGACAGGCCACCGACGTCGAACGGAGGACTGGGAGGTCCGGAGGCAGCAGGCGGGTGCGGACCATCGAGACCAAACTGCCGCTGTCCAGGAAGGCGGAGAGGCGCCGGCCGGCTACTTCGACCACTATTAATAACGGGTCACAGCCAACGGTAGGCAGAATCCCGGAGGGCGTTGATCAGGGTCCAGGGCCGCTCGACCTTCTTGTAGGTGATAGCACGGAAACGCTGCCGGTAGGAATCCGGGGTCACTTCATATCGATTGAGGATGGTGGCCTTCAGGGTTGGGTAGTTGGTGCTCTCTTCCTTCGGTAGAGCCTTCAAGGCCGCCTGGGCCTCCCCCGTTAGGTAGGGCCCTATGATGAATGCCCATTGGTCCCTCGGCCACTGGGCGGCCTCGGCGGTGCGCTCAAACGCCTCCAAGTAGGCATCGATCTCGTTGCTGTCTCCTAATTTCGTCAGTTGGAAGGGCGCACCACGTCCGGGCCCGGGGGGGTCCCGGCCGTTCCCGTCCCCAGGGCTTGAGCCAGGCCATGGAGGAGGGCGGTCTGAGTCTCCTGCTGTTGCACGGCCATCTCCCGTAGGAGCCGTACCTGCTGCTCCGCCATCTACTGGCTCAGTTGGCCGAGGTCCGGGGCGGGCGGGGCCGTGGGTTGTCCGGCGCCGCCTGTTGCACCTGCTGCTGCCTGGTCCATGATGGACGTAGCCTCCATCGTATGAGCAGGACCCTGTGGCCGGGGAGGCGAGTGGAAGGTTGCGGGGCGCAAATAGGCACGGGCTCTTGTCCAGCCGGGCGGGGTTGGAAGGTGCGGTCACGGGCGTCTCACAGCGGGATCCGTGCGCGCATTCTCCACCACAATGTCAGGCCCGGTGGCGCCCCCTGGCAGCGGCGGCAGTGGGTCCAAGTGGGGCGGCCCGGCGGGTCCGTCCTGGGGCGGCGGGTTGACTTGGCGGGCTCAGGGGTGAGCGGGTGCCCGTCCCCTGGCGGCCTCAGAAAGGGCGGCCCCTGTCTGTACCGGGGGGTCCCGGACAGCACTTAGCTCCACCCAGTCGACTGCACCTTAACTTCAGGGCAGTCTGACTTCTTTTCTCCTCTTCGGCCTGCCAGGGGAGCTTTCTTAAATACCCACAGGCCCTTCTCAGCCCCACCCCCTCTCCCATGCTCCTCCGCCCACAGCCTTCCCCACCACCTGGGCCAGGTGCGGCCATAACTGCCAGCCCCACCCGGACCTAGCCCATTGGCGAGTCCCGCGGGTTCCTCCCGCCTCCCTGGCCCGGCCGCCCTCCCTTCCCCTGACTGGCGGCGGGCCGGGCCTCTCCTGGCCACGCTCGGCCCTGCCTGTCCTTGCCCGAAGGCTGGACTGGGCCCGGTTGGTCTCCCCTCTCCTCCCTCGCTGCCGCGGGGCAGGACCAAGGCTGGCTGAGGGCGCCTGCGCCGGTGTCCGCCCGCCCGGCATGGCCTGGCCCGGCCTGCCTCTGGCCTTCCCACCACCCGTGCCCTGCCGTGGTGGCTGGGGCCTTGGCTGCCGCCTGAGCCGCCGGGGCGCCGCGCCGGCGAACGGCTGTCCACCCGGGCTTTCAGCCGGCGGCCAGGCGGGCACCTCGGGAAGGGGCGGGTCGCCTCGCAGGCTGCCCTGCCCCGCGTCTCCTCTGCTTGCCCCGTCGCCGGACTCCAGGTAAGCGACGGGGGGTGCAGGGGTTGCTGCGGGGGTGGGGGGTGCCGCGGCGGCGAGTCCGAGGCCTCCGCGCTGGGCCTCGGACATGATATGACAGAAAAGAAAAAGAAAGGTCAAGGTTTTAATATTTCTTGCTGTCATTCCAAGATCAGAAGCTTTCCCCTGAGATGGATAATGTGGTTTTCACACAAGATATTCATAAGTTGATTCATATGACAGCAAAATAATAAAAACCAGTCCAAAACCTTGGGTAAGAATAGCTCGATGAGAAGGAAAGACAGAAAGAAGTAGGTCAAACTGTAAAAAGTTAGGGAAAATGTATGTTGCTTCTTTAAGTCTGCCTTTTTTGTACAATCTGATAGGGTCCACCCCAATGCATAAAGATCTATAAAAATGTAATTACAAAATTTTAACATGTCTGTCTTAAAGAAACATGCAAGGCAAAACCCTAAAAGGAGCTCCAGAAACTGCACAAAGTCCCTCTAAAATGAAACATATTAAGCATATATAGCCAACATTACATGCTTCTTATGCATAGTTAGACATGGTTGAGACTCCTGTATACACACTGTGGCCCATCAGAACTCTGTGACAGTGAACAAATATCCATAGTTCCAGTTCTTCAGAAATCAGGGGAAAAAAACCTATGTACAGAACAACCAGGTCATCAACAGAAGAGTGCTTGCACTAGAGAAAATGCAGTGAAAATAAGATCACACTTCAATAAGATCACCCCCTTGTACTACACCTTAATGTATTTGGAATAATGACTTACTCCATGCCAACAAGGACTGCAGCACCTGCTGTACCCACAAATACACATTTACAAAGATTGGAAGAAACTCTACCCCTTTCAATCTTCAGCTACCTAAACTATGAGGGAACGGGAGCAAGTTGAAAACTACCCCTAGCTCAAGTGATCTTAAGTACATGGCTTTAAAGACATATAAAGATAGAGAACACTGTTTAGGTAGACCCATCACCCCATTTGTAATTGCAGCTGTGAACACTGTCAGAAATATAAAAGGAAAGGTTTCCATAGCACAAAAACTTACCTCTCTCATAATCATCTTCAGCTACTGCTTTCTCTTGAAGCTTCTGAAGCTTAACGATTAAAGACTGTATCTGCATTAAATAAAAGACACCAATATTTTGAAACTTTATAGAATAAAAGTTACATATAACATCATAAAGTTAAAAAGCAGCAATTCTTATTTAGTTTTAAATTGGGATAAATGTATTAAGCAGTGAGTGGAAAAGCAATTCCCAGAGGGAAGATGAATCCAAGAAAAACAGATTTTGAAAAAATGGGAAGTAGATGAGGGGGAGGAACCTAGCATTAGGCCCAGGGACATGGGATGTTGTGTGCTACTGGCACAGAGGGGTACAGATACGTGAAATGTGAGAGAATGCCTCCATGGGATCCAGGAAAGGTGGAGAGGCAAAGAGGGGCTAGAAAACTCTTCACAATCCTTTTTTAGTCCTTACAAAAAGTTCAACAAAACAAAGGCTACAACTGTTTTCTGTATTCTGTTACAACCCATGGATTGGCTTGCTTAAAGGCTCATAAGCACAAAAGAAGCATGAATAAAAAAAACCAACCTTTAATGCACTTTGGTTGCCAAGTAAGCACTCCTGGAGGACTGGTTCATACTTCCTGATCAGAGAATCCCAGCTGTAATCACTAAGAGTGGTACTACTTTCATAGCCTGAGGTCACAGAAGAACCAGCAGATGTTGCATCCAAAGAATCAGTGGAACATGAAAATGCAGCATTTGCATGTAAAAGTGAAAGAGTCTCAAAACTGTGCAATTTATCATCCTCTGTTGTCTCCCTTGGGCACTTACAGTCTTCAGCACACACACAGCTGCAGGATGAAGCCCATGATTTTTTCCCTGAAGTTCCTTGATCCTCCCCGTGTACATGTAAATTACCATTATAGGATTTTCCTACACTGCATACTTGCAGAATGTCTTTAGACTCACTGCAGTCTGATGGGCCCACAACTCCACTTGATTCAAAAGCTGAATTTAAAGAGAGCTGGATGAAGCTAAAACTTGAATTAAAGAGACCTTGAGAACGGGAAGAACTACCAACGACTTCTCTGCTTTCAAATTCCTGATTGTTGTTCACTGCCTTCTGACTGAAAGTGTGCATTCTTTTCTTCTCCTGTGAGCCACTACTGCAAGCAGTATCCTTCACAGGGTCTAACAAATTGGTTTGTGGTGAATATGAGTTGTATGCAGGTAAGGCATCTTCTTTACATACAGCAACTGGAAGACAAACAGGTAGGATTAGATTTTCTGATTCCTGTACTCTGTGACTAGCTGTTGTTTCAGTAGCAGCTGACCCAGTTGCTGCATCTGAAGGAACCATGGTACATAGATGCACATTACAATGGAAAAATCCCAAGTCATTTTTGTTTCTTCTTTTCAAAGAGCAGTTCTTAAAACCTCTGAGGTGTTTCCTGCCATGGTGCTCAAGTTCCTTTGGACTAAATGGTTCACAATCAGCAGGAGGGTGAAATTCTATCTGCTGCAGCTCACCAGTTCTCAAGTATCCAGGCCTCTTTGATAGCTTCTTTTTGTGAAAAGACCCTGAAAGTAGCGAGCAACCCTCGAGCTCTAAAATAAACACAAAATATAAAACTGTCACAAAAAATATCCTACCTTTAAACAGAATAACATCCAAAGCAAGTTGTTGGCCTGTAAAATACTTAAACAGTTCACTAGCTTAAGTTTTGAGCAGGATAATCTTTCAGAACAACTGCATAGATGACAATTGGAATAATGAACATTTACACTGCTCTCACATTCATCGGTCAAACAAGCTTTTACACAAGCTGCCTAATGAATCATGCTCATGTTTCTCTCCCTTTCATGATACAGAAATTCCAGTCTTCCTCAGTTTGGGCCGCTATATATTCATGTTACATATGCTGATTTATTTAAACAGATGTATATTTAAACATTATTCATTAAGCAGCACTGACGCTGACTTTTAGAAAGAACAATGTAGCCAGCATGCAAAAATTCAGTCAGACTGGTTTAAAATAGACCAGGTAGCAATCTTGTTCTGATAAGATCTCTCAGTCTAGATAAATAAAAGACATTTAACAAAACCCATATCAGGACGTTAATAGAAACAGGGTTGTAGCTAGCACACTATAATGTTTTGACTTACATTTTTGGGTTATGAAAGGTACAGAATCTGCACTAAAATGGAGAGACATTTGGAAACTTGCAGACATATTTTGGTGAATAAATGCTGATGATATGCTATGTGTGATTTAGGAAGTCCTCTTGTAGCTCAGAATATTTTAGTCCAGAAACTGGGTGAGGGACAGTTAATGTGTGGAACTAGTTGCCCCTTCGGAGATATCTGAGAGATGGAGAGAGGGGACCCAGTGTGAAAAGGGACTGAGGCTCTATATCAAGTAACTAGAGACTAGACAGGTGGCAAATTGTGTCTGCCCTACCTGCCTGAACCACTGAGAGGTTTTTGATAGATAGCATGAAGGGAGTCACCACACTGCTCCATTGAAGAAGTACTGTTTTATTGTTATGATTTCTATTACTATCTTATGTATATTTTGCATAGTTGTTTTACATTGTTGTTTTGCTGAACTGTTACAATATTGTATTTGCCATTTTATTTTATTGCATAGAATGACTGTTTAATTATGGACAAAGAAATTTAGGTTGTTTTAAAATAAAAGAACATCCAGTTTTTACTAGTTATTCATCATTACTTTGCACAAAACATTTGTAAGCTCTGTAAATATATTTATTTATTATTAAAAGGTGTGTGACGTATTTTCACCTGCATAGTGGACCCTCTAAAGAAAAATGGTTTCTATAGTGAGGCTAGGTAAGTGGTTGCTTGGCAACAGAACACAAGTGGGGAGATTCCAAGGGGTTTTCTGCACATTTGACTTATGCCTGATTTTCTTAGCAGTTGATTCCCAAGTGGAATCAGTTTGGGTACAGTTCTTCCATATGACTGCCCTCCATTTGCAATTTTACAGTTGTGGAGTCAGTTTATTTTGTTCTGTATGTGCCTTAAATAATCAAGATTTTCAAGTGAAGGTGCTGTCATCATTGGTGGCATCAATGACATCACAGCATCCTCTTTTTATTTTTTTGTGTGTGCATGCTTATATAAGGACTGAATTTTAAAAGATTGAAAATAAATACATGGGGAAGTCTTTGCATGGGGAAGCCTAAAAAGGGAAGCAGCACTACCATCCATACCTAAGTCCCTCCTCTGTGGTCCAAACCAGAGAGCCCTGTGCAGGCTGACACAAAGCCAGGAGGTGGAGGCCAGCAACTGACCTCTCTTGGGCCAGAGCCAGGAGCAGCAGCAGCTACGTGCTTTTCAAACCATGCTGCATTTTCTGGCACCAGAAACAGTCACCCCTTTCCCCTCGACCTACAGGCCTTTTGCAATTTTTTAAGTTCTCCTTTTCATATTACTATATTGACCTATTGTAACAACAGATGCCGCAGTTTCTCTAAATTCCCAGCTTTCACTTTTTAAAAAAGTACATCTAGCCCCTTCCCTTGCAGAGATATAAGGAAAAAGGCTATCTATGCAATGGAAGGGGCTAAAGACTTCTTTAAAAACTGAATGCTGGTAATTCAGAGAATTAATTCAGAGCCAGTTTGATGTAGTGGTTAAGAGTGGCAGGACTCTAACCTGGAAAACTGAATCTGATTCCCCACTCCTCCACCTGAAGCCAGCTGGATGACCTTCAGTCAGTCACAGCTCTTCCAGAGCTCTCTCAGCCTCACCCACCTCACAGGGTGATTGTTGTGGGGATAATAACAACATACTTCGTAAACTGCTCTGAGTGGGCATTAAGTTGTTCTGAAGGGCAGTATATAAATTGAATGTTAATGTTAAAAAAAAATCTGCTGCATGGACTTCCGGTTTGGGATTAATGGCGATCTAAAGGAGCCTAGAGATCTGGGCTATCCGAGGCACTGTTTTTTTGGAAAGTGAGGCAATTGTACACCTGCTACCAACCCCCCTTCAGGGAGAAGGGGGTCCTGAACGCTATGCGGCCCCAAGAGAGTGTGATCTCGGTGGAGGGGGGGTTCTGAATCAAGGATTCTCCCCACAACCTTGAGGTCCCCTCGGAGAAGGGCGAGCTACTAACTCTGCAGTACCTCTGGAGTCATTAAATTGGCATAAGATCATCAGAAACCAAGTTTCAGTAACAGCTTTGGCCATCTATAAGCGAAGGAAACAACACAGACAACCCGCAAAAGCAGCCTAAGCTAAAGATTGATATCAGACTTTCTAACTGAAAAAGGAGGCAAAAAGACCAAGATAAAAATATCAAAAAGACTTAATCTAAGAGAGTAAACAATAAGGAACAATTATTGAGCAAAAAATTTAATACTGGCAGGTTTTAAGGATTAAAAAAGCAATAAGAAATATTGTTTATGCATACTTGCTGTTAGAAGAGTGATAACCAGCACGGAAGAGGAGGGAAAGAGCTGGGGGAAGCAGCGCGAGACAGGACAAGATGGAGGGAAGAGACAACTCGGTGCCTAGAGTAGGCAGGAAAAGACAGGAAGCAGGAAGAACAGCAAGAAGAAAGAAGACCCGGAAGCAAAACAAAGGAAACATCGCAAGAGTGCAGAGACTGGAGGAACAGGAAGCACACCATCTTATATGAGGGAAGAAGCGATTCCAGTAACCATAGAGAAATAGCGCCCGACATTTTGGAACTAAGGTAAAAAATAATTTTAATTGTGAAACCAGAGACAGTGAAATATATTAAGGGAAGAAAACAAAAGAAGGCAAAACGGATTTAAGAAGGAGAGCAGATACGTGGGCAGGCACCAAGCCAAGTCCTATGATGGCGGGGGGGAAAGTTGATAAGGAATGGCAAGCCTCAGTAGACGCAGCGATTGAAGGACTGGGGGGGAAAGTCACAGAAAGCTATAAAGAACTGAGTCAATCATTACAAAAAATGCATGAAAATTTGGCAAAAGATTTAAAGGATATGAAAGATACGATTAGGGTGGAAGTAGCGGAATTGGCCAAGAATGTGGAAGGAATCAAAAATGAATTACAAGTAACAAATAATAAAGTGCAAGATGTGGAGCAGAAAACTAATGACTTAGCTACAAACGTAAAGCTGGAAAATCAAGTGTTGCAGGAAAGAATGGCTATGATGGAATGTAAGACGACGGAAAGACAATTAAGATTTAGGAGCGTGCAAGAATCGGATACCCAAAGTGCGCAAGAACAAATGACGGATATTTTAGTAGAATTTCTGAATAAAGAGCCAGAAGAAATAACAGCAAACTTGGATCTAGTATACAGAGTCAATTCAGCCTATGCACAACAAAAGAAACTACCAAGAGATATTATTGTGCAACTAATAACAAAAAGAATGAAAGAGGAAATCATTAAAAGGCACTTTGAAAATCCCCTATCACTGGAGGGAACCAGGATCAAGATAATGAAAGAGATGCCTAGAAGGATTCTCCAAGAAAGGAAAAAATACAGAGAGCTGGCCCAAAGATTAAGAGAGAAAGATATCAGATACAGATGGGAACTACCAGAAGGGCTCAGCTTTTACTTCAACGGTTTAAGAGTCACAATTAAAACAAGAAATGAAATGGAAAGGTTTTTTGAAGAAAATGCAAATGACTTTCCTAGACTATTAAGAAAGTAATATTATGGAGTACAAATTAATATCATGGAATGTAAATGGACTAAACTCACCTCAAAAAAGAAGGGCAATTTTTCATTGGCTAAAGAAACAAATTGTAATATAATTTGTCTACAAGAAACACATATTAAGGAACAAGATGTTAAGTACTTAAAAAACAAACAATTAGGAAGAGAATATATAACGTCAACAAAACAAAAGAAAAAAGGAGTAGTAATTTATATTAAGGAGGATTTGGACTCTAAATTAATTTTTCAAGATCAAAATGGAAGATATCTAGCCGTGGAAATTAATGTAAATGGTAAGAAAATATTGATAATAGGCCTGTCCGCACCCAATGGTGCAAAGGACCAGTTTTATAGGGAAATAATAGACACATTGGATCAAGATTTGTATGATCAGATGATAATGGTAGGAGACTTTAATGGAGTTGTGGACTTCCAATTGGACAGGAAGACAAAAGGGGGTAAACAGAAATCTGGGAAGTTACCAAAATGTTTTTTTGAACTAACTGATCAAGAAAAGCTGAAGGATGTATGGAGGAAAGAAAATCCTAAATGTAAAGATTATACATGCTGCTTTGCGAGACATCTATCATTTTCAAGAATTGACATGATTTGGACAACAAAAGAGCTAGCTCTATGGACAAAAAAAGTGGAAATAATGCCAAGAGTGAGTTCAGACCATAATCCAATATTATGGAAAGCTACAATGGGGCAGAAAAAACTGCGATGGAGAATAAACGACGATCTATTGCAAGACCAGGATAATATGGAATATATAAAGGAAGAAACAAAGCAATTCTTTCAAATCAATAATAACAATGAAGTTTCAACACAGATGGTATGGGATGGATATAAGGCAGTAGTAAGAGGAATTTTAATTACATTAAATAACAAGGACAAGAAGAAAAAACAAGAGAAATGGCAAGAGATACAGGAGAAACTACATAAAAAAGAACAAGAATTAAAGAAAAAACCGGGGGAAAAACAATAATACAAGAAATCAAAATACTGCAGGAGCAAATAAGAGCTATTGCAAATAAGGAATTAGAATGGAAATTGAAGACATTACAGCAAAAGGCATTTGAAGGAGCAAATAAGCCAGGAAAGTACATAGCCTGGCAATTGAAAAAAGAGAGAGAGAATAAAATAATTAACAGAATAATTGAAGAAGGAAAAGAACTAAAAGATTATCAAACAATTAAGCGAGCCTTTTATAAATATTATGCGAAATTATTTCAAAGGAAGGCAGTAACTCAGAAGAGTATTGATCAATATCTACAGAGAATAGACTTACCAATGATACCAACGAATATGAAGGAGAGGTTAAATGCTCCAATAACAGAAGAAGAAATTACACAAGCAATAGATGCAGCAAAGATTGATAAAGCACTAGGACCGGATGGGATAACAGCTAAATTTTACAAAGTAATGAAGGAAGACCTTGTGCTAGTATTAAAAACTATAATGAATGATATATTGCAAGGAAAAAGACTTCCAGATACATGGAATGAAGCGAGTATTGCCTTGATACCGAAGGAATCACAGGACTTGACATGTCAATTTCGTTGATAAACAATAATTACAAAATATTTGCAAGAATATTGGCAGATAGGATTAAAATATGGCTAATGGATTTTGTAGGAGAGGATCAGGCTGGATTTCTACCAAATAGACAAGTAAAAGACAATCTGAGGGTGGTTATAAATGCCATTGAGTATTTTGATAAACGTCCAGATAAGGAAGTTGGGCTCTTCTTTGCGGATGCAGAGAAGGCCTTTGACAATTTGAATTGGGACTTCATGTTTGCATCGATGGAGAAGATGGATTTAGCTAAAGAATTTATAAAAGCAGTAAAGTCAATTTATAAAGAACAGAGAGCAACAATTTGTGTTAACAACGACTTGACACAGAAGTTTGAAATAAGAAAAGGAACAAGACAAGGTTGTCCACTATCACCGCTGTTGTTTATTATGGTCTTAGAAATATTATTAAGGCAGATCAGAGAGGATGAGAATATAAAAGGAATCAAAATAAAGGGATCTTCATATAAGTTAAGAGCTTTTGCAGATGACGTGATGTTTATAGTAGAAGATCCACTACAAACTCTGCCAAGATTGCTGGATAGAATTAAAGAATCTGGAGACTTGGCAGGTTTCTATATAAATAAAAAAAGTCTAAAATAATAACCAAAAACATAACAAAGAAGAAGCAACAAGAATTGAGGGAAGTAACAGAATGTGAAGTGGTACACAAAACTAAATATTTGGGAATAGAACTGGCAGCTAAAAATATTGATTTATTTAAAAATAACTGTGGCCCTTTTCGCACTTACGGTTTAAACCGCCATTTATAAGCATTCGCCCCGATCGCAGTGGCTTCGGCATTGCACCTGTTCATTTCACACTGTCCACTGCAATTTCGATTTGGTGTCTGTGCTTCATTTCAAAACCTCGGTGCAATTTTGGGCTTTTGGGGCCTTGCAATTCACGTCACACTTTTTTTTAAAAAATTGAGCATGCATAGTAACGTTGCAATAAGAACATAAGAACATAAGCAAAGCCATGTTGGATCAGGCCAGTGGCCCATCCAGTCCAACATTCTGTCACACACAGTGGCTAGAAATCCAGTGCCATCTAAAGGACTGTCAGTGAGGCCAGGACACCAGAAGCCCTCCCACTGCCTTCCTTCCAGCACCAAGACAACAGAGCACCACCTCCCCACAAAGAGAATACCATCTATCTCCTGTGGCTAATAGCCACTGATGGACCTCTGCTCCATATATTTGTCCAGTCCCCTCTTGAAGCTGGCAATGCTTGTAGCTGCCACCACCTCCTGTGGCAACGAATTCCATGTGTTTATCACCCTTTGTGTAAAGTAGTATTTTCTTCTATCTGTTCTAACCCGACTGCTCAATAATTTCATAGAGTGCCCACGAGTTCTTGTATTGTGAGAAAGGGAGAAAAACACATCTTTCTCGACCTTCTCTAACCCGTGCATTATCTTGTAAACCTCTATCATGTCTCCCCTCAGTCGTCTTTTCTCCAGGCTAAAGAGCCCCAAGCGCCTCAATCTTTCCTCATAGGGAAAGTGTTCCAACCCTTTAATCATTTTAGTTGCCCTTCTCTGTACTTTTTCCAGTGCTATGATATCTTTTTTAAGGTGTGGCGACCAGAACTGTACACAGTACTCCAAATGAGGCCTCACCATCGATTTATACAGAGGCATTATGATACCGGCTGATTTGTTTTCAATCCCTTTCCTAATAACCCCTAGCATAGCATTAGCTTTTTTTATGGCAGTCGCACACTGTGCTGACGTTTTTAGTGAGTTATCTATCATGACTCCAAGATCTCTCTCTTGGTCAGTCTCCGCCAGTTCAGACCCCATCAACTTGTATTTATATTTTGGATTTTTGGTTCCAATGTGCATTACTTTGCACTTGGCTACATTGAACCTCATTTGCCACATGGATGCCCACTCTTCTAGCCTCGACAGATCCCTTTGGAGTGCCTCACAATCCTCTCTGGCTTTCACCACCCTGAACAATTTCGTGTCATCTGCAAATTTAGCCACTTCACTGCTTAATCCCAATTCCAAATCATTAATAAACAAGTTAAAAAGCATTGGACCCAATACCGACCCCTGTGGCACCCCACTGCTCACCACCCTCCACTGTGAGAAGTGCCCGTTTATGCTCACTCTCTGTTTCCTATTAATTAGCCAGTTTTCGATCCACAAGAGGACTTGGCCCTTTATCCCATAGCTACTGAGCTTACTTAGGAGCCTTTGATGAGGAACTTTGTCAAAAGCTTTCTGGAAGTCAAGATAAACAATATCTATCGGGTCTCCCTTGTCCACTTGTTTGTTCACTCCCTCAAAGAACTCTAACAGATTGGTGAGACAAGATCTTCCCTTACAGAACCCATGCTGAGTTTTCCTCATCAGCTTTTGGTCATCAATGTGCCCACTAATTTTATTTTTGATAATAGTTTCCACCAACTTACCCGGTATTGACGTCAGGCTGACTGGCCTGTAATTTCCCGGATCTCCCCTGGAACCTTTTTTAAAGATGGGGACAACATTAGCTACCTTCCAGTCCTCAGGAACAGATGCAGAGTTTAATGACAGATTACATATTTTTGTGAGGAGATCTACAAGTTCACACTTGAGTTCTTTCAGAACTCTTGGATGTATGCCATCTGGGCCCGGTGATTTATCAGTTTTTAAATTATCTAGCAGTCGCATAACCTCCTCTCTCGTCACCTCAATGTGACTCAGGTCTTTCAAAACCCCTCCCAAAGTCAGTGCTTCCGGAGTGGGCATGCACTTCTTATCTTCCACAGTGAAGACAGAAGCAAAGAACGCATTCAGCTTCTCGGCCATTTCCCTATCACCCTTTAGTAATCCTTTTACGCCTTGGTCATCCAAGGGCCCCACGGCCTCCCTAGCTGGTTTCCTACTTCTAATATATTTAAAGAATTGTTTATTGTTTTTCTTTATGTTCTTTGCAATATGCTCCTCATATTCCCTTTTTGCCTGTCTGATCACAGACTTGCACTTTTTTTGCCACAGCTTATGCTCCTTTTTATCAACCTCACTCCGACTAGTTTTCCACTGCCTAAAAGAATCCTTTTTACCTTTTACAGCTTCTATTACATTGCTTGTTAACCATGCTGGCCTTTTCCTAAACCTATTTGTGCCTTTCCTAACCAGCGGTATATATTTAATTTGAGCTTCCAGGATTGTAGTTTTAAATAGTCTCCAAGATTCCCCAAGTGTTTTGACCTTTTTTACTTTCCCTTTCAGTTTCTTCTTCACGTACCCCCTCATCTCAGAAAAGTTACCCCTTTTGAAGTTAAACATGGCTGTGTTGGTCTTATTTGGCAATTTCCTATTTATACATATGTTGTACTCAATAACATTATGGTCACTGTTCCCAAGTGGTGCAATCACATTTACATCTCTCACCAGGTCTTCAGCATTACTGAGGACCAAATCCAGGATCACCTCTCCCCTAGTAGGTTCTGTAACCATCTGTTCCATAGCACAGTCATTGAGACAGTCTAGAAACTCACTTTCTCTCCCCCGATTCGAACACCCATTGGCCCAGTCAATGTGTGGGTAGTTAAAATCACCCATTACAACACAGTTTTTTTGTTTAGCAGCCATCTTTAATCCTGTCATCATTTTATAATCCTCCTCTATTTTCTGATCTGGAGGGCGATAACAAACTCCCACAGTTAAGTTTCCATTTGGGCCCGTAATTTCAACCCATAGCATTTCCAGAAGCGAATCTAATTCAGTTACCTTCTCAATCTTACTGGAATGTATACCTTCTCTGACATATAGAGCCACCCCACCACCAACCCTTCCCTCCCTATCCTTCCGATATAATTTATATCCAGGAATCACCGTGTCCCACTGATTTTCCTCATCCCACCAAGTTTCTGATATGCCCACAATGTCTATGGATTCGCCCAACACTAAACATTCCAGCTCCCCAATTTTACCTCGGACACTTCTAGCATTTGTATATAAACACCTGTAACTTCCCCGGCACACTTTGCCTCGAGACGTAGTTAGGTCATCTGCACTGTTTGTCTCCATCTCAGTTGACAACTCTAATCTATCTCCCTGTAGAAGTGTTATACCTAGCCCTTCATCTCTCTGAGATGAACCATCCTGAACCAGAGACACTTTCTCTCTTGTCGGCTTTCCCCTAGCATTTAGTTTAAAAACTGCTCTGCCACCTTTTTGATTTTAAGTGCCAGCAGCCGGGTTCCTTCTCGGGACAAGTGGAGACCGTCTCTCTTGTACAGCTCCCGCTTGTCCCAAAAAGAATCCCAGTGCCTAACAAACTTGAACCCTTCCTCCCTACACCATCGTCTCATCCACGCATTGAGACTCCTGATCTGCGTTTGTCTCTCTGGCCCTGCGCGTGGAACAGGTAGCACTTCTGAGAAGGCTACCTTGGAGGTCCTGGCCTTGAGTCTCCTGCCTAACAGCCTAAATTTTTGTTCCAAGACCTCACGACTGCATTTCCCAACATCGTTGGTTCCAACATGGACCACGACCGCTGACTCTTCCCCAGCACTATCTACCAGCCTATCTATAACACGCGTAATGTCCGCTACCTTCGCACCAGGCAGGCAAGTCACCATACGGTCAGAACGCGGTTGTGCCACCCAGCTATCTACTTGTCTAAGGATCGAATCACCAACTACCAAGAGCCTCCCTCCCCCCCCACCCAGGGATGGTTCCTTGATGCGAAAGGAAACCTGCTCACCAACTGAAGAAGAGGTCCCTTCTGAGGGCACGTTCCCCTTATCCTCAATACGGTGCCCTGATTCCACAAGATCCTCATTCTCCTTGACAACAAGAACGCTGCCATTTTTAGAGTGGGACACATCTGTCCTGTCCCTGAGAATCTTGTCCTCGTGCCTATCTAACTGTCTCCGCTTCTCCAGGTCAGCCACCTTGGCCTCAAGGGTACGTACTCGTTCCCTGAGAACCAGGAGCTCCTTGCAGCGAGCACACATCCAGGACTTCTGACCAGAAGGCAGATAGTCATACATGTGACACTCAGTGCAATACACTGGAAAGCCCCCAACCCCCTGCTGGCATTCTGACTTCATTATTCTGTTTTAGGAATAACACACTAAGAGGAAAGAAAACGGCTATGATCCCCCGGCTAAGAGCCACAGGCCAAGAGCCCTTTAGCTCTCGCCCTTCGGCTCGCGCCAAAGGCTCGCGCCCCTGCCCAGCAGTTGCCTTTTCAATGCAAAAGGTCACTTCCTGCTAAGCACAGGAGGTGAGCACAAAGGGGGTGTGTGGCTTGTACTCCAGCAACCCCCAGCAGCCTTACAAACACACTCACCCTCAAACACAATCAAGCCCAAACACACTCAGCCTCAAAACTACACTCAAATCAACACAAAACTACACACAAAAAGCCCCAAAGCTAGAGAGGACCACCCTTAGCTTCTCAGCTTAACCCACCACAGCCAAGAAAGGCAAAAAGCCCTTACCTCCTCTAGCAGCTGCAGACCATGTGCTCCTGAGCCCAGGTGACTCTGCTCTGCCCTGCCCCTGCCCAGCAGTTGCCTTTTCAATGCAAAAGGTCACTTCCTGCTAATGTTGGAACCCTTCCCCCCTTTTTGCTGATTGGGCTGTCCCCTGCCCACTGGAGAGGCAATTGGTGGCAGAGTTCTGGGGGAAAATATGTACCACTCTCATTTTTTTAAATCAAGCCAGGAAAGGGTTAAAATGCTGCCGATTCATCTCCTCCCAGGAAGCAGAAGCTTGTTTCCAAAGGGCTGTGCAAAATGCTTGGGTTTTTTCCCCTTCTTTGGCAACGTCTGAAACATGCCTGGGAGGGAGGGAAAAGCAGCCATTTAATCCTTTCCTGGCTTTTAAAGCCAGGAAGAAAGTGCAGGAACATTACAACGTTGCAACCCATTCTTGTCTTTTTTTTAAAAAAAAGAATGTGTGTGCATACCCTAAGGGAGGAAGGAGAAAGCAGCTATTTAACACTTTCCTTGCTTTTAAAGCTAGCAGGGAATTAGCAGCAAGTTTAGGAATCATTCCTGGCTTTTGAAAAAAAATAAAACAGCATGCATACCAGGAAGAAGGAAACCAACGAAGAAGCAGCCTTATGACCCTCAGCTCGCTTTACTAAAAAACATGGTGGACAAGGAGTTCAGAGAGCTGAGGAGGGTGGGAGTAGTTAATTCTGCACAAACCAATCAGTTCCCAGGGAAAAGGAGAGGGGGGGAGAGAAGCAAAAAGGGGGCAAAAGTGTTCACATTAGCAAAATGCGGGCCAGCTGCCAGTCAGCAGCGAACTTAAAAAAACATCGGGGTATGTCCGCAGGGGGGAAAATCGGGGATACAGCGGACAAAAAGCGGGACTGCATCCCATGACTGCTTTTAAGTGTGAAAACCTTGCAAACATGGGATGTGGAACAGGTACAAACGCGCTCTAAAAACCGAGTGCGAAATGTACCTATGAAAAGCTCTGGACGCAAATTGAAAGGGATATGATAAAATGGAACAAATTAAACTTATCGTGGTTAGGTCAGATTGCCACAGTTAAAATGAATGTGTTGCCTAGAATTATTTTCCTAATGCAAACAATACCAATTGTTAAAGACAAAAAACAATTTGAAAAATGGCAGAGGAAAATATCCGAATTTGTGTGGGCAGGAAAGAAACCTAGAGTAAAAATGAAAGTACTTTGTGATGCTAAGGAAAGAGGTGGAATGCAGTTACCTGATCTTCAACTATACCATGAGGCAATATGTTTAGTATGGCTAAAAGAATGGGTGTCTTTATCCAATCATAAACTGTTAATATTGGAAGGCTACAATAAACTTTTTGGATGGCATGCATATTTGTGGTATGATAAACACAAAATGGACGCAATGTTCCAGCACCACTATTTGAGAAGAACTTTGTTTTTAACCCGGCTGAAATATAAAAAGTACATTGATCAGGAGAAGCCACTGTGGATTGTACCAGCTGAAGTGATTAACCCGAACTTGGAATACAAAGGAAAAGAATGGCTTACCTTTAAAGATTTAACAGAAACAGAAGATAAGGAGCTAAAACTCAAACCAAATGAGGAATTGCCATTCAAATACGGCTGGCTACAATATCGACAGATTAAGGATTTATTTGACTCAGATCAAAGGAAGACAGGTTTTAGAATTAAAAATTCAGAGTTAGAAGAACTTTTGTTAGGGGATAACAATAAAGCAATCTCTAAAACGTATAAACTGTTATTAAAGTGGTTTACAGAATGAGGCAGTCAAGGTTCAAATGATAAAGTGGGCGATAAATTGTAATAATGAAATAACGATGGAGGCATGGGAGCAATTGTGGAAAAATACCTTAAAAATTTCAACATGTACCAGTATTAAAGAGAATGGCTATAAAATGTTATATAGATGGTATTTAACGCCAAAAAAATTAGCCATAGCTAATAAACAGCTGTCTAACAAGTGTTGGAAGTGTAAGGAGCATGAAGGTTCTCTATTTCATATGTGGTGGACTTGTGGCAAGGCTAGAGACTTTTGGGCTAGAATATGTGCTGAGATGTCTTTAATACTCCAGTATAATGTCGTTAAAAATCCAGAAATGTTGTTGTTATCTTTACATTTGGAAGACGTTAATAGAAATGATAGGATATTATTGTACTATATGATAACAGTGGCAAGAATATTATATGCACAATACTGGAAGAGAGAAGAAACACCTGAAATTGAAGAATGGATACGAAAACTGTTGTACGTGGCTGAAATGGACAAATTAATGAGAAAACTGAGAGACCAAGATCCAAAGGGATTTTTCGAAGATTGGAAGAAAATGAGAAAGTACTTAGAAAGAAAATGGGATGTTAAAGGACAATTGTGGTCTTTTGAAGTATATTAAATAAGATAAGATATACTTTAGATCTTTACCAGTAGTAACAGACTAATAATTATAGTGTAGAAATATGATCAGAAAACGGGGGGTTGGAGTGCTGTTGGAAGTCAACATTGAAAAGGGGAAGGGGAGGGGGTGGGGAACATATACTTATGGGAACTGAAAAGAAATGTAGTTGCTTTTGATTGTATGTTAACCCATCCAATAAAATTTCATTTAAAAAAAATCTGCTGCATGACCTGGATAGACCAGGAGAGCCTGATCTCATCAGATCTCAGAAGCTAAGCAGGGTCGGCCTTGGTTAATAATTGGATGGGAGACCTTCAATGAAGACCAGGGTTGCAGAGGCAGGCAACGATAAACCACCTCTGTTAGTCTCTTGCCATGAAAAACCCAACCAGGAGTCGACATAAGTCAACTATGACTTGAGGACAGGATTTCATTCATTCAGGTCAATATGGCAATGTAATGATTCCAAGTAAATGTGTGCATGTGTCTTTAAATGCTTGGTTTGAGCTAGGTGAAGAGTGGGGGTGAGAGAGGGAAGAGTGAGTGATGTGATTGGTTGATGACAGAGAGTGGGCGGAGTGAAGGCAGTTTTCAGTTACTGAGGGAGAGAAAAAGATTCAGTTAGGGCAAGAGAGGCGAGCTGTGTGCAGCCCGAGTGTGTTCATGTATTTGTGAGGGAAAGGCAACCTGAGTGGAAGCCTGAACTGAGTGTGTCTGTGAGACTATATATTCATTCTATTTGAAGCAGGCAAACTGTGTGTGCGCCTGAGAGAGAAAGAATTGAGAGTGAAAAGAAAACAGGCTAGCTGTGTGCTGTCTGAGGAGTTCTCTGTGAGAGAAATATAGAGCCTAGAGAAAGAGGCTAACTGTGTGTGAAGCCTTACAAGAGATCTGTGTGAATGAGTTTGGATGAAGCAACTAGAAGAACTAAGAACTACTTTTATGTAACCAATACGCTTCTTAAAAAATTAACTTTTATTTTGTTTTGTTATATCCCAGAGTAGCAGGAATTGTTATCTCCCATTCCTATCCTCAGGGCCACATAGAACCACGAAGGAGCCTGACGCATAAACACGTTACCAAAGGGAAAACTTAAATAAAATATATTGGAATTTAATATTCCTGGTGGCAGCTAACTACCCAGAGGGTGTGAACGGAAAGATTAAAGCAAAATCCACCCTAAAGAAAGTGAAGATCATAACAGGCAATATGAAAACAACAATTTAAGTAAGGATAGAAAATAAGGCCAGGAGGGGGAAAGGGAAAGTGGAGGAAAGAGTGGTTTGATGACAACAATGACTGTCCAATCCTGTGCAAAGGGAGGAATAAGAATGGAGAACTCGGAATTAGAGGAAGTAATTTTAAAAGAAGACAAAAAGGAAATTTCTAAGGTCTACAAGGTGTTGTTAAAATGGTACACTGTAGATGAGACAGTTAAAGTGCAAATGGTGAAGTGGGCTATAAACTTTAATAAAGAAATAACAATGGAGGCGTGGGAATACTTGTGGAAAAATACGTTGAAGATCACGACATGCACCAATATTAAAGAGAATGTCTATAAAATGATTTATCGTTGGTATTTGACACCAAAGAAAATTGCGCTAGGGAATTTGAATATGTCTAACAAATGCTGGAAATGTAAAAAGCATGAGGGATCTTTGTATCACATGTGGTGGACTTGTGAGGTAGCTAGGCAGTACTGGGGAGAAATAATAAGAGTAATAAGTGAAATTTTACAATTTCAAGTTAATAAGAACCCAGAACTCCTGCTACTGAATTTGGGAATGGAGGATATTCCAGCACAATACAGGACATTGCTATTTTATATGACAGCAGCGGCCAGACTTTTGTACGCGCAGAAGTAGAAAGTACAAGAAGTGCCAACTATTGAGGATTGGATTTACAAATTGCTGTACATGGCAGAGATGGACAAAATGACAAGAAAATTGAGAGACCTTGATCCAGGACAGTTTAACACGGATTGGGAGAAGCTGAAACAGTACTTGGTGAAAAAATGGGAGGTGGGAGGAGAACTGTGGCAGTTTGAAAATTACTGAAATACAACAAAAGAAGAGAGAAGTGACTATACCGGGGGGTGGAGAGTCAATTGAAAAATTTCTAAGCAATTATTTTATTTGACTACTATATAGAGTATTAAGTAATAGTGGTGTTATTATGAGATCTATAAGGACAGAAACTAATTAATTTCATTGCTGGCAGATAATGGTATAATGGAGAATTTATAAAATTAAAATGAATGAATATAAGAAAGGGGGGGAAAATATACAGTAGCATACAGAATATGGGTCAAATTGATTGACTTATGCTGAATGTGTATATGGGTTAAAGTGACTGACTATTTCTGACAGAGTTGCAAAATGGAGAAATTAGATAATTAAAACAGTACGAAGATAAGATATATAGAAGGAAGCAAAGAGTAATATATGGAGTATGGGTTAAATTGATTGACTTATATTGAATGCATGTAATGTTTATAATGTACTTAAAGTTATGTATAACGAGGGACAAATTGTTTGTCCCATATAGACGAGACCAGAATGAGTAAGATAGAGTATAGGCTACTAAAATGATTATTGAAGAATATATGCCAGAAATGTATTATCTAGTTGTTAAGTTAAACGGGAAGAGAAATAGAGATAGCACTGTGATATAATAGATAAGCTTAGAAGAGAGTGAAAGTATATGTTTAATAGGTACAATAAGTTTGAAATGAGTAGGGGAAAATAGATAAGGGGTTGGAAAACTGTTGGAAGTCAACAAAAGGGGGGGAAAGGGAGGGGGTTAGAATTGGAATATTTAAAGGAAATTGATTGTAATGGATATTAAAATATTTCTAATCCAATAAAAAAAAAAATTTAAAAAAAACAATGACTGTCCAATCATTGGCAAGTGGGTTAGAAGTGGATGGGAATGGATGGGACAAGCAAAACTGAAAGAAAATTACATGTAAGGGGGGGGAAATGACTAAAAAATCTGCTTCCTGAAAAAGATAGGGGTAAAAGTGGACTAAAAAAAAACCTGGGGAAAAACAGGGAAAACCCAAAAAACCAAAGCAAAAACTAAAGGCAAAAAAAAATGCATCCAGAAATCTGGGGATAGATCGAAGCAGTATTGGGCCAGAACTGATGGGGGGAAACTCATGCAAATAACCCCCAAAAGAGCAAAGGGAAAAAACTGAGGCGTTTTCTCCTAAAGGAGTAGAAAATTTCTGAAGACGTTTGAGAGGGGAAAGGCTTATGTTGGCAAAACAGTAGCCATCTTCTGGCATGGGTCTTTGATCCTGAATGTTTATGGAACTACTCCTCGTGTGACTGTGAGGAAAAGTGCTTCTCAGGATTTGTGAAGACTTCATCAAGTGTTCAATATGACCTGGAACGAGCACTGCGGTTGCAGTTGCCCAGAGAGAACTGTGTCCGAGGCCCAGGGGGGGGAGGAAGACTTAATTTGGATTGTAATCTGTATTTTGCAAGGTCAACCACTCCATCAATATCTTACAAAGTTTTAATTTTTTAATAATAGCAGTATGAAGAGAAAGCATTATTTGTAGTGTAGTGTTGTTATATGTTGCTGGGTTTTTTTCTTTCCTTCCCCTGCCCCCCTTCTTTCCCTCTGTGTTGTTAGTTGATGTAGGTAATAAAAAAATAAAAAAACTTTTTTAAAAAAAGTGTTCAATATGACCTGTCTGCAGTTTATGAAACTTCTTTCTCTTTTTACACTGACTTTGAGATTGCTCAGTATGTTGCTATTGTTTAAAATTCCCAGTTCTAAACCTACCGTTTTCCACACCTTTAAATAAAAGCTATTTGTTTAAGTGCAATTCAGGTTTTAAATGTGGCGTCTGCAATTATGTGACAGCTAACCTTGCCCTTTTAAGGCTAAAAGAGTTACACATTATTTAACTTAAATTTGTATTGTTGTACCAAAGTTTCTGCTACCAATTCCACTAACAAAAAGTCGGGATTGCTTTAGTTTCTTTGAGCATTTCTGCTATTCACTATGATTTTTAGCAATAAATGAAGTTGGAATAGTTAAATTGGCCACCTCATTTTTTTCTCATTAAGCCTGGCCCATTTGCTGGACAAACAGAATATTTGTCACAGGTCCTAGGGCTCCTATGGGTGCATATCACAATGCTGCCTTGCACTCCAGGTGTTCCCCAGCACTAACAGAGCATATATAGCATGAAACTAATCACTGTCTTAGCTTCCCTCACTTACCCACATTTACTCATGAATTAGCATATAATGCCAACAGCTGCAACAACAGCGGGGGGGGGGGGGCTGGGGCTGGGGGAGAAGAAGTATGGTTTGTTTTAGAAATTGCTAGACAGCAAGATAACATTCTGCCAACCACAAGTTTTTATTGTAAGCCAGAGTCAAGCAGAAGGCAGGGCTATATATTTTTAAATAAATATATAAAATAAATAAATAAAAATATATTCCCCTTTCCTCCTCCAAAGTAGCAAAATGTCAGCCTCCTACCATGTGACGGAGCCAACAGCAGTAACAGAGACAGTAAAGATAAGGCAGAATTAAAAGGGAAGAATTTTAGGGAGGGTGAATACAAAGGATGGAGAGTTGAATTGCAGCAATGGGAAAAGGAGGGACTGGAATTGGGGTTGCAGGACAGAAAAGGGAACCTCCCTCCCCCACAGACATGCATAAAGTTTTTTCAGCCTCATGATTCCTAGAACTGCTCTCTGCCCAGTATGAGGAAACATACAGGTAACATGGCAAATTTGTATGTTTCCCCCAAGAAGGCAAACAGCAGAGATCATTTGAGGGGTAGAAAAACAGCACATGGAGAAAGGGTAAGTACCACCTCATTCTTCTTGTGCCACAGCCCGAACTAGGGCCTCTGCAGCTGCTATTTACCAATTAAAGACACTTGAGAGATCCATCTTCCAGCATCTTCTCTAGTTTGGCCCTATACTCTGCTCAGTGTCCCCTGGAACTACTACTCTTTAAGTCCATTGATTAAAATGAGCTTTGACTGGAGTAACTCTGCACAGGACCATGCTGTCAATCTACTTATGCCAGTTACATTTCTGGGTAGAGAGTGAACTAGAAAAATGTGTCTTTAATTTATTTCAAAGACAGCTTTGTTGGATATATATATATATCTATTCCAAGCCAAAGTATACAATGTCTGATCATTTTGTTGGAGCCCAAAATGCTGTTAACAATATTCTTAATGATTGTATCACACTAAATAAAGAAAGAAAATTACTAGTATTCTGGGAAAACCTATTGGTTTATGCACTTCCCTCCTCTGAGGGACTGTTTAATAAGTTATGCTTGTCTTGTTCTATCATCTGAGTGACAAATTTTCGGTCCCATCAGCATCCCCTTATTCTGTCAAAACACCTGGTGCATGATTCAGTGTAAGACTCATCAGGCAGATAAAGGGCAGTATGACAGCACTGACAGCAAACAATTTAAAAAGCAAGCATAGTTAGAGTGCTCCAGCTCTACTATTTGAATTTTTAATTTCACCAAAAGAGCACACTGCAAATTAAGAGTCTGACACACAGTCCATTTGGAACCAGAAGTAGGTTTACTAAAATATGTAATTTTCTCTTAGCGGCTCAATAGTGTTTGCATATAATTAGGATAAGACAACAGAGCAGCAGTCAATTCAGTAAGGACAATAAATCAGATAGGTCCAAAAATCAGCCATTTAATCCAATAAAAATCTGAATCCCAGATTTTCTGTTCCTAAATGTTATCAACATACAAAACATAGTTTCACCATGATATTATATATTCAAAGCACTTCTGCAGTGTCATCAATAACAGCATGTGGTAGAATCTCTGCAATTTAAGTCTTATCCACTATTAATGTTATCTACAATGCAATCCTATGAAGAATTACTCCAACAAATAAGATTAGATTGGCACAACTATGCATAGGATTATACTGCTAAATATTTGGAGGAAGGAATGAGATGTGGAATGACAATTTATGTTCACAAAATCATTGAACAAACACACTCTAGAGTCTCTTTTAAATACCTTTGCTCATACACAGGGCCAGCACCACCATTGAGGCGGTGAGGCGGCCACCGTGGGCGCTGGGGTGCCAGAGGGGCTGCCAGGGGCGGAGGCATATGCCATGGAGCTGGCGTGCCTGTCCTGCAGCTGCTTCAAGCCGGCCAGCCCCACGCTGCCGCCACCACACACCCCCGGCCAGGTGCAGCAGCTGCAGGCCAGGCATGGCAGGTGGCCGGGGCGGCATGCGGAGCATGGGCAATCTCGGCGCGCCACCCCCACCACCCACCGGCCAATGGGCCCAGTTTTGCTGTGTGATGACATCATCACGCAGGATGGGGTGCGCACGTGGGGCTGGCCACAGGCGCCAGAAACCCTGGTGCCAGCAGTGCTCACACATGGCATAGTCCACAGAAAAAAATCCCACTACAGTAATATTTGTGAAATCATTACATGTGGCTTCACTTTTATCTCCCTTGAAATATACACACACACTCTTCTAAAGAAGAATTCTAAAGAATATTTACACTGCCATCCTAGGCAGTCATACCATTCTAAGTATACTATATTATTATTCCATATTTAATAGGACAGACTAATTATACTGAAAATCATTTGGGGGGCTGAGCTTTGGAAAGCCCTGTGCAAAGTCCCTCTTCCTCACTGATTTTGTATCAGGGATATTGAGCTCAATATTCATTTTTTATACTGTTCTCAACTTTCCCAGCCTGCTGTAGTGTTTCTTGCTCCCTACTCAGACATATAGTCACAAGATCATTTAACACACATTAGTTACTCTAATCTTAGACAGATTTTCTCTCAGATAGAACCAAACTTTCCAAAACTTTATCCACTATTTACAAGCTCATGAATAGAGCAGTGTCATTGGATTGATTCATATGTGATACACAAATCTTAGTTTGTTCATGACAGGAATTAACCTGGTAAATTCATAGGTTTGTACATCCTGATTCCACAGGTGGCGGTGTGGTACACTAAAAATGAAGCACTAGGGAGGTGCAACAAGTTAACAAGGGGTTACAACCCTACTTTGAATGTCTTTGGAGATACAATAAGGAAGAAGGAAGTTTGGAGTGTTTGAGTCCCAAACATAATCAACAACACAAGAAGGGTCCAGTAGAGATAGCCTCAGTAGAGATTCTTACCCACTTAGAGGTGCAAGATATGGTAGTCAAGAAGTAGCAGTTTCCACTCAGAAAATCCATACTACTGCTATAGTGCAGGGAAAGGGACTGACCAAAACTGCCACAATCACTAGCAGGAGTGAAAACAGGAAATTTATACCACAACAACAAAAACAGTGAAGTAGGCGTGATGGAACCAAATGAACCTTATGCTGCTAGCAGAACAATCTGTGTAGCAAAAACCAGGAAGGGGGTAAAACATAAAAACAGATTACCTTGCCAGTGGATTTGCAAGGCATTACCCAATGATGGGAATCCCTAGCAGCAAAGGAGCAATCAAACTGGGAGGCCATGGACCGTAACAGTGTGTTGCAAGGCCAAATATCCCATACCTCCAATCAGAGTATCTAGAAGTTGGTGCCAGTTAGCTGAGGAAACATATCTGCAATGGATTGCAATGACATGGAGCACTGGAAGACCAGAGCACTGAAAGCATGAGAATGGTGCACACATGCTCTGTTTAGGAAAGAAGAAAACAAATTTGGGTATCCCACTGAGTGTTAAACTGAAGACCACATCCTGCCAAGGTGCCACATACAAGCATATAAGAACACAGAACTGCAATTGTGGAAGTGAAAACAATGAACAATCTTAGTAAAATAATAATAATAATAATAATATTTGATTTATATACCGCCCTTCAGGATGACTTAACACCCACTCAGAGCGGTTTACAAAGTATGCTATTATTATCCCCACAACAAAACACCCAGTGAGGTGGGTGGGGCTGAGAGAGCTCCAGAGAGCCGTGACTAGCCCAAGGTCACCCAGCTGTCTTCAAGTGGAGGAGTGAGGAATCAAACCTGGTTCTCCAGATTAGAGTCCCGTGCTCTTAACCACTACACCAAAATGGCTCTCAAAATGTGGATCAACTAAGACTGAAAAGGCAAAAGAAACAATTTTTCAACTAGTAAGACAAATAGGAGATTGCCCAGCAAAGAGCATTAACAGATGAGAGGAAAAAAAACTATGTTGCAGCCTCCAAATATCCAAGGTGCTGGAATTCTGCCACTAGTAGTCTGCACCCCCAACAGCAGAGAATAAACATATGTGTGAATAAGAAAGCTGAGCACAACTGTAAAGACTACAATACACAAAATTAGATGATCTGGACCTAAAATAGGCTTTTCCATCTGTCCTCCTTAAAAAATAAGGAGCACTCAAAAATAATACCCTTTCTTCAGTATCAGGGGAGTACTGAACTGAATTGTTCAATTAATGGGAGAACAGGCAACCTCCCCTGAGAGGAGAGGGGAGGGATTTAGAGCTCATAAAGCAACACAAATGTGAAAAAGAATTGTAGGGAAACTGTGAATGGTGGACAAGGCAGCAGACCACGGAATGCTTACTTTCTCTTCCAGAGTAAATCATCAATGAGGATCGACAAATGAATTTAAAGGATTCAACAGCAAAACTTGTTCCTCCCCACAAAGTGTTGCCTATCTGGATTAAAGAATTCAGGGTCTCTGAGTAACAGCCACTACCTTTATTTTAAAGTCCTAAGGCAGTCCAGCTCCAGATTAAAGGAACAGTCGTGACATATGCTACACTTATAGGCTGTGAAACATACAGCTGTCTGAAGGAGTTAGCTGAACTCACAAAAGCTCATAGCAAACAAATGTCAGTCTTTAGGGAGCCATTGGGCTTTTATCTTATTCTACAAAAGATGCAATCTGGTATTGGAGATGTTCAGTGGCCTCAATTTATTACACTTTAGCCAATACTCTTTATGTCCCAGGATGGGGTTAAAATGTGTTTCATGCTCCCTTCAAAGGGGATGGTAAAAGCCAGGGACCTGGCTTCAAGAAAAAAGAAAGAGAAAGCAAAACAGGTAAATGAAATTATAGTCAAAATTCAATATTTGGAAAGACAGCATAAAAAATTTATCAAGAAGACGTTAGCAGAAATTAAGCAATTAAGAAATCAACTGTATTTGTTGCAAACTGAAGAAATGCAGAAGAAATTAAGTTTCATGAAGCAGAAACATTTTGAATATGCAAATAAACCAGGTCATTTTTTGGCCCATTGTTTAAGGAAAGAATCTGAAGAATGATAATAGGAATTTACAAAATGGATGGACTCACATATATGGAAGAAGAAACACATCAACAGTTTACCTCCTTTTTCACAACTATATAGAAAAGAAAACCTAACAGAACAAGGAATGGAAGATTACATTCGATTTGTAATTGAAGCAATGAAATGGGTGGGTGGGGGAAGCCACAAGATCGTATTTATGTTTCTAAATGCTGAAAAAGTATTTGATAATCTTTAATTTAATTTAATTTAATTTATTCAATTTATAGTCCGCCCTCCCCACACCAGTGGGCTTAGGGCGGATCACAACAAAGCTTAAAAACACACTATACAATTAATCAACATTACCATTAAAAACATAAAATAATGCATATCATTCATTTAAAAATATACTTTCCTGGACTTTTTTACAAAAATATCAGAAAATTTAAATTGCGGCTCTAGATTTGAGAAATGGATACAAGGAATTTATACAAAACAAAAAGCTAAAATGTTAATTAAAGAAACATTAGCAGAAGGATTCCAAATTGAAAAGGAGACCAGACAAGATTGTCCACTATCAACACAATTGTTTATTTTAGCAATGGAAATTTTTTGCTTCAAAAATAAGACAAGATTCTAAAATTAAAGGCTTGAAAGTAGACAATGAAGAATTCAAATTGAAATACTACATGGATAGTGTTGTCTTCACAATTCTGAAACTACACGTGACATTAAAGCATGTATGGAACATTTTTGTAGGATTTGAAACCTTTTTAGGATTTAAAGTTAACAGGGGGGAAAAAATTAATAAAGCAAGAAAAGAACTGAGGAAATGTCGGGATGTGAAATAGTAGCAAATTCAGTGAACTATTTGGGCATAAATTTGACAGGATAAAAAGAAACATTATTTAGAAACAACTATGAAGCATTTTGGAGGAGAATTCAAAAAGATCTTGAAAGATAGTCTAAATTAAAATTTCTTACAATCAAAATGACTATTTTACTGAAAAATTTTTATTTCAATTCTTACCAATTAGTGTAAAGATAAGACATTGGAAAGTTGGCAAGGACAGATATGATAAACTTTCAAGGGAAGATAAAATCGTGGTAAGAAATCAGTGATGAAGATAAGAGAATGGCCTCCAGATTAAAGGAAGCTCTTAATGATTACAGAGACCAATTGAGGGACATCACTGATTTTGAGAAGATAATTATTCAGCAGAAGAATCCTATTTTGGGCCAAATCTATAAACTTTTACTCCAATATGATACAGAAACAGAACAAGTTAAAACCTACATGCTGAAATGGATGCAAAATCTGGATGAAGAAATAACATTTCAACAGTGGGAAAATGTATGGACTAAGGACGTAAAATTTACAGCAAATCAAACACTGAGAGAAAATTGGTATAAGATGCTTTTTCGATGGGGGGTATCACCCCAAAAGATATTGAAAAAATGGATAAAAAGTATATAGGGAAATGCTGGATGTGTAAGGAAGCAGATGGCACTTTTTTCCATAGGTGGTGGACATGCAAAAAAACCATTTTTTTTTGAAAGATATACATACTGAGATCCAGAAGATCTTAAAAATGGATTTTGCTATGAAACCTGAGACCATGCTGCTGGGAAGAATATCAAAAAATGTTGACAGAACACCACATGAATTACTCAGGTATCTGCTGGCTGCAGCTAGAGTAGTAATGGCAATCAAATGGAAAAAAGAACAATGTATAACCAGAGAAAATTGGAAAGATAAAATGTCAGAATATGCAGTAAAGGCAAAACTGATGAGTTATATGAACAGAAGACTGATTAAAGAATTTGAAGAGAAATGGGGAAATTATTTTTCTTATAACAGATAGAAACTGGAAAGAAACAAATGAGTAAGACAAATTAGCCCTGTAAATTTGATTGTGATTATGAGTTCTGATTATCAGAACTTTTGTTGTTGTTGTTGTTGTTATGCTTTACATTTTTGATATCGAGGATGAATAAACATGTTGTTTGTTTGTTTGTTTGTTTGTTTGTTTGTTTGTTTGTTTGTTTGTTTATTATATTTTTAGCCTGCCCTCCTCGCAAGTGGGCTCACGGTGTGGTACAACATTGATCAAAATACAACATAAAAACAATAATCACATCATAAAAACAGCAATAAATAAAACCATTCCAAGACGGGGCAGTCCTGCACTCCTGCCCATCAACAAACAAAAAGAGGAGGTAGTAGCGGACAGAATACTGTACCCCTTTCTGGGCAGCCAGCAGTGGACTCTCCATAACCCCTCATAGAGGGAGACTGGTGGAAGGACCAGCACAGATGGACTCAAATTAGCCTCCACCATATGCCTGACGGAACATCTCTGTCTTACAGGCCAGCCTAAATGATACAAGATCCTGGCAGGCCCGAGTGTCCTCAGACAGAGAGTTCCACAAGGTTGGGGCCAGAACCAAAAAGGTCAGCCGAGCCTCCCTAGGGCCAGGGACCACCTGTAGATGTTTTCCAGTTGAACAAAGCGCCCTCTGGGGCACATACGGGGAGAGACGTTCCCTTAGGTATGCTGGTCCCAGTCCGTTTAGGGCTTTATAGGTCAGAACCAACACCTTGTACTGGATTCAGAATTCTGCAGGGAGCCAGTGAAGCTGCTACAAGATAGGCGTAATGTGTGTCCTACACAAAGCTCCAGTCAGGACACACGCAGCAGCATTCTGGACCTGTTGAAGTCTCCGGATCAAGCCCAAGGGCAGCCCTGCATAGAGCGAGTTACAGTAGTCCAGCCTGGAGGTGACCATTGCATAGATCGCTGTCGTTACGTCCTGGGCTGAGAGGTAGGGCACCAATTGTCGGGCCTGCCGAAGGTGGAAAAAGGCCACCCGAGCCACAGCCACGATCTGGCCCTCCATAGACAAGGAGGAGTCCAAAATCATGCCCAAACTCCTAACCGATGGTACGGGCACAAGCGATGCCCCCTCAAAGGTCAGGAGAAGGATCCCCACCTCTGACAGCCCACAGCCCAAGTACAGGATCTCCATCTTCACGGGATTCAACTTCAGCCTGCTCTGTTCTACCCACCCAGACACGGCCTCCAGAGCTTTCAACAGGGTGTCAGGGGCAGAGTCAGGTGGGCCGCCCATAAACAGATACAACTGGGTGTCATCTGCATATTGATAACAACCCAGTCCAAAACCCCGCACCAACTGGGCAAGGGGGCTGTAAAGAGTGGGCAAACCCTCTGGGCCTGGTTCTGGTGCTGATAACAGCCACACAGTACCCCAGAAGCTCTCCCAGAGTAGTATGCCCCGCCTGTTTATACCAGACTCACCGGTTTCAGGGTTCTTAGCTGGAAGCCCTTGTGCACAGCAGGCAGACACTCAAGACACAGGAAGGATAATTATTTATTAGCTCAAGAGAACAGTCAAAATAACAATACTCACTCTTGAGGCAAAGCAATGGCAATAAAAAAAGAAGCTTGACCTAATCTTAGCTAAAACAAAGCCCACTAGACAAATAGGTACCCAACCTCCATGCTCCTGTGATTCAGCTTCCTCCTTCTTTTCGATCCACCCAGCCTTTTCTTAAGCCTGGGGGAGGAGCCGCCTATTCAAGGACAACCACCAGGTGCACTTAATTAGCCACTTATTCACTGTTCTAGACAGGGGTGCATATAAAGATTAAACAACAGGGGAGAGAGTATCACCCCCTGTGGGACGCCGCACTCCAAAGGATGGCGTGCGGACAGTCTCTCCCCCAGCGCCACCCTCTGTCCCCAACCATGGAGAAAAGAGACAAGCCACTGAAAGGCCGTACCACAAATCCCCACATTGGCGAGGCGGTGGGCCAACAACTCATGTCGACCATGCTGCTGCTGAAAGATTTAACAACATGAGCAGCGCTGACCCATCCCAATCCAGGTGCCTATGGAGATCATCTGCGAGGGCAACCAACACTGTCTCTGTCCCATGACCCGAACAGAACCCGGACTGGTATGGGTCCAGGTCTCTTCCAGGAACACTTGTAGCTGATCCACCACTGCCTGCTCAATCACCTTTCCCAGGAATGGAGGGTTCGATATTGAGCGGTAACTGGACAGGTCAGTGGGGTCCAAAGATGTTTTTTTTCAAACCAAATGGCTTCCTTTAGCGCCCTGGGAAAAACTCCAGAGCTCAATGATGTATTAATAATGACCTCCAATTAGGCCCCCAACCCATCGGCACTGGCTTTCACCAGCCACGACGGGCAGGGGTCCTGGAAGCAAATACTGGGCCTCACCAGCCGCAGGATCCTGTCCATCTCCTCCCAGGAGACCAAGCAAAAGTGATCCAAAAATGGGCCGGAAGATGGCCAAGGGGCCTCCAGTTCCCTTACTGTATCAATCGTGGCCAGCAGATCACGACAGAGGGATGAGATTTTATCTGCAAAAAAGCTCCCAAAAGCCTCACAGCTAATAGCTGAATTTCCAATTTGACGGTCTCCCTGCGATAGGGAGACCAAGGAACGAACTACCTGAAACAATTTTGCCGGGCGTGAGTTTGCAGACGCTATGGAGGCGGCAAAGTATTCCTTCTTTGTCGCCTTTACCACCACCTCATAGGCTTTCATAAACACATAAGATGTTCTCGACTCTTCACCCCGATTCCACCGCCACACTCGTTCAAGCCGTCTCAGTTCTCTCTTCATCAGACGTAGCTCCTCTGTATACCAGGGAGCCAGTCTGACGCGGGGACGGAGAGGGCGACGGGGAGCGATTTTGTCAATGGCTTTCGACAGATGCCAGTCCCCCACCAGCTCATCCAACAAACCTCCAGGGGGCATCGGATCCCACAGAGCATTCTGGAAGCCAATTGGATCCATAAGTCTCCGTGGGCGAGCATAAATCCACTCACCACCCATGCAGGAGGGGGCCAGCACACCCAGACGAGCCCTCAGGACATGGTGGTCCGACCATGGCATCCAGGTCCACCCGAATCCCTGCCCCAAAGATCAAATCCAGCATGTGGCCTGCCTGATGCGTAGGAGCTGAAACAAATTGGGAGAGTCCCAGTGCTGCATGGAAGACACCAGGTCCGTAGCCTGAGAAGAGGCGGCATCCAACAGTCTAGGATGATCTGCCCACCCCAATACTGCCTCTAACAAGCTTGACAGGGTAGCTACTGGTGCGCTAGGCGGTCGGTACACCAAGCAGATAGCCAAACTCTCCTCAGCATCCCACGCCAGGCCAACACAATCAATACCGGGAATCTTTGGAGAAGGGAGGCTATGTATAGTACACATATATATAGTATACATATAGATATGTTTTTCAATTTGATCAATTTAAGATAATTTATAAAATACAATGTATTATAGTCAGTATTGAAATATTGTTAAGAAGTCAGTACAGAAATATTGTTAAGAAACATCTAAGTATAAAGCAGTGATAAGGGTAATAATGAGAGGTTTTTCCCCTAAGATGAGGAGTAGAAGTAGGTTTGAATTTTGTACACATTGTTTATTTGAAAATATATATCATAAATGTTATAAGATTTTTGTACTCTGATAGCCCTTGTAACACATAGGTCTGTTTTTTGCCTTTTCTTTAAATTTTTGTCCTCTTTCCTTTTCTTTTCTATGCCTCCTTTTCTATTTTAAAAATCAAAAATAGATTTTAAAAGGGAGTAAACGGTAAAAGGATCATAATTAGCAGCTTAAAGGAAAAATTGCAGCATGTGAATTCACAAGCTAGCAGCTTACAGCACTCACAGTCTACAGTGACTGAATTAGAAATTAAGTCCTATTTAATATGCAAGCCATCAACAACAATAATGGTGACCACTGGAATGAAGTATAAATTTGCTAAAGGATTGTAATAGGGACCCTGGCAATAGCCAATTTAATGAAAGTTTGTGTGTCAAGGACTTCTTGTCCTGGGACATCCTTTCTGAGTAGACACATAAGATGTCTTTTTATAAGATGGGTGTGGAGTTTATCTAAACCCCATCTTTCAACCCCAGTAAGGACTCAAAGTGGCTGCAACATTTTATACCTTTCCTTCCATCCACACAACAACCCTGCAAAGCAAGCTAAGTTGAGAGAATGCAACAGGCCCAAAGTCACCAGCAAGCCTTTCAGGTAGAATGTAATTTGAATGTGGATTTCCCAGATCCTAGCCCACTATACCAAACTTGTTCTTGTTCTGGGAAAGAGTCTTGGAACCGAGGGCTCTGTCAGGTCACATTTGCAGGTTTTTCCTCTCAGGTGCCTTTAATCAGGCTGGTGCACAGCTGCAGCCTTGGAGGAAGAGCCATTGAGAGAAGGCTTTGACGGGCCACCCCTCTGGACTTAGCCCTTGGTATTCGCCGCAATGGCTCTTCTCCAAACCTGTGTCTTTGCCCCAGCTTGATTGCTTCCCTGGCACCCTTGAATACCAAGGGCTAAGTCCAGAGGGGTGGCCTGTTGGAGACTCCCCACAACAGCTCTTGTCCAAGGCTGTGGCTTTGTACCAGCCTGCTTGCTTCCCTGGCACCCTTGAATACCAAGGGCTAAGTCCAGAGGTGTGGCCTGTCAGAGCGTCGCTGCAATGGCTCTTCTCCAAGCCTGTGTCTTTGCCCCAGCTTGATTGCTTCCCTGGCACCCTTGAATACCAAGGGCTAAGTCCAGAGGGGTGGCCTGTCAGAGCGTCCCCGCAATGGCTCTTCTCCAAGCCTGTGTCTTTGCCCCAGCTTGACTGCTTCCCTGGAACCCTTGAATACCAAGGGCTAAGTCCAGAGGGGTGGCCTGTCAGAGCGTCCCCGCAATGGCTCTTCTCCAAGCCTGTGTCTTTGCCCCAGCTTGATTGCTTCCCTGGCACCCTTGAATACCAAGGGCTAAGTCCAGAGAGTGGCCTGTCAGAGCGTCCCCGCAATGGCTCTTCTCCGAGCCTGTGTCTTTGCCCCAGCTTGATTGCTTCCCTGGCATCCTTGAATACCAGTCCCAATGTGGAACTGCACAGAAGCCATGAAGATGAACTAGAACTTTTAACCAGGATTAAGATGCAGTTAAGAATCACTAAATAAGAGATCTCTGTTAGTGAAGTCATTCACATTGTGATTAACTGAAGTGAGGGTTTTAGTCTTCCATGTCAGCACACCAGATGATTAGGAGAAATTGTACCAGAATACAGGATTTTCAGAGGCTTCAACATTACAAACAAATTTGGCACACAAAGGGTACCCACAGTGAGTCATCCAGACATCTTTCACCAAGACCACTGCTAAAGATAGAAATGAAATATTAAGGGGAAAGAAAAAAAGTGGAAGGCTTGTATGTAGATTAACTTACAATTCTATAAGTGTAGCCTTTTAAAAAGAGCATATATAAGAACGGGAACATACTTGAGGACTTATCCATGTGTAAGATCTAATTTGAAGGATATTTTAGTTCATAACAACACCCGTGAATTAAAGAAATTTACAATCGATATTACCAGGATCCAGCCCCTGCCCTCCCTCCGGCCACTTTCCTTATGGGCATTGTTGCTTTTGTAAAAACACAAAACCAATGAAATACTTCATTAATCCTATAGACAACAAACAAGGAATTCACAACTTGTAATATTGATCATGTGGTGTATGCAATATCATGTGGATGTGGTAAAATCTACATAGATAAGACAAATAGATCTCTTAAGCTACAACAATCTGAATACAGAAGTAACTTATTACATCACAGAATCAGTGCTCATGGTAGAACATTTTATAAAGCATAAACATAAACCCACAGACTTTTTATTTGGGGTCATATTTAAATGTAATAGACAGGATGAGATAACCGTTGAAAAAAGAGGCAGAATGGATTTTAAAGTTGAATACTCTGTACCCTAATGGGTTAAATGAGAACATTTCCAGGCAAATGGTCTTGTAGATAAGAACTGAGACAAGTCAGGGCATCTCACTCTGCTGTAGTGCACATACAGGAAAGATACTAATAGAAATTTGAAGATCAGTAAGATTTTACAATTTTTATTCTAAAACTATCTAAATAAAACATTTTGTGATTATGAAATATGTAGTGTATGTTAATGTTGGTTTAGGTATCTAGATATTAAGTATGTATTATGAATTGTACTTTGTACATGCTCTGTGTAATTGTCCTGTGTTTAATAATATGTTTTATTGTTTTAAGATGATGCACTAATTATCAGTTTATGTTCTGTTTTGATAGATCCTCCTAACAAACATGTCTGAACTGAACCAAGGGTTCATAAAGATGTAAGCAGTATAGCTGGATCCAAGGTCAGTAAAAATTAATGCATGATCTTCTCCTCCTTACCACAGATAGTTAGTGGCTATGTGCTCGCTGTTTATTTCTCTATCTTCCCATCTCAGGCATCTCTCCTCTTGCCCTCATTCCTCTGGAAACCTGACTTGCCCAAATTCCTTTGCTAGGACTCTGGCTTCTTTGGTTCCTTCTCCTTTAGTCTGCCTTACTTCTACTTAGGATCTAAGAACATTAACCAGAATCCGTTCACCTGTACCAACCGTTCTGCAATATTACAGCCACTCAACCAGTCACTGCCAGAGTTTTCTCTAACACCAAAAAACTCTTATTGTATTATAAATACTTGCTTGTAGAGAAGAAAGTAGTTGTGAAGCTAATATTATGTTTCACTTTCTTTGTACATAAGGAAGGACACTAAGAAAGATTCCTCATTTGTCCTCTCATCTATAATGAGTAATCTTTGCAAAATGCTCCAGTGAATGTATGAGTTGCAGAGGAATCACTGAACTGACAAAGCATTTATATGTAAAATTACATTGTTCCAATTATCAGAAACAAAGTGTGATTGCTGCATATATGGAATGGTTCCAGCCATATGAAACCAAGGTCAATAGTATATATTCATTGGAAAACAACTGAAATATCTCCTTAACAGAAAAAGGAATGCTGGACATTTATCATGGAAGTTCTTTCTACCCTGAGGGAGAAAGGGCATCTTAACATGGGTGAGTCCCACCAATTAGTGAAGCAGGTGGGAATCCACCCTTGTTAAGATGCCCTCCCTTGTTAAGATGCCAGTGAGAATGCTTATAAATATGAGATGCACTTTGTGTATTCTGTAAGGCAAGCCATCTGTGTCTAAATATAGTTTGCACAGGTTACATTAAAATCATAGAGCCATCTAGAATACAAATTACAAATTTAAAAAATGAAGATGAAAAAGAAGCTACCATGAAATCAAACAGTCTCAAGGACAACAATGACAAAATATCTGGATCCCATGGCACACAAATTACTTGCATGCATCAGAAAAAGGAAGTAGGAGTCATACTGCAATGTCATCAGAAGAGGTAGCCCAGAACTGCCTTAGTATGATTTCTCAAATTGCAAAAGCATTAACGTGTATGAGCCAGATATAGCAGTAAGCTGACAAAGCTAATGAAAGCTGACTGGATAAACTACAAGAAATAAAGAATTCAGTTTGGATATATGCATCCTTATATAGAAAGAAAGCATTTTAATGTCTTTAGAGCTCATTTACAATGCTTGTTTTTAAAGCATGTGCAAGTTTTTCATAGACCTCCCCAACACATCAAAGCATTTAAAGTTATATTCTACCTCCTTTCTGTCTGACTCTACTGAAATTTAATACCAAAAGATACCCTTGGCACTGTCCTTTGACTCATATTTTTTATGGTTGCCACCTCGACACTGCAGACCCCAAATGTCTGCAGCAGAATGTCCAAAGGATTACCTGATCTTAGCTAGACACTGGATCCTCTTCTGTATGACTCCCTCTTCCCATACTCTGATGGTTCCTTGAAAGGATACACAACTGGTAATATGCTTTTGGGAAGAACAGAGAATTCAAGACAAGATCTTTCTCTTTTGCAGATAACAAACCTAGCTCGGCTGCCTAGATATCTTCGATACATCTTGACAGCATCCACTATGCCCATATGCAGCCTGTATATGAAGCAGAAATCTTTTCACGACACTTTCAGAATGAAATTCTGAATGACAAAAGACACCACTTTTCATTTTCCCAGGTTTAACTGACAGGTAGCTATTTTCCCTCAGGTTCAATGGTGAGCAGCTATTGCCAATCAATACAAAACAGCTTGTCAGCACTTGATCACTTCTGAGTCCCCCTACTGCAGGTTAGCAGACAACTAAGCTATCAGACAAGTTCTCTCCACTTCCTAGGGCACAGCTACCAGCCGATCAGAGCAGATTCCATTCACTCATCCAGTCCCCCTCCTTCTTTTCTCAGAGGCCTGCATTCAAACTCACAGTAACAATAATTTTAAAAAACCCACATTAGCGAACAGAAATAAAATTCAAATTAAATAAATCACATGCAAAACATTACAGTAACGCATCCTGAACTTGTGGAAGGATAGGAATTTTTAATATAAATGAATAAAAAGTAAAATTTTGTTGCAGTTTTAGGAGAGGTATCAGTTTTGTGACAGTACAGTCAATTTCAAAGACATTTCAATTAACAATGTAATAGAGCATATAAATGCAAATTTGCAGAGATTTAAATTAGTAAGAATCCAATAGAGTTGAAAAAATACTAAAACAAAGCATAAGCAATTCTAAGGCTAACATATTAAATAACACAGAAACTATCCTGTATGATCATACTTAAAGCAACAGACAGTACATAGTAGTAAAGTCTATAGTCCCTGTCCCTATACTGATGTATCTCTCTGAGACCACTTCCTTACAGTACAACCCTCTTATCTGAGTAAAAAGCCCTCTTTAAATAATTCAGTTTTGCATAGTTTGTGGAAAGCCAGGAGAGTAGAAGCTTTCCTAACCTCTTCAAGTAGGCCATTCCATAAGGTGGTCCCTTGGTCACTTCTGAGTCCTTACTACAAGTTAGTAGACAACTATGCTATCAAACAAGTTCTCTCCACCTCCTAGGGCACAGCTACCAGCCAATCAGAGCAGTTTGGTATAGTGGTTAAGAGAGCAGGACTCGAATCTGGAGATCCAGGTTTGATTCCCCACTCCTCCACTTGAAGCCAGCTGGGTGACCTTGGGCTAGTCACGGCTCTCTGGAGCTCTCTCAGCCCCACCCACCTCACAGGGTGTTTTGTTGTGGGGATAATAATGGCATACTTTGTAAACCACTCTGAGTGGGCATTAAGTTGTCCTGAAGGGCGGTATATAAATCGAATGTCATCATCATCATCATTATTATTATTGAACTGACAGGTTGCAGAAGTGATAAATATAATTGATATGACTGATTTGTACTTGATGCTATTGTTTTTATAGACTGTGTCTTTATGGATTGATAATTTCAGTATCTTGTTATGCTATTTTTACTTTACAATAAACAGATGGGTTGTTTTTATTTTGTAAATGCACATCTGCAATTTCTGTTTCTTTTCGTAATGTAAGCAAAATATACCGGGTTAGGCTATAATATGATTATTAATTTCAAAATAAATCCCCAACCTCTCAGCCCAAAAGACTTTCAAGGTGGTATATGTTACACTAAAAATATGGCGTCAAAACACTAATTAAAACACAATTTAAAACAATTTACAATACTAAAAATAATAGCTAGCAATAAATCAATAAAACAAGTATAAAGAAAATGGGAAGTATAAAATATCACTATGTACAACGGAGAATTATGTGGGAATGAGACTTCTTTTGAACGCAGCAGGGTATACTTCTGAGTAAACATGCATAGGACCAAGCATGCATTTAATATATCTTAATCTAGCCAATATCATGCCATGAAAATGTTCTAGGAAACCTCACATACTGACTTTTACTGGATTAGACATTTGATAGAGTGATGGACAACTACTAAGTATCTGTCACACTTAAGTTCTTCCTGTGACTTCTTCCACCAATAAGACAAAGAAGTCCATTGATAGAACTTCTTAAATTCCAGTAGAATAACATAGGTATTATCTTGGATCTGAAAGCCTTTTGTCTCTAAAGGGGTACTAAAAGTGAAACTGAAAAGGACTGCAAAGATTCCACTGTTTAAAGATTATATTTCTTTGCAAGACTAGTTCACATGACTACCCAAACAAAAACAGAAAGATGTGTAAAGTATCTAACAGGTTGTGGGTTTGGGATGTTTGCCAAATCTTCTGGAATAAGAATTTCATTATATTTTTCCCGTAGTAGTTTTGACATGTGAATCACTTTTTCTTCTGCTATCATCAGATACCTAATAGTTGTCCAAGACACTTACTGTCAATAGATCCTAATCCTACAGAGCACAGAATAACAGTAGGGTTAGTATGCCCTCTGTAGGAGGGCACAGTTTCACACACTGTGACACTGAGAGATCTCTGTCTTTTGGTGCTACACCTCTGAAGATGCCAGCCACAGCTGCTGGCGAAACGTCAGGAACTACAATGCCAAGACCACGGCGATACAGCCCGGAAAATCCACAACAACCAAAAATTAAATTGTTTCACACAACACTTTGAAACAGATTATTTACTATTCTACTCACAAGCCAGTTACTAATTAAAACGATATTATTATTTTTAAAAATATACATTTTCTCTTTGTGTGAAATCCAACCTTTAGAACCTGTGGGATCTCAAACCTTATAAACAACAGGCTTCTATTTAAAAAATCCACCATCATATCTAACTCTGTGTCTTGAATCAAAGAACACTGACACAAGTCTGTTTCAATAAAGACAAAATTAAAACCTGTAATATACCTATGGAAGAACTGTAAGCTTTGGGGAAAAGCTCTACTTCTTTGTTAGTTAGCTGTACAACTTTTCAGTAAAGAAAAGCAGTACTAAGAGAGAAGATTGTATTATACAAGACAACATTTCCACATCAAATTAAAGCACCAAAAAGAAAAAGAAAATAGAATGTATTTCTCTAACTCAGCAGAAGGAAGGAAGGTGCATCAGGAAAGAGAGACAACTAGTTTTAGAGTGAGCACTGTGATGTCACTGTATTCCACAACCACAGTCCAACACAGTTAAGCATGCTTAAGTCCATTCATTTACATGTGCTTAATCACACTGTGTTAGACTGGGCTCATATACTGAAGTACTTTTTTATAACTCTTCATTAAATTACTATATTGACCTTCTCAAGCTGTCCTCCTAGAACTGTAACAGTAAACTTTGGTGTGATCTTTCATCTTTAAAAAGTTACATTTCAATTTTGAAATTATTACAGTGAGTATTGACGTATGACAGATAATGAACATAAGGACATATCCGGGCAACCAAGCATCAGAGAATCTGCCACTGAAAATTCAGATATATAATTATGTAAGGAAAAGAGCTCAGAAATAAGCAGTAGGCTTATTGTTGTTTACTTGCGTAGTATGAAAGCAACACCAGATGATATATCAGGAATGGGGACATCAGAACTACTTTGAACACACCAAACATTTTTCATGAATAACATGAATGTGGTAAACATTATCTCTCTTGTCTGGTAAGCGTATTGAAACAATTCTATGGTGCTTTCTGCACTCTACAGCCTGATGTTGGAAAAATTGGTCCTGCTAAAATTAATCAATGACCTATATTTTATTTAAAAGTTAGGAATACAGCAAAGTTGTAAAAATTGCAGAAATCAACATATACTACTCCACCTGGCTTTTATTGATCTCACCAAAGTATCTGATATAGTCAGAGAAGCCCACCTCTACCATCAACCTTGGTAAAATCATCTTCTACCAAATCTATTAAATAATCATTCCAGAACCCTATTCATAGTATTGTGCAGTCTGATGAATCCAGATTGGATATATTTTCAAGATGTCCCCATTTAAGCTAGAGCAAAGAGAAGCTGGAAGGCCAAATCTCCATGTAGAAGCACCCTAAGAGTCGGTTCAAATACTATTTATCTGGGGCATCTTTTTCCCAGTTCAACAGTGACACTGGCAGGAATTACTTGCATAGCAAAATATTTGCTCACTTAAAAGCCAAGATCAAAATGGAACACACAATCAGGACCTACTGATAGCAAATGAAGCCTCATATTCTTCATTCTCAAACAAAGCCATCTAGGAGACAATTTTCACATGTGGGCCGTTCCACATGATTAAGGACTGCTGTATACAGACAACAACCCCATATAATACAAGTATAGACAGCTTCGTAACACAGCATGGTAATCAACACTTGAAGAGTCACCCATGTTAAAATGATTAAAACTCCTTGCATATTAAAAGCTAGCAGGATATCACACTAAGGTTTTTTTATATATATATTCAGAGAGACTTTACATGGGGAGCATTCAAATATTCAATCTGTTGCTTCATATACAATATGAAGTTGCGCAGTTCAATTAGACAGCCCAGGATGCTGCTCACTGTGTGTTTTGCCATTAAGGTTGCAAACCTGTGCATATGTACTTGGTAGTAAACCCCATTGAACTGAATGGGACAGACTTCAGAACAAACATGGATAGGCTCAGGCTGTAAGTAAATCATACACAGGAACCCCTGATCATAGAGACTTCAGAAATGATGCAGTAAAATTGCTATAAAAGGATTTAAACAGGTAAAAAATACCAATACCGGAATCTTTTGCTACAATCAATAATAATGTGGTACAAGCTGGGAGCCTGGGAAGAATGGGGGAGAGGTGGACAATAAGAAAACCACACCACTCCACAAAATATCCTTCTGCTTTCAGGGGCCTGAACTGCCTGATTCCTCCTTGTTAAAGAATTCTTTTATCTAAAACATAAGGTTCAAGGTTTTGGTTTTGACCTTTAAAGCTCTTAGCAGACTGGGACCAGCATACCCGCAGGACCACCTTTCACTGTATGTTCCCCAGAGGGCCCTTTACTTGGCAGACCAACATCTGCTGGTGGTTCCTGGCCCCAGGGAGGTTTGTCTTGCCTCAACCAGGGCCTGGTACCTAAGTGGTGGAACTTTCTGTCTGTGGAAACATGGGCCCAACAAGATCTACTATCTTTTCGCCAGGCATGTAAGTCAGAGATGTTCCACCAGGTGTATGGTGGTTGAGGTGCGTGGACTCTCCCCCGCCCCCCTTCAACCAGTCTCCTGCCAGAAGGGGAACATTTTTTGCCCAGTCTGTGCAACATCTAACAGCTCACCACCTGCCCCATGGGTTTTGGTTGTTGAGGGATTGTGCAAGGTGAATGCTGCTGATTTTATTAGCTGGAATTGTTTTTATTTATTGTGCTACCTTGTTTTTATATTTTGATGTGATCCGGTCTGAGCCTGTTCTGCAGGGACAGTGGAATATAAGTACAATAAAATAAATAAATAGGTTAAGTAGAATTTTTAAATCAGTTATGTTCAAGTAGACTTTCGGCTCTTCCAGTGCAAGCTGCAATAAATCTTAGCTGCCTCTGTGCCCCACTCTTCACCTGCTTGTAAAGGCCTTGCTGAATTAGCAATTCAGCCAGAGATAGTGGGAGATGGAGATATTCTGGAGAGTCATGATTTACAACACAAGATGGCCTCAAGACTAAGCAAATGTTGAGACTCTGATTCCCCAGTACTCCCTTTTTGTCTCTTGAATGTACCCGTGTTGGCATGCAAAACAATAATAAGAGGTGCCATAAGTGTGTCAAAATGTAACACTTAACAGATCCTTGCTGCCTGTCAATCTCTTAATTATATTGAATAGATGTGTTTGCATTCCTATAGAAGTAACCGATATTCCTATTTCTTAGATTATTTGTAAGCGGATATATAAGATGGTGAACTTGCCCTGTGTGGCATACACTGTCAGAGGCATCTGTGGGACATCTGTTTATTTTGCTCCTTTACTCTAATAAACTTTTTACTTGCTTTGGTCTGATTTGGGGTGATGATTCCTGCTAATGGGGCCTTCCAACATTGGGATACGGGTGAGTCCCTTCTCACTCCTCCTCTCCTTTAAGTGATGCTCAAGGGTTGGTGTAAAACCTAAATGGAACTGTCTGAGGCACAGTCCCCACACTTGCCAGGAGGCAGCCAGGAGACAGCTGTCCAGCTGCCCCAGCAGTCAACCAGGGCCAGAGCCTGCCTACACCGGGGGGAGGGGAAGAAGTTCCCAAGCCTCAGAGGGCTAGAAGGGGCAGGTGGAGGCCAGCTAGCCCCACCCTCCAGTGGGAGGATAGAGGGCCAAGCAGGGAGAATGGGGTCAACCCTGAGGGAGTCAGAGCAGAGGGAGAGGGCAAAGGCAGTGGGGACAGGGCCCCAGCAGCTATCCAAGCGGAGGCCTTACCAGCCAGGGAGGAGAAGCAGCCACAGCAGCTCAGAGCCATGCCCCAGCCTACAGCCCAGCTAGAAGGTAATAACCTGACTCAGGAGATGCTAGGAGCAAGGCAACTCCAGGTGGAGCTGCCTGAGGCATTCTGTTAGAGAAGCTGAGCAGCCAGCCAAGGGGCCACAGTTGGACGTGCCTTCAGCAATCAGCTCAACCAGACAGGCTTGACAGCCAGCCAACGAGACACAGCTGTAGCTGGTCAACACAGCCAAATCAGCTACCCTAGCTGCAACTGCTTGAGGCAGCCCAGGACAATGCTGGAAGGCAAAGGAGGGGTGTGGCTGGGCAGGTGAGGCCAGGAATGAGGGGAAGGATAAAAGGGAAGTCCACTCACAGGGCACGGTGGGTTGAGTAGGAGTGATGGAGTGGAGTTGGAGGAGAGCGGCGCGAGGGGGAGGTGAGTTGATGGAGGAAGAGATGGCGAAGATCAAAGGGGGTGAGTGGCACAGGTTGAGCAGGTCAGCAAGTGGACTGAGAGGGAGTCTGGGTGAGGTATACTGCCCCTCCTTCCATATAACAGGGTCCTGCAGCATCCCTGGCACCCCTTTGATGTCAGGGCCGGACATATCGGTTCCCCCGCCCAGCAGCAGCCACCGCCGCAAGCCCTGACAGGAACAACTCAGAATGCACATTAAATAAAAAATATTATCACAAAACAAAGTAAGAATAATATTTTAGAAATGAAAATATCAAAATGCTATGCTTTTATTAACCCTTTCCTAAGCAAAAAATAGCAGAACGGCAAGGGAGGGCTAATATTACTGCAAAACACAGCAGGATGTGCTAAAGAGATGTTAGAATAATATTTTAGAAATGAGGTCACTGAAATATTATGCTTTTATCAACTGTTTTCTAGACAAAATGCAGGCATAACATTTCTAGAATATTATTCTTCTGTTCCTCAGACATTGTTTCTGAAAAATATCTATTAAACGTCCATTCCAGTCTGTTCTGTGGTGTGCTGTGCTCATTTTGGCTGGGAAAGGGTTAACAAAAGCATGATTTTTCAACATCCACATTTGTAAAACATTGTTATCAAGTGCCTTTATAACGCATTCCCCAGTGTTTTGCTGCAATATCACTTATTTAATGCTCGTTCCAGGCTATTCCCTTCTGGCTTTTACAGCGTCCTAATGTTCAGTGTTTGCAGAACGATGTCCGCTGCGGGACTTAGCTTTATCTCTAACATTTTTTTTCCACTGATTTGTTTGGCGTAGTGGCCACTATTATTCTTTTACGTAAACATTTCCCCATGCAAAAAAAAGTGAATTTGCCTAACTAAGCATAAGCCAGAATGACTGCGCCAGAGCCTCCTCTGCCTCAGGTTGCTCGTATTCCTAACCGGCGAAGCATTCGCTAACACTGCATGCGCAAATGCCGGTCAAGTCTCCACCTGTTGAACTTCTATATTTCAAGCAACCGTGAAATGCCCATGAGCCGGGCAAAGGCGACGGCCCGTTTTTCGTCCAGAGAGGCAGGCTCAAACGACTGTCAGCTTTGTAGCTTCCGTCTGGCGGCGGAGAAGCGCCGGGACGAAGCAGTAGGGTTCCCGTCATCCTCAGCAAAGCAGAACTTTGCAAAACAGACGAAGCTTCCTCCCCTTTCTCTCCGTTTCCCTTTCCACTGTGGCCGGCTTGTTGCTTCGCTCTAGAAGAGGGCAAAGCGCGGCTGGACACATCCGTCGCCTCAGCGGCATCCCAGTCTTTCCCGCCCAACCAAGGAGTGAGAACGGGTCGCTCTTGCCCTCCTCACCGGTCCCCAAAGCCTCATCCTCACCTGGACCCGTCCCCGTCCTTCCTGCCATAGGGGGGACGCGCGGGGGCTGCCTCTTGCTAGCCAAAGAGCCGCTTCACATCCTCTGCCGCCGCGGCTCTTTTCGGGCCGCCCCAACCTCGGCCACTGCCCCTTCCCCGCCCCCAGCCTGGAACTCGTATCCGCTGGAGCAGACGGGAGGGACCCTAGAGAAGCAGCCAGAAGCCGAGACCGCTCCGCCTGGCCTGGAAGCGGAGAAAGGAGGCGGGAAGGGCTTTTCTGGGTCGCATTGGTGTCCAAGATGTTCCCTCCAAGTGCCCGGCCCCCACCCCCACCCCTGCCCGCGCCGTGGGTTTTCACCTTCTGGAGCGTCCGTCAGATGCAGTAGGCGCGTTCAGCAGGGGACTCTTGGCCCCTTAGCAGCTTTCTCCACCGGTTGAGTGCCTGTCTGTCACCCAGTTGTTAAAAACAGAGGAGTTTTCCACCCTTACGCTCGTCCCCCTTGAATGTTTCAGCCAGTGTGTTGCAAGTACTTGGGAAGATTCACGAGTTACAGTTGGCTTCATGCTGGAACCTCTTTTCAGTGTTAGGGCTCAGTCTTGACATTACACTTACTAATAAATCAGTAACACTAATAAACTGTGATTCTGAGCATGTGGACAGTGCCTTTTATTTGCCATTAAGATAGCCTTTCACATTATGCAGAAGAATGGACAGATCAGAGGATGTGACTCCCAGGCAGACCAAAACTCCCATTTCCTCTCCTGGAAATTAACTGCTGGGTGAACGAACTATGCCTTAAGCTACGTTGTACTAAACAAGCAGGCCACACCAAGCAGTTGCTACACTAGTCTGCCATCCTAATGGAATAATTGTAGTAGAAGAAACAGCATAGCAGCACTAACAGCAATTCCCCCAGAGCCACTAGCAATTCTATTGCCACCCACCGGTTACAACCAACAATGCACTCACACTAACTAAAGGAATGAGTCAAAATGAGACCAATTGGAATGTCATGGCCTTCATCCCACACTCTTCCAGAAGCAACACACAACTGGGCTGCAAAGAATAGTCCAGAGTTGTGTGTGCTCCTACACACACATGCACACTACCATTGGAGTCACCCATGTTGCTGGGTGAAAAACCTACCAGCCATAAGGCTGCCCCCAGATGGGTTAAAATTCCATGGCAACTCAAAAACAGCTACCAGCAGCCTGAAAACCCTTTTGACTGGAGAGAAAGACAATGCTGAATAGGGTAGTATGCAGCAGTGCCAAGACTGTCCAGAACAGCCAACTGCACATGGCAGTACTTAGTCATGTGTAGAACTGCCATTCAGTCTGTATTACAAAGGTTAAATACTGCATTGGGTATTGCATGATAAAATCTGATCATACAGGAGAAAAGAGTTTTACCCTTAGCTCCTCCTTCACTTTCATTATTAGAAAACTGAATTTCTTATGAGAGAGCAAAGTTACTTACTAAAATATTTGTGCATTTACTGCAGAAATACTAAGACAAAACTACATGGGAAAACATGGGAGATTACTCTAAGAATGTTGATTTTTGCATTTATTTTTATTATTCCATTCTATGATTTTAAACATTTATACTTGTTTCAGATGAACTCTCAAACCTACATAATCTATAATTACAGACGGACACATGGTATCTGTGCTGTCTCAGGAATGTTGACATCAATTGCCCAACACTACACCAGTCCAAAAGGTAGTTATCTGTATCGCAAATGGATTGCTTAAATTTTGTTTTGTTCTTTTCAATATGTGATATCTTAAAATGAGAAGACATGGTTCAAAACGGCCATTTTTTATGTTGATGCACCACCACTACCTGCCATTGCCCCATTCATGTTTCAATGAATCTTTTTAAAACCAAACTTATTGTGATAAAGGGCTTGGAAGATTGGGTTACATAACACACACAAAAATCCAAGCTGATTTTTTGCATACACAAGAAAAAAAAGTTTGTTAAGCTTCCTCCTAGGGAGTTGTTTTTGGCATTAGAATCAGATTACATAGATACACATAGTTGTTCTGCTAAGTGAAGTCAAAGATACTTCTCCTTTCTCTACTTTATTTCCTATTCATTATTTTGTAGTCATTTAAAATAAAAGGGAATAAACCAAAATATATTTAGCATCACTTCTGTGGCCATAGAATCTTCTCAGGCACAGTTTCAGATTTATGAGAAAAAAAGATGCATGAGAAAAGTGTAAAATAACCCCTGCTTTGACATACAAAGGACTGCCTACTCTCAGCGTTTATGGTGGTGGCCAGCTGGACACTTCGGGGAAGCCCATTTAAGGCATGAAACATTCAAAGTTATTTCCAATCAGGTTCCAAGGACTCTGAAGGCTGCTTGAAATACACTTTTCTTTCATTGGTAATGTCTGCTTCCATATTCAGACTTTATATATGCTTCACATATTCAATTCTAACAAGCCTGTAAGACAGGTGTTGTTGTATCTTCATATCTGTTTTTTATTCTCTTCTTCAGGTTTACAAATTTGCTACTATATAATTGCCATGGTCTGGTTCTTGGGGCTAATCATAACACTATGCTTGAGGGGAAAGTTGGAGGAAAGATGGCAATTGTAGGAAAAGAAAGCCATAATACTGGGGGGGGGGGGGTCTTATAAGCCGTGAAGTCCAACCACCTCTTCTATAGTGTATCATCTTATTACAGCATACTATTAACGTATAAGAATGGTCACATTTAAACAATAAATATTCTTGGCATGCTGTATATTTACTGTATGCACAAGAGTCATCATTGTCCAAATGTGCTATTGTTAGCTGCCCTAAGCCCATTCACAGGAAGAGTGAAATACAAATAAAATAAAGCCGTACATTATTTTACATAAAAAATTTTCATACCACACAGAAAACATTTCTAAAGTCAGTGTGGTAAAGTGGATAGCATGTTGGACTACGTCTAGGAAGACCAGACCGCACTCAAGACATGAAGCTCAATAGAGATCTTGGCCCTTCACTCCCTTTCTGCTTTACCTCCTTCCTGGGAGAACCTTAAATATCACCCAGAACTTCTTGGTTTCAGATTAGATTAAAATGTACCAGACAGATTTTGAGTGAGATCTTGTCTTCAAAAGTTAGTTCCAAAAACAGAAACTATTTCATAGGAATTTCAACATTCCCCAACATTTCTAAAGTTGTGGGGAAACATTCAAATGTTATGCACCTTCACATTGCTGTACCTGACTTCCAGTTTATATGTGAAAGCTTGCATTTGACATGCATTCACTGATGATGACTAAATAGCTCTTACTTCTTCTTGTAACTTTTAAAAACTCTCTGCAGTTTTTGAATGAGATAAACAAGATGTTGTTCAACTTTCCTGTTAAATATACATACATAGAACTAGTAAAATGGGCAGCAATTCATTTATGATCTCCACTTCATCTTCCCTTTGAAGGATGTGGTTTGTAATGGAGATGGTACATTTTAGAAAGAATCCGTAGTTGTGATATTTGAATTAGTATCTCAATCAGAAAATAACTACAGCAAATCTTTAAAGTACTTATAGTAAATTTCCTAATTTTGGTTTGATGTCTTTTTTACCATGCAAATATGTTACACTGTAGCCTTTTGTTGTCTTGGAATATACAGACCTTTAATTTATTTCTGTTGTACATAGGACTGCAAATACATACTTACTCATCTTTCTCATATTTTCTTGTGCTTTTGTTGCCACTGTGTAGAGTTGGGAGGGGTGAGGGAAGAACGGATTTATCTCCAGCTGATTTCTGTTGTACATAGGACTGCAAATACATACTTACTCATCTTTCTCATATTTTCTAGTGCTTTTGTTGCCACTGTGTAAAGTTGGGAGGGGTGAGGGAAGAACGGATTTATCTCCAGCTGAATCTATGTAACCTACCTGTAGCTTATTAGATCACCACGTATCTAAGTAAGCCATAACAGCTTATTATACATATTTTAAAAATAAATAAGCTATTATTTTAATATTTTGCATCCTCCTGATACATCTCAGAATTTTTTGCTGTTTATTCTTATTAAAATTTCTTTGAAGTTATATTCAAACTCAAAGAATTTATTTTACTTTATTAAGGTTCATGATTTTTGCCAGGAAGAGTTACCCAGTTCATCGTTTGATATACATAAGAGCCCCCTTTCCCTCTCTTTGCTGCTGTGTGCTGGACACTCCAACGCTGCTCCTCTGTGGACTTCTCTTGTATTCAGGATTAGTAACTACGGCTTTCTTCCGGCACTGCTTTCCCATTTACCTTACTGTTTTCTAGTTAGATCTGTGTATGAGTGCTGTACATATTCCGTGCAATTGTTCTTTTACTGCTCTTTAATTTTAAAAAAACCTCCTGTTTAAAAAAAAGATGTTCCCTTTAAGTGGGTAGAATTTGATGTCTTCAGTAGACAGGCCGTTGAAGATCTCATTACTTTATATACGCTCTTGTACATTTATAATTACTGTATCTTTTCAGCAAAAGATAACCAGTAGTCCATTAGCATCAGAATAAAAAGGAGAGGAGTGACTATATTTCAAGTGATATTCATTGCTGATTACGTTTGATTAGTGGAAATGCAGAGTCTCATGAAACGTGCAAAAATATCCTGATAGTCAATTGTTTCAGTTTTTACAGAACTGCTGATCTTTGGCAGATGTTTTGATGTCTATGATTAAAACTGCTATAAAAACCAATCAGCTGGCTCTAGACAAATTTTAAAAAAATAAGGAAGGCACCTTCACAAGGAAAGACCAGCACGGCTGGTACAAAGGTACATGTGAAGGAAAAAAACAAGAAATCAGCATAAGCACACTGACACAGTGAAAAAGCACAGTGGCAATATTTTTAAAGGAGTCAAAGCAATTAATCAAACATTGAAGACAAATAAACAATATCACTACAGCCTCAAACCGCTGTTTATAAATTTAAAGTTGTGAATGTCCACTGAAGAAATGAAGGAAATGACGGCCGTGTAGAACAAGTCCCAACCTGTTGTTTCGTCGGCAGGACCTCCTCCGGGGCGGTTATAATCAAAGTAACGGAGCTAATGTCTCCCAGATACAGTTAACACAGCCAAGTAGTCAAAAGCAGAGCGGCTGAGACAGGTAGCAACAGGTAGCACTGCCGGCCCTGTTTGTCAGGAGGAGCCTGGAACGCCTGGCTGGCATTTTGAAAAAATCTTCTAGTGGGACTGACTGGGTTAAGGAAAAGGACTTCTGGTTAGCCCACAGACAGCATCCCTTTGGAGTTTCCCTTTGGGACTTGTTCTACACGGCCGTCATCTCCTTCATTTCTTCAGTGGACATTCACAACTTTAAATTTATAAACAGCGGTTTGAGGCTGTAGTGATATTGTTTATTTGTCTTCAATGTTTGATTAATTGCTTTGACTCCTTTAACAATATTGCCACTGTGCTTTTTCACTGTGTCAGTGTGTTTATGCTGATTTCTTGTTTTTTCCTTCACATGTACCTTTGTACCAGTCATGCTTGGCTCTGGAAAAATTGGAAGAGCAATCTCACAACAAACTGAAACAGGACATCTTGAAGCAGCACAGGACACTATCCACCACATGATGGCAGCATTGAACTGCATTGAACTCATGCATCAGCCATTAGCTCTTGCTATGCATTGCTTACGTAGCTAAAGAATGCGCTCTGTATGGGGCTACCCTTGAAGATTATCCAAAAACTTCAAGTGGTGCAAAATGCAGTGGCTTGTTTGCTATCAGGTTCTGCCAATCAGGATCACATTCCACCAGTTCTGAAGACCCTTCACTGGCTGCCAATTTGTCAGAGAGCAATTGTGACTCAATGGTAGTGTACCTGCTATCCGTGCAGAAGGTTCCACATTCAATCTCTAGCATCTCCAGTTAAAAGGCTTAGGCAGTAGGTGTGAAAGATCTCAACCTGAGATCCTGGAGAGCCACTGCCAGTCTGAGTAGACAGTACTGACCTTGATGGACCACCGATAGAGTTGCCAACACGAGCCTGGCAACCGGCAGGAGACTGACATGGGTGGAGGCTTCCCCAGGGTCATAATGAAATTGCCAACTGTAAAACAGAATTGTTTAAAAGAACGTATGGGGTGGCTTGAATGGGTTTGGTGTTAACTGTTTTTTAATTAATATGGTTTTGTATTTACCTGTTTTAAAACTGTTTTAATTAATTTAATTTAATTTAATTTATTGCCATAACCTGCCTTGGGTTTGTCATGTTGAGAGAAATGTGGGCCATCCTAACAGCCTAACTGAACATATAAATAATAAATGCCTGTGTGTATGTGATAACTGGAGTAGCCCCCCAGCACAGCTGTAAAGTGTTTATTGCTTTGGTGTTTTTCTGGAAACTAGCTGTTGGTGTTACCGGGGCCTGGGAGTAGCTAACCATTTGGAGGCTTCTAGAAATGCCAATAAACTGAGTTGTTTACTATGTGGGACTTCTGAGTGATTTCACAAATATCCTTCATGCTTTGGGCTGATACATTAGTGTGTGCCTGCTTTTTTGTTGCAAGTGTTGAGAGAAGGAGTAAAGTGAACAGAGAAACCCAATCAGCACTAGTGCACCAGCCCCTTGCCTAACTGGTCCCTTCACTGGTATCATTTGGCCACCTTTGCTGCTGCCTGCTACCCTCGGGTGGCAAAAGCAAAAGAAGGGCATGAAAAATTCCTTTGTCAGGTAACTGCCTCCCTTACCAGTTTCTGGGTAAGCTTATTTATCACAACAGCACACATGCACATGCTTTGCTGCACCCACTAGGCACAACTCTGTCCATCATGGGCAAGCCAATTGCTTCTACAGTGGCTGTCGTCACATGGGCTTCTATTTAGAGCGAAAATGGCGCAATTTCCCAGCAAACACCCACCTTATTCCAACTGATGCGATTTTCTCTTCTGCTTTGTGCTTGATAGTTGAAATATTTTGCGCCTCAGTGTGAATGCCTCACATAGATGTTTTTCGCCTCGCCACGCCATAGGCCCACCCCTTTTTTCTCTCCTCAATCCCAGAATCCATTTCTCCCGCAACTCCCCTTTTTTTTTGTAATAATGTCCTTATATCGCTATAACGACATCACACAATGAAAATTTTCTGCTGAAGAAAACAAGTAAAAATGACTGAATTGCCATTAGAGAAATTTTTATTTTAACTCAAAACCTCACCTCGCTAAAAATTGGAAAAGTAAAAGGGTCAACCAATGTTCTGGCCACTCCATGGGCGGGAAAAAAGGGCAACCTATCAGTGTCGTTCTGGGTTGGGCTACCGGCATGTTTATCTAATGTTATTCCGTTATAGTGGAATTAAACGCCAAAAAAATTTTAAAAGGGGGGGGGAGGAGCTGCTTCTTCGCCCATTAGAGAGAACAGAACAAAGCGCTTAGGTGTGGACAGCTGGGAGCGCGAAGCAACGCGAGGTGACCCAAAGAAACGTTACTGTGCCAATATCAGCGATGACGCTATATGCTGTAAATTTAATGGAACAGATGCCCGTGTGACGACGACCAGTAACACATAAGCTATGTTTCCACTTGTCTATCAAAAGGTACAGGACAAGGAATGAAGTGTTGAGCTTCCTCGTTTGTGTTGTCAGCTTTTGCACTCATTGGAAAGGTTCTGTTTCTCTCCAACTTTTTACATGTATACATGTCAAGTGGTAACCATCAGTTCCTTTGTAAGCCTTTCAACTGTTACATTTAGGAGAGTAACTTCTAAGTACACTTCTATGACAAATAAACAAAGCAGATCTAAAAAGGCAGCAAATGTGATGTGAGGAATATGCTGCATTGGATTCTTCTCCTTATTCTTATATCAAGTAGATGCTATCTGTTATAGTTAGGAGACTCCTAGCTACCTATATCACATACACACATTTCTGTTTGGATAAATTAACACAGCTCTAAGAGATCACCATAACTCCACACTGAAATTTGTAATGTGGCAATTGATCTGAGTTCAAATGGAAGCTCATGTCAAATATATGTAACTTTAAGATAACAAAAGATATTGGGTACAAGGTAGCCTTTTAGAATGCCTGTTTCAACAGTGCTTTGACTTTGGACCAGTAGCAAGTACCTGCTCAATATCAGAATTGCCAAGAAACCAGCACATTGCCATTGATTGTTTAGTGGATGTCACTATTCCAAATATCTATGGTAATCATGCAAATTAATTTTGAAATCCTATCCTGTTGGGCTTTTCTTGGCTGAGTTAAATGGGAGTTAGTTCTGGGTATTTGCTCAAATTGCAGCCTTACTGTTCTGCTAATTATAGTCTTTCTGGTATAAAATGCTGTAGGAAATGACTGTGATTTTAGTGACCCACGTGATACTTACCACATTACCACAAATCTGGAACCTTCCCCTTCCAAATAAATTGATCACAATTAACTATCTAGTTGCTTCATGTACCCAAGTCTCTTATTTTAAAAAATCCACTTACTTGCAGGTCCTCTTGTACCCTACCCTTCCATATTATTTGGATAATTCTATGGATATTCATTTGCCTTTTTACAATTTTTCTTTTTTCTACTACAAACAAAAACATGGAATACTTCACCAGTTTGCATAGGTCCTATACAAGGAAGACGTTAAGCTTCTTTGAATTGTTTCAACGTTAGTGCATGTGCTGAAAAATAAAGCACTTTGGCACTTCTCCCTTTGCCACTGGGCTGTCACCGTTCTGCTAACACTGGTGTCTTCCTCTGGAAAGAGGCAGATTCTCCATAATGAAAGAGCCTCTTGTGTCAGAGGAAGGTACCAGCATTAGTGGAACAGGAATCTAATCCTAAGTGTGTACGTTTTGAGGCCCCATACTTTCAAGTAATTAGGACTAACAACATTCTTAGTTCTACAATAACAACAAACTATGGTTTGCTGTTATATGAATGAGTCTGAGAAATCCTTTGTTCATGCACTCCTCTTTTCTTTGACTGCAGTCTTGATAATTGCACATTTCTGAGTTCTGACAATCCAAACTGGAAAAACAGGGCTGCACTTATCTGTAATTGTTGTTCATTGAAGTCTTCTGTGCAGGCACACATGGGACTGCACACACCGCCAATTGGCAGGTTCTACAGCTAAAAGTTCTCTAGGGGGCATCTATACCCTCCCAGAGTGCATGCATGGCCTGTTTCCCATTGAAATAGCCTGCTCTCAGCCCCCATCCTCTGGTTCTCCTTAGCCACCAGACTCTCCAGGTAAGTCGTGAAAAGCACACGGGGGAAGAAGCAAGGGTATGTGTGCCTGCACAGAAGACCTCAATGAACAACAGTTACAGGTAAGTGCAACATTATTTTCATTTTCCATTTTCTGTGCAGTCCCACATACGAGATTAACAAGCCTGTCTGCAATGAGACTGATTGTCCGTGGAATGTGGATGGCCTGAAGGGAGACATTGTGTCATACTGCCCAATCCCAGACTGACATGGATTCCAGACAAAGGGTCCTGGAAGCAGTACCTCCCTGCTTGTTTATATAGGACATGGTGGTACAATTGTCCATAAGGACTGGGATGTGTTTCTTTTGTAAGAGACCTGTGAGGGAGATAAGAACATGTACTGCCCTAATTTCCAATACACTGATAATTATGTTGAAAGTTATTGCAGCGGAGATCCATGAGTTGTGCACTGCTACCTCACATAAAAGACTTGAAAGAAATGGCAATATATCATGGAGTGGAACATTTTCAGAAAATGTTACCTTGGTTACTACTACAACTAAACAATTTAGTTTTGAAGATCTGAATGACTCATTGGAGTCATTCAGCTCTCCATCTCCCTACTTCCTCACACATCCATGTACTTTGTGTAAAGTTCCTACCCAAATAAAATTTCCAAAGATGCTCACCTTCTACTACCAAGAGAGTTTATTCAAATACCAAATGTCATAGTCCCGTATTCATATAGAGCACCCTCTTCTGCTTACAGGAAATGGTCTCTACAGGTACTTCAAGCTCCTTCCCTGCAACTACTGACAATGGGGCAAGTGAAACTTACAAAAGTGGAACTGCATTGCAATGTCACAACCAATATATTTTAGGCAAATTTAGTAAGAAAAGACAATATTTTTACCTATTATTTTATCCAAAAGCAGCAACAAATTACCATGGTACAGAAGTATTTAGTTAGTTAGTTCAGCTTATACGCCGCCCTTCCCACAAGCAGGTTCGGGGCAGCTTTTGGTGATTAGGAGGTTTCTCTCTCTAGTTCAACCTCAGGGCAGCTTCCAACAAGTAATCTTAATTATTCTGTTACTGTATACCAAGACAATTGTTTTGTCTCTTTAAAATCTATCCCTAGCTTTGTTTTAACTTATCTAGAATCTGCCAGATAAGACACAACATTTCTGTTTAACACCATCTCAAGCAGTCTTCTCCTAGCTTCAAAGAATTAACGGTGCAATCCTAAGCAGAGTTATACTCTTCTAAGTTCTTTGAAGCCAATGGATTTAGAAGGGTATAACTCTGTTTAGGATTACCCTGTAAATTTACACCTCTTGGGAACGATTGCAAATATAGGTATCTCTTGTAGACTTGGCAACAAGCTGAATTCACAAATGTTCAGAAATTTAAGCACAAATTAATGGATCCCAGAAAGCTTAATTTCTGATTTTTTTTTTTACTTGTAACAAATTCACTGTGTTCCAAGATGGTAGTACCATGGCAAATGATTCATCTGATTAAAACTTAGAAGTATGTAAACATAACAACTCTTGTAAAACAAAATGGATGACAACTAACATTCATTACAAGAAGCCACTTTTCACTAGTTTATTGTACAAAAATGTAGAAATATCAACACTCAATTTGCTTTATTAAATAATTGAAACCATTCCTTTTAAAACTATTACATAAGAACTATGATAATTACTATGAACAAATGCTAGCAATTCTTGTCATATCAAACATCTACATGTTTTGTTATTGGCTATATAGAAACACATGAGAGTGAGGTGGGAACGTATTTATGTATAATGGATATACCTGTTTCCTTAATTTCTTCAATATTTTTATATATACATTTTATTTTTCATTGTTCCTTGTACAATATATACTGGCTTAGATCCCAAAGTCATTCCTTTGATGGAATGGCATTTTAGCTTGTGGAAAAACAGAAGGATGTTTGCCAGTTTCCCTTCCTACCCTCTGCTTCACTAACCCATAAGAACTCAAAGGAGGGGGCACAGAAGGCTGCAATGGAAGAGGAGAGGCACAGAAATTCTCTTCCTCAAGCATGACTCATGCTGCTTAGAATCCAAGCAACTTCCATACACACAAGATCATCTTGTGTTAAGAACCAATGAATCCAAATTGAATGAGCTACTAAAGTAAGCACTTTCGGATGTACATGATCAGCAACTCATGTACAAAATTTCAATGTATTAGTCCTGGCAGATTAAAAACTTTTTTAAAAACAGTGCAGTTGTTGTCAGAGGACATTTCTGCAACAGAGATGTCCTGTATTGCAGACCATTGGCTAGAACTCATTAATAGATGTATGTTTTGATTTTATCCATAAATGAAAGAACTTGCATCTGTTGCAAACACAGATGTGCTCTACTACTGCGGGGTTTCTAGTCTTGGGTTTTGGCTTGGCTACATACATTTAGGTTCCTGAACATAAACTAAGCAACAGAAAAGCCAGCATTAAGGCAGGATGTTCAAGCAGGTTTTTAAAACCTCAAAATAAGAAAGTAGTGAGTGAGCTTACTTTCTGACTCTTGAAAGTATATTTTCCCCTTAACAAAAATGTTTCCACTAATCTATTTGAATCAACATATTGGGTTCCAATATCACAACTCTCTATCTCTCACACATTCCACATATGAACCACTTAACAAGAGGAGAGAAAAGAAGAAAATATTAGAACATTCATAGTGTGCTGCCTACTAGAGGCCTGGCTTCAATGACTAAGTTACACTGCAGTGGGACCACAACACCAAAATATAAGCATATCAAAAATATCAGCAGTGACATTTGTAACTACAAATCTCTCACTGAACAGCCTGATACGCTTGTTCCTTTTTTATGCAAGAACAGTTTTGGGATACACATTGTTTCTTCAACTGACCGTAAAACGTTACCAAGTTTAAAAGAAAAACACATACTTTTAAGACTTCTAGTAAGCAAATCTTAATTATAGCAATGCTTTGTTCTGACTGTACTGTAGCTCTCTCTTTTGGTTATGAGGTTCCTGTTGCTTTAGGAAAGCCCATCTTCTTGCTCAATGATTTCTGTTTTGGTAGAAAACACATCTGCTAGCATATGCTTTGGTATCTCAGATCCCCTGACTTTCAATGTGTAGCATGCATTCTCTACTTTGGCCAGACTCTGCTTCAAAGTGTAGAGTTTTTTAGAAACTTCATAGGGTCCAGTGTTGCCGATGTATGAAAAACCATCATATATCTGACGCAGGAACTGGCTCAGCTCAAATGGAGTATCTATGTCACCATTGCCAACACTGTTAATGCACATCCGCATCAGCTCTCCAGTTAGATCAGCCACGCCCAGAAGGTAATCAACAGGAGTCACCTTCAGGCTCCAGGTGAGGCTTTGCTTACTGAGACAATCAGAGGCTGGCTAGCAACAGAGAACAAAGTATAATTTAGAACACAGGTATATTTGTCAAAGGTAAGGACAGCAGAATCCGGGATGAGTACCTTGCAATAAGACAGCATTGATTACATGTGTGGTTTCCAATTTTTACTTTTCACCATTTTTTGTCAGCAGCAACTACTTTATTTTTCTGCATATCAACTCTAGTAAATTTCTTGCTAATATTTTCTGGGTTTTTTACATCAGTTTCTGCTGGACTAAGTAAACTAGTTGTTCTGGTTAACAGACCCCCAAGGGTTCTTCATGGAAGAATCTGAGGCAGGAAGTGATTGTTCAAAAGAAGTTACTTGATACTTAGAAGGGCCTCTTAGTGTTCCAGATATTGTAGGTGTAGTGCCTATAGTATGTGCAGTGTAAACAAAGCAAAACTGTCTGAAACTGACACAAAGGACATCAAAGAGAATCTCCAACACCCACATTTAACATGGCTAACGGAAGTTACAATCTTGACAGCCATCATAATGCTTTAGAAGTTCCCCTCACATTGGGGTAAAGATCTTCCCCTATTTTGTCACCAGTTCTGCAGCAGACAGGCTAAACTGTAAAAACCAGTGATGATAAATACTATACCTAAAAGGACTACATTTACCAGAAACATGTTGTTTTCTATTAAAAGCTCAGATTCACAGTGTAGTAATTTCCCATCCAATATTAACTTTTGCTCTTATATAACATGGTAACCGAATCACAGAATATACAGTTCTGGGCATACCCAATGACATTTCAAATTAGGAGTCAGCATCAGCTTAAAAGCCCTAGTAGGTAGAAAGGTAAGGAACAAACAATGAGAAACACTAGTCAGTCTTAAAACTTTGTATCTGAAAATTTCCTGTAAGTTGTTGAGTAACTAATATCTTAAGGAGCCCTGTGGCGCAGAGAGGTAAGCTGCAGTACTGCAGCCCAAGCTCTGAGTTCGATCCTGGCAGAAGCTGGGTTCAGGTAGCCAGCTCAAGGTTGACTCAGCCTTCCATTCTTCCAAGGTTGGTAAAATGAGTACCCAGTTTCCTGGGGGTAAAGTGTAGATGACTGGGGAAGGCAATAGCAAACCACCCCATAACAAAAAGTCTGCCAAGAAAATGTTGTGATGTGACGTCCCCCCATGGGTCAGTAATGACTCAGTGCTTGCACCTTAAGAGGTAAAGGTAGTCCCCTGTGCAATTACCAAGTCATTACTGACCCATGGAGGGGACATGCATCCCCCCAGGAAACTGGGTACTCATTTTACCAACCTTGGTAGGATGGAAAGCTGAGTCAACCTTGAGCCGGCTACCTGAATCCGGCTTCCACCAGGATCAAACTCAGGCCGTGAGCAGGGCTTGAGCTCCAGTACTGCAGCTTACCACTCTGCGCCATGGGACACCTTTACCTTAACTAATACCTTATTTCTTGGTGCACTAAATCTCACCTAGTTTCCCTACCTGAATCTTCATGTTCACACTTGATTTGGGAAGATACTTACTAGTCTACATATAAAAATGGGTGTTTTGTGGTCTAGAAATTATAAATCATGCACTTGCAATTAATTATTAATAATCATTAAATTAATTACTAATTTCATAATTATTAAATTAATAATTCCATGAGTCATTTTTAACAGCAGCATTGGATTTGCTGCTTGCTCTAACAGGAGTCATGTAACATCTCTTGCCAGCAACTCAAAACTGGACAAATATTATGATTAATGGTTAGTGTTAAGCACGACCATTTTGAGATGTTCAAGATTTTCAAGATGTTAAAACATCAGGGTCTGAGATGACTCAGTGTGCCATCTTATCCCTGTGACTCAATTCCAACTTTTCAGAGACATTATGCAGCTGCTTGCTCTGATTACAATTCTACACATATTTTTCACAATGCAATCCTCATGAATCAATTAACTTTAATTTATGAAAAATATACAAAATATAGGAATGGCTGCTGGATCCACTGGAATTTCCTTTGCAACTAAAAAGGCTTTTCATGTACATCTTTCTACTATTCCTAAAAGAGAAAAATGTCAAGTGTAGGCAAGCACGCATAGTCCTTCCCATGACAATGTAAAAGCAGCCCTGCTGGATCAGATCCAAATTCATCTAGATCCACCCAGTTTCCAACAGTGGCTGCTGGTGAGATGCTTCTGGGAAGTCTACAAACGGGACAAAAGCAACAGCCCTCTCCTGTTTTTCACTTCCCTCAGAATTAGTATTCGGAGGCATACCTCCTCTCACTCTGGAAGTTCTATTTAGCTATTATGGCTAACAGCTATTGACAGATCTATCCTATAATTCTATTTAATACCTTTCCTAAAACCATCGATGCCCATTACACTACAACATCTTGTTACTGTAAACTCCACTGTGTATTGTGTGGAAAAATAAAACTTTGTCTATACTGAATCTGTCTATGTTACAAGCTTTCTATGGATGCAAATCAGTGGGTATTTCTCTAGCAAAGGTGAAGTCTCTCATACATGTTATTTGCATAAATTTAATTTAATTTATTCAATTTATAGTCCGCCCTCCCCACACCAGTGGGCTCAGGGCAGATCACAACAAAGCTTAAAAACACACTACACAATTAATCAACATTACCATTAAAAACATAAAATAGTACATATCATTCATTTAAAAATATACTACATCTATATAAGTATAAAAACAAAAAAACATAGCAGCACATAATTTACCTTTCACCACCTATAGAGCATTTTCCCACAAAATATGTGAGAGATGGGAGGTGACATTAAACGGGAGGGCATAAAGGGCAAAAAAAATACACCGGACATTATGAATACAGCCTCCCTCTCCCTAAGCCCACTGAAAATCCTTGTTCAGACCCCACACCATCCAATAGCTTATGATATTTTACCAGGCTTTCAAGCCTATCTTTATAGCCAAGGGCTAGCTAATTTTTAAAAGCTATGATTATCTGGAAGCTTAAAACATATCACGTCAGTTTCTGTGTTTGTGTAAGGTAATCTACTCATTTGCTATGTATATAAACCTTAGACCAAGAATGTGAAAAGGTGACTGAAAAAGGCACCCTGGGTTTAAGTGAGATTTGAATCCAGGTCCCTTGTCCTATTTTTCAGCAGGAGCAGCTCATTGGAGCAACAGAGAAAGAGACTGAATGGAAAACACTGGACCTGAGAATCTCAGGTTAAGAAAGGTATCTACACACATAATTACAACCTCTCTGGAGGATGGATCCACAAGAACGGAAATCTTCTGGACAACCCCCAAGAAGTGGTAGGACTGGCTGGAATGAAACTTGAAAGGTCAAGAGAATTACGTATTTAATCCCCAAAACAAGGTAAATAATTTAGACAGGTTGCTTGAGAAATGCTTTTGTCCAGTCCTTCCTTCCACAAGTTCTCAGAAGAGCGGTCAGGGGTCATGACTTGTAAGGCAATGGTTTGTCAATTTGGGGGCCTCAGGGGAAAGGGTCATCTGCTACTTTACGGCAGTGCTGGTGCTGCCACCTTCTTGGAAGACCTTTATAACTTATCAACCATCTTTCACTGTTCCTTACAATTCCCATTTAAGAGAGCACTAAAGTTGAGAGATTGGGGGCTTTTTCATGAGCTGGTCGGTGATACTCAGAATCAAATGAGATTTGAATCCAGGTTTTCCTTGCTTCATTTCAAAAACATATTCACAATGATTAGTTATCAAGGCATCAGAAAAGAGGAAGCCTTCAGTGGCTGAAGTCACTGATCTCTTTTTCAAGATAGCACCAAAAAGCTGTTGTACAAGTGGCATTTTACCTTGATTTTACGTTACTGAGTGCAAAAAGTAGATCATATATGACTAAAAGGGGCTATAACCTATATAAACATGTATAATTAATATTGCATAAGGTTTTAATAAAGCAATACAAATATGCTGCTCTAGACTGTCCATCAGTTCCAGAGAATAACATCTGAACAACCTGAAAAAAGTGTGAAAATGTCCTAAATTAATGAACATATTAGTATCAATTAATGAACATATGATTACCCTGCTGATCATTAATACTTCAACAAATACCCTTACCAACTTTGTTTCTTCTTCTTCTTTGTCTTCTGCTGCAAATATTAGCTGCTTATTAATCTCCTCTAAGCTAATCAATGTTCGGGTTTTGATAAAATACTGGAATGAGACTGCTTCTACATATTCTTGAAGCCCTGGTTGAAATGAAAAGAAATAAAACAATTGACTATAGCACTCATTCATAAAACAGTGATCTAAATAATTATTCCTTGATGATTTATGTATTTTTGTTTACAGAACTCAATCATAAAAAGAGTGAGTTCTGTAAACAAGGATACAAGAAGGAATAAGTCATTAGTAAACTCCTGAAGAACAGCACACACAGGCACATGTTCTATGGATTGCTTATGCATTTATTCCCAAATGTAACGTTTCCAAATATAAAGCTTCCTGTGAAAGTTAAAGGGATGGCATGACTTTGAAAATCCATGGGTTTATAAGCCAACTCTCAATTTTCCAACTCAACCTTGACAAGAAAGCAGAGGATGGCATTGTTAATCACCCCCACTGCATTGATTCCATATGGCAAAAAGAACAGGCAATGTGGTGCTGTCTTCTGTACTTCCATTTGTAGATTTAAAACCACATTGAGAATACTCACGTTTCAAGCCCCAGCTTCAAACAGTTGGGACCAGATCATGAGATTACAACAGGCTCTGTACTGGACTGTGGCCTTTATTCATAACTCTTGTGAACATATATATATATAAATGTGTGTATGTTTTAACTGTATCAACATTAGAAATATTTACATGATTTTAAACTATTTTAAAAATGTATTTCCCAAGCCCAAGGGATTCTAAGAATTTTAGTTCTAGGTCTAGGGTTGTCAGATCCCCTTACTCTTCTGGCAAGTATTCCTACATAATATATTTTGGGAGGAAGTTGTTGGATATCAGTTCAATAGAAATCAATGGGATTTTGTTCCTTTTGGCTTAGTTAAGAAATAATGCAAATTTACAGTTATTTATGGTTAGTTTATGAAACAAAGATTTGGCCACAGGCAACCATTCAAACCCTGGTTTGCCTCAACAAATACTGACTCACTGAGGCTCACTTTGTGATTGGGCTAAGCCATAAAGAACACATCACTCCTACTTTGGTTCAACTATACCTCCCAATTCCAGTTACAGGGTAAGTAGCAATAAAGCCTACACAGTCTAGGGCTTATGGTTCTTCAGGAATACTTCCTGACTTTCATAGAAATGGGGACTATGAGTGGCAAAAGTGGCCTTTTCGATGGTGTCATTCATACGTTGGAAAATGTTCCCATTGGAAACACATGTAGTTAACTTTGTTGGTCAGGTTAAACTCTGGCTGCTCAAGAAGGTGTTTTATGCTGGGTGAAAGCATTTTTCTAGGCTTATAAAGTGGGGTTTTTTTTACAATATAAAGGTAATTGTCATCATTCATGCTGGGATGGGGAGGGGGCTATTTCAGCCATATTCTGATAAAAAGAAAGCCTTGGAGAAGGAAGAAGAATGATCTGTGTGAGCCCCAACTATAGCATGTATTATACTGAAGAGAGAGAAATGACATCAGTGGCAAAATAATTCTATTGTGTGACTCTTAGATTACTAACTGCCCTCCTCTTCCCTGTACACAATAAACAAATTTGGTTAATCCTTTCACTTTGTTAATAGGCCTTTCATTATCTCAAACTTGATATCTAGACCAGGCTTACAAATAAGGGTTTGGAGGGTGGTCATGCACACCTGCTCTGTTTGCTCATGCAGGCACCCCTCCCGATTTTTGTTTGAAGACACAATTCAGTCACCTTCAAAAGGTCTGACTGACTGATTAGGTCAGTTTTTAGTATCTTTTCAGAGTTATAGCTGTCCTGAGCCTTTCAAAATAGAGAAAGAAAAGAGACTAACAGAATACGTAAATGTTTCTGTGCTAACACAGAAGTTTGGGATTCATCTTTATGTCTATCATCCTCTTATATACTAATACCTAAGTGGCCCTGATCTGAGGATACTTAAATCCAGAGACTGGAGCTGTGAACAGAAGACATATCTTCCAGATTTTTGCCAATCTGGCTGAATGCAGCTTTCCTGAATTAAATCTGAGAATTCAGAATCCAATTCTGGAACTTGGATCCAGACCCTCAGATAAATCCAGGTAAATCCAAGAAACGTGGCTTCAGTCTCTGGCTGGCTCCTTCCTGGGCATCTCCCACTTTTTTTCCAAGGGGGGAGGAGGGAGGGAGAGTGAGTGGCCAATCTGTGCAGGAGCTCACCTTGTTTGTCACCTCACCTCATAGAAGCTAGACAAACGAGTGACACTGGCTCAGAGCTAAACTACAAGTGACGCCAAACACGTGTTTTTTTTAATGTGTCAGGGACGTAATTTTACCTGAGAACTGTAGTTTTCAAAGACAGACCTGCACGAGATTTCTGGGGGAAGGGGGGTGTAGTTCATCTCTCTGTTGAGATTGCAAGAAAACAATTGCAAAGCTCCTCTCCCCACAGTGATCCTGCACAGCTGTCTTTGAAAACTATAGTTCCCAAGCAAAATTGCATCCCCAACACATTAAAAACCACGTCTGGCATCACTTGTAGCTTAGCTCTCCAACAGTGTCTCTTACTTCAGTTAGTTTTGGGTGGAATTCTCTGTTTTGACATGATTCTCTGGTTTGATGTTGGTCCCCTTGATTCAGCTTGGCTCTGTTGGGCTTCCTCTTGCATTCAGGAGTGTGTCTTTGGCCACTAGCAGCCTTGCTCCTGTGTGTTTCTGACTGAGAACCACACTGGAAGTGTGGTTCTCAGCTTGTCCAAGGGCACTTAGGTTTTGTGCAAAGGGCACTTGAGAGCCTTCAGGGAAGGCACTTGGGCTTTCTCTGGGATGAGGCTGCATTCAGGAGCATGCCTTTGGCCACTGGAAGTCTTGCCCCTGTGTGTTTCAGCCTGAGAGCCAACTTGGAAATGTTTCCCTCTTAGGAAACAATGGGGAATGACTGAGGCACCTTGTTCAGGGGCCCACAGAATTGGACCCCAGGGTCATGTCTTCCTGAAACTCTGCAATTCTCTTAAGAGTTTTTTGGGTCTTTCTTCTGTAGCCACCTCCTGCAACACATTCCTCTCACAGGTTTGATGCCAGGAGGACCATCAAACAGGTCTAAGCGGTAATGCGGACATGGCAAGGCTCATAGGTAGGACTCAAGGCAATCTCTTCATCTAAACAACACAAAGCTTTATGCCACTATCAACACTATCTATGCCACTAGAAGGTATACAAGCTACAAAAGTGAGGGTGCAAATTCTAAGAAAAAATTAAAACAGAAAGAGTTCTAGTCTAATTTGGAAAGGAATTTGCTTTCCACCCCCCCCACTCACCCCACCTCCATCGGGCTGGAGCAAATGGGTGTGTTTAGAGATGTGTGTGCGTGCATGCACGCACACATACACACACACAGAAAAAAAATCCTTTTCAATTTTCCCTCTCCAGGTGCACTGGAGGTCCTGGGCCAATCTGGGCTCTGATACCCTGACTGCTTGAGCCCATCAAAAATTTGGGAGCTACTCATATCAGAATCAAAAAGAGTCCAGTAGCACCTTTAAGACTAACCAATTTTATTGTAGCATAAGCTTTCGAGAATCAAGTTCTCTTCATCAGATGCCTGATCAGGCATCTGATGAAGAGAACTTGATTCTCGAAAGCTTATGCTACAATAAAATTGGTTAGTCTTAAAGGTGCTACTGGACTCTTTTTGATTTTGCTACTACAGACTAACACGGCTAACTCCTCTGGATCTATACTCATATCAGAGGGATTCATTACTATTCCTGCAGGACAAGAAAACTTATTGATCTGGGGCTGAGATTTCCCACCCTAGCTGTCTCCACCCAACAAGTTCATCTCCATAAATGTCAGCCGTTCCAAAGATGAAATAGCTCTCCCTGCAGTCATTCACAACAGTAGTAACCAATAAGTACATGTGTTTGCTTGGACAGGATCTCACTACATGACTGGAGATAACAGGCAGATTTGATAGTATTCAAGGGGAGGCTGCTTATTATTTAAACAAGATGTATTTAAACAGAGTAAGTGCAGCTAAGAAACCTCCAGAATCACAGCTTAAAATAGAGCACTAATACCTAAGGGTAACTTTTAGTTTCTGCACCAATAGGTAGCTACTGCATTAATTCATGATTAATTGCAGACATGCATTTAAGTGATCATTAACGTTAATTCAGCAAAGGCAAGCTAAAATCTACAGTTACCCCAGAATACCATACAAACTTCCTCCTAACGAGCCAGACTGTTGGTCTATCAAGGTCAGTATCATCTATTCAGACTGGCAGCAGCTCTCTACATGGAGGAACAAACATAATTAATCACTGGGTAAACTGCACAAAAATAGTGTGTATAATCCCTGACAATGATTACATTCGTTTCTTCAATAGTCTCACTAGAAAACTTCCACTTTTGGAATCTTATCTCTACTTTTAGAAACAGCAAAGAGATAAACTTGTTTAATTTTTCAGCTACAGCCTGTTATTCAGCTTTTTAAACTTTTGTTCAGCAATCCAACTGACTTTTTCACAGATATCTTCCCCTTCTCAATTTAAAACAGCATTCACTTTTCTTGCAATCTTCCTCAAGGATACACTAATGTTTCTATAACAAATTGTATCAGAGCTGCTGTTACATTGTTGTATAAAAGTTTTTATAGCATTATGCAATATGTTATATATTTATACGTATTTGTTGAATTTACTTCATAGTTTCTGTAAAATCAGTATGGGCTCAAAGCCTGGAGTGCATGTGCCCTGGCCTCTTCTTCCACTCGTTTCCCCCACTCTTTCTTCCTGCCCAACCCCTTGCTCACCTGCCAGCCTGATCTTCTTTCTCCCTTCATCCACCTTTTTTTCTCCTTCCTTCCTCTGTAGATCGCCAGCCCCACAACCACTGCAATATCACATCTCACGTTCTCTCTTCTCCCAACTCTTGTTTAACTGTGGCACTGATTGCTGGATATCATTTTGGGTTGTTCTTGCATTTCTGCTATTACTGGTTTGGTGGGTTGCCCTTCCCCTATTTTTATCTTCTTTTGTGTGTGTGTAAATCTGGGGGTTCCTTCAAGTTTTCAGAAGCTTGTCTCATAGCCACGTGGCCCCATTCTTTGAATTGTTTTTTTAATCTGTATGAGACAGGGAGCACACATGGCTATTATATATACAGATAGCCATATCAATTGCCAGATGAATGAGCCCCTGCAAGGTTTCTCTCATTAAGCACTTCAGAATGTTTGACTCTTCTGCATAATTATGCCTGACAAAGCTAGCTAACTGAAACCACTAGATTTACTGGAATAATTTTGCATAGGATTGCACAATACTTATTTTATTTTGTTTATCTGGATTCCTTGAATTAGCGTATCATTTGTAGAAAGGGTTTTAGTACCTTAGTAGTAGAGGTGTGCATAATGGAAAATAATGTACAGAACACATACAGAATTCATTGGTTTGGTTCGTTAAAGCAGCTTCTGGGACACTAAACCAAATACAGGAAACTAAATTGTAACAAGTCCCTCCCGCCAAAAAGTTTGTGTAGTTAGTTTTAGTCCAGCAGCAGGAAGGCACTGGGCTCGCCATGCAGGGCAGCAGCATGTTTTCCTGAGCAGTGCCAATTGGATCCAAAGGGGAAATAGACCTATGTTAATAACACTGTTGGCAGGAAGCGGAAATGAGACCAATGCACACAAGTGCATATCCCCACCTCCCCACCCTATCGCTATCTGGGAAATGGCATTCTCTGCCTGCCTGCCAACCAGGTCCTCCCCTCCTATCAGCTTTGGAAATGTTTGGAAGGGAGACTTCAATCAGAGAGTGCAATTTGAAAGATATTGCCCTGGGAGTAAACACTATTGAATAACATGAGACTTGTAGCTGAGTAGACTTGTTACGATTGCTTTCACAGTCTTTCAGGGCTCTTTCCTTTTCTGAGTCAAATGGCAATCCCCTTTCAAAAACAATCCTGCCTGGCCCAATAGCAAAAGGAAAACTTATGGGGAAAACATAGGTCTGTTTGGCCAGTGGGGGTAGTGGGGAGGAATTCAGACAATCATTCTGCCTGTCTGCCTTTGGGTAATGGAGAAGATTGGCAACTAGAATGCCCCATTTAGCAACAGAACACAGAGCATCAAAAGGAAGGATTTGGATTCACCTCTCATTGCGGAAAGTTGGGAACAAAACTACACAGAACAAGGAAGCATGAAACTAACAGGCAACAGCAGAAGTTACTGGCACTATAGAAAAAGGAAAAAGTGAACATGAAGGAGGCTTGTTTTTAATGTTGCTACACTGCACTTGTTGGAGTGCCCTCCTACTTAGGAACACCCTGCTGCCATTGTTCCACCCACTGACATGTGCCTTCTGTGGGTCCGTTGTTGTTTGTGCATGTGTGCATTATTGTGCGTGAGGAAAACCTCAGAGGATCAATGGTTTCGACTAGGAGGGGGACTAATGGTTGATGCAGTTTTGAAAGCCAGTTTGTTATAGTGGTTAAGGGCGGTGGGACTCTAATCTAGAGAACTGGGTTTGATTCCCCACTCCTCCACTTGAAGCCAGCTGGGTGACCTTGAGTCAGTCATAGCTCTTCTAGAGCTCTCTCAGCCCCGCCCACTTCACAGGGTGATTGTTGTGGGGATAATAATAACATACTTTGTAAACCGCTCTGAGTGGGCATTAAATTATACTGAAGGGCGGTATATAAATCAAATGTTGTTGTTGTTATGGGTTAAGTGTGGAAACAGTTGCCCCAGAGCTTCATTTCCCCACCCCCTCTTGAAAAGAACAGCATGCGCCTGCACCACGTGCAGCTAACATGTGCACAACAGACCAAAACTCGGGTAAATGAAGAAACCAAATGGATCAGTTCTAAGGCCATGCTGACCTAGAACAAACTATTAATGAAATGAAATTATTCTGGAATAAAAATGAAACAAACTTCTTTGGTGCACACCCCTAATTAGTAATGTGTTTACAGTTATGCAGAACATCTCCAAGCATAGGCAATATGCACTGTGAAACAGCTGGGACTGTCACCTTGATGGACTTTCTAATCCAAATTCCAAGAGCATTAATATTTTAACAAAGCTACATTTATGTTCTAAAACAATCAATAAGACTGAAAAATTTGCAATACATCCATAAACAGAGTCAAGATAATGGCTTATACTGCAGACCTAAACACAGTTACACCCTTCTGTGCTTAGGACTGCAATGTAAGCCATTATCTTGATAATTTTATATTTACATTTGCCAAACATTCTGTCATTGTATCACTATTAGAACAAGACAGATATAGTTTGCTACTTTATACTTCTGATTCAAAGTAAGCACATTCTTGCACATTATCAGTCTTAATGCCATAGTATGCCCATCTGTTTGGGATATGTTTTATGTATACTATAAAATTATGACAAAGGGTCAGATATGTTTCAACTTTAAAAGACATGATTTAAGGATAATATTCTTAACAATGTACAGAAACAGCTATGCATTTTAAAAAGCTAGTTATTTCAGTATCTCTTTGTTTGCTTGTTTAATCATCCCCTGGGACAATGTGTACTGTTAAGAAACTTTTAAAAAACAGGCATCTACTTTCGTTATTGTTCAATTATTAGTACTATACTTGGTGTTTGAGGTCTTACAAGTATTCTTTGGGGAAACATTCTGTATGCCATTAGTACTATTCTTAATGAGGGAAAGCATGAAACTTCTTTAGTGCTCTGCCAGAATTGTTTTCTCTTTAAGTCAAAAGAACAATGGCTTGGAGTAACCCCCAAAAAAGCTTTTAATAAGCAGCAAACAATATTATCATACTTGTGTCACTTCCATTTATGGATATAGTTATTACCTATACCAGGTTTTTTGGTCTTTACATGGAGTTTACTCTGTAACTCAATAATTAAAAAGCTGGAAAAGTCTCGGAAGCAAGACTAATTTGAGTCTACAATGTGAAATGATGTATGGAGAAAAGAGGTTATTTCAGGTCTGGATTTAAGCCAGCAAACAATATTTTTAGGAAGTCTGAGGTTAACTGGACAATGTGCCTTTGAGATAGGAACCCTGGACTGGCACTTTCTAGAACATTTATTGCTGACTTGAGAATATATATGATTTTGTGTTTTTAACTTTAAAAAGTACTGTGTTTTAAAAAGACAGAATAATTTAGTACTATGAAAACCGAATGTGTTTATTTTGGTAAGTCCACTAAGACTTGATCAAGGCAGAACCTGGCTAATCACTGGTTTCCAAAGAACACTCTGAAAAAGCAATCTTTGTGTGTTATTAACTGCACTGAAGAAGTCTAGGCTGACTTCCAGCAGCAGAGGTTAGAATATATGACACCGAGATTCACTTTCTCCCTGGTTTTCCAATGAATTATCAAATCTCTGAAGCAGAAAAGTACAGCAGAAATAATATAAAACTGAATGACGGGACATAATACAACAAAAAAATGAAAAATTGCTTCTCTATTATGTAACTCCCTGAGCCTTGTTGAAACTTTTGTTAGTTTTTGCTGTTTCTTCATACTCTCTTCTTGGGACCAAAGTAGGAAGAAGCAAATCACACTCCCTAATCTTTTTAGGGTCTTCCCAAAGCTGCTTCTAAGTTTAAAATAAATGCAGGATTATCAGAGCTCCCAGCCATTTTTTAAAGATGCTAAAAGCTCCTAACCAGATACATAAACACAACAAGCTACCTTATACTGAGTCAGACCACTGATCTATCAATGATAATATTGTCTACTCTGACTGGCTGCAGCTCTCCAGAGTCTTAAGTAGGATCATTCATGTCACTTTCTACCTGATTCTTTTAATTGGAAATGCCAGAGAATAAATAACCTGCTGCACCCAAGCAGATGCTTTAGTACTAAGCTACATCTCCTCTCCAGACAGAAAGAAGACAAGGGCTATGCTGCAGGCGAAGAGAGTATGTCTCCTCCCCAATGCCATTTTCTTAATCCAAATCTGCCCCCCAAGTACTCCATGAGGCAAGGCATATAGAAACCCACATGGAGCTCCACATGCATCCATACACTCTTCCCCTCTGTGGGACAAAAAGCAGTGGTAGAATCCTTGAAGAATAGCTACCGAGCAGCAGCAACACTGGAAGGTGACTGGAAGGCAGAGGATCAGTAATGCTTCAGCTAACCCTGGTTAGTATTGTGCAGAAAAAGGCAATGGTAAACCACATCTAGTCATCTCTTACCTCAAAAATCCTATAATGAGACAACCAAAAACAAAAGAAGATATTGTACTTGAAGAAAGAACTAAGTCAGAAGGCACTCAACTGGCTACTGGGAAACAGCAGGGGACAAGTATGAATAGTGCTGTTCTTAACGTTGGGGCTGGATTAAAGCTGAAAGGACATTCAATTGCTGATGTGAATAGATGCAAAAGGAAAATTCATATATATATATTATATATATATATATATATAACATATATAATAGGAACATGTAATGTGAGAAATATTAATCCAGGTATGCTTGAAATCATAAAACAAGTAATGGAACATTTAAGCATTGCAATCCTGGGTGTGAATGAACTAAAGTAGACTTGATTAGGACATTTTTGGACAGAAAATTACAACTTTTTTACCGCAGAAATGATAAACTTGGAAGAAACAATGTCACTTTTATAGTGAGGCAAGATGTAGTAAAAGCAACCAGCAGCTATAATTCAAAGTCTGACTGAATAATATCAATCAGGCTTCATGGAAGACCTATCAATATAATCATCATTCAAGTTTATGCCCCAACTACAGATGCTGAAGAGGAAGAAACTGAATTTTTTTATATTAATAGTAATGTGACATTTGGTTTATATACTGCCCTTCAGGACAACTTAATGCCCACTCAGAGTGGTTTACAAAGTATGTCATTATTATCTGCACAACAATAATCACCCTGTGAAATGGGTGGGGCTGAGAGAGCTCCTAGAAGCTGTGAATGACCCAAGGTCACCTAGCTGGCTTCAAGTGGAGGAGTGAGGAATCAAACCCAGTTCTCCAGATTAGAGTCCCACCACTCAACCACTACACCAAATTGCCTCTCAAGTGTCCAGAAAGAAATTGATCCTACATCTGAAGAAGATGCACTGAAAATCATAAGTGACTGGGCTGCAAAAATAGGAGACAAAGCAGAATCAAACACTGTCAGAAAATCTGGACTAGGATTACAAAACAAAGCAAGAGACTGACTCATAGAATTTTGTGAAACCAACTATTTGTTCATTACAACCACGTACTTCAGGTAACTAAATAGACAAGTGTATATGTAGAAATCACCAAATAGTCAATACAGGAATCAAAATGTTTACATAACAGGAAGCAGAAGACAGAGAAGCTCTATTCTCTCTGTTAAAACAAGACCAGGAGCTGATTGTGGTACAGAATACTAACTGTAAATAATTAGAATAATGCTAAAGAGAAATAGTAAAGGAATCATAGTGCCAAAATATAATATAAATAACATTCCTGAAGAATTAAAAGACCATGTAAATTACAGATTAACATTAAATATAGATTGGAGCCAAAAGTGCTGTGGGCTGAAACCAAAGACATTATCAGAGAAGAATTTGCAAAGACTACTACGCCCGTAGCCAAAAGAAAAGAGAAACCTAGATGAAACTTTAGAAATTGCTATAGATGAGAAGCAAAGGTAAAAAATAACAGAAATGGGATCAGAATGCGAAATGCATCATTTCTGCTATCTGAACGCAGAGACAAAGATAACTACTATAATAACTAGACCACAAAAATAGAAGATAACAAAAAGGAAAAACTAGAGATCTGTTCCACAAGATCCAGGAAATCAAAGGGAAATTCAAACCACAGGTAGGGATGCTGAAAGATCTACATGGAAATCCAATATCCTATAACAACAAAATAAAGAAAAGATGGAAACAACACACTAAAGAACAATACAGAAGAGATGAAAGGATGACAGATTCCTTCAAAGAAAAATCTTTTGATGAACAGCCTACAATTTGAGAAAGTGAAGTGAAAGTTGCACTCAAGGCAACTGAGAGAAACAAATCACCTGGATTAGATGAGATATCAATCAAGGTATTTTAAGCTAGAGACACAGTCCATCATCTTAAGAATATGTCAACAGATATGGAAAACAAAACAATGGTCCACAGACTGGAAATACTCAATCTACAGCCCCATTCCAAAAAAAGATGCCAAAGACTGCAACAACTATAGGAACATCACAGTAATTTCCTGTGCTAGCAAAGTAATATCCAAGATTTTACAACAAAGACTCTCTCTGTGTATGGAACAAGAAATGCTAGATGTTCAAGTTGGATTCAGAACAGGAGCAGGCACTAGAAATCACACTGCAAATTTAGGAAGGTTAATAGAGCACACTACAGAATTTCAGAAGAAAATTAACCTTTGTTTTCATAGATTACAGAAAAACTTTTGACTATGTAGATCATGAAGAGCTAAGGATGGTGTTAAAAGAAATAGATGTGCCACAGCAGGGGCAAGAGTTCCCCTCCTCTACAAGTTCCTTGTGATTTTAGCTTGGTACTACCTATATACACATAATTATTTGTCTGTGGCTTACTACCGGAATAAAAGATCTCAGTCAGTCATACTTGTTTTACATCAAGAATATTGTTTGCACAGCTATGGCACAGTAGGGAAAGAAAAAACGCTCTGCACAAATGTGCCTATGAACTGAATATGGGCTCCAGACACGCTGCATACCTGATTCTCTACATATGTGAACAATAACGGAACTTTCTCATTCAGCCTTCTGTATATCACTAGCAAGCGGGGAAACATGCCCAAAATAACCAAACCTTGACAACTCATACCTTTCTCCCAGATGTTCTGTCACCAGAGCTTTTGTTTCTGGTGGTACATGCTGGTATGCAGTACTCTTTCTGTAGCGCTGGCACTTCTCTACAACACTGTCCTGCTTTTATATACTATATAATGAGTTTATAAAAACCAATCTTTCTTTGGGAACAGTGAGATTGATTTCCACATGTCAAATGAGGTGAAGCCAGTCTTTCTGAGTTGCCCCAATCTGAATTTTACTTGAGATGACTGCTATATTTTGCATACATACCTGGAGAGATGGCTCTGTGGAATTGATTCATATCCTCTCCCATCAACTCTTGCGCAACTTGTTTTATCTTCTGTCTCACAACATCTAATTTGGCTTCAGATTCTATTAATATTTCTTCCCCACTGGGAGCACTATGATCACAGAATACAAGATAAGCTACAGAGTGGCACTTGCTGGAACATCAGCAAAGAAGCATAAATTAATATACACATAATTTACATAACATCCTGAGCAAGAATGTCTATATCTGCATATTGCTAAAGCAAGTTCACAACATGGGGCACATGTTCAAACTTCATAAAGATTATTGTCCTTTTACACTACCATGGAGGTGCACATGCCTGATTCTAAACAATGTTTATGCCAGTGAATACGAACAATGGAAACTATTCCAATATATTAATCCAGAATAAAGTGGCACAGTTTTAAGTCTGCATCTGTAATCAGCACTGAAGACCATATCAGAAATATAAACAGCCTGAATCATTACAACTGGTATACAGTTGACATCAAATATATGTATTTTATATTATATATAAAAATAAAAATCTGGAATCAGACCTAAATAATGTTGGTGTATAGTTTTATAAATTGCAGTAGATAATAGAATTACAATAGAAAATATAATAGACAAATCTGATCCTGTAAAAAAAGTCAGTTTGTATATTATATTCCTGCTTTCTTTTTACTGCATCTCATCCTACCTTTTAAAAAAAGTTGAATTTTTTTTTTTAATCTAGAGGGTGCAGAGAAGACAACATTTTTCTTCCTTTCAGCCTTCCTCTCCACTTGCAAACTCAAGCATACACTTTTGGAAGCAAATCCTCATCCATATTAGAATACAAATCCAAGGTGATGAAGCTGGTAATGCACACCCAATAGCTAAATAAATAAATATACAACCTAATTATGGGTAAATATAAAATAATTATCAACTTGCAGAATGACATCAATTGTCATCCCACTCTCTTAGACACAGCTTAAATTTAGTAAGGTCAGGGCAAGCAATTTGTCAGAACTGTTACTCACTAGACAATCATAAAACCATACCTCTTTCTTAATTAAAACAATGGTTGAATATCCAGACAAAGAGGTAGAAGTGGGAAAAAATTCAATCCTCTAAATGTATGATGCCAGCTCTTTAAAATCTAGATGCAATTAATTGTTAGGCATCAGATGTTGGTTCCAAGGGCTATAGAATATTTTTCTGAGTCTCAAACAAATTACCACTAAAATACCACAATGAGAAACTGGGTAAGTGTGACAACTAAAACCTGCCTAAATCTCTTTAGAAATACAGTACATCTCATCATGGGAAGGCAACAATAGAGTGTTTAAATGCACAGGAGTTACTTACAGTACAAGTTGTAAGATAATAAAAAAACTATTTAGCAAAGTCAGCCAATGATTTAGAAAGAATTGATAAATGTAACAGAATGTAGCTCTGCTATTAAGACACAAGGAGAGAAATAGGGATGTAATATGGTAACACATCGTATATTTCCCCACAAGCTTTTGTTTATAGTTCACAACACTGTTTTCTGTGCAGCTACATCTGCTGTTACTAGTGCATCAATGTTGCCAAAGAACTGATGATCACTATTACTATAATCACCACATTGTCTAAAAAAATGCTTATAAGCAAGTCTAGCCAGCATTACTGTTAAAAACTGTCAACAGCTACCATCATTCAGAGCAGTACACAACCAGAAACTAGACTGGCCTGGATAATGATGAAAAATTGAAAGAAAACATCCAAATTCCAGCCATAAATTTTTGCTATTTTTCCACAAAAAGAATCATTTCCTGAGTTTGCTTGAAGGACCCAAGATGCAGTGATCTTACAGGATCTTACAGGGGCCTTAATATTTTTATTTTATTTACATTATTTATAGTCTGCTTTTCTCGATGCAACTTACAGCTGATTACACAGTGTAGGTCAATATGAACTACTGCTGAAACATCCCATAAATATATGGTGCTCATCTCTTATCCATCCCTCTACAAGCTGGATTTGAATGTGGCAAGAAAGCAGGGTTCTACAGCTGCAACTATATAGTATATTTGCCACCACCACAGTACCCCACACAGCAGGAACTCACTCTATTTGCATGGGTTGTTTACTTCTCTTATATTTATTTACGTCATTTATAGTCCGCCTTTTCACTGAGACTCAAGGCGGATTACACAGTATGAGGTTAATACAATCAGTATCAAGTAAGTACATTTCAATACAATACCATAAGGTAAACATATACATAAAGACATAGCATTAGCAAGGATCCAAGACACTAGTAAAGATACTGAAGCAAAACATAATCAATTCTAGGACTAACATTAGACAGCATGGAGCAATGGTTGTATATCGGAGTATATATTTAAAGCAGCAGATAATATGTGAGGCAAAAATGGTGATGAAGTCTATGATCCCTAACTTGTTAGTGAAGCACCTGAGACCCCATCCCTTTATGCCTGTTAAGGCATAAAGGGATAATGCAGACCCTTTTTATCTCAATATGAACTAAATTTGTGACAAGAATGAATAATGGTATCTAAAAAAGGTTCTTTCTCAGCTGACTGTGGCTCACAAAAATTAAGTCAGAGGTTGCTTTTTAAAGCAAAATTCAATATTATGAAAATATATGCCCATTTTTCTTTTCAGGCTTCCAATACGTAAGGTATGAACAAAAAAAATGAGTTATCCTACTGTAAGACACACCTATAAAAATTCTTCCTCCGACATAATTATTAAAAAAAAAAACAGGAACTCTTTTTTGTATCAGTCTCTCTCTATATACAAGAGAGAAGGAGTTAATCAAGAAACCTGGAATATTACTCACCTAGTGATCCTATGCAGTAGAAATATAGTCCTTTTACTCTCAATTGTTATATCACGACTAAGTTTCACAAGTCGTTCATATTTATCATGTCTTGTATCAAGCTCCAGTTGAAATGCTAGAGAACAGAAACAACTGCAGGTCATTTGTACATATATTGAAATATCACAGGATGGATTCCCAACAAACTTGATATTATGTAATCTTTTTTCAAAGCAAGCAAGAAAATAGTTTTAATGGATCTCTTCTTCACGTATTATATTCAAAACACTGAATTACACACAACTCTTCTTCACACGGCAGTGCTAAGAACAAAACTTTGAAAGCAACAAAACTATTAAGACAATTTCTAATTATTTTATTTTGCCTGAACAAAACAATTTATGTCATCAACTCTAATTCATTTAACTCTCATCAATTCTCAGCACCCTTTTTGTTTCTTTTTTAATTCAGGCCTTCTTTGTTCCATGCAATCACACACCTGTACAGGTCCTAAATCTTCAAAATGAACCAGATCACATAATGAGGTATGTGTATAATCACAGCAGCACTGTTTAAATAGTTACCACAACTGAAAAAATATCTGCATGTGGTCTCTAAATAGTCTTTTTTATTCTGAGGCTTCTCAAAATAACACACACACACACACACACAGGAAGAAGCCAGTATGCATGTGTAAACCAGCCCTCATGCTTTTAAACAACATACTTACATTTGAAAGCCATAATCACAGCTGAAGAAGAATTAATACTGTCCTTGTCTTCTCTTCGATGGCCATGAGGGAAATGATCATGCTTTCTTTTTCTGAAACCTCCTATAAAAAAAACTACTATGACTTAGGAGCTATGGCATCTTAATACAAAATCAAATTAACAGAATTTGTTTCAAAAGATACAGTTTAACTCTACCACTGATACAAAACATTGCATCATTAAATTTATAAATTAAAACATCAGACTGAAAAAAAAAATTATAGGACTACAATGGCATTAGACAGTGCCAAACTATCCACCTTCCATTCCTCAAGCTCCCCACCACCACCTCTGCAACCAGTGGACAATAAATGCACATTGCTGCCTTAAAAGCTTATATGAAGAAAAACGGTAAAAGCCATTGAGGCGGAACCTTTCACGTTCTGCCAATTTAAACTACACATCATTTAAAGTTAGGCCAAACCGGGCAACACGGCACTCTTTTGACTTAATCATCAGTGAATGATCGGCTAGTCTAATAAAAAATAAACAGAAATCCCTTCATTTTAACTAGTGGATTTATCATTTCATTAGCCACAAAACGTGTAGTAAAGTTGCCACTTTTTTTAGCACAAATATTTTTAATTGGTGAGTGACCGGGGGGGGGGGGAAGGGGGGATGAAGTTACAACCGTTTCCCTCCCTTAACACGCCTCTGGGCTAAATATTACTTCACTGGCTGAATTTTTGCCACTTGTTTTAAGGCAGAGAACAACCAAGAAGATGAGCATACGCGGGGGGCGGGGGGGGGGTCATTATTGCCAACAAAACATTTCTTTGTTGATCTCACATTTTTCTAACTCTTCTACTTTGGGGCCTAAACACGCAATGGGGGAAGGGGGTTAATACATAGACAGGCTAGAAAACGAGGGGGGGGGAGGAATAACTGACTAGTACAGGGAACGGCAGGAAAGGGAACGATGGGCGGGGAAGGGGCCGCGAGAAGCTGCGTCGCTCCCCTCCTCCTGACTCCAACCACCTTCTTTGCCGCTCATGTTGGCTGCGCTTCCAACCGGGGAGGAGACAACGCGGTCGCTCACGAACTCTGGGAGCGCAACGCGCAGGAGACGCGACACGCCGCGAACCTCCCCGCCCCGTAATGTTTCCAATGCGCGCGCAGCCCCGCTGCGGCCCCTCGCCTGTCAAGACCATTAATCCCCTCCCCCTTCATGCTCAGCGTCTATACAATTTCCTGACGGCAGAAAGTGAGTTTGCGAGGTCGAACCTGTCACATCCGCTTTGGCCATCGCAGGAAAGGGAGTTGTCCGTCTGGTCGGCAGCGCAGGTTAAGCTGCTTTTGTGGGAAGTGCAAAGCATCAATTTTCGAAATAGGCATTAATCGGTGAGCTACATCTTGCGCGCTTTATCGCCTCTGCAAGACCTCCAGCAGAGCAAGGCGGTGTGGGAAATGTAGTTTTCTTCTATGCACGTGGAGAAAACTGCTGCGGAGGCTTAAGAAAATAAACAGGTCAAATCGGAGGACACATTTTTCTGGCGTCCAATCAGGATCAAGTTCAATTCTATTAGCCTCGGAAAGTTTTCTGCTTTTCAGGATAGCAGCTGGCCCTAATCCCTCCTCTTCTAATTCTTCTTTGCAAAACCCGCCCCCCAGCCTGTAAAAAAAAAAAGAAGTTTTCATATTTCTATTTTTCCCAGTCTGAAGGAATTTAACGTGTGATCATGGTCAATGCGCTCCGAATTGGTTGGATGCCAATTTGTTATTGAATCATGCAGTAGGGTATCTGTACTTTAAGGTTATCAGGTCTTGGTTGGGAAATTCCTGGATATTTGAGGGGTGGAGCATGGAGAAGACAGGGTTTCGAGAAGGGAGGGACTACAGCAGGGTATAATGCCATGGAGTCCACTCTCCAAAGCAGCCATTTTCTCTATGGCCTGGAGATCGGTTGTAATTCCAGATCTCCAACCATCACCTGGAGACTGGCAACCTGTCCCCCATCCAGGGGTGTAGACTTTCCAATTTCCCCAAAGGGAGGTGGGGTGAGGCTGGGCTGGGCTATGCTAGATCCAAACTGGGCTGGTGACATCATAGGGAGGAGCCTCCACTATCTATGGAGGCGGGGCCATGGGGGACTTAGGGAGGGGCTCCCTACAAATTTGGGGAGGCCAGGGCGCTGCTGGATGCCACCCTAACAACACTCCTGTGCCTGCTCAAACCTAGGAAAAGGTGGGAGTTGGCCAGTGGTTATAGTAGTATCTCAGCGATCTCCTGCCGTGTCCTGTTTTTGAAATTCAGTTTTAGGATAGTCACTTTAAGATCTATAAATATACATACCTTGTGCATAGGACAAACTAATGGTCACAAATTTTACATTAAGAAAGGCAACACAGAAAAACCTGTAGGAGAATATTTTTAGTGTTTTTCTGGAAATTCATTTACAGGAGTCTTGTTTGTGCCTTATTCATAAGGATGACTTAGTACTGAAATTTACTAAATTATGGCATCACAGATGTCTTCATTTGGTAAATGCATGAAGTCTCTGATCCAGGGCAGAATTCAAAACAGTTGCTGTTTACTCAATTTCTGAGCAATGTAAAGAGTTCAGACTAGTAGCAATCTTCTCACTTCAAACTAATATCCTGTAAGTGAGTAGAAGCACATTTTGAGGCAATTCAGAAGTGCCCATAGCCATGACCCCAAAGAAAACTCAGTTATGCCACCTAGGTTTTCAAGTTACACTGTATGTTTGTTCTAACTGATATTCTTTGAATGAACTCATTAGCTATAACATTAAGATCAATTTCCTGAGAGATCTGTTCAAGTCCATGAAGAAGAGCCATTTGTTGGAGCCTGTCTCATGCTTGACCGTAGAAAGGTCTTTATTCTACGAAGGCATTAGAATGACCTTTCTGAGGTGCAGGAGGAAACAGGTATGGTAAGGCCTATTCTGACAAGTTTAGCTAATTTTGGTAGTAGCTAATGTAGACATTTTCCTTGTCTGAATATTCTGGCCTGTAATAGCATTTCAAATTTGTCAAAGTGTTTTATAGCTTTTAATCCAAACCACCAACCAGGCAAACTCAGACAAAAGTGCAATAATACTATATGCTTGAAAGCAGTTCATGTTAGCTGTTGCTACCTAGGTGGTGAACAATTGTCAATACACATCTACTTGACCAACTCTAGAGTACAGACATTTTAAAAAGAATGCTTAATAGCAAGGGTGTTTTTCTGGGAGCAGAGGTGGCGGAACTCTCAAGAGGGAAGAAACACACAGGATTCTTTGAAATCATATTATTTTCAAGCACCATTGCCTAGTATTTTCAAGAGGTGCCGGAACTCAGTTCCCCCACGTACCCCCTGAAAAAAAGCCCTGCTTAATAGGCTTGCTTGGGCCATTAATTAACTTAAAAAAGGAACTGGTTCAGCATCCACTTCAGCAAACATAAAAAAAATCACAGGCTTGAAGAAGACATAAAATATCTATCTACCAAAAGAATCCCCAAATCCTACAGCAATTCATTTGCTGTATTTTTTCCCCAATTTCATTTCTAAGCATTATCTAGTTGGTTGCCCCTTTAAAACTGTACCACACCATTTTAGGTAACAGCAAAATGAAGAGCATGAACATGTACAGAGTGTACATTCCCTGCCAATGTTCTCTGAGCTGCATGCAGGGCAAAAGGGAATTTTTAAAAGGCCTCTGATCTGTATCCTCCCCCCACCCCCAGTATTTTTCATGCAGATGGGCTTTCTCATTGTTTCAAAGACAGCACTTGGGCTGCCATTTTAGGAATTGTCTTTTTCTTCAATTGATACCACCTCACCATTTAAAACTGGAATGGAAATTGAAAGAGGTGCTTAGAAGTGGCTGAAGCAGCTCCACCCCCCCCCCCCACACACACACTACCATGAAAAAACTAACTGTTCTCAATCAAGGACATATAGACCCATCCCACTCAGCAAAAACCACAACAGCAAGCAAGCAAACAAACAATTTTAACAAGGAAACATAGAGCCTACCCTTCCCCAGTGTTCCATTTCCAAAATACAATGTAATGATAACGTAACTGAAAAGTAAAATAAAATAGAGATTCACTTTTTCCCTATTAAAAGGAACAGAAATTGGCCCTTAACAGAGTAGCGTAGATTGCAGAGAAAACGCGATCGGCAGTTGGAGCATGGTAGCTGGTGTGAGTGTGAGAGAGAAAGTAACAAGCTTACACTTACCTTAGGTTTAGAAAAGAATTCTTTATTATAGGAACTTCAAACTTCAATAGAATAGTGGAAAGATAGCTTCCTATCTAGCTTCCTAGTCTAAGAATGGGCATGGATGGCAGAACTAGTCCTGCATCCATGGTGCAAAATGGAGAGAAACGGTAGAAGTGTGACAAAGGGAGGAAGAGAAGGATGTCATGATGTCTTGAGATTAGCTATCAAAGGATAGTTCAGGGCAGTAAAAGAGTATCAGAGGATAGTTCAGGGCAGTGAAAGAGTAAACAGATGCCCTAATGTTTCTATCTTTCTAGCTCACTGATTTGTCCCCCTCTGAAACATGAGGAACAAGTCCTCCTCTACTAACATTCTCCAAATGTAAACTGGAGCCAAGCAAGTCTGTTGAGCCCAACAGAGGCTTTGCAGTCTGACTGTTGCTACATTGAAAGTGGGTGGAGCCAGTCATGGTTAAGAACTAAGCTACTTTGTGTGGGCCATAGCCACAGATCTTTTAAGGCAGGGCATAAATTCCTTTTTAATAAAAATTTTTTATAAATATAAACAGAACAGAAAAAATAAAGACCATCACAATTATATCAAAAGAAAAGAGTAAACATATAACAAACAATGATATTGTAAACAGTAAAAATAATATAATAGCAACCATTTTTACTGTCTTCTTGTAACAAAAGATTATTATTTAATCTCTATCTTCCCCTTCTGCCTCTCTTTTGTCCCCAAGTTACTACTAACTCATTGTAATCTGCAAAGATTTTTGGTTGTATCGTTGCACTCTTGATTAATAACTAAAATTTTTGATATCTAGCGCATATCAGTCCTTGAATATGTTTGGTGTCTATCAGAAAAGAAAGTATAGCCTCTAGTATTCAGATTTTTGATCCTTCAAGCATCTTCCAATTGTAACATTTCCATATAATTAAAGTTTGTCTTCTTTGGTTTTTTCACCTACCGTGTGTGTGTGTGTGTGTGTGTGTGTGTGTGTAAATAGAAAATAGGAAATAAAAAGTAAAGGGAGGGGGGATAGAAAGAGAAGAAAGAACAAAAAAAGAAATTGCATATCTATTACATTGCACCATTCACTCTAATACATGTCTTAGTATTCTGCTTATCAGCTCTCTATTTGCAAATGTTTCCATTTATCTTCTATAATGTCCATAAAGGACCACATCTTAGTTGAAAATTAAATTTCTCCAAACTTATCTTGTATCCATTTGTAAAAAGGCTCCCAAACGTCAATATATGTTGTAATGTCCAAGTCTTTCAATAAACTCGACAATTTGTCCATTTCAGCCATCTCAAGTATTTTTTCGACCAGGTTTTCTTGTGTTGGGATAGTTGTCATTTTCCAGAGTCTCGCATATGCAATCCTAGCTGTTGTAATTATATTCAACATCAAATGCTTTTGCTCTTTATTGACCGGGACCGATACGTGGTTTAATAAAAAAAGTTCTGGTTTCAAAGGTAGTGGAGTCATGAGTATCTGTTGTAACATTGTATGTACCATCTTCCAGAACTCCACTGCTTTTTTGCATGTCCACCACATATGGTAATATATGGTATCTTCTCACACTTCCAGCAATTATTTGACATATTTAAGCGGGATTTACCTAACCTAATTGGGGTTAGGTGCCACCTATAAAACATTTTATATACATTTTCCTTCAATGAGGCCGATTTTGTCATCTTTAAATTACTTTCCCACATTTGTGACCATTGCTCTAAGTCTATTGTATGCCCCACATTCTCAGCCCATTTTATCATAGTATCTTTGACCTCCTCCCCCTGTAATTTTGCCTCTATAAGTATAGCATATATTTTCTTTATCATTTTAACATTGGTAACACAATAGTATCACATCAATATTTTCATCCTTTTCGTAAAAAAAACACTATTTTGTCTTTTTTGTATCTAGATTCCAGTTGTGCCCCACCATCCCAGCTCAATGTCTAACTCTGCCATTTCTTTTGGATTTTTTAATAGCCCAGCTGGTTTCAGTAAGATCTTATAGGTAGGAGTTTTCTCCTCTTTTTTCAACGAAGGATGTGTAAATGCTTCAATTGGGGAAACCCACAAAGGAATTTTCTCATAAAAAGTAGATCTTATTCTTTCTCATACCAGTACTAGTGCTTTCCTTATCCAGTGATTTTTAAAATATTTATGATTTCCCCATTTTTTATACCAAAGAAACGCGTGCCAGCCCATCAACAGGTCATGTCCTTCCAAGTTTAAAAGTCTTTCATTTTCCAAGGTAATCCACTCTCTCAGCCAGGTCAGCACACAAGCCTTATAATATAGGAGCCAATCTGGTAGGGCAAAGCCTGCTTTTTCCTTAGTATCTTGTAGGGCTTTCAGCTTAATTCGTGGTTTTTTATTCTGCCAGATAAAAGATTGTACAGCCCAGTTAAGGTCTTTAAAGAATACTTGGGGTATTCCTAATGGAATATTTTGAAACAGAAATAGAACTCTTGGAAGAACATTCATTTTTATCGCTGCTATTCTTCCCATCAATGATAGCTGAAGATCTTTCCATCTTTCCAGGTCTTTTTTTATTGTTTTTATCAGTATCCCATAATTATCTTCATATAAGGAGCTACATCTATTAGTCATCCAAATTCCTGAATATTTTATCTTCTTTTCAATTACTAGTTGCGATTTTTGAGTTAATTCTTCCATCTGTCATTTTTGGATATTTTTAGTAATCAACTTTGTCTTTTGAATATTTATTTTTAATCCTGCCAAAGCTCCATATTCTTTGATTTCCTGTAAGATCTTCTGTATTGACGTTAAAGGGTCTTCTAAAATAAAAACGAAGTCATCTGCGAATGCTTGTACTTTGTATTCTTGCTTCTTAATTTTGGCTTCTTTGATCTCATCTGAGTTTCGGATCTTGTCCATAAGTGGTTCCAGTGTCAGTATAAACAAGAGAGGAGATAATGGACAACCTTGTCTTGTTCCTTTTTCAATTTCTATTGGTTCTGTTAGTTGGCCATTAATTGAGATTCTAGTCTTTTGTTTATCATAAATTCCTCGTATTATTCTAAGAAAGTTTTCTCCACACTGCATCTCATCTAGTTGATTAAACATAAATTGCCAATTGAGATTGTCAAACGCCTTCTCTGCATCAAGGAACATCAGAGCCATTTGTTTTTCTGGATGGGCTTCGTAATACTCCAAAATGTTTAATATTTTTCTTATATTATGGCTAGTCTGTTGTCCCGTTAAAAAGCCAGCCTGATCTTGGTGGATCATCTGGTCCATTAGTTTCCTCATTCTCCTTGATAATATAGTTGCAAAGATTTTATAATCTACATTCAGCAGGGAGATTGGTCTACAGTTTTTGATTTCCTTCAAATCTGTTCCATCCTTTGGTATTAAGGATATTGTAGCTTCTTCCATGTTTCTGGTATGGATTCTGTAACCCATATTTCTTCCATCAGCTTCTTAAAAGGGAGGAATTAAGGTTTCTTCAAAGCATTGATAATATTCAGCTAGTATACCATCTGGGCCTGGAGATTTCCCCCTGTTTTGCTTTTTAAAGGCCTATATTATTTCATTCATAGTGATTGGGTCATTTAGAATTTTCCTCTGTTCCTCACTGAATTTCTTTAATTTCATTTTTTTCAAATAGACATCTTGTTCTGGTTGGGCAGTCATTTTCCCATAGAGCTTTTTATAGTAGGATTCAACCATCTTCTTTATTTCTTCCTGAAGAACTTTCACCTCTCCTTTTTCATCATTCAGTGACATTATTTGTCTTTTGGTATTTTCTTTCTTTAGCTTGTAAGCTAACCATCTTGTAGGCTTGTTTGCATTTTCAAAGTAATTTAGTTGGCATATTTAATTTTCTTCTCCGTTTCCTTTGTTAACATCAAATTAAGTTTATGTCGAAGTATCTTTATCTTCATTTTTGATGTACTGTTTTCAGGAGCACTTTAAGTTAAACTCCTCCTTTTTTAGGTTTGTTTCCAGATTTTGATATTTTGTTTCTCTTTCTTTTTACTTGCCGCATATCTAATTGCCAGTCCTCTAAAGAAAGCCTTACTTGCATCCCATACTATATCTATGGTAGTTTCATTATTTAAATTTTGTTTGAAATACCATTCAATTTCTTTGGAAATTGTTTCTTTAAATTTTTTGTCTTTTAATAAACTTGTATTTAGTCTCCACCTAAATTGTCTTTTTTCCTCTTTTATCTTTATTAACAGAGGGTTGTGGTCTCCAATCACTTGTGGCAAAATGTCTATTTCTTCCATATCCGCCACTAACGATGTTGAGGCCCAACACATCTATTCATAACCAAGATTTGTGTCTGTCAGAGTAGAAAGTATAATTAGTTGAGTTCAAGTTGTGTTCTCCATAGATCTACAAGGGCCATTTCTTCAGCCATTTCAAAGCATTTTTTAGGAAGCACTTTCCCTCCTTTTTGTCAGAGCTGTGGCTAGATAATGTCCTTACTCCAGACTACCTTCTGCAATCAGACAAAAGCCCATTGTTTTCAAAAGTTTACTGAAGAAAGAATGCATTATAGTCCACGAGCCTGAATACAATATTCAGGATGGTACATGTGAATTGTTACCAATGACAGGCAAAGCATAAGGTACAAAGTAACAGATCTCAGCAAACCCAACCTCCCCCCATAGTTCTCATAACAATCCCTTTGAAGCTTGGAAAGCGAAAGTCCTTCGAGGCTGGAACAGCGGTAGCCAAAACATTCCTCTTCTGGAGATAGCTGCGTGGGAACGTCCCGGCACCTGGGAAGAAAGCACTCATAATACTGAAAGGATTAAAATGGAGTCTCTTTGGTACTCGTATACCTGAACATAGCATATTCTAAACATGACATTCTGCCCCCTCTAAGATGCCCCCCCCCAGGTCTATGGGGATAATGTTTATGGAATGCCCTCACAAGTCTAGGAGCATGTACATGCACAGAGCTCACCCACTCATCAAACCCAGAGTCAAAGTCTTTCCATCGAATGAGGTAAAAGAGCTGGTTTCGTTTTATTTTAGAGTCCAAAATTTGCTGCACTTCGTAATGGGTCTGATCATCAATTAGAGTTGGAATAGGAGGGGCACGGGTGTGCCATTGGTTTGCTGGAGGAGCTCGTTTCAGCAAGCTGACATGGAAAGTATCATGAACATAGCGTAAATTTTTTGGTAAATCTAGGGCAACAGTCACTTTGTTTATTACTTTACGAACAGGAAAAGGTCCTAAATATTTCAGAGCTAATTTGCGGCTGGTTTGGGTTACTTTCAGATTCTTTGTGGAAAGGTAGACAAGATCACCAGGTTGTAATTCCTATTCAGCCGCACGGTGGCGGTCGGCATATTTTTTGTAATCCTGTTTGGCTTTGTCAAGGTGTTTTTTAATTTGAGTCCATTGTTGAGCCGCTTCCCCCCACCATTCTGTGACGTCTTGGGATGCTGTAGTCGGAGGAGGGAGCGCATCAAACGGGAAGGGTTTGAAGTGAAAGCCATAGACGACTTTGAAAGGAGTCTCCCCTGTGGAGGTGTGCACACTGTTATTGTAGGAGAATTCTGCCATTGGGAGTAAATCGACCCAGTTGTCTTGCTGGAAATTAATATAACAGCGGAGGAATTGTTCTAGTATTTGATTAGTTTTTTCTGACTGTCCGTCGGTTTGCGGATGATGGCTTGAACTTAAACCTTGTTCAATACCCAGCATTTGTAAAAGCTCCCGCCAGAAGTTGGCAACGAATTGTCTGCCACGATCCGAAATCACCTTTGATGGAAAAGAATGTATTTTTACAATGTGCTTTAGAAAGATATCAGCTAGTTTTCTAGCGGAAGGTATAGTGGTGCAAGGTATAAAATGAGCTTGCTTGGAGAACAAATCCACCACGACTAAAATACAGTTGTGCCCCTTGGAGGGAGGTAAATCAGTAATGAAGTCCATAGATATTATTTCCCACGGTCTGCTTGGCGTTTCTAAAGGCTGCAATAGTCCTGGTGGTTTGCCTTTGCGGGATTTGGCACTGAGACAAATGGGGCAAGACGCTACATATTGGGAAATGTCTTTGCGCATGCCCGGCCACCAAAATTGACGTTGCACTAAATGAAGCGTTTTTAAGTACCCATAGTGCCCTGCCGTTGGGGCATCGTGACAGCATTGTAAAACTTCTTTTTTTAAACTTTTGGGTACATAGAAGCGGTCTCCCCAAAGCCATTCCCCTTGATTGGATTGTTGCAGTTTGTCTTTTGGCACGCCCCCCCCCCTCCTTTTCCACTTCAGCTTTCAGTTTTTGTCTCCACCCCTGATCGGGTTGAGGGGATTGGGTTGTGCGGCTTCGTGTGGTTACCACACCCCCTAATTGCGTAGGCGAAAAGACGGTGTCAATTGTCTCCTCCCTTTTGCTTTTGTGCTGGGGCATGCATGATAGAGCATCGGCCAGAAAGTTAGTTTTGCCCGGTAGAAAGTTTAATGTGAAATTGAATTTGGAAAAGTACTCCGCCCACCGCAGCTGCTTGGCATTTAGCCTGCGGGGGCTGCGTAGGGCCTCTAAATTCTTATGGTCCGTCCAAACCTCGAAGGGATGACGGGCTCCTTCTAACCAATGTCTCCAGGTAGTGAGAGCTGCTTTTACAGCAAAAGCCTCCTTTTCCCAAACATTCCAATTCCTTTCCGCTTCAGAAAACTTTCTGGAAAGGAAGGCACAGGGCTTGAGCTTCCCGTCCTCCCCCCGTTGCAACAATACGCCTCCAATTGCGGTGTTGCTGGCATCGACCTGCACTACAAAGGGGCGGTGTTCATCGGGGTGTTGTAGAACGGGTTCTGAAACAAACTGTGTTTTAAGGTGGTTGAATGCTGCTTGGCATTCTGGTGTCCAAGGCAATTTTGCACTTGGTTTTTTGGCTTGGTCCCCCTTGTCTTTGGTTTTTAACAGTTCGGTTAGAGGGAGTGTAATTTGAGCAAAGTTTGCAATGAATTCTCTATAAAAGTTGGCAAAGCCCAAAAAGGATTGTAGTTCTTTGCGGGTAGCGGGGGTTTGCCAATTTTGTACTGCTTGTATTTTGCCTGGGTCCATTTTCAAGCCATCTTGAGAGATGCAGTAGCCTAAGTAAGTGAGTTCTGTTTTGTGGAACTCACATTTAGACAGCTTGATGGGCAGTTTGTTACACATTAGGGTGGTTAAGACCTTTTTTACAAGTTCCACGTATTCCTCTTCGGTTTCCGAATAGATTAAAACATCATCTAGGTACACCACCACGCCTTTGTATAAAAATTCATGTAGTACTTCATTGATCATGGACATGAAAACCGAGGGGGCCCCAGCCAGGCCAAATGGCATAACTAAGTACTCATACTGGCCGAGGGGCGTGTTAAAAGCGGTTTTCCATTCGTCCCCTGCTTTGATACGAACATGGAAGTAAGCATCTTTCAAGTCCAATTTCGTAAAGATCTTACCTTGAGCCACGACGTTGAGTAGATCTCTGATGAGCGGGATGGGATAGGCGTTGCTGGAAGATACAGCGTTAAGTCCCCGAAAGTCCGTGCACAGTCTTAAGCCCCCGTCCTTCTTTTTGACGAAGAGCACTGGCGCAGCATGCGGACTGTTGCCAGGTCGAATAAATCCTCTTTGAAGATTGGTGTCGATGAACATGCGGAGTTCTTCCCTTTCATTAGGGCTCATGGGATATAGGCGACCCTTGGGCAGGGAGGTACCCGGTAAAATTTCCACAGCACAGTCCGTCCTCCTATGAGGAGGTAAAGTATTAGCTTCTTCTTCTGTGAAAGCTTGGGTGTAAGCTCTGTATTGCTTGGGTATTTGGTTGATTTCTTCCTGGGTGAGGAGAGCAGGCTCAGTGATGGTAGGGTTGTTACCCCAATTTTGATTCCAACGATGACTTTTGCAAGCCTCATGGGTGAATGTGATGCTTCCCTCTGCCCAGTTGATGTAGGGGTTGTGATCGCATAACCATCGGCTTCCCAGGATCAAGGGGTATTTGGCAGTGGCACTAATAACGAATGATCTTACTTCCCAATGTTGTCCCATGCTGGTTATGACCGGAGTGGTTTCGGTAGTGACTGGATTCATGTTAGTGCCATCCATTTGCTCAAAGATGACAGGCGTTTCCAATTCTTTGATAGGAAGTACTAATCCATTTACTAGGGCTGGTGCAATAATGTCTCTAGAGCAGCCCGAGTCTATCAGAGCTTGCACATGGATGTGCATTTTCCTGTCTGGGTTCACTAAGGTTACCGGTATGAAGAGTATGGACCCTTGGGGTCTGTTCGAAATAGGAACTGACTGAGGTTTGATCTGCCGTTTGGGTCCTTTTACGACAGATCCATTTCGTTTCCCGAGGTGGGACTCTCTGGATTCTCCTCCCCGGTTAGAGCGGTTGGATCATATTCCATAACTTCTTCCAGCTCTAACCCTCTTTCGGGAGGGTTTCTCCGAGGAGCTCCTCTGCCTCTCGCTGTTCGAGGAACTGGTGTTGGGCGCGGTGGCGCTTGGTAGGCTGTGGGGGCTGGACGTCGTAGCTGGAGCGGAGGTCTTTGCACAGGCCGGTATGGGCATTGCGCCGCAAAATGACCACTTTGGCCACACTGCAGGCACAACCCTTGTTGCCATCTAGCATCTCTCGCTCCGCGAGTAGCGTATCCAGCACCTCTGCCTCCTCTGACAAGAACTGAGGAGCGCCTTTGTCCTGTCTGTTGCTGTTGTTCCACTAACCGGACTTCTAGCATGAGGTTTTCAACTTCACAGGTTAATTGAATCCATCCCAGTAGAGTGGGTGGATTATCTTGCATAAGGGCTCTATCCAATAGCTTGGGATTTAAGCCCTGTTTGAACAAAATTATCTTGGTCGATTCTTCACACCTTGGGCATTTGGCGGCCAGTTGTCGGAATTTCGTAACATAGTCTCTAGCCGACATACTGCCTTGCCTAATAGACTGTAATTCAGTCCGAGCTCTAGTTTCTTCTAAAGGGTCTTCATATTGGGCTCGGAGTGCGTCGACAAGCCCTTGCAGAGTGTTTAATTTGGGGGCACCAATATCATAAAGTCCTACATACCAGTCTGCCGCTTTGCCTTGGAGTCTCGATCCCAGGTGTTCGATCTGACTGGCCTCACTTCTGAAAAGGTGTCCCCATCGATTAAAGAATTGCACCGCTTGCACTAAAAAGAATCCCAACTTGGATGGGTCTCCATCAAAGGTAGCTTCCAACTTCACCCAGCCCATAGGAAGTTCTTGTCTGGGAACTGGTGCTGGCATCGGGTAAACATCGAGCGGGGCAAGTTGTAACAGAGGTTGTCACGGTGTTGGCGGGGGTAGTAATGGAGGTTGCTGAGGCGGAGGTTGCATCGGTGGAGGCCCCCCCCGGGATCGGCTGGGGAGGCCCTCCAGGTACAGGTTGTAGCGGCGCTGGCCGGAAAGGTGCTGGCTGGGCTGGCGGAGTGCCACAAGGCGCTGGCAATCTGGGCGCTGGTAACAGAGGAGCGGGAATTGGTCCTTGGGGTGCCGGTCGTAATGGGGATGGGTGAGGAGAAATAGGTTGAAGAGGTACCGGAGTTCCTCCAGGGATTGGCTGACTCGGTATTAGAGTCCCTCTCGGCCCCGGCGTTTGGTGTGGCCGGGGAGTGGTGCCTCTACCAATCGCACTCGTTACCGGAACGGGTCGCGGCGTACCCCCTCTCGGTAAAACTGGTGGCTCACTCTCTTGGGTCATGGGTGGAGGCGCTACAGGGGAAGCGGGTCTCACGGGGCGTTCCGGTTCCCCACCTCCTCCGCCAGTTCCGTTGTCATCTGGTAAGATTGGATTTTTGGGACAGGGGTCTTCTGGACGGGGGTCTTCCGGACACGGGTCTTCTGGACAAGGTCTTTCCCCGGTATCGGATTCAGAATCTCCAGTTTCGGGTGGCTGTTGCAGCCACGGTTGGATAGGGCCCTCAGGGCGGGGCACAAGGCTTTGTAAGGTAGACAAACTTTGACTGATGTCTGGTAGACCAGCTGGCGGTTCTCGTCCACTGTCCCCCACCACGAGTACAGATAGTAGGTGGACGGCGTGGGCTAAACTTTCTTCCATACTTGCTAGTCTAGTCTCCAAAACTTGCACTCTATCTGGATTTTCCTCCTCCTGTTCCGTATACCCCGTAGCCTGCGAGGTTGGCACATATTCTGCATGTGGTCTCGTGGCTTTCGTCTGTTGCCAAGGCAGGGTTTCTTCCATACCTTGTTCTTCTTGGGATCTTGCAGCTAAGATCCCTTTCGCCAAACCAGTGACTGCTGAAATCCCAGAGTCAATTGCAATCGTTCTGCTTTGAAGTTGCACCCACTGGTGCTCACTTACATCCGGTTGCCCCGACCACGGGGTGACTTCAGAATAATCCCAGCTTAGGACACCGCGGCGGGACATCTCCCACTCCGTTTGCTCGGTTGTCCTGTTCCAGTAGAGCCACGGTTGGCTGCTGGCGTGCTCGGGTATTGACTCTAAGCTTCGCCGACTGTCCAGCTGTGAATGCATGAACATCGTACTAGCCCTCCGTTCCCTCGTCTCACGCGGTCTCGTGCCCCACTGCGTCGGAGTGGGTACGGAAAACAGTGGTTCGGCTGTAGCTCTGGGTCGGGTATCTGCACTGCTGGGAGCGAGGGTGTAGAGCGTAGTAACAGAGGAGCCGTTGCCTCTTGGTATGGGTCCTTGAGGTTCCAATCCTTAAGAGCCGGGGGAGACATACGGGTCAAACAAAGGATCCCTGACCGGGATAGCTATGGAGTCCGTTTGATCTAGGCATTGGAAAAGGGATTGGTAACAAAATGTCAGAGCTGTGGCTAGATAATGTCCTTACTCCAGACTACCTTCTGCAATCAGACAAAAGCCTCTTGTTTTCAAAAGTTTACTGAAGAAAGAATGCATTATAGTCCACGAGCCTGAATACAATATTCAGGATGGTACATGTGAATTGTTACCAATGACAGGCAAAGCATAAGGTACAAATTAACAGATCTCAGCAGGCCCAACCTCCCCCCATAGTTCTCATAACAATCCCTTTGAAGCTTGGAAAGCGAAAGTCCTTCGAGGCTGGAACAGCGGTAGCCAAAACATTTCTCTTCTGGAGATAGCTGCGTGGGAACGTCCCGGCACCTGGGACGAAAGCACTCATAATACTGAAAGGATTAAAATGGAGTCTCTTTGGTACTCGTATACCTGAACATAGCATAGCATATTCTAAACATGACACTTTTTTCCCATTCTTCATGTTTCCTATCCAGCTTTTTGTCCACTACTGCATTATAGTCTCCCACAATGCATATGTCATTGCATTTCAATTTGGATATTTGCTCTGATTTTTTCTTGTTGCTCACTTGGGGCATATATATTCACTACCAAGATTTTTCTTTGGCTTTTTGGAGTTCAGTTATTAGAATTCTTCCCTGGTCACAGGCATAGATCAATTTTGGGTTCAATCTTCCCTGTATATATGTTACTAGACCTCTCTTTTTAACTTTGTCTGCTGCAATGAATGTGTGTCCCAGGTTCTTACAGTTCAGGAACCTTGCCTCTTTATCTCTGATATGGGTTTCTTGAAGGCATATAATCTCTGCTTTGAATTTTTTCAGGTATGTAAATGTTCTTTTTTTGAGGGGAATTCAATCTATTAATATTCATTGAGAGTATTTCTAGAGAGTTACTGGCCATTACTTCTTGCCTCTCTTACTACCTTGTTTATTTTTTTCTCTGGTTTGCTTCCTGGTCTGTACTCCTCCTCTTGCTCCATCTTCTGTTTCTGGTTCTGATTCAGACTGTGGGCTTACATTTTCTTCTTCTCCCTTGTCTTCCTTGGATTTCTGGTCCACCATCAAATTCTTTTGGACAAATGCTTGTGCTTTAGGAATCGAGTTGATATTGAACCTTTGTCCGTTGAAGTTAAAAAGTAGTCCCTCTGGAATCAACCATCTATATTGAATTCCATTTGTGCATAATAAATCCATCAGAAATCCATATTCCCTTCGCTTCATTCGCACCTCTCATGGAATATTTCATAGGACTATCACATCATCTTGGCACTTCAAGGTAGTCTCTCGTGTTGCTTTAAGAATATCATCTCTGATTCTGCGTCTGATAAATCTTACATGGATTTCCCATGGTTTTTTGTTCTCTTTTGCATAGGATGAACTGATCCTATAGGTCGTGTCTATCTGTTTCCATTTCTTCTGGTTGGATATTTAGTGCTATTGCCAATAGCCCTGATGCCACCTTTCTCCTTCACATTCTGCAAACACAGCATCAATGCTGCTTTCTCCATCTGTAAGGTTATCAGTGTAGTTTCCATCATCAACTGGCTTTTGGATACCTTCTCAATCTTATATTCATTGTTGAGTCTTCTCCTCCACTTTTCACACCTTAGATGTTAGTTTGGCTGCATCCTTCTTGGTTTCTCTCATCTCATTCTGAAACTCTTCTAATCTATCATTCATAGTTTTCATTTGGTCAAGCAACTGGGCCATGCTAGCCTGTATTGTCTGGATTGATGCCTGTGTGGATATAGATGTCTGTGCCATAGCTGATGTCACAGATCTGAGGCTTCCAGGGGATGGTTTCTGGCCTTTTTCTTTTTATTTACCTGGCAACATCTTTAAACAAATATCTCCACTCTATTATTTTTACTATCTATCCTCAGCTCAGTAACTTAAAAGTAGTCAGGTCTCATTTACGCCACTCCCTCCTTCTAGCCTCTTAAGATAGAAAAAAAATATTTTGTTTCATAAACCACAATGTTCCAAAACAGTTCCCTTCCCAGCCAGACAATATTTAAATATCTTTCTAGGAGAAAAAACACAACATTCTCTCTTGCTTAACCAATTTATGCCCTGGAGGTTACAGTCTTGGGAGATCTTCTTCTTGAAACTACAAGAAATGGGAGATGCACTGCGCAGATTCAATTACTTTGTACTCCATTTTGGGTGCCCCCCAAAGAAACAAAAAATAAAAAATAGAGAATGAAGATCCAACCAAGTAGAGGTCCAGCCAAACTTCAGCAATAAAAAATAATCCACCATTAAGAAAAGGGAAAGATGAAAAGGAACAAAAAACACAAAAAAATATGTTTATATCCTGGAATGGGAGAAAGAAAAAAATACAGGGACCAAAATCACAGAAGGCAAAAGGGAAACAAACAAACAAACAAACAAACAAAAACACAGGCAAAAATCACACTATAATCCAGAGAGTCTTGATCAGTAGTTCAGAGGTCTCTCTCTTTTTCTGTAAATCCCAAAACTTTTCTGAAAATTGGCAACATAGATCATATGTTGATGTTACCAAGTATCAATTGGTGACCATATAGAAGTCTATTGAGCCTCTTCTTCTCTTATTTTAAGGGTAGTCTTAATTTGTCACTTAGTATAGAATAAGCAAAAGTCTGTCCTTATGGTACCTTGGATCTTAAGCAATTAGTTTCTTCTCCTCCCCCCCCGTGATTCAAACAAGGTAAAAAGAGAAGCACAAAAAGAGAAAGGGGGGGGGATACTTGAAACTTCTCTAGGTTGGTAGCCGCTTCAGTTAGGTTGAAAAGAAAAAAGATTAGATCTCACCCATACGTTCGTTCGGAACGTATTAAAACGTTTGCTGTTGCATGTTCATGGTGTTTGTCATTTTCAGTCGTGCTAAGTTATGCAGAGTTCGGGATTCCCAGCTCGCGGGCCACAAGGCTTCCTCTTCACCCTCCGCCAAATGAGCAGAGGGGGTTGCAAGCCAAGCCGCCGCTTCGCCTGATGCCCCCTGCCGTGCTCCAGCTTAGCCCACCTCTCCGGGGGAGGGGACTTTTGAAGCTCAAGAGCTGAGCTTCAAAGAGGATGCGAGGATTGGGTTTCTGAGCTGAAGCTCAGCAAGCCCGACAGCGCTGTGCCATTTCCCGGAAACCGTTTGGGGGTATATTGTTGCCAGTGTGTAAATCTTGCCTTCTAGAAGCCTGATTTTCAAAGTTATATATCTTCTTTCAGAGTCTCTTAATTCTTCTGTAACATTTATTTGTAAGTTATTCATATAAACCGTGACTCTTTTTATTATAAATTTTTAATAACACAAATACATACTTGCAAACAGGAACAAAGCCCCAAACAATCATGGAAATTGTAATATGATAAAACAGAGTGGGCAGTTCTCTCATGTATTCTCATCACATCAACCAAGCATCTACTTTAAGGAAAGCAAGCTGGCTGCAGAGAGGAGTACAACCACCACCACAGCAGCCACCTGAGACAAGAGTTGGCCACAGTGGGATGGTTGTGGTTTTTTATTTCCCTGTCCCCACAGCCCACTGTGCCTCTTCTAGGCTCCTTTGCAATCTCACTTTCACACCTGAGCTGCTGTTCCTCATAGTGAAGAGAGAGCAAGGAGATAAGATAAGAAAAGAAACCCATCCCCTTCCCTCCAGATATACAAGGACTGGCTAAAGGTCAAAAGCAGTAGGAAAGATCATCCTACATGCTCAAAAGTAATCTGGTATGCATGTGTTATGCATTGGGTTAAAATAGGGCTTAGCAACGCTTCTGAAAGTATTGACTGTTATGCACTGTGTTGAGCTTCAGCTTAAGTCAAGGTTCCTAATGTTCTTACTCTCATTGGTTACATTCTGTAGGCAGCAGCCAATTGGTCCTTTCTAATAAAGACCAATCAATCACTGGCCTGCCAATCTAATACATTGTATATAGTTCATGCAAATGATAGGATTGCAGAGTGCGTGTTTCTATTGGTTACTGGTTATTATCAGGGCAGGGTTTGTGTGTATATATTGGCTCACACTGAGCGTCTCAGCCTGTCTGCTGTCGTCTGTCTGTTCTGGTTTGCAATCCTTTTCTGTTGTGTTGAGCTAAAACCACTCTTGGCTTAAATCATTCTGAGCACTAAGTTCAGTACGTAATAGCATGTGTGTGTCTGGTGGGGTGGCACACAAGGTATATGGTAGTCAACTCTTTCTATTGATGGTAATTGTGAATCCAGCTGTCCCCAAGCTGCTAATACCTCAAGGTGACATGATGTACTGCAACCTGAGGCTGCACTCAGTTCTTTCACAGCAGCTTTGGGGCCTGATTCATGGAAAGCTTTCACTCATTGCACTTCCACTTCACCTGTACTGCACAATGGCATCCATGCCACTATTGAGGATGGTCCCAGTAATCCCTATAGCATTCTAAAGGCTGCTAGAGGTACAAATAAGGATGTAATGTATCAATGTAACCAATCAATTTCTGTTCTTCATAGCATTAGTTTTCAAACTTTCTGCTTTGTTTAGCAAGGCAAACCTGTGCCAGCCGTTCTGCGCATTGCAGAAGAATCTGAAGATGCTCTAAAGTACAGGAGTACTACCACCACCATTTTGAAATAGTAAAGAATTTATTAAAAGAAAGACTCCACATACTTTGCTCAGTAATGGATTTTTCCAAGCAACCAGCTTTTTTTCTATCCACATGGCTATAGCAGCCATCAGGATGGCGCTCAGGTGTGAAAACACTGTCCCCTAGATGGAATCAGAGAAAATGGATCCCCCTGCCTCCATACCAAGGGATTTTATTTTTTCTGTTTTTCCACCCCCTTGTGGGTCAAAGAATCCTTTTCTGAAATCTCTGTCTAGTCCCTTACACCCTCCAAGACTCCACATCCCTTCTAAGTGTCATATAGCAGCCAAGGTGTGAGCTGACTACTTCATTGTCTTCATCTAGGAGGACATGTACAAAGATTTAACGGTTGCAGCTTGCTAGAGCTATTGGCAAGACGCTTGGGAGTAACTGACTTCCACTTTCCTGCCTATTTTCTACTAATCAAGGACAACTTTTAAAACCAAGTGTGGTGTTTTTGCAAAACATAAACCTCAAAATAAAATGCATTTCTTCACACTAGGAATTCAACCCAGGCATACTGCAAAGTACTTCTACTTGACTGTTTTTTTTTCTACTTGACTATAGCACCACAAATGTAAAGCGCTTGGCTTATAATGTCCTACATCTACTACTATCCACTACTATCAGCCTTCATCCACAGGCTATCATTCCCAAGAGCTTGCTGATCCTCAACCATTCTTCTACGTTCTTGTATAAGCGATAGGAATGAGGCAGGAGCAGGAAGGAGAATGTTGTCCTTCCTGTCCACTCTTTTCTGTCTGTTCTCCTGGGTTTTGCTGACCTGAAATGACTCCACAGGTAGGATTTCTGCAGTAAGAAGAAAGTTTCAGTAATGGCAATTCATTGAAAATTTAGCTGTTCTCACACTGGAGTTATAGTTTGATGACTTTCCATCAATTCAGATTCGTATCTAAGATTTCCATGAGAACCCATGAGAGATGAGAACCCACTTTTGAAAATCTGGCACTTCCTTTGAACTAGACTTGAACTGCCTGCACCTTCATCACAACCTAGTGGCACTGCAGCAAAACTTCTTTCCTGTGTGCAGCCCTGCAAAAGGGCAAATAACACCCCATTGGAAACAATTTTGGTGTAGGGTAACAGGAAGGGAAGTCTAGGGTTGCCAAAAGAATAATTTAGATTTAATGTGTAGAAATGGAAAGCTTAAGCTATTCCTAGCATGGAGGTAAATAAGATCACCTGGTAAACAACACAACATTAAGCCTCTTTTAAAGGGACAGGAATTTTTTCCAGGCAGTTGGCAACCCTACCAACAGCCCAAATAAAATGTCCTCCCCTTTAATAGAGGCTTAGAGTATTGAAATAGGCAGCTGAAGCTTTTCATGACATGGAGCTAAATAACATCACCTGGTAAACAACATCACATTAAGCTTCTATTCAAGGGACTGGACATTTTTTTCTCTAGGCATTTCACAGCCCTATGAGCTGAAGCCCCTCCTCCCCAGGGTCTCAGTCTCCGTAAGGCTCTGCAGCACTTCAGGAAAGAATTTTCCTGTAGCTGCAATCTGGTTCCAGAGAAAGTGAATTGGATTAGGGGCAGCCTTACTTTACTTGTGGACAAGCATATCCTTCAGTTCAGCCCACACCACGTTGTATTCACCTCATATGATAAGAAAGGAACGCATGTCCTTTCTTGCTTTACTGATCTATTTCAGATACAGTTGGCAACTTTTTTGCAGGCTGTATCTCTACTTTCAGACGGACTTGCAAAGATTAAAAGGGTGCAGCTCTTTCCATAGCTTTATTTTAATGCAAGAAAAACTGTCACCTGTAAAATTTCTGCTTGTTGGGTTGCTGTAAAAGAGACATATGCACAGAGTGCCCATGCAAGCCTAAATTAAACTCGACTGCAAAAGTGCTCCTTTCAGTGTCGGATGGTACTAATCCAGGCATCAGATTGAAAAGGTAAGAAAATAAGAGGAGTTCTGGCTCTAAACCTCTTAGCAGTGAAACAGATTAACCATTTCTGATGATATAAGTGTGTTTAGGACTCGAAGCAATGGGCTTAAATTACATGCAGAAAAATACCAGCTGGATATTAGGAAAAACTTTTTCAGTCAGAGTAGTTCAAAAGTGGAATCAGCTGCCTAGGGAGGTGGTGAGCTCCCCCTCACTGGCAGTTTTCAAGAAGAGGCTGGATGAATACTTGTCAGAGATGCTTTAGGCTGATCCTGCACTGGGCAGGGAGTTGGACTAGATGGTCTGTATGGCCCTTTCCAACTCTGTGATTCTGTGAAGTTGTAAAGCCCACAGGATTTGGCTGCGAGCTAACTAAAAAAAAAACTGGGATTGCTTCTGTACCTTTGATAGTAACTTGTCCTGCAGAAATCAGCAATACTTAATGCCACAATGATGAACGTTATCAAGTGCAAACCAAACAGCTATTCAGTGCCCCAGTGCCCCAGAGCAGAAGCTTATCAGAAACCTGGCAGCCAAAAAAAACCTCTGCTACCAACAAAGCTTATTTATAACTAAGTATACATAACCATTACTTGGAGTCAAGTGAGAAATGATCATTCTAAAAGGTTCCCAGTTGGAGTCGCTTACTCTGTGTTTTCTACTGAGCTTGTTTCTCCTCATGGTTAACACAGCTCAACTATGAGATTAGAGCAGTATAAAGAATTGATTGTTGTGTATTTCAAGAGCATTTTATTCAAATAGCACCTTGAGTGCTTCAGTTGCGAGTGTATGTAAAAATAATTTAATTGTATTCGTCATAAAGCATGTTACTTTATTTCTGTAGAAAATTTCATCAGGGAATTAATATACTATCCAAGCATTACTAGGTTGCAACACTGTACTTTTAGACCTGGCATTTATCCAGGAGAAAAGGCAGTGGCTGCTTCATTCACCGCCCCCCCCCCCACCGCCCGCCTGCTGTGTAGCACTTCTAGAGAAGCTATGGGTCTGAGAAGCTTCTGCTGCCTCATCTGCCAGGGAGCACCAAATCCGCAGACTCTGATTGGTTCTTTAGTCAACCAGGCTATTTCTCAGTGGCCTGGCACCCTGGAGGGCTGCCCAGGCTCCTCCTTGCAAAAAAACACTTACATTCAGTTTCTAGAGCTATATTATGGGATAAACTAAGGTCCACAAGCATTGACAAACATTTATTGTTTCTAATTCAGGCTCTGTACAATCATACATCCAAAAGGGTCAAGTACACCTCCCAAGGTCATCTTACAGACTCCATCAGAACCAACCGGGGGGTCAAACAAGGATGTCTTCTTGCGCCCCTCCTTTTTAATTTTTATATCAATGATCTGGTTACACACATAAATAGACCTGAGTTCCATCCTCCTAGGCTCGGTGACAAACACATAGGGGTGCTTCTTTATGCTGATGATGCTGTTCTGCTCTCAAGGACTCCAACTGGTCTTAGGAGAGCTATGGGCTCTTTTGCCCAGTACTGCCAACAAAACAACTTAGAGGTCAACTATTCCAAAACAAAAGTTATGGCCTTTGCAAAAAATAAGACCCCGAAAATTTATCATTGGTCTTTACATTCCATTCCTATCGAACAAGTTTCATATTTCAAGTACTTGGGCATCTTTTTCCAGGCTAATAGCCAAAAAACAGTTAATATAAATTCTGTTATCTTGGATGCCAAAAGAAGCTCAGGGGCAATTCAAAACTTTTACTGGTATAAAGGAGGTAAATGCCTGACTGCGGCCCTCAGACTATTCAAGGCTAAATCCCTCTCTCAGCTTACCTATGGAGCCCCAATAAATGTCACCTCAAATCTAAAGAACATAAGAACATAAGCAAAGCCATGTTGGATCAGGCCAGTGGCCCATCCAGTCCAACATTCTGTCACACACAGTGGCTAGAAATCCAGTGCCATCTAAAGGACTGTCAGTGAGGCCAGGACACCAGAAGCCCTCCCACTGCCTTCCTTCCAGCACCAAGACAACAGAGCACCACCTCCCCACAAAGAGAATACCATCTATCTCCTGTGGCTAATAGCCACTGATGGACCTCTGCTCCATATATTTGTCCAGTCCCCTCTTGAAGCTGGCAATGCTTGTAGCTGCCACCACCTCCTGTGGCAACGAATTCCATGTGTTTATCACCCTTTGTGTAAAGTAGTATTTTCTTCTATCTGTTCTAACCCGACTGCTCAATAATTTCATAGAGTGCCCATGAGTTCTTGTATTGTGAGAAAGGGAGAAAAACACATCTTTCTCTACCTTCTCTAACCCGTGCATTATCTTGTAAACCTCTATCATGTCTCCCCTCAGTCGTCTTTTCTCCAGGCTAAAGAGCCCCAAGCGCCTCAATCTTTCCTCATAGGGAAAGTGTTCCAACCCTTTAATCATTTTAGTTGCCCTTCTCTGTACTTTTTCCAGTGCTATGATATCTTTTTTAAGGTGTGGCGACCAGAACTGTACACAGTACTCCAAATGAGGCCTCACCATCGATTTATACAGAGGCATTATGATACCGGCTGATTTGTTTTCAATCCCTTTCCTAATAACCCCTAGCATAGCATTAGCTTTTTTTATGGCAGTCGCACACTGTGCTGACGTTTTTAGTGAGTTATCTATCATGACTCCAAGATCTCTCTCTTGGTCGGTCTCCGCCAGTTCAGACCCCATCAACTTGTATTTATATTTTGGATTTTTGGTTCCAATGTGCATTACTTTGCACTTGGCTACATTGAACCTCATTTGCCACATGGATGCCCACTCTTCTAGCCTCGACAGATCCCTTTGGAGTGCCTCACAATCCTCTCTGGCTTTCACCACCCTGAACAATTTCGTGTCATCTGCAAATTTAGCCACTTCACTGCTTAATCCCAATTCCAAATCATTAATAAACAAGTTAAAAAGCATTGGACCCAATACCGACCCCTGTGGCACCCCACTGCTCACCACCCTCCACTGTGAGAAGTGCCCGTTTATACTCACTCTCTGTTTCCTATTAATTAGCCAGTTTTCGATCCACAAGAGGACTTGGCCCTTTATCCCATAGCTACTGAGCTTACTTAGGAGCCTTTGATGAGGAACTTTGTCAAAAGCTTTCTGGAAGTCAAGATAAACAATATCTATCGGGTCTCCCTTGTCCATTTGTTTGTTCACTCCCTCAAAGAACTCTAACAGATTGGTGAGACAAGATCTTCCCTTACAGAACCCATGCTGAGTTTTCCTCATCAGCTTTTGGTCATCAATGTGCCCACTAATTTTATTTTTGATAATAGTTTCCACCAACTTACCCGGTATTGACGTCAGGCTGACTGGCCTGTAATTTCCCGGATCTCCCCTGGAACCTTTTTTAAAGATGGGGACAACATTAGCTACCTTCCAGTCCTCAGGAACAGATGCAGAGTTTAATGACAGATTACATATTTTTGTGAGCAGATCTACAAGTTCACACTTGAGTTCTTTCAGAACTCTTGGATGTATGCCATCTGGGCCCGGTGATTTATCAGTTTTTAAATTATCTAGCAGTCGCATAACCTCCTCTCTCGTCACCTCAATGTGACTCAGGTCTTTCAAAACCCCTCCCAAAGTCAGTGCTTCCGGAGTGGGCATGCACTTCTTATCTTCCACAGTGAAGACAGAAGCAAAGAACGCATTCAGCTTCTCGGCCATTTCCCTATCACCCTTTAGTAATCCTTTTACGCCTTGGTCATCCAAGGGCCCCACTGCCTCCCTAGCTGGTTTCCTACTTCTAATATATTTAAAGAATTGTTTATTGTTTTTCTTTATGTTCTTTGCAATATGCTCCTCATATTCCCTTTTTGCCTGTCTGATCACAGACTTGCACTTTTTTTGCCACAGCTTATGCTCCTTTTTATCAACCTCACTCCGACTAGTTTTCCACTGCCTAAAAGAATCCTTTTTACCTTTTACAGCTTCTATTACATTGCTTGTTAACCATGCTGGCCTTTTCCTAAACCTATTTGTGCCTTTCCTAACCAGCGGTATATATTTAATTTGAGCTTCCAGGATTGTAGTTTTAAATAGTCTCCAAGATTCCCCAAGTGTTTTGACCTTTTTTACTTTCCCTTTCAGTTTCTTCTTCACGTACCCCCTCATCTCAGAAAAGTTACCCCTTTTGAAGTTAAACATGGCTGTGTTGGTCTTATTAGGCAATTTCCTATTTATACATATGTTGTACTCAATAACATTATGGTCACTGTTCCCAAGTGGTGCAATCACATTTACATCTCTCACCAGGTCTTCAGCATTACTGAGGACCAAATCCAGGATCACCTCTCCCCTAGTAGGTTCTGTAACCATCTGTTCCATAGCACAGTCATTGAGACAGTCTAGAAACTCACTTTCTCTCCCCCGATTCGAACACCCATTGGCCCAGTCAATGTGTGGGTAGTTAAAATCACCCATTACAACACAGTTTTTTTGTTTAGCAGCCATCTTTAATCCTGTCATCATTTTATAATCCTCCTCTATTTTCTGATCTGGAGGGCGATAACAAACTCCCACAGTTAAGTTTCCATTTGGGCCCGTAATTTCAACCCATAGCATTTCCAGAAGCGAATCTAATTCAGTTACCTTCTCAATCTTACTGGAATGTATACCTTCTCTGACATATAGAGCCACCCCACCACCAACCCTTCCCTCCCTATCCTTCCGATATAATTTATATCCAGGAATCACCGTGTCCCACTGATTTTCCTCATCCCACCAAGTTTCTGATATGCCCACAATGTCTATGGATTCGCCCAACACTAAACATTCCAGCTCCCCAATTTTACCTCGGACACTTCTAGCATTTGTATATAAACACCTGTAACTTCCCCGGCACACTTTGCCTCGAGACGTAGTTAGGTCATCTGCACTGTTTGTCTCCATCTCAGTTGACAACTCTAATCTATCTCCCTGTAGAAGTGTTATACCTAGCCCTTCATCTCTCTGAGATGAACCATCCTGAACCAGAGACACTTTATCTCTTGTCGGCTTTCCCCTAGCATTTAGTTTAAAAACTGCTCTGCCACCTTTTTGATTTTAAGTGCCAGCAGCCGGGTTCCTTCTCGGGACAAGTGGAGACCGTCTCTCTTGTACAGCTCCCGCTTGTCCCAAAAAGAATCCCAGTGCCTAACAAACTTGAACCCTTCCTCCCTACACCATCGTCTCATCCACGCATTGAGACTCCTGATCTGCGTTTGTCTCTCTGGCCCTGCGCGTGGAACAGGTAGCACTTCTGAGAAGGCTACCTTGGAGGTCCTGGCCTTGAGTCTCCTGCCTAACAGCCTAAATTTTTGTTCCAAGACCTCACGACTGCATTTCCCAACATCGTTGGTTCCAACATGGACCACGACCGCTGACTCCTCCCCAGCACTATCTACCAGCCTATCTATAACACGCATAATGTCCGCTACCTTCGCACCAGGCAGGCAAGTCACCATACGGTCAGAACGCGGTTGTGCCACCCAGCTATCTACTTGTCTAAGGATCGAATCACCAACTACCAAGAGCCTCCCTCCCGTCCCACCCAGCTGGACACAGTTCAATCTAAATTCCTGAGAACAATCTTACAAGTGTCCCATGGTGTCCCAAATGCACTTATCAGAATTGAAACTGGCATGATTACAGTAGAGGCAAGGTTGTGGATTGCAGTAACCCTGTACTGGCTAAAATTAGTTCTCTTTCCCAAAGGGCTGACAAGTCTAATAATATTGGATCCCTTCTTCCCCCCCCCCCCCCAATGGCTTAGGGCGCTGAATAAGAAGTTGCTTCTACACGGACTTTCTAAACAATACCCGTGCTCTATGGGTTAAGAAAAAGCTAAGGATATAGTAAAACAGAGGATATTAGATATTGCAAGGCAACATGACATAATCAGAATAGAGAAATGGTGAGATCTTTTGGAGCCCCCCCCCCAAACAGGGTAATGCTTACGCCTTATTTCCTCAACCTATCAAATCAGTAGTACAGACGAATTTTTACACTAATGCGACTGGATGTTTTTCCCTCGGCTGTCCTCAAAGGGAAGTTTTAAAAAATCCCTTATGAGGAAAGGATTTGTCCCTGCTGTGAGGAAGGAATAGAATCATTAGAACACATTATATTTGATTTCAAGGTGTATAGTAATCTTCACAAATCTCTTCCTCTCTTTTCAACTTTGCCCCTTACCCGTAGCCAAATGATATGCATTCTGAGGGGTTTCTTTTCAGATAGACACCCTAAGATCACAAATCAGCCAGATTTGGTTGGATTGCCTCAAGGATTAGGAAATCCTTAGTGTCTAAGTGAATGGTTTTATTGTACCACCGAGAATTTTAAAGCTTATACTATTGTATTATGAATGATTTTACCCATGTACTGCGAATGATTTTATTGATGTTTTATTCTCTTCTGTGGTACCTTCTGTTGGTGTCTTTGTTAATTGCTGGTCATTGACCATGAAAAATAAACTACTACTACCACTTACACGTGTTGGTGTCTTTGCTGCCATCTTTGTGAGCAGGCAGCAGCAGGGGCTGCCATAGAGTATGCCGAATGATGGTCAAAGGAGGGTTCTGGGTTTTCTCTGCCCAGAGCCACCCAAAACCTGGATCTGGCCTTGCCCCCCAGAGCCATTTTGAGTCTGAGAAATAGCACAGAGGCAAAGGCAAGAGCCCCTCTTCCCCCATACCTGTAATCCCAATCTAAATCAGGCACCTAAGGTGCTTCCAAATTCAGCTGCCATGTGTCTATAACTCTCCAGGGCAATTGCACTGGTATATGTCCTAGTATATGCCGTGGTATACTCACAGCTTGTCATCCCCCCCTCCAGGGCAGGGAAACCCTGCCCCTACCTGCCTCCCCCAGCCCCGCTCACTTGGTCAGCAGGGGTGGGAGGAGAAATGGGGGTGGGAAGAAGCACATGCACACTGTCCCATGCTCCCCCTCTTTCATTCTTATTTTCCAATGGGACAAAGGAAGGAGTTGCCATGCATGCATACTGGAGACCAGCTGAGTAAAAACTGCCTCCAAAGGGGCGATTTCCCCTCAGCTCTGTTTCAGCACACACTAGGATTCCTCTGCAAAGAGAGAGCACAGAAGTGTGCATGTGCTACATACACAATGGGAAGGTTAGTTTCCCGCCCTCCCCACCAGCCCCCTGCACTCCCTCTTGGGCCCCTGGGAACCCTGGCATCCCTATATATGTAATGTGTAGTTTAGACCTCACCTTAGTTTAGCCTATGTCAAAATACCATCTCACTTCCTTTTTTCTCCCATTTTGACCACTGACTGGTATGCACCACAAGACCCAATTCTGACAGATGCAAAATATGTACAATAAATTCCTTCTCCATTTCTTTCCAGTGTCAGGGGGAGAGCTGCTGTAGCACAGTGGTTAAGTGATTGAACTGCAAATCAGCATTCTGCTGGTTTGAATCTCACTACTGCCATGAGTTCAGGAGGTGGCCTTGGGTAAGCCACTCCTCTCAGCCTCAGCTCTCCAGCTGTATTATAGGGATAATAACAACACTGGCTTTATTATCATTCTGAGTGGGCACTAATCTGTCCAGAAGGGCAGTATATAAGCTCACTGTTGTTATTATTATTATTATTAAGTGTGAAAGTAAGATGATGTTTCTATCTTTCCTTTGCAGGACTAGAACAAAGAGCAAAGGAAACTACTTTCAGAATAAATTCCAGAGGGCTCATGTTCATCATTTTTACTATTAAAGGAGAAATTCCTGTAAAACAGCAAAAAACAGAAAGTAGATTAAACTAAACATGTTTATAAAGAAGTAAGGGTGGTATTCTAATATTGTTTTTAGCATGTTATTATGCCAAGTCATGGTGATTCAACTCTATAAAGTAAACATCACAATACAAAGTGAGAAGGTTAGGTTATGATTACTTGGCGACTCTGAAAAACAGCATGCTGAATAGGTTCTCCTCAGCTTTCAGAAAGAATTACTGTTCTGTACTATAATCAAAAAGAGTCCAGTAGCACCTTTAAGACTAACCAATTTTATTGTTAGTCTTAAAGGTGCTACTGGACTCTTTGATTTTGCTACTACAGACTAACATGGCTAACTCCTCTGGATCTATGTTCTGTACTATGTAACCTCCTGGAATTCAGCTATGGGAAAGCACATATCTGGTATTTTTTAAAGAATCTTATACAGAAAAGGCATTCCAGTTGAACCTGTAGTCAGTATTTCACTAGCAGACCAACGTGGTATCTCCTTGAGCTTAAATGATTTTTGCTAAAAATAAAACCTATTGAATACAAATGCCTTTTTATTAAACCAGATTCATGTATCCCAGTTAGTGCTGAGGAGATATTTAATCAGGCATAAGGGGGAGGAGGGGGGAGGTTTGTTTTTTGTTTTGTTTCTCTGCCTTTGATGCATCCTCACACTGCCATGAACCACATTGGGTGTTCTCTGGCCAGTCACACACTTACACAAACAATCATGCATCGGAACCTGGCCCTATATGGGCCTCTAGTGGGCAATCCCCATCCAGCCCTTCTCATTGGTCCTGTTGTCTCTCTTCTTTCTCCAGCTTTGCTCAGCTGAACATCAGCTAGGGCAGTGTTTCCCAACCTTTTTTCCAAGGAGAAGCTCTTGAATTAATTTTTCAAATCCTGAGGAACTCCTACCTATAAAATGTTTACAGACTAGAAAAAGTTGGTGGAAGGGAGCACAATTCAATGACTGCTAAATTCATGTCAATACAATTTATTTGTAAAGATCTACTGTGTGTGCGCGCACATATGTGTGCAAACTTACTTATCTTTAATAACCATGACATTTCAAAGGATATTTGGAATTTTCCATGGTATTTCAAAAATTTTATTTATTCTATGATTTTTCACAGAACCCTTGGTGATGTCTTGCATAACCTGAGGGTTCCAAGGAACCCTGGTTGGGAAACACTGAACTAGGGATTTGAAGCACTGTGTTACCAAAGCCTCAGTTGACTCCAGATCCTGCTTGCCAACACCTGGCTAATGCCCGGATGTAGATTCAAAAACCTGTCTATAGTGGCTTTGCCTGGCTACAAGCTATGTCTAATTGAGCCGAGCTGGACACTGGGCCAGCAATTGAGGAGTAGAGACACTACCTTGGCTATACAATCTCTACCCACTCCTCATCATCCCTGGTGTCAGGTGGGGCCTTAAAGGGGCCTCCCATCTTCTGGAGTTCCTGATGTCAGGTCTGACATATGTTCCTTGTGTATTCTAACCAGAGAGACTCCATTTTAATGCTGTCAGTGTTTTAAGCTCTTCTTTTGCAGGTGCCAAGCAGTCCAGCAACACTTATCTGAACAAAGAGCACTGTTTTGACTACAGCCTTTCCAGCCTTGGGAAAGTTTCATTCTCTCAGCTTCAAGCCGCATGTTTTGAGAACTGTGGGGGTAGGATGGGATTTGCTGGGCTATGCTATTCTGTATCTTAACCCTTACCTTCATTCGTAACATTATACGTGTACCAGCCAGGATATTGAATCTTGGCCAGTGGACTATAATGGTTGTTTATATTCAGTAAAATCTTTTGGAACCAATGGACTCATGTCTAATTGCAAGAGATAGTCTGGATTGCAACTTTTAATAAGCCACAGTCTGACACCTGATTGGGTTGCTAGCTAGCAGGGCCATATTATTTATAAGGCTGACTAGGCTGGAGCCTAGGGGTCCCTCAGAGACTAGTACCCCATGATTTTTTTTCCTGAGGCATAGCCCCACATAAATTACAATTAATTGATTTTCTTATATTACCTCTATTAATAAGATAATGGGGGGGGGGCATCGGAGCCATTGAGGATGGATGCTCGAATTGAGAGCTCCGTCCCTCTCTAACCCAAAATCTGGTAAAAAGCACAGAAGCACCCATAGCAAAATCTTGAATATGAGAAAACAAGATACAGAGAGAAGTAAAAATAATTCCAAAGTTGCAAAAAATCTTCAAGAATACTTCCCGACATCAAATCAAGCAATGTCACAAGGAAGTAAATAAGGTATGCAACACAAAATGGCAAATGAACAGAATACTGAAGAAACACTTTCAACAAGCTCAACAGACCCAGCATTAGTGGCACAACTGGCAAAAATGGAAATAAATATTCTTAATCAGATGTCAATCCTAATGCAACCATTTATTGATCAACTTAATGAACTAAAAACAGAACTAATTAAAACATTGCAGAAAGCTGACTACGCAACAGAACTAAGCACAATAGTGCAGAGAGAGGTAAAAGATCTTCAAAAACAAAACCATGCGTTACAAGCGAGAGTTATCAATCTAGAAATAATTGCACGGCAGCAGCATCTCAAGTTCAGGGGGCTAGAGGAGGAATGGAAGATTTATATTCACTTACCATGAAGCTTCCTTTCTCAGTGGTCCAGGAGTGGGGCAGTCCTTACTTTTGGGATATAGCTCCTCCTCTCCGAAGGCAGGCTCAGTCTGCTGATTTTGATCCTGGAGGGGAGGGGCTTGTCCCTGGAATCACCAGTCTGTTCCCAAGCCCTGACTCCCCATCACGATAGCGGAAGGGAAAATAATAACTCCCCTCAATTTCTCTTTTTAATAGAAAGATCCCTCCCTTGAATTCACTGGGAGGAAGACTATCATCTTAACTCTTCATCCAATCCTAGAAGCCGCCCCACAAGAAACTTGAGAGGGCAGGACTGCCCCACACCGGGACCACTGAGTGTCAGGGGCTGGGCCCACCCAAGCTAATAGTCCAAGCACTAACACAAGCCAAAGCGGTTTCCAAGAGTCAAAAGCCAGGTCTAGTCTGTAGTCAGAGCACAAGGCAAACGCCAGGGGTATGTCTGGAATCCAAAAGCCAAACCTAATCCAGTCCAGAGGTCAGAGCACGAGAGTATCAAATCGAGATGCAGGCAAGAACATGATGCAAGGTTTCAGGGAGTGGTTGCAGGTAATCGACTTGTTGCTTCCATGCCTGGCAATTTCTCCAGTCTGGTTTTTATAGCCAGGCGTGGTTTTCAGCCAGCTGCTGGGGCTCCATCCTGACGCTACTCCTCATTGCTCTCCAGCAGCTGCCATTGGCTCAGGAGACGAGCACTGTGCCGTCTCTCCTGCAGTTCCAGTCTCTGGCATTGTCTGCGGCGCTCTTCGGGAGTGGGTGAACCTGGGGGGAGGGGGAGGCCCTTGGCTGCGCCGCCCCTGTAGCCTGGGACGTCCCTGGCTGAGCTTCCCCTGTGGTATTGGGACCAGAGGATACTGGTGTCTCAGCTGCTGGCTGTAAGCTCTGATCAGCAAGCAGCTATTGCTCCTGATCGCCAGCTTCTGCTGAGTCAGGGCTAGGGCTGGTTACACAGAACTGCTCTTCTCCTGAGGAGTCCTGGCTGGCTACATGAGGCCCCTTCCCTCTAGAGAAGAACTCACCCTCACTGAGTACAGACTGGGCCATGACACCAAAAAAGGAAGCTTCAGGGTAAGTGAATACAAATCTTCCATTCTCCAGTGGACCTAGGAGTGGGGCAGTCCTTACTTTTGGGACATACAAGAGCAGTGTACCCCAGGGTAGGTAGTCCACCTAACAGGTCTAGAGGGTGTGTAGCAGTACCCTCCTGCTAAAGGTTGTCTCTGGGGAAGACAACTTACCTATCCTATATTTCTTGATGAGAGAATATACTGATTTCCATATGACTGTCAGGGCTTGCCACGGACACCGCGGGGCAGGGCGCCAGCAGGCCTGGCTCTGACTTCAAAGGGGTGTCAGGGATAATGCAGGACCCTGCTCTGTGGAAGGAGGGGTGGTATACCTCACCCAGACTCCCTCTCTGTCCACTCGCTGGCCTGCTCAACCTGGCCCCATCATCACTCTTACTCTCCTCCATCTCCTTTCCTCGTCACACTCTTTCGCTTCTCTCCACTCCATCACTCCTACTCTTCTGAGTCAGCTTTTATAGGGTTTCCTTTAGCTGCCCCTGCCCTTCCTTCCAAGCTCCTTCCCTCTCCTGATGCCACCCAGCTGTGTCTGTTCTCAGATGTTCCTTCTCTTTCACTAACTCCTCCTGACCTTCCTTGCCTCTCTAGCAGGGTGGGGCTGAATGTGAATGTGTCCCAGCTGAGGCTTCCTCCAGGTGTGCTTCCTTTTCCTTCTCCTCCCTTCTCCTTCAGTCTTTCCTGCAGCATTGGGCTGGCAGGGCCTTTCCAGGCAATGCGCCTCGACCGTCTCTGCCTCTGCTCATGAGGTGCCACCTCAGCCAGCATCTGGGCTGCCTGTCCATTGGGGCTGGGTGTGGCTGCGCTTCCCTGGGCTTGCTCCTGAGGTGCCGCCCAGGCCAGCATCTGGGCTGCCTGTCCATTGATGCTGGGCGTGGCTATCCTTCCCTGGCTGGCTTCCCCCTCTGGCTCTCCCCCTCCCACACTTGCTGCTGGCTGTGTTGCCTTCTCTGGAGCCTCTGGGCACCCTGACTCTACTGCTGGGGTGCCGTGACTGCTCAACCCCAGGCAACTGGCTGTTGAGGCAGCTGGGCAGTTGTCTCCCGGGGGTCTCCCATCCTTTTCTCCAGGTAAGTCTGGGGGCTGAGCTATGGACCCCGGACAATGACCACCTTATCGATCGTTTCTAATGACTAAAGGATTTATAGGCTGCCTGTGTCGCTGTTTCCCTTAGTGAGTGCGCCTTGACATCTATAGGCATCTCTAGACCTCTGGCTTGACATGTCAAAATTATGTACCCTTTGCTTTACTTACTTAGCCAAGAAAAGGACACCCTGTGTCCCAAGAAGGACCTCCTGCAAACACAACTAGCATCCCAGACCTCTGAAACACTGTTTAGTCCTCCCCAAGTGGAATCTCATTTTTCTACATATATCAAAGTAGTGATATTTATTTATTTATTTATTTATTTATTTATTTATTTATTTATTTATTTATTTTGTTCCCGTGCTTTGGATTAGATTAGAAGGAGGGAAATACTATCTCTCTTGTCCTATGAAAACATGAAGTTCACCTTTGGAAGAAAGTAGTTTTTGTTCATAATTTGCTCTACTATCTTAGAGGAAAGGGCATGGATCTCTATCTACTGCTAGCGCCTGCCATTCTGACAGTTGTTTAGCTGATTTTATTCTCATCTGAAAGATGGCTTTAAAGGTCAGTTCCTTTAGGGGATATGAGGCCATAGGCTCAAGGCATCTTTTGTATAATGCTCTCAATCCCAGCTTAAGATTTCACGTGGGAAAAAACCAGCGAATACTTGGAAGATTCTACAATGAGGTCCCCTTTTAGAATCCATTGCCATGAAGGTGATATATAAGGGAACATCCCTTCCTAGAACCCCTAATTATTGGGATGGTCACTATCTGTCGTCTAAGGGTGTTGGTATTAAGACTTTTCTTCAATCCCTCTTGAAGAAAGGATAGTAACTCCCTAATTAGCCCCAAAAGGTTACACGACTCTATCCATGCACTCTTCTGGGAACTTTGCAGGAATTTTAATAGACTCTGTGGAACTCTTCCTGGAGGCTAGCATAGTACTAATCATGTCTTCTGTTTAGTCCAACCCTACTAGCTGTTTGTATTCGACCTCCACACTGTGAGGCTTGTCAGAGCTTGTCAGGGGTGTCATATTGATCCCTGCATCAATGGGCCCTCCTGCAGTGGAGGTGTCAGGGATCCATGCTTGAAAGGTTTTGAAACCATGTCTTTCTGCTATTAGCATCGTTTCTGCACTTTACTGTGTTATCTTCTGAACAGCTCTGTGAAATAGCTGTACTGTGGAAGACATACAGGACGTGTGAAGGTAGCTTGCTGCTCACATCATCTATCCCTATGGTTTGAGGGTTTCTTCTCCTTGCGCTTTGTTGAAAACTGTGGTAGACCAGTTGGGGAATCTCTCTGGATAGCATCCATTCTGCTTGGTTCATCACTCTCTGGCTTACCTAGTCCGCCTCAGAATTGTCTTCTATATAAATATATAGTGATCTGTGGGAAGATTCTGAGATTCCACCATACCGTGTCTGATGGCTTCCGAAAGGTTTACCCTGTTGATCATTTGTTCTTCAGCCAGATGACCTATGCCATTCTTCCTTGGGTGTGGGATCCCCATCCCCAAAGACATGTCCATGGTCATCACTGTTCTCTCTGGTTCCTTGAGTAGGACATCATCGTGCGACTGAATGAGGTACAGCCACTGGTTGTTTTCCTGTTTGAGGATCTCTGGCAAGTCAACTACCTTGGAGCTCTTGTGATCTAACACCCCATGGTATGGCAACAGGCATTTCTGAAGTGCACAGGTCAAGATGTTGTTTGGATACGGGAAAGGAGCCACTCTCCGTGGCCTAGCCATGCTATCAGTGATACTAGGATTCTGATGAACATCATAGGTGGCGTTTTCAGCTCAAAGGAAGGGGCCCAATGTTGGAAGTGCCTCTGAGAGATCGATGGAAGCCAGACAATCTCCCTTCTGAATGGCAGTTAAGACAAATTTTAGCCTTTCCATTCCGACCTTCTTGTTCCTAGGCGTCTTATTTTATTTGACCAAATTCCTTTGGATCTAGGGGAAAAGGTACCAGGTGGCACAGAATTGAATTCACTGATCACAGTATCCAACACCCACAGGTTTCTTCTTATTAGCTGCCAAGGGTTTGCCAAACATTGTAAGCATCCCCCAAACACCATCGCGCCTGCTGCCTTGGTGTAGACACATTGAGTTCCCTTCTTTGGCCCTTTAGGATTCTGATTGGATTTGTTTAGGGAGAAAGTACTACCTTCCTCTAGATGTTTGGTCTGCTTTCCTTTATTTGGAGTTTCTCCAGACAGGTTGATATCTTTGAAAGGAACCGCAGTTACTTTGGCTTTGGGGCAAATGGTCCACGTTCCAATTTCTAAGCTAAGTGTTGTGCCTGGTTGCCTGAAAAACATGGTCCTTGTTGACCACAGCATAGCATATTGCCGGGGCTATTTTCTGCGTTTTGCTCTTTGACAGCAGTTTACTGCTCACTGCAGCCCGGTTTGAGACCCAAGAGAATGTGACTCTAGGAAGGAGTGGAGCTCTCACCAATGCTCTGAAGGATGTAGCGGAAACTTCCGATTTTCTGCACATAGCCAGTTCAAACCACTTGATGCTGGAATCCTAGGTAGTCTGTCCTTGTCAATGGGTAGCACAGGATTAGATGGCAGGCTGGTTACCAGATCATCCACCAATGGCAGCTTGATCCCCTGGAACTAATGTATAAGGTCTGGGGGGGGGGGGGAGGAGAAATAAGACTAGTTAGTTTTGCCAAAGTTTCCCTCTTAGACTTCTACAAGTATGAGAGACTACTGGAAGGGAATCCCTGACGGGGTTATTTCTGATTCTAGGGAGGATTCTCTCCAACCCCTTAGTCCTTAAGGGAGAAGACTCCCGGATCCTCATCACCTTAGGGAGCTTTCTAGGATATGCCCCCTGAGGAAGACTACTAGGGAATTTTCCCTTCTTTTAACAGCTCCCTTTTCTTCTTGGCTGAGGGAGAAAACTGATAGCTCAGGTTCCTCAGGATGAAGGCTTAACCAAGATATGTGCTTTTTTTTTTTTTTTGAAAAAATTTTATTAGGTGAGAATATTAATACATACAACTTTCAAATAACATCTCAATATCATTTTCCCCCACCCTTTCCCTCCCCCCCCTTTTCAGGACTTTCAAGAGCTTTCCAACCCTATATCTTAATCTATTCCTAATCTATCCCCTTTTTCTATAACTCATTATATCATGTTTACATTCTGCTTTGTTAAGCTAAGCTCTATCTGTTAGCTTCAGATCTATTATTATTAACTTAAAATCTGTTATCTATTACTATCTGTTAACTTCAGATATATTTAAATTTAAGATAACAATTAAATAAAATCTACTTTATTAATTTTACCAATATCTATTAACTCCAAATCCACTTAAATTTAAGCTAACAATTAGCTAATACTTCACTCCATATGGTAAAGATTCCATCTCTTCCAATAAAAAGAAACCCATTCTAATAATTTTCGAATTGCCATAGTTCCCCTTTCACGTCCAACTTCTTTTCTAAATATGTTTTCAGTCTTCCCCAATCAGTAAAGAATTCTGCCATATTCTGATCTCTCAGCTTTCTTGCCATTTTATCCATTTCTGCCATGTACAGCAATTTATATATCCAGTCTTCAATAGTTGGTATTTCTTGCACCTTCCATTTCTGCGCATATAAAAGTCTTGCTGCCATCGTCATGTAGAATAGTAATGTTCTGTATTGCATAGGAACATCTTCCATACTTAAATTCAGTAGCAATGGCTCTGGGTTCTTCTTTATTTGGGTCTGCAAAATCTCATTTATTACTTCTAAAATATCTCCCCAGTACTGTCTAGCTACATCACATGTCCACCACATATGATACAATGATCCTTCATGCTTTTTACATTTCCAGCATTTATCTGACATATTTGCATTTCCAAGCGCAATTTTCTTAGGCGTTAAATACCATCTATAAATCATCTTATAGACATTCTCTTTAATACTGGTAAAAGTTGAAATCTTCAATGTAGTTTCCCATAAATATTCCCATGACTCCATTGTTATTTCTTTGTGACAGTTAATTGCGCACTTCACCATCTGTACTTTGACTGTCTCATCCTCTGTATACCACTTCAAAAGTATTTTATAAATTTTAGATATCTTCTTTTTACTTTCTTGTAGTATAGTCTCTTCCAACTCTGAGTTTTTCCATTTGATTCCTCCTTTTGAACAATCCAAGTTGTAAAGGTCTCTAATCTGTCTATATTGGAACCATCCATAACAGGAGGATAACTCTTCCTCCGTTTTGATTCTTATCGTTTTTTGTTCCATAATCAATATCTCTTTATATGGTAAACATTGTTCTTCATTATAGATAGCTCTCGGATCGATCACTTCAAACGGTACCACCCAAGAGGGGATACCTTCACCCAGATATTTTTAATATTTTTTCCAGATCGTGAAGAGGCTCCTTCTAATATAATGGTGCAAAAACATAGAGTCAGCTTTTATTTTATCCTGCCACAAATAGGCATGCCATCCAAACAACTTCTTATAACCTTCCAATGTTAAGAGTTTGCGGTCTTTCAGTGACATCCACTCTTTTAGCCAAACCAAACATATTGCTTCATGATATAATCTAATATTCGGCAACTGCAGTCCACCTCTTTCTTTAGCGTCACACAGAACTTTCATTTTTACTTGAGGTTTCTTGCCTGCCCACACAAAGTCAGAGATCTTCCTCTGCCATTTTTCAAATTGTTTGGTATCTCTAATAATTGGAATTGTTTGTAATAGGAACATAATCCGTGGTAACACATTCATCTTAACTGCTGCTATTCTTCCCAGCCATGACAGATTTAATTTATTCCATTTAATCAAGTCTCTATCAATCTGTTGCCATAGCTTTTCATAGTTGTTCTTAAATAAATCAATATTTTTCACAGTTATCTCAATTCCAAGATATTTAACTTTATGTGTTACTTCACAATCAATAAGTTCCATTAACTCTTGTTGCTTTTGTTTAGTCATATTCTTGCATAGTATCTTTGATTTCTTCTTATTAACATAAAATCCAGCCAGATCTCCGAACTCTTTTATCTTATCAAGCAACTTTGGCATGTTTTGTATTGGATCTTCCACTATAACCATCACATCATCCACAAAAGCTCTAACCTTGTAGGTAAATTCTTTAATCTTTATGCCTCTTATAGTATCATCTTCTCATATTTGAATCAATAGCAGTTCCAAAATCAAAATGAACAACAATGGAGATAATGGGCACCCCTGTCTTGTACCCTTTCTTATTTCCAATTTTTTTGTTAAATCGTCATTTACTACAATTGCCGCACATTGGTCTCTGTATATTGCTTTTACTGCTTGAATAAAAATCTTTTCCCATTTGCAGCCTCTCCATTGTGGCAAACATAAAATTCCAGTTCAAATTGTCAAAAGCTTTTTCTGCATCCACAAAGAAGAAACCAACTTCCTTTTTACAATGTTTATCGTAGTATTCTATAGCATTTACTACAGTTTTCAAATTGTCTCTAATTTGCCTGTTTGGAAGGAACCCTGCCTGCTCTTCTGCAATAAACTCGACTAACCAGTCCTTTAATCTCTCCACCAAAATGTTTGCAAAAATTTTGTAATCATTATTTAACAATGAAATAGGACGATAGTTCTTGACATTGCTCAAATCTTGATTTTCTTTTGGTATCAATGATATGTTGGCCTTATTCCAAGACTCTGGTATCTTTTGTCCTTTTAAAATTTCATTAATTACCACTTTCAAAAAAGGTGCCAGTTCATTTTCCAATAATTTGTAGAACCTAGCCGTAATTCCATCTGGGCCTGGTGCCTTCCCTAACTTAGTTATCCGAATAGCCTCTTTTATTTCCATCTCTGTTATTTCTGCATTCAGCTTTTCCTTCCATTTTCCTGATAATATTGGTAAATTGATCTTGTTCAAATATTGATCAATAGTGTCCAGATTCACTTCTTTTCTTTGATACAGTTTTGCATAATACTTAAAAAAAGCTCTACTAATAGCCAATTGATCTGTTAATGTCTTACCATCTTCTTGAATCTTGAAAAGTTATTACTTTTTTCTCCCTTTTCTTTTTCAGCTGCCACGCTAAATATTTCCCAGGTTTATTCACACCTTCAAATGACTTTTGATTCAGTTTTTTCAGTTCCCACTCTGATTCTTTATTATTCATTACTCTCAGCTGTTCTTTCAAAAATTTTATTTCTTGATACAGCTTCCTCTTCCCTGGTCTTTTCTTTAATTGTAACTCCTTGGCCTTTATCTTTTCCATAATTTCTTGCCTTTTTTCTTCTTTTCTCCTCTTGTCTCTTGCATTTAAATCCATTAAAGTTCCTCTAATCACTGCTTTGTAGGTGTCCCAAACTTTGTAAATTGAAACATCTTATTTAGATTATATTGTATAAAGAATTTGGTCTCTCTTTGTAGTAGCACTATATTATCTTCTAATTGCAGCAAATCTTCATTTATCCTCCATCCTCATCTTTTGGTGCCTTTCCCAAATTTCCACATTACTGGATTATGATCTGAGCCTACTTTAGGCATTATTTCCACATCTTTAGTCCATACCGCCAAATCTTTGGAGGCCCAGGTCATATCAATTCTTGATAATGTCAAGTGTCCCGCAGAATAGAACGTGTATTGTTTTGTTTTACAATTACTTCTTCTCCATACATGTTCCAAATTTATATTACAATTATTATATTCCAAATTTATATTATATGTTCCAAATTTATATTATATGGTCCAAATTATATTACAATGTTGTTTAGATAGCCAGTGGAAAGTGGTTTTACATTTAGAAGGTGAGTTTAGTCCATTTACATTCCAAGATATGATTTTACACTCCATAATCAAATTTTAGATCTTTTGGGTCTTTTTCATAATCCTTTATGAACATTTCCATCTCATGTCCAGATCTGAGTGTTCTTTTAATCTCACGAAATTCAAAGCTCAATCCTTCTGGTATTTCCCATCTATATCTAATGTTCAATTCTTTCAACATTTGTACTAGTTCTCTGTATTTCTTCCTCTCCAACAAAACCCCCCTAGGCAGTTCCTTCATTATTCTCACTCTTTTTCCATCAATTTCCAGAGGGTTTTGAAATTGCTTACTCACAATCTCTTCTCTTATTCTCTTTGTTGTAAATTGGACTATTATATCTCTTGGTAAATTTTTTTGTGCTGCATATTTTGAGTTGATTCTGTATGTCACATCTAGAAAGGCTGCCACCTCATCCACTTCTTTGTTCAAAAGTTCTGCTAGTATTTCTGAAATCTGCTCTTGGGTTGATTTCCCTTCCACTTCCGGGACTCTGTGAAATCTAAGTTGTTTTTCCATATGTTTACATTCCACCACGGCCATTCTTCCTTTCAAACCCTTGGTTTCTATCTTGTGTGATACAGCCAATTTGCCAGTTTCATCTTCCACTATTTTAACTTTCTGCTGTGTTGATCGTAATTCTTTCTTGACCTCATCAATATTTTTGACCAGCTCCACCATCTCTGATTTAAAAGTCTCTTTGAGCTCCTTAATGTCCTTCACAATCTCTTGCATCATATCTTTGATCTCCCTATTCCCCTCTGCAACTTTTTTATCAAGACTGTCCAGCGCCATTTGCCATTCTTTCTTCGACATCGTGGGGCTTGCTTTGCCTCGCTCCCAAGAGTCTGCTCTTTTCCTTAGCTCCGTGGCGTGGGTGATTTACTTTTCTCAGTATAAATGTCATGTTTTAACGAAATCTTTTAAAAATTAGCGATCTTAGTGTCCAAAATGTCGGGCGTCTTTTCTCTATGGTTTTTACTTGAAGTTTATGCCCTTTCCCTTATCCAAAATGTCCTACTTGCGCCCAATTTGAGGTCAAGCCCTTTCCCTTCTCCAAAATGGCGTTCTTCCTCTTCTGGTTCTTCAAAGGCCGCTTCCAGCCAGTCTCCCTTTTGCACTGACGCACTTCCGGTTCCTCTTCTCGGCTCAGCATTTCTCGCGATTTTTCAGCTTTCTCAGACTTCACTATCTCTTTCAAGCTGCAGGTATGTAAACAATAATCTATTTTCCGCATTAGCTCTTCTTTACAAAGTTCTTTTCTCTCAATTACTTTGCCGGAACATTCACAGTAAAGTTTTAAATCTTTTGCAATTTTTATCTTCTACTTTAATTCAGTTCTTTTACCATTTTTCTTCTCAGAAAGAGAGATAGCAATCTTTACCTTATTAGTCCTTCTTTACGGGTTAAAATAATCCAATCTTCCCGATTTGATGCTGAAGCTTGGGTACGGAGGTCTTAAGCCAAAAACTTGACTCCAGAGCTGCTGCAGAGATCTTTGCCACCCGTCTACAAGCAGGACCTCAAGGATGGGTGGGTTATCGTTGTGTAGATCCCCTCCACAGCTGAGATTAACTCACCCTCGGGGTCTTAAGCGTACTTGCCTGTTCTCTGCCTGACAACAGGGGGCTGCAGGCGATCAGCACCTCACTAGCCCTCACAAACAGCAACATGGACAGCTCAGCTCCCCAAGCTATGTCAGCCCTCCATATTCCCCAAGCCAGAAGTCCCCAAGATATGTGCTCTTAATGGCTCTTGCCTCCTCTTTAATCTGGGGAGGGGGCACCCCTTTACCTATCTGGAGTCAGACCCCCATACTGGAATGCCTCTCTTGCCCATCTAAGATTCTAGCCACTTGACTATTATGGGTGTGCCTTCAGGACCTCTTTGAATTCCTTATTTCCATCCTGGGCCATGCCAGTTTGTTTGTTAAATAGTAACTATGGCTGCGACTATGTAAATAGGGGGCATGTAATTTCTTTCCCCTTAGTGGTGGAAAATGTCATACAGTCATAGTTGCCTCTGCAACCCTGGTCTTTTTTGGAGGTCTCCCATCCAATTGCTAACCAAGTCCAAGCCTGCTGAGGTACTGAGATCTGATGAGATCTGGCTTGCCTGGACTGTGATATCACAGTCAGGGGCTGTGATAAGGTCAGAATCATCATTATTCCCTCAGAACCGCTAGATAATTGAGACTTTTACCCAAGGTCAGCCACCAAGTTCAAGTAATTATGGGACTTGAACCAGGGTAATGATTCATGGCCCAGCACTTAACCACAACATTACAGCAAGTCATTTCAGGCTTCTTTGCCTGGTGGATGCAAACCCCAGACCTTCTCCCTTTCACTAGTCTCTTGAGATGCCCAGGAGTAGGCCAAGGCCTGGGAGTTGGGCAACTTTAGGCTGCAGGCTTGCACTTTCTGAGGCCTGGAAGGAGACTAGGACTGCCTTTGCTGACCTACCACCAGCAGAAAATTTCAAGGCATTCTTGCCTGATGGGTCCAGGCCCTTGGGCTTTTTCTCTTTCACTGGCCTATTGAGAGGCCTAGAAGAGGCTGAGGCCTGGGAGTTTGAAAGTCTAGGCTGCAGGCCTGCACTTTTAGAGGCCTGGGAGATAGCTAGGCCTGCCTTTCCTGACATTCTGCCATCCAGGCCCCTGGGCATTTCTCTTTCACTGGCCTGTTGAGAGGCCCAGGGGGGGCTAAGTCCAGGGAGTTTGGAAAATCTAGGCTGCAGGTATATGTTCTTTAAGGCCTGGGAGGTAGCTAGGCCTGCCTTTGCTGGCATTCTGCCATCCAGGCCCTTGGACATTTCTCTTTCACTAGCTTGTTGAAAGGCCTAGAAGGGGCGGAGGCCTGGGAGTTTGGAAAATCTAGGCCACAGGCATATGCTCTTTGAGGCCTGTGAGGTGGCTAGGCCTGCTTTTGCTGACATTCTGCCAACAGAAATTTTCCCTCCAAAAGGAGAAATGAACATGAAAGTGTACCTCACAAGTCCCAGCTGAAGGAAAGAGAAATAAAGAAGGGCTCCCTTTTATTTAGGGCAAGCTGACTCTGAGGCTTCTGCTACTCTTTTCTCCTCCCTCCTTTTCACGGCCCCTGTTACCCACAGGATCAGTCTTACCGTGGTTCAGTCAGAGCTGCCAGGGTTGGAGCAGGTCCTCTGCTGCTGCTGAAGGCTGCACCTTCCAAGTCTGAAGGAGTTCACGATAATATCAGTCTCTACGACAGGCTACCGTGGACTCAAACACCGCACCCTCTGGCCGTCTTGGGAGGGGGTTCCTCCCAACCCGAAGGTGGGGAAAAACAGTGTTTCTTACCTGTAACTGCTGTTCATCGAGTAACTTCTGTGCAGACACACATTGGGACTGCGCACACACAGGCCGACCGCGGAGAGATTTTTCTATCTTTTAGATATGTTAAAGGGGACACCCACCCCCACCGCGCATGCGCATTTGCGTTCCCGCCAAAACGCGGCCGTTAGGGAAAGTGTCCCTGCCATTCCCTCAGTTCACCTGAGCCACTGGAGAGCAAGAAGGCAAGAGCCAACACTCACAGCGGGGCAGGAGGGAGGGAATGTGTGTCTGCACAGAAGGTACTCGACGAACAACAGTTACAGATAAGAAACACTGTTTTTCATCGTCGTTCTTCTGTGCAGCCCCACATTGGGAGTATAGCGAGCTACTCACCAATGGAGGTGGGTGTGAGTGATCAATGGAATAAAGAATGCAGGACAGCCGTTCCAACAGCCAATTCACGTCTCGCATTCACGTCCACAGAATAGTGCTTGATGAACGTATTGGGTGAGGACCAAGTTGCAGCTTGACAGATGTCCCGAAGAGGAACTCCACGCAGGAATGCAGCAGAAGCAGCTTGAGCTTGAGTGGAATGAGCTGTCAGCAAAAAAGGGCATTGAACTCCAACTTGGCGATAACACAGTTTAATTGCAGAAACAAGCCATCGTGAGATACTGAGCAGAAGCAGCAAGCCCCTTGCGTGTACCAGCATAACAAATGAACAGATTTCCGGATGTGTTTGGTCCTGTGAAAGTAATACAATAAAGCATGTCGTAAATCTAATGTGTGTAGTGCTCGTTCTCCAGGGGAAGAAGGGCTTTGGGAAAAAGTAGGCAGGACAACCTTTTGTTGCAGGTGGAATTTAGGCACCACCTTGGGCTGAAATTCGATACTAGTATGCAGTATTACCGTCTCAGGGAAAAATTGCAAAAATGGGGGATCAACGCGTAAAGCAGAGAGTGCCCCAACCCGTCTAGAAGATGTGACAGCAACTAGAAATGCCACCTTCTGTGTCAGTAAGGGTAAGGGACAGGTTGCCAATGGTTCAAAGGGCAGGAGCATTAGCTGGGAAAGCACCAAGGGCAAACTCCACTGGGGGACAGGCGGACTCCTAGGCGGATAAGTTTTAAACAGACCCTTCAAAAATTGCTTCGAAAGAAAGTGAGCAAAGACAGTTTTCCCATCAATCCGTTCATGAAAAGCAGAGATTGCTGCCATATGCAATTTAACACTGTTGAAAGAAAGTCCCCCTATATGAAGACCCAGAAGGTAGTCCAGTATCAGAGGCAAAGGGCAAACAACGGGTGAGACCCCCTTAGGAGCTAACCAGCGAGAAAAATGTGACCACTTTCTTTGATAAGACACCCTGGTAGAAAATTTCCAGGCATTCAAAACAATCTGCAGCACCTCAGAAGAAAGAGCTATCTCGGGGGGTGCAGGAGCCAAGCAGCCAATTTCAGAACTCCAACATTGTGGTGCCAAACTCCATCCCTGACTAACAGGTCCGGAGCCGACGGGAACCTCAGGCAGCATCCCCGGGAGAGGGGGAGTAGTAAGGGGAACAATTCCTGATGGGGCCCGTGAGGGGCCACTAGGAAGCAATGGGACATGAAGGCTCGGATCCTGCAGAGAACCTTGTGCAGGAGAGGTGTGGGAGGGAAGGCGTAGAAAAAACCCGGGGACCAGGGAATCTGGAACGCATCCCCTAGGGACCATGGGTCCATTCCAGCCCTGGAACAAAAGGCGTGTGCTTTCTTGTTGAGGGCTGTCGCAAAAAGATCGACCTCTGGGAAACTCCACCGGTGGAAAATTGGCAGGAGATAAGCAGCCTGCAACAACCACTCGTGCTGAGCCAGGAACACTCTGCTGAGTGCATCCGCTGAGGTATTCAGCTCCCCTGCTATATGTATGGCCTGGGGATTAACATTGTTGTGTATGGCCCAATTCCAGAGGGCTGTGGCCTCAGTGCAGAACTTGAGCAAAACCGTTCCCCCTTGCTTGTTCAGGTAGTAACAGGCTGTCGTGTTGTCTGATAGGACTTGAACCCGTCTGTTGCGAAGAATATCTGTAAAAGAAGCAAGGGAGTGACGGATCGCTCGAAGCTCCAACACATTGATATGTAGGCCAGCGTCAGCCGGGGACCAAGTATCCTGGACAGACAAGGTGCCACAGCGCCCACCCCAACCTAGGGAAGAGGCATCAGTAAAGATAGACACATCAGCCAAGAACGTGTCAAAGGGACAACCAGCAAATTCCCCGGAACCGTCCACCAGTCTAGGGATCTAAGAACCATTCTGGGGATAGAGAACCGTAAATGTTGGCTTATAGTTAATGGGTTGTATTTGCAGACAAACCAATTTTGCAAGGGCCTCATACGAAGCCGAGCAAAAAACACGACAGCGGTAGTCGAAGCCATAAGACCTAGTAAAGTTTGGGTCATAAGGGCCGACTGGTAGCGCTGAGATATGAAAAAACGTGCCAGGGAGATCAATCTGTGCACCCTGTCGGGGGGCAAGCAAGCCCTGCCTAGGAGGGAGTCAAAACAGACCCCAATAAAGTGAATAGTTCTGGCAGGGCAAAGAATGGACTTATCCCAGTTAGCCAAGAGGCCGAGCTCTGAAAGCACTGACACAGCTAAAGCAATGTGACCACGGAGAGATTCTGGTGAGGGACCCACCAGTAGCCAGTCATCTAGGTAAGGGTATATAACACACCCCTTATATCGTAAAAAAGCAACTACGACTGACATACTTTTTGTGAACACACAAGGGGCCTTTGGGGCAAACCGTGTAATCGAACCCCGCATCTCCACACATGAAGCGAAGGTACTTTCTATGATCCTCATGGATAGCAATATGGAAGTAGGCGTCCTTTAAATCAAGGATGGCAAACCAGACGCCGACCTCCAAAAGCTCTATGACCTTAACCAGGGTCAGCATTCGGAACCTCTGGTTCTCAATAAATCTATTGAGGCCCCTCAGATCCAATATGGGCCAAGAACCCCCATCTTTCTTATCAACCATAAAGTATCTGGAGTAAAACCCGTAAGGAGATTCTCGGAGATCAATTTTACGAACAGCAGCTTTGTTTAGTAGGTCAACAACATTAGCTTTAAGAACATCATCAGAACAGGGGGATGAACGAGGAGGGAGAGAAAGCGGGGGAGCATCAACAAACAGTAACTTGTAACCATTAGCAACAATGGAAAGAACCCATGAGTCATCAGTGATAGACTGCCAAACAGGTAAATAAGGCCGAAGCCTGTCCCGAAAGGGAGCAAACTGGACAGCGTCCAAGTCTAGTCAGAACAGTGACTTCTGCCCTTGGGCCGGGGCCTTTGGGGAATGCGGCTGGTTCTGCTTCCCTCTGGGTCTGGAGAAACATTTAGAAGCATGCCTCTGAGGAGCCAAAAAGGATCGTTGGCCATAGGGTTGATGATAGGAATATTGCCCCTGCCGCTGCTGGTCGGACTGGTAGGATGGCTGGTAAGACTGGGAGTGATTGAAGCGATACCTGGGAGTATAGGGCTGTTGAGGCACAATAACTCCAAGAGACTTGGCCGTCTGGTGGTTCTTCTTCATTTGTGACAGTGAGTCGTCGGTCCTCTCAGAGAATAACAGACTACCATCAAAAGGGAAATCCTCGATCTTCAATCGCTTGTCAAACGGAAGGGCAATGGAGCAGAGCCAAGCATGCCTCTGGAGAACCACTGAAGATGCCATCGATCGAGCGGAACAATCTGCCGCATCCTTTCCAGCAGTCATCTGCTGTTTAGCCAGCTTAAAAGCTTCGCTTTGCAATGCCTTAACCAAGGGGCAGCAACAAAACACAATTTCCCGTGCAATAACAATGTCTCCCTATTTTATTTACAGTAATTGCATAATTTAACAGAACTATACCACATGTAACCAGTTCTAGGAAAAATTATTTTGCAGGCGTCATATATGCTCCAAAGTCCATACATAAAGTGTCCAGTGCTTCAAGTGCTCTATTAATATTGCAACAGGTATTAAAGTGCAAATGCTTCCTAGCACCATGTACACATTAATTATTTCATACAAGCTCGCCTTATATTCCAACTGGAGTTGGGTATAGTCCAAGATTTGGTTCCAATAAACTGTGTAGTTCACAGATCACAAGTAGACCTTTGCGTGTATTCTTTAGGTGTACATTGATAATTCTGTGACATCATTATTCTAACGGAAGGTCCAGATCACCATTATATCCGTTTCCAAACTCTTTCTCAAAGAACACAGTTGCTGGAAAAACATGCAATAACACATATTACACACCATCTTACAATAATTTACATTTACAATACAGCAATAATTATTGCATATACAATCAATATCACATGTACTCACTCAAAGTTTCATGCAGCTACCACTCCATATTAGTCATCAGTTTTCCAATTTTCACCATTTGCAATCCATTATCTCATAATCATCTTATCTACAACAGCCCTTCCACGCCCAATTAGTATAGTATCCTTTCTTAAAGTGATCCACAATCTGAGGGTCACTAGCCCAAAAAACAGGTAAAGTCATTAGCTATATTCAAACCATTAGGTATGAGACTATTCAGTTTATAAATCCAAAGGGTCTCTTTTTGACGAAGCTCTCTTATTGCTGCCTCATGACCCCTTTTATGGGTCTTAAACAGCACAGTGAAGCTCATATCCATCTCACTGTGCTTCTTTTCCTGATAATGTGGAACCAATGGGGCTTCTAATACGTTGTTCTTTATTCTAGATTGATGCTCACTAAGTCTAATTCTGACAGAACGTATGGTGCTACCCACGTACATTAATCCACATGGACATTTTATTAGGTACACAACTCCCTCAGTATTACAATTAACAAACTCACGTATAGTATGTATCCCCATCTGTCTCATATCATCTAAGCTCATAATCAAGGAACACTGTTTACACCTCCCACATTTGTATAAGCCTTTTGGCAGCCCAGTATCCACCTTGTTAACGTTATGACTTAAATCGGAATGAATAATAAGGTCTTTGATGTTCCGTGTTCTTCTAAATGCTACTAGTGGAGGAGTTTCACAGCCAGGAATCTCATTGACAAGTGGCCATTACTTCAAAATTGCCCGTCTAATGGCATTAGCCCTGCTGCTGTAGTCAAAGACTCCAACTAGACGTTCCACTTTTGCACGTTCCTTTAATTTTAATAAATCTTTCCTATTTACCTCCTTAGCACGTTGTCTGGCTATAAGCAATACCCTCTCTGGATAGCCCCGTTGTTTGAGATTCTCCTGTAATCTATTACTCTCAATGTTATAATCAAAATCCCTAGTGGAATTTCTTTTTATCCTTAAGAATTGTCCAAAGGGTAAATTAGCCTTCAAATGGCCAGGGTGAAAAGATTTATAGTGCAATAATGAATTTTTATCAGTTTTTTTCTTGAATGGTCGTACTGCTAGAGTATCATTCTCCCCCTTATACACGGTCACATCCAAGTAGTCCACAGACTCCTTGCTTGCATGCCAAGAGAGCTTGATATTCGGATGTACCCCATTCATCCACTCTCCCAACTTCTGGGTATCAACATTCCCATTTGTCACCAAAAAGAGGTCATCAATAAAACGGACAAATATAATGATGTCCTTCCAAAAGGGGTTGCAAGCAGGGTTGCAAAAGAAATTACGTTCCAGTTTACCCATAAAGAGGTTCGCCACGCAAGGTGCCGCAGAGCAACCCATCGCGACGCCTCGAATCTGAACAAAAAAATTATCTATGGTGGGTAGCACCATACATTCTGTCAGAATCAGACTTAGTGAGCATCAATCTAGAATAAAGAACAACGTATTAGAAGCCCCATTGGTTCCACATTATCAGGAAAAGAAGCACAGTGAGATGGATATGAGCTTCACTGTGCTGTTTAAGACCCATAAAAGGGGTCATGAGGCAGCAATAAGAGAGCTTCGTCAAAAAGAGACCCTTTGGATTTATAAACTGAATAGTCTCATACCTAATGGTTTGAATATAGCTAATGACTTTACCTGTTTTTTGGGCTAGTGACCCTCAGATTGTGGATCACTTTAAGAAAGGATACTATACTAATTGGGCGTGGAAGGGCTGTTGTAGATAAGATGATTATGAGATAATGGATTGCAAATGGTGAAAATTGGAAAACTGATGACTAATATGGAGTGGTAGCTGCATGAAACTTTGAGTGAGTACATGTGATATTGATTGTATATGCAATAATTATTGCTGTATTGTCAATGTAAATTATTGTAAGATGATGTGTAATATGAGTTATTGCATGTTTTTCCAGCAACTGTGTTCTTTGAGAAAGAGTTTGGAAACGGATATAATGGTGATCTGGACCTTCCGTTAGAATAATGATGTCACAGAATTATCAATGTACACCTAAAGAATACACGCAAAGGTCTACTTGTGATCTGTGAACTACACAGTTTATTGGAACCACTTCTTGGACTATACCCAACTCCAGTTGGAATATAAGGCGAGCTTGTATGAAATAATTAATGTGTACATGGTGCTAGGAAGCATTTGCACTTTAATACCTGTTGCAATATTAATAGAGCACTTGAAGCACTGGACACTTTATGTATGGACTTTGGAGCATATATGACGCCTGCAAAATAATTTTTCCTAGAACTGGTTACATGTGGTATAGTTCTGTTAAATTATGCAATTACTGTAAATAAAATAGGGAGACATTGTTATTGCACGGGAAATTGTGTTTTGTTGCTGCCATACTTACCGTGTTGCTCCATATTTTGTGCTAATTACTTAACCAAGGGGCGACAATCTTCGGGCAAATCTGACAGGTAGGATGACAATCATTTCCACAAAAAGAGGTTGTACGAGCCCATGATGGCCTGAAAATGAGCTATGCAGAAGTTCAAAGAAGCTGAGGAATAGATCTTACGACCAATCACATCAAGCTTACGACCCTCCTTATCCGCAGGGGCAAAGAGAGTGCCATGCCAGTACCGAGACTGTACCTCTTCAGCGACCAAAGAAGACGGTTTGGGGTGATTAAAGAGGAAGGGGCAATCTTGCTGCTTGAGCCAGTAGTACCGTTCAATCTTCCGAGAGGTCGCCGGAATGGAGGATGGAGTCTGCCACAGGGATTGAGCATTATCAAGTAAGTCCTCTACCAGGGGAAAAGACACCGAAGCCGGAGAACCGGAATACAAGGCCTCCAAAACCTTACTCCTAGGCTTGGTAGTCAAGGCAGAGATGTCAAGTTCCAGGGCAGTTGCCATGCGGACTTTCTGCTCCGAAAACATGCGGTAGTCATCATTAGGATAAGAGGACCGAGTATCCCCCACAGATTCCTCAGGTGACGGATCCGATGCTACATCTGAGGCGACATCTGAGGGGGAAGCGACTCCTTCTTCATCATCAGATCTGGAAAAATCGGGTAGCGGGTCCAACGGTTGGAGCAGAACCAGGTGCGCAGATGCAGCGGCCGGAACTGACGAGGTGAAGGGGAGCGAAGATGTGCCCGGGACCACCGCCTGAGAGGTAGAGGGGTACGATGGCACAATTGGAGGCACAGGTGTCGGGTGCTGAAGGAACCCAGTCGAAGATTGAAGCCAGGCAACAAAATCTTGCCAAGTCGCTAGATTCCCAACCCCGGAACAGATTGCCAAGGAGGGAGAGGTGGGGGGAAGGTGGCAGGGATCTGTTGTGGCCACTGCAACGGAACCAAGCGATGTAGCAAAGGATCATGAGCTTGCCTCGGAGGCCATTGCTGCAGAGGAACCGAGGGATCTGACAGAAACGGTGGGTACATTGGATCCGAAGGCAGAGACTGTTCAAATGAAAGCACCGGATCCGGAAGGCTTGGAACAGCAGCGAAATCATCATCCCCGACAGGAGGTGGAGTACGGGGAGGCGATGGGGTATGAAGGAATCCTTCAGCCTCCTCCTCTGGAATCACAGGTGGGGAGGAAGAATGACCCCGGTAAGTACCAGACGTGGACACCGAACGCTTCCGATGCTTAGTCTTGGCCTTAGCTTTTTTAGGAGGGGGCTCCGAGCAGCCCAAGCAGAATCAGATGGTTCCGAGGAGGAACGCTTCTTCGATGGAGCCACGGGCTCACTGGCCACAGACTGAGACTCTATAGAAGGGTTAGATAGAACCGAGGACTTGGTCGGATCCGAGGATCTTGGAACCGAAGATGATGGGGAAGGAGCGGTTGACTGACCTTTCTCCACCATCTGTTTCCCCACTTGCTTGGCAGGGAGGAGGTTCGACTCCCCCCAAAAAGCCTTCAGACAGGCGGCTCTATCATTCCGCGCCTTTGGTGTAAATGCCTGACAGATCGAACAACGAGGAACAACATGAGCTTCTCCAAGACAAAATAAACAGATATCGTGCCCATCCGATTGGGTCATCTTTGTGCCGCAGCGCTGACACTTTTTGAAGAGCAAGGACTGCGACATCTTCGAGGAATAGCCAAAAACACAGAACAAACACTAGAGGTAACCTCTCTCGACGGTGGGGAAAGAAGAACTGAGGGAATGGCGGGGACGCTCGCCTTAACGGCCGCGTTTTGGCGGGAACGCAAACACGCATGCATGGTGGGGGTGGGCGTCCCCTTTAACGTATCTAAAAGCTAGAAAAATCTCTCCGCAGTCAGCCTGCGCATGCGCAGCCCCAATGTGGGGCTGCACAGAAGAACGATGACAAACCTCAGTGGATGTATTGTTGAAGGCTTTCACGGCTGGAGAATGATGGTTGTTGTGGGTTTTCCAGGCTGTATTGCCGTGGTCTTGGCATTGTAGTTCCTAAGTGGAGTTTTGCGGTTGTGGCCGTGGAACCTAGGAGCAACCTAGGGCCGTCAGCTCTAATGCTCACCGTTGCTCTGAGCAAAACAGGGATGGGGTAGGCGGTATGGCCTTTCCTTTCCCCTGCGAGCTCCGCACTGCTTATGGTCTCGGCCTCCCTGAGTTCTGGGATTACAGGTGTGCGCCACCACGCCTGGCTCATCTCCGGCAGTTTCTTCTTCACCGGGATTGCTGCACTCTGCAGAGCATTGCTGAAGATGTCCTGCTCGGATGGCAGGGCCAGAAAGACTGATGATTCCAGGGACAAGCCCCTCCCCTCCAGGATCAAAATCAGCTGACTGACCCTGCCTTTGGAGAGGAGGAGCTATATCTCAAAAGTAAGGACTGCCCCACTCCTAGGACCACTGAAGAAATAACAAGCAAAAAGGACTTACTAACTTTTTTGGCTTCTTGGTTAACACAAATACTGCAACTAGAAGATAGCTCCACTGATAACAAAGGCTTATCAGATAGGAACTCTAAACTCAGCAAAGAAAAACAAGCCAAGAGACATACTAGCAGAGCTTCCTGATCATAAAACTTGCAAGAATATCCTTGAGCTAGGTAGGAACAGAGGCTCAATCCAATATAAAGGATCACCCATCTATGTGTACACAGATCTGCCTAGCAAAGTCCTGAGTAAAAGAATGGAGCTCAAAGAAATAACAGAAGCCCTGAGGCAGGCAAATATCTGCTACAAATGGGTGAACTTCACCACGCTATTTGTAAGGCATCAAGAAAAATCGTATTATGCGACAGAAACAGACACTGGACTAAGACTCTTACAGAACATTAACATTGAAACAACGATGGATTTCAATAAAATCACATAAAAGGAAGATGCTACAGTTGCCTTCTTCTCATAAGGGAAGTAAAATCCCTATATGGGATAACTAATGGTAGACAGCACATCTCATATTCATAAAGCAAAGGAGTATTACATTAAAGGTGTGACTTTAGATCCTGTATACGAAATGAAAGTTGGGGGACCGGGGAAGAGAGGGAAAGGATTTCCCGAAATTTTGCTCTCTTTTTTTAAACAGCACTGAAACCTGGTGCTATAACCAGTAACTGAGTGGGTTAGAACCACTGGTTAGAACATGCCACTTAGGTGTATTAGATATCTAGATTGAGATATAGGATTAGCGTTTTGTTTAGTTTATTGAGGGGAGAATTGAAATTAGAAGGGAGGGTTGTAGGGGGGAAGGGGGAATAGGAGGGATGATATTAAAACAAAAAATAATCAATCAATTAATTAATTAAAAATAAAATAATAATATACAAAAGTAAAAAACAAACAAAAATCAAATAAAAAGAGGGGAGGGATAGAAAGGGAGAATAGTTGGGAGTTAGTTTATTCTAGGGAGGGTTGTAGGGGAGGAAAGGGAAGAGGGGAAGGAGGGGGATTATAAAATCTAAATAAACAGGAGGGAAAGTCTTAACATGTACAATAGAATACAAATTACAAAACAAGGGGGAGGTGGGATTGGGGGGAAAGAAAAGGGGGGGAATTGAGAAAAATATATTTGTTAATTGTTGTATATAGTTTAAGAGTATAATAGGCTTGACCTTGGTTAGTTCATAGTATTTAGGAATCTCACAAGACCTAAACTGATATATATCATGTTTTATATATTTAGTAATATATGTACATATTTGCTGATTGCAGTTCAAAGTTCATTGTTAATCCTAGATTGTTTAAAAGCTGTTAGTAACTTTACACATTAAAATCTGTTATTCATCAACGTATTTGGCAAATTCTCTAATTACAGATGGAAAATGTATTAGTTTGATAAATAATGTATCACTTGTGAAAATTTGGATATTGTTTAATTTGAATTTACTTTGCTAAAAATAAAAGAAAGAAGAATAGCTAAACAAGGCAAAGACCCACTGAAACCAGAGTCATACAGGCCGATTTCTCTTTTGAATGTTGATTATAAAATATTTACATCAATTATAGCTAAACATATAATTTTCTATAAATAAATTCATAGCAAGATCAAGTAGTCTTTATACCCAAAAGAGATCTAACAGATAATCTTTATAAAACACTAAATATAATATTTCACTCAAAGCACAATCATATAGAGGCTCTTATCGTTTCACTAGATGTAGAGAAAGCGTTTGATTCCCTAGAAATCCCATACCTGCAGGCTTTATTACAAACTATGAACTTTGGGGACAAATTCTTATGAAAAATTGAATCTATATACTCACAACCATGGGCTAAAATAAGAATGAATGGAGTAACTTCAGAAATTATTGATCTTATTAGGGGAACTCGACAAGGCTGCCCCCTATCTCTGATCCTATTTGCAATAGCCCTGAAACCCTTAGCTGAATCAATACGGCTAAACAATTAAATCCATGGTACAGCAATTGGCAACGATGCCTATAAAATAAGTTTATTTGTAGATGGGAAGTGCAATCCTAAGGGGTGTAGGGAAAGTTCAAGTCAAGTCAAGTTAGCCTTTATTGGCAGGGAAAGTTAATAGAACCGAACTAAGGCTTGCAACGGCGGAACTAGCTCTTACGTGAGCGTAAATGCCCTTCCATCGGTGGTGGCACAAGGCGCAGCACCACTGGCGGGCTGGCGCCGCCGCAAGCAAGAGGCGGCCATGCGGAGGCGGAGAAGTGGCGTAGAGCCCCATGTCAGTGCAGGAGGGGGCAGGGAGGAGGGTGGGGCCAGAGTTAGTTTGCTCCCTAAGCCCTTCCAGAAGCAGGAATGCCCACAGCGGCGCAAAAAAGCTACACCACGAAAGAACAAGGTGTAGCCCATAGATGCCCATGGAATGGCAAAAACTCGGCCCCCTCTCCGAGCGCCCAGCCCCGCCCCCGTGGCCCGAAGGAGCATAGGATGGGAACTATCATGGGGACCAATCAGCTTGTGTTCCCGGCATAGACAAGCCCTCCTCCCCACACCCAATCACCTGCAAATGCACCCTATAAAACATCCGGCCAGCCCCCCCCCCACGCTCTCAGGTAAGTGAGCACATGGCTGGAAGCTCTGCCCGTTTGCTGTGTGCCATGGGCAGTTTGAATGCGAGGCGGGAGAGAGGGTGCCTACGGTGGCAGGCGCTGGGTGCACTTTGGGGACTTAGCGAGAAAAGTGGGGGAACTTTGCACTCGCTGAAGGGAAGAAGGGCAAACAATAGCCACTCACGTTTCCTTGCAGGTTATCTGACTCTGAAGTTCCATCTCAGTAAGGGACGAGGTAGCACTTACTGGTAAGAAGGAGATGGGGCGGTGGCTAAGCCAGCTGGCTGATTTGCGCTGGCTACCCCATCACCTAAACTCACCTGACCGCTAGCTATGGCGGGGGAGAGGACGGTGGCAGCAGCCCCTGCCTGCCCCAGAGGCAGTTGCCCAGGAAACTAATCTTGACCAGGTGTTCGTAACTACCTGCTCATTCTCTCCCTTAAAGGTAAAAGCACCCCAAGGTAGAGCGCATCCTCGCCAGAGGGTCTCGCACCAGCCGATTCCTGCAGCTGCTGCTCTCTACTATGTGCATCTTCTCAGATGTTGGAGTGCGGGCTTTGCCTCGGCCATGGACGGGGCAAAGCCCACGTGTGTCTTTCTCTCGCAGACACGTCGTGACCTGTCTGGGAGATGACCCACCAAGCATGTCTGCTTCCTCCCCCCCACCCCGAAATCCTCTGTGAGTGACATTCGGATCCAGCCCAGGAAGCAATATCTCACAGCAGTCCGCATCTCAGACTTGCCCCTGGGAGCGGAGAAGGAAGGCTGCGCAAAATGCCTTGGCTCCCTTCCCAGCCTAGAAACAATGGCACTTTTTCCAGTTTAATAAAATGAGTTGAAAAACAACTAACTTCTGTGTTTGCATGTCTGACTGACATTGTCATTAGTCTCTCCCTAAACACCCTGTCACACATTTCCACTCACACATTGCCACAAATATATCAAGCAGCACCCCGTTCAGCCTCCCCGCCCCCTTCTTCCCCCCAATGTAACATCAGGCAGAGGGGTGGGAATTGAACTGTGGCCCATGAATGTCTGCGGGGAGCGGGGAGGCACCAAGGACTTTCATTCTCTGATAGGCTGAGCGGCTGGCATCTGATAAGCCAGGAAGACGGGGTGCAGGTGGAATGCTGCTGCCAGGGGGTGGGAGTTGTGTTTGCGGAAGCAGGGATGGGCTTGGCATGGGAAGGGTCTCTTGGTTCACTCTGGGGGGGGCATCTCCCCAGTACTGGGATATGGCTGTCACGGTCCGGCCCCCGCTCTCGCTTTGTAGAGATGCAGTGATGTGTTCATGTTGCGCGGCAGCAAGTCTGAGTGCACTTTTCATTCCCCTCGTTTCCAAACAGCCTCCCGGCCTCCCACGTGGTTCCCAATGGGCATTCCTGTCACTCATTGCTGGCCCCACCTCCCCCCCCACCTGCTTCATTGGAACCTGGGGCCTAATTAGGGTTGCCGGTCTCCAGGTGGTAGCTGGAGATCTCCCAAAATTACAACTGCTCTCCAGGCAACATATCAGCTCTCTACTGTCTGGCCCTACTTTTCAGGGGGGGAACCTTTTTCTTTGAGGGGTGGCCGTGGAAGTAGGTATGTGCAGGTGCACCAAGCACCTCATCAGAAATGGGGGCTGGACGGGCGAGGGGGGTGTTCAATCTGGACCTTCACTGTCACCTCTGTCCCCCTCCCTGGCAGGGATATCTGCCCTTTGACAGGGGCCTATTGGAGGAGGAGGAGGAGGAGGTGGCGGGGATTGCGGCCTCCCCATTGGCTGCGCTGCTGCTGTTCCCTCACCTGGATGTGAGGGGAGGGGTGTGGCCATTGGCTGGTGTGCGCGGGGTTGTCAGGGGAACGGTGGGCGGGACCTCCCAGGGGCTGCTGCATTTCACCTTGCCACGCTCAGGCGCTGGCGAGACTACCCTGCAAAAGTCAATAGGGTGCCGTCCAGCGCTGCCCCATTTACACCAGAGCGTGAGCAATGGCGCTGCCTGGGGTGGGGGTTAGGATTGCACTGTATATGTTGTTGTATGTAATACCCATTATCACCTCTTCAAAAACTACAAAATAGTTTAATCACATTTGAGCAGATATCAGGGTTAAAAATAAACCAATCAAAATCACAAATTTTACCATTAAATATTAGTAATCAGGAAAAAGAACAAATTAAACAGTTCAAATTCCAGTGGGCTAAATCACAAATCCCATATTTAGGGACTCTTATCCTAAATAACTAGACTAATTAAAATCAATCACCTTCAAAAGATTCGGGAAATAAGAACAGATATTGACAGCTGGAATAAACTAAATTTAGTTTGGTATGAAAGATATCATATGATCAAATCCTTTATACTCCCTAAACGAATATTTCTTTTTAGAGCACTTCTCATATATATCCCACCAAACTCACTAAAAAAATGGCAATCTGTTCTAAATTGCTTCTTATGACAATATAAACAACCTAGAATAGCATTTGACACTATCAAAATGAGAAAACAACATGGTGCTTATCACTATCCGGATATGAAGCTGTATAATGCAGCAATGAGGCTAACCAATGTGGTTTGTATATTACAAAATAAGGCAAAGCCAGACTGGATAATTATGTTACAATCGATTTTCTGTCCAAAAACAATACAGGAAGTAATATGGTCTAAAAATACATGTAGACCCAAGTAATGTAAAAGTAATATTTTTATTAATAGTATCACCATTATGCTGGAAAAAATGTGTTAAAATAGAAACACTTGCACATGCTTGGTGGCAATGTATTTATATAGACGAATTTTGGAAAAGTGTATTACAACACTTCGCTTTAATAACAAGTTAAAAAATACCTTTCAAGCCTGAACTCATCTTTTTAGATTTATGGCGAGAATACTCATTATCACAAATAAGACAAGATCTGATTTCATCACTTTTAGTGATGAAACATTTATAGCAGCATGTTGGAAATCACAGCAAGCACCTAGTTTAGATACATGGTTCAATAAAGTATGGGAGCACATGGCAATGGAAAAGATAACTAACAGTATACAATATTCACTAAATTACCCCAAATCGACAAGTTTTACAGAAAAACGGCAACCATTTATAAATTATCTTTCTATTAAAGAATCGCAATAAACTACAACACCATATCAAAAATTTCTAAAACTAGAATCTTAAAAACTACAAGAAGATGATATCAAAACAGAGACATATTTTCCTCTCATTTAAGCTGCTCTGGTCTCATAATGCTGAATGGTTATAAAGATCGGTACACCAAAGTATAAAGTATCTTGTAACAGGCTAACCTGATAATTGTACATAATGTTGTAATAATACTTTGAATTTGTATGTGTGTTTAATTGTATGTTTAATTTCAAATAAAAATTTGAAAAAAAATAAGATAATTGACTGCTGTTGCCAAGTAGGCCCCCTCTCCTGCTTTAAGGCCTGCCATGGACTGTGCCAGTTTCCTGCGTTGCTGCTTTACTGCTACACCAAGATTGCCCTGCACGTGTGCACTCTGATACACGTGTCAGTTTCCTGCCTGCGTGTTAATTACCTCGCTGCTGCAATAGACTGTGTTAGTTGCCTGACTCCATGTCTGGATAACTCCACAAAGGACTTTCTTCCTGGGCAGCCCTGCCTAGACCAATATCTGGACCTCCCAGTGTGTGTGTTGGACTTTATTACAAGTGTGCCCCGTGCCTGCATTGCCATCTGCCATGGACCGCGCCTGTTCCCTGCTATGGACTGTGTTTTACATGCTGTTCCCCCTGCCTCCATGGAAGCCTGCCTCACCTGGGCCCAAGCCGCTGCTAGCAGCTAGGCGCCTGCCAGGGAAACCTCCAGCGAGCCTGGCCAGGCACTCCCTGGTCAGTTCCCACCTGGAGCCTCCCGCAGGCTGGCCCCCGAGCTTGCCCTCGCTACTGGGCAACCTGCTAACCAGCCTCCGCCATGCCCAGCCGGCGACCATGTTCCTAGGCAGCTAGAAGACCGAGAGAAGAAGCCTGCTTTGGGAAGCCATTTCGGTGAAGCGGACACACCACATCCACAGCGAGAGAACCTCACCCCGCTCTGCATATCTTAGGAGCCGCCCCGGAGAAGAAGCTAAGTGCCGACCATCCCAAGCACTTAGAGAATGCATCTCAAAGAAACCTCCGCATTCCAGAGCTGATGACATCAGGGCAAGCCCTGTCCGCTGGAACATCCATTCAGCCCACTCGGATTTCCCCCTCCCTCCTTTGTCCCCTCTTCCTGAGGTGTCACTATAACACAATCAGATTACCAAAGTGGCCCATCTAAGACATTCAGTAACCCATTAAAGCCTTTGTTTTAATCTGTGAGAACCACCAAGTACAGCACCAGCCCCAGGGTACGTTTTGGGGTATTTAAGCTGGTCCCTCAGACCGCATGGGGCTCGTGCCATTCCTATCCAGACCCCCTTGCTGTCTGTCTGTGGATCCATTGCTGGCATTGGACCACCTCGCTCTCGTGTCTCTGCTCCGCTTCAGGATTGAGAGTATTTCCCTTATCATCGTGGGTACCTGCTCAAGCGACCGTCTCTATATTTCTTACTCTGCATTTCCTAGTCCTTGTATGCTCTCTTGTATGTATGTGCAAGTTCAGTCTTACGCCACACTATTAGTAAATACACGTGTTTGTTGAAACTATTTGTAGTCTGCCTCTTTGTCACTAGAGTGTCTGGAATCGGGACCTCCGTAAACATTGGTTAGATCCACGCTAATTTTAGTTCCAGACTGCTAAAGCTAATTTCCCCATTATAAAAAGCAGTTCTGGTAACAATTTACTGGTGGAGAATGCGGGCATAACCCGGTTCGTGTGAATCCACGTGAGTCGACACGCGTGTTTTCAGCGAACTGCCGCAGAGGAAAATTTTCCAGATCTCAGTGTAAAGAGCGCAATTTAGCTCAGGGAATTAAAAGTGTGAGTGTGTGTGGCTCTAGCGAGCATTTCTATCTTGTGGGTTGGCTTTTCCCCATTTCCTCCTTCAGCCAGCTTTGGACTACTCGCCTTATTTTGTGCAATGCGAGGCTTTACGGCCGTTATAACCGGTGTATCTTTGGGCGAGGACCTCTGAACTGGTGAAGTTCCTGGCCACCTTCCGGGCCGCCTAAACGCGTCTATGTGGGTGGGATCCCAGAAGTAGGCTCTCTCTCTATATATCTCCTGAAGCAGCACATATAAAATTCTCTTCCGCCCTCCCCCGTCTCTCCTAAGTCCGTCCAGACCCCCATTCCTGCCAGCACTTAGGCTGCAATCCCCGCTCCGGAGGAAACATGAAGGGATCGATAGTCCGTTTGTTCAGTGTAGCTTTGGGAATCTAAAGCCAGGTTCCTGAAGCCCCGCGGCAACCGGCCGCACCATGCTTGAGAGTTTTAAGTTAGACTCTTGGGTGCACCTCGCTTGGGAGTTGTTTGAACTCTTGAGCGCACCTAGCTTGGGAGTACCGTAGTTTTACTCCTGGGCACTTTTGCTTGGGTACGTGCAGAGGCAGTCCTTGAGCGCTTTTAGTCTTTTGTTCAAGGCTTGGAGACAGTTTAACCGTTTGTCTCTGAGCACGAGGCCTGGGGACACTTTGAGTTTAGTTCTTGGGCAGAGAGCTTGAGAGCATTCGCTTCTGAGCAGAGGCTTGGGAGCATTTCTGGTTTTCTGAGTATAGGCTTGGGAGACCCCTGAGCTTTAGCTTCTGAGCAGAGGCTTGGAAGCACTGAGCGTTTTGGTTCTTGGGCTTAGAGAGCTTGGGAGCACCTTCTGAGCCAGTAGACTGGGCAGCACCGCTGCTAGTCCAGACTTTTCCTGGTCCCGTGGCTTGTAGGCAAGCTTGAAATGGGAATAGGAATTTTCCTTCTCCCCCAGTGGAGAAGAACCGAGTGTAGGACCCTTAAATACCCTCGTGAACCTAAAAGTAGGACCTTTAAACCACCCTTGGGGAAACCCTGTGTAGGACCCATTAATACCCCTGGAAACTCTTTTAAAACGCAAAATTAACCCATGCTGCCCAGTTTATGGCAGAGCAGAAAATTGCCAAAGTTACCGCCGCGGACCACTCCGCCTGTAGGAGGGAGCTAGAGGCCCTAAAACAGCACCTAGGAATGCAGTAGGCCGTAATTTCCGCCATGCACCCCGCCGCCCTCTTGGCCCTCCCCGAAGACAATACTGATAGCTGGGCATCTTACCTGCCCCAGCCCGAAGAAGCCAAGCAGCCCCTTCACCTGGTAGCAACCAGGGAAGTTAGCTCCACAGATGAAAAAGGCAAAAAGACCGATCAGGTCATTAAGGAATCCCGCAATTGGAGGCCCGATGAGCTCCGTGCTATAGCCGATCGCTTGGGGCTCCTAAATCGAGAAACCGCCATCCAGTGGTTCACCCACGTAGTCACCTCGCAGCCCACTGCTAATGGCTCAGATGTGGCTCAGCTGGCCAGCCATTGTGCCACCTCTGATTTAGTTTCAGGTCTCAATGCCTATATTTCCAACTGAAAGTTGGCCACCCACAGTCAGTACGGATCCATTAAAGAGCTCTGCTCGGGGGCATGGCATTGGAGTCTTTGGGTATGGACACACATTGAAAGATCTCCCTCTTCTCCCTCCCTTTTTACCCCGAAAACAGCTGATAACGCTTACCTTTTAATATATTATGAGAAAGCAGATGCAGGGGGAAAAGAAGAACTACCCTAAATCAGCAAAAAATCTCCAGCAGTTTTTTCGCAGCACAGCACAGATTGAGCTCCAAGAACACAGCAAGGCCGAGCTACTTAAAATGGCCGCCGGAAAACTTTTGAAAGCAAATGCAGCAGCAAAAGCCACTGATCACTCTTTAGAAGCACAGTTTGCAAAACTGGAACAAAATCTGCTCAAACAAATGACGCTGCTCATTCAGCCACTGACTACACAGCTAGCTGAAATCAAATTGGAACTGCTAAAGACAAATCAAACAGCCAAAAATGCTATGGAACTCAGCATCATGTCTCAAAGAGACGTGAGAGACATTTGCAGCAAACTAGAACACCAGGAGGAAAGAATTATTTACCTGGAGGTGTCAGCTCGTTATAAAAATCTCAAGCTTCGTGAAATTGCAGAGTCTGCTATGGAAAACAAGAATATAGCCAAAACATTAAATTCTTAGCTATCTAAACTACTGGGCATTAAAGAAGGACCATCTCAATTTGTAACTAAAGCTTATCACATTGGATCCGCAATCCAGCATAAAAAAAGGAGCATGCCGAGAGACATCATAATTGAGGTGCCAGATCCCATCATTAGAAAAAAAATAATCAGCGAAGCAAGATCAAAAGGCTCTTTACTATTTAATGACACTCCAGTTCACGTATACAACGATCAACCCACTGAAGTTCTCCAGAAAAGAAAAGAGCTAAAACCAACAGCAGAAGCCTTAAGAAGAGCCAACATCCAATACAAATGGTGGAACCACACGAAACTACTGGTCTTCCACAAAGGTTGTCGCCTCATCGCTTCAGATCTAGACTCTGCAGCCTTAATGCTGAATGAACTAAACTTAGAAGAACCGATGGAAACAAGCAAGCCTTCTCAAAAACGGAAATTTCCTCAGTCATCAGCTTCATCTCCCCAGAAGGGAAGTAAGATACCAATAAGGGACACTCAGAAAATTAACTGAAATAATAAGCTCATGGAAGCGCTATCATAACATTTTCTTGTTAAAAACTAATAGTGGGGTAAGAAAGGGAAGGGGGAAGTTCGGTCCTTTCAATGTAACTCCCATTAGTTAAGCCCAGTAAGTTTTGGTGCATACCAAACTAGTGTGTGAATTAAACACACTAGCTAAAGGGGCTTAGGGGAATTTATTCTTCAACTTTGTGCAGTTTGTATTAATTAGCTGGGAGGGATTGTGGGAGGGGGAGACTTTGGAATTAATTTTTATTCCAGTGCTTATAGCACCTTCGTAGCCAAGAACTCTGTGAGAGGGAAAAGCAGATTATATTAAGGGAAGGGGGAAGATCGCGATTAGAGGGAGGGTATAATTTCTAAAACTTACTTATATAGTTACCTAAGATTTTGAGGGAAAAGTGTAGTGGGTTAGGGAGGAGGAGGGGAAAGAAGGGAAGGGAGGGAAAAAGGGAAAAATAAACAGATTTAGTTAATTTGATTAAGCTAACGACAAAAGGAAACAGTAAAGGAACAAGGGGGAAGAGAAAAGGGGAAGGCAGATAGAGAAATTGGACAAACCCTTTTATAATTTATTTAAGCTACTTGGTGTGAAGCTTTAACACTATAAGTAAACACATACATACAAGCATATAAAGATATACTTATCCTACTATTTTCATATACATTCTTTTATTTTCTACTAATATTTGAAGTGTGAATAAAACACTTCAGTAGCAGAACCTTCTCTCTTACTCTGTTTTGGCTGAATCTACAAGCAGAAAATAGAGAGAGAGGAAGAGAGATAAGGGGAACTTTGGAAAAGAACAAGGGAAATTGTTAAGTTATATAAAGCTAACTTCATTATTCAAGTTAATTAAATTTTCACTAGTTGAAAACAAAGAAACCTATATAGTTTTGATTCGTTTAAACATACTTGATACTTGTATTTAAGGAAAACCCAAAACCTATTCTATTCAAATAGCTATTACTGCAACAATCTGTGACCTCTCCAGCCAAGGTTGGAAGAGAAAGACTATATATAAAACTTATTGTACTGAAATATATTCGAACTGAGGACTGCTACTTTATCAAACTTGTAATATTTAATATTTACAGTCCATCCTTGATTATAAAAATCCATTTCATAAAGCTAGCAAGTTCTGTCATAAAGTTAGAAATCCATTAAATAATTCAAGAGCATTATTTGCAAATTAATAATCAAATCAGAGGGAAATTGATTAGGGGAAACACAACACTACCATTTAGTTACAGCTGATTATATTAATAACAATTCATAAATTGGCATCCCCCCAATAAAAGAAAAAAATAAAAGCTCTTAATCCTGATTGTATTAATTTATTCTGAGACAGCACTACTAACTAACAAACAGTTAATCAACATAAATAATTAAGAAATCCATTGGTTTAATTAATTAGAGCAAGTATGTCATCAAATATTAAATTTACATCTTATAATGTTCGTGGTTTGGGTAACCCCATCAAAAGAAAACGTATTCTTACAAATCTGGCTAAAACAAGATCAGATATCATATTTCTGCAAGAAACTCACCTCCATCCCACAAACAGTCAAAACCTAAAATCAAATTGGATTCATCTCCAATATCATGCAAAAGGCACCTCTAAGGCAAGAGGAGTGGCTATATTAATCTCTAAATCAATTACTTTCCAGCATCAAAACACTTTGAGTGATCCTAAAGGAAGATTTATTTTCGCAAAGGGCATAATAGGCACACAAACTTACACTCTAGCTTCAATATACGCCCCAAATTCAGACCAAATACCCTTCCTAGAAGACAGTCTGAATAAATTAGCTAACTTTCAGGAAGGAGAATTGATCTTGGGTGGGGGGGGACCTGAATTACATAATAAATCCTAATTTAGATCATTCCAAACCCCAAAACAAAAAAATAAGAAGGGAAAAAATACTAAATTAGCAGAAATTTTGGATAATAACTTTCTAACAGACACATGGAGACATTTACATGGAACTGAAAAGGATTTCACATACTACTCACCTAAATATGATGTTTATACTAGAATAGACTATATCCTAGTCTCAAATACAACAACAAACAGGTTACTTTCATCTGAAATAGGTAACATAGCAATATCAGACCATGCCTGGGTTAGCTGCGATCTAATGTCTTCCCAAGAATCATTGAGGCAAAGGCACTGGTTATTAAATAAGACACCCATAAACAACCAAAGCGCCATTAAAGAGATCAGTAACAACATTGAATTGGCTATAAAAGAAAACACAACAAATGATGTAAATCCATGCATCATTTGGGATACAATTAAAACTGTTACTAGAGGTCATATAATTTCCTTATCATCACAATTAAATAAGAAAAGAAATGCTATAAAACAAGAATTAATTGATAACATCAAATTGCTAGAACTCAAGCACAAAAAAACTGGTAGTAAAAAGGCATATAAAAACTTATTGATTCAACGTAAATTGTTGGAATCTCTGGAAACCAACAGAATTTTGAAGAACCTTCAATATGTCAAGCAAAACTATTGGTTCAATAACCCCAAATCACTTAAGTTGTTATCTCATAAAATAAAAGAGAAAAAATCATCCAAAATCATTAAACAGATATATGACACAAAAGGGAAATTACAATTTAAAACAAAAGAAATTCTCGATACTTTTGTACAATATTATAAACAACTCTATTCATCTAAAACACCAAACAAAGAGAGAATCACACTCTTTTTAAAATCACTTAAAAGCTTAAATAGATTGGAAGATAAACATTGCATAATATTAAACAGCCCTATCACACAACAAGAAATACTAGCAGTAATCAAATCTCTTAAAAACAATAAAACACCAGGTCCAGATGGCTATCCATCAGAATTCTATAAAAAGTTCGCTACACTACTCATTAATCCATTGATGGAAGCTTGTAATACAGTCCTAAACACTGGTCAGATACCCCCATCCTGGCTTACAGCATCAATTATAGTAATCCCCAAACCAGGCAAAGATATATCAAAAACCACCTCTTACAGACCTATCTCGTTATTAAATCAAGATTATAAAATCTTCACAGCTATCTTAACTAAAAGGTTGAATTCATTCATTTCACACTACATACACCAAGATCAATCAGGCTTCATTCCATACAGGGACATAATCAACAACATTTATAAAACACTCAATTTAATTTCATACAGTCAAAAGAAACAATTAGAATCAATTATTTTATCTCTGGACATTGAGAAAGCATTTGATTCCATAGAAATACCGTATTTAAAACAAGTCTTACATCACATGGGATTTGGTGAAACATTTTTTAAAATCATAAATTCTATATACTCACAAGCAACAGCCCAGATCATCATCAATAACCAAACATCCAATAAAATACTGATCCAAAGAGGCACAAGGCAAGGGTTCCCCCATTCGCCAACTTTATTTGTGTTGGCTATAGAGCCACTAGCCATAGCTATTAGAGAAGACCCAAAAATTCAAGGGATTAACATAGGAAACAAGCAACATAAATTAAGTCTTTTTGCGGACAATATGATTGTTTATATTACAGATCCTATAACTTCTTTATACTCACTCCAAAACAAATTAACGGAATTCGGCTCAACTTCAGGTCTTACAGTTAATCAATTAAAATCACAGCTCTTTCCAATATTTGTCAACCCAAACACTATAACAAACATCAAACAAATCAGCCAATACCACTGGAATAATAAGCAAATGTCATATCTAGGAATAACCATTCCAAATGATCTTAAACACCTAATAGATCAAAATCATATTAAAGCAATCAACCAAATCAAAGCAGACTTACATAAATGGGGGGAAATTGCCCACTCATGGTTTGAACGTTACCATCTGGTTAAATCATTCGCCCTACCAAAATTACTCTTTTTCTTAAGAGCAATACCAGTGACAATTCCACAAAAGACAATTAAATCATGGCAAAATATACTAAACCAATTTCTATGGGAGAAGAAACACCCAAGAATTGCCTTTAAAGTTCTTAAACTCAGAAAACAGCAAGGAGGCTTTAAATACCCTGACCTAGAACTTTACCAGACAGCCATCAGGCTGTCCAATACAATACAAATTTTAACTACAGCAAACAAAATTGATTGGATTACTATCTTGGAACCAGAAACTGAATACAGCAACATTCAAAATCTGTTTTGGAACAAAAAAAAGGACCGGGCCCATAAAATAAATAACCCCTTCTTAGAGTCAATAATCAATGTTTGGGACCACACCAGACTCAAACTTCTGCCACAGGTTTCAAGATTTTCTTCCTTTATAGAACAACAATGGTTCCCGCCAGGGCAAACTAAAACCTTCAAAAACATATGGCTTCAGTCAAACGTGACCCGCATTATAGATATAACAACAAAACAAGGAATCATAAACAAAATAGAAATTGAACAGAAAACAAAACATAAGATCCACTGGTTCACTTACTTTCAACTTTCCAGCATGCTACAACAACTGAAAATACAGGAAATATTCAAACAAAACCTGACTGAATTTGAACTTTTACTAGACACCAAATCATTTAAACAAAAAGGTTTAATCTCTAAAATTTACAACATCCTATTATCCCTTAACTCAATTGACACTTTAAAATGTCAAACAAACTGGCACTCAGATTGCAACATAGATTTAACACAAGAACAATGGGGGAAATTTTGGACTTCAAATATATTAAACACCAAAACGATTACATCTCGAATTCAAAATTACAAAATAATTCACAGGTGGCATTTAACGCCAAGAAAACTTTCACTTATAACCAAAACAAACTCCCCACTTTGTTGGAAGGAGTGCGGTGAAATAGGAACGTTCAAACATTGCTGGTGGGGATGCCCTAAAATAGAATCTTTTTGGAATGAAATTTTAGATTATATTAAAGAAATAACAGGCTATAAAATTCCTTTAGACCCGAAGATCATTTTTTTAAATTTATGGGATACAATTGAAATCCCACAAATCAGAAAAGACCTCATTGGCAATCTCTTGGTTGTGGCAAAGAACTTGCTGGCTTTATATTGGAAATCCAAAATAATCCCCACAAAAGATAAACGGTTAGAACAAATTTGGGATCACTATGTACAAGAAAAAATATATGATAAATTATATCAAACTGAACATTGCCCAAGGGAAACTGATTTTATGGCAAAATGGCAACCATTTATTGAATTTATTTCTATCACAGATCAGCATCCTCCCAAACATTTACTTTTCGTTACTCAAGATTGAAGTAATAGCTCCCAAAGAAGATCTAGTTATATGAACCTTAACAAAGCTGACTTATTGACTATTATCTGTTATCCTTGTTTCTTGTTCGAAGCTATAACCAATCGTGATTAAGTATTCCTGTACATAATTGTATATAGTTAACTATTACTTTGTTGTTCTTTGTTAACTCTGTTCACTGATTTAATATGTTAATAAAAATATTACTTAAAAAAAAGAGCTCTGCTCATTCCTATGGCCCACTAAAAGTTTGAGGGCCCTATACATTGCTAAGTCCCAGAAACCCGGGGAAGACCCCGAGGCATACCTAGCCAGAAAACAGCTTCTTGCCAAGTTAGCAGAGGAGGTAGCAGTAGACGATGACGATGTCACCGATTTTGACGACCACGTTTTTAGAGCGGCAGTCATAGATGGACTTCATGGCACCACTCGCATGGCCCTAGCAGGGATAGAGCCTGGGAGCGTTACATGGGGAGAACTGGAATCTCGCATCCGAAGCATTGCAGGCTTGTTGCAAGAGACCGGAGCCATCCGCCATGTGAAGTCCCCGGCCTCTCGTAGGAAGGAGAGCGAGCCTATAAGCATGGTTACTTATGCCAATCACGGCCCTCACTCCCAGTACTGATCTCAGGGACGTAGCTTGTACTCGGAGCCGCGGGGAGGAATCTTGCGCGGGAGGAGTAACAGTTTCAGCCAGGGACGAGGCCCGAGGGACTACCGTCCGGGAGTCTCCTTTGCGCCCACCCGAGCTACGGTTCATCCTCCCAGCAGGGTCCCCATGAGCCCCGGAGACAGGACACGTCCTTGGCGCCCCCGCACTCTCGGGCATCGCACCCGTACAACCACCAGGTCTATCCCCCTCCAGATCAGTCCAGCACTTGGGGAGCACCCCGAGGGGACCACGAGGGCCCCCAAGACCGTGGCAGCACGCCTCCGTCTAGGGACCCCCTCCGTTGGGAACTTTGGATGCGCCTCAAGAACCTTGGAGCAGACATGGAGCTATTCCACGGAAAGCCCACGTCCACTCTAATGCAGGCGATCATGGACTGGGAAAGCCAGCAGCAGCCTCCCGTGCCCCCAATCCACCCAACGGCACCACCCTTGCCACCTGAGCCCTCTGTTTCAGGCTCCCCGATAGCCGCTGTTCAGGAGCACTCGAGCCCCAACAACCCCTTCAGGGAAGACGTTGCTTCCACTAGCCAGAGCATAGGATCAGACTAGGGCTGCCTGGAGTCCCAGTCTCCCTCCATGGGCATAGTCGCCAGACTAAAGCCGGATACATGGGGGAGACCGACAGTGAAGGCAGGGATCGGGACTCCCAGGAAAAAGAAGAAGCCTGCCACTCTCCTCATAGATACAGGAGCTTCACTTAATATACTCCGGCCCACCTTAGTTTTGCAAGGAACCCAGACCCCCACTACTATGCACCTCGCCGGTTTCGGAGGCGGCACCCAGAAATCTCAGGTCTGGCAGGACATCTCCCTTACAGTTGGGAGCCTGGCCACCCAGATTTCGGCGTGCGCAAACCGGGGAGAGGACGATGGCCTCTTAGGTATGCCTTTTTTCCGTGCCGAGGGACTGACTATTGACCTAGCGAATGGACTCCTTTGGCGCATTCCTGGAGGTCCAGACTTTGTCAATGCAGTCCACCGGTGCGCTGCACTGAAGGCCCCAATGCCCCTGGCCCCCATCACTGAGGACCCGTGGGTTCAGGATTTCCCCGAGGTCTGGGTGTCAGACAAGGCTGAGTGTGGGATAGTGAACGGCGCGTGTGTCCTGATCGAAGGGAAGGATCCACCCTCTCAGAAACAGTACAGGTACCCGGCCGAGGCTGAAGCAGGGATAGCTAAGACTATAGAAGGACTCCTCAAGTGGGACGTCATTCTCCCGATGCAGTCCATCTGCAACGCCCCATTGTGGCCCGTCCTGAAAGCAGATGGAGTGACCTGGAGGATGACGGTCGACTTCCGTGCCCTTAATGCAACCACCCCGCCCGTTGCCCCAGTCGTGGCCAAGTACAACGAGATCCTGACGGCCATTGCCGCCGGATCCCGGTTCTACTTGGTCATAGACCTGGCCAACGCCTTCCACTCTCCAATTGCATGAGTCTTGCTGGTATAAGTTCGCATTCACTTTCCACGGCCAGCAATACGCATTCAAGCGGACGCCGCAGGGATTCCACTCCAGCCCCAGCATTTGCCATGCCCACGTAGTTCAGATGTGGGAGCGCCTCCAGCCTTCTTCGAGGCCACACGTCCTGAGCTACGTGGACGACATTCTAGTCCACGCCCCCACTGAAGAGCTAGCCCACCAGATCACGAGAGAGGTTCTCGGACTTATCCGGGAAACCGGGTCCAAGGCCAGCAGGGAGAAGGCCCAGTTAGTCCAGACCAGTGTCAAGTACCTGGGTCTGACCCTGGGACTCGAGGGTCGCACCCCGGACGCCCAGCGAATGGAGGTCATCTCCAAGCTGCCTGCTCCCACCGACATCCCCTCACTTCGAGCCCTCCTGGGAACCTTTAACTTCTCCCGGGATTTCATTGAGTCCTTTGCAGATAAAGATCGCCCTCTGTACACTCTCCTTAAGAAGAACACCCCGTGGGAATGGGGACCAGACCAACAGAAAGCCCTAGCTGACCTTAAACACAGCCTAGCTGCAGCCCCAGCCTTGGCACATCCGGATGTCACCCAGCCGTTCTATATTCAGCTAGCTGTCTCAGATAAGAGTATAGGTGCCACGCTCACCCAGCAGCAAGCAGGAGCCACGAGAGTGGTAGCCTATGCCTCTCGCAATCTAACCCCAGTAGAGACTAGGTTCAGCCCCTGCGAAAAGACCTGCCAGGCATTAGTATGGAGCCTGACACATTGGGAATTCATAATAGGAGGCTCCCGCACCGTTGTCCAGACCACCCACACGCCTCTCAAATATATACTCTCGGGCAAAATACAGGACGGGCAAGTATCGAACGCCCGCATAGCACAGTGGACCCTAGCCCTAGTTAATCGAGGAGTAGAGTTCAAAAAGGAGGCAACCGAGCCTCCCGCTCCATACGGCCTTTTAGTAACCGGGACCGAGCATGAGTGCCCCCTAGACCCGCCCCCACATGTCGCCTGGCCGGTAGCTTGGGGAGTCCCGCTGGGAGAAGCTCAGCAGAACGGCTTCACGTGCTGGTTCTGCGACGGCTCTTCATTCCACGTCGGTGGCTCCCCCCGAACAGGCTATGGCGCTGTGCGAGTGAGCAACGCGTTCACCCTCAAGGGGCCAGCCCGCCCCCACTCCAGCCAATTGGCTGAGGTGAAAGCGCTTCTAGCGGTGCTTGAGTTTGAGCCCCTAGAGAGCCCGCTTACCATCTACACAGACCCAGATTGGATGGCCAAAGCCGCCACGGTCTGGCTCCCAGTGTGGCAAAATCAGGGATGGAGAACTGGTGATGGGAAGCCCGTAGCCCATCTCCAGCTTTGGCAGCGCGTAGCCGCGCTCTTCCAGTCCCGCACAGGCCCCACACAGGTAACGCATGTCAAGGGACATCAAAAGATAAACTCGGAAACTGCTTACTGGAACAACCAGGGGGACCTAGCCGCCAAAGCCGCTGCTACCGAGAATGCTCCCCTGCCCGAGCCGGCCACAGGCTTCCCCCTCCACCCTGTCACTACTAGAGCGCGAGTGCGCGATGAAGCCCAGCAGCCAGCCAGCACCCTAGACCTAGCCCAATTACAAGCATCCGACCCGAGGTGGCCAACCTCCTGGCAGCAGGGAAAGACCAGACTGGGAGACTAGCAATTAGAGAAGAGGAGAACATAGTATGGGCAGTAGATAGAGCTGGTGAACGCCATTGGGTGGTACCGTTGGAAGTCAGGGCCGACCTGATTCAGTTTGTCCACAAGCAGGGACACCGAGGCAGGGACCTGACTCTGGAGAGGGTAAAAGAGGTTGGTTGGTGGCCTGGCATGCATACCGAAGTAGCACAATGGGTGGACAACTGTCTGTCATGTGCCATGGTCAATGCTGACCCCACCGGACCCACAGCTCCCCTCCAGCATCAGAGAATTGATGGACCCTGGGCTCGCATACAGATTGACTTTATCGGTCCCCTTCCTCCGACCTCCCACAGCAATCGCTACCACCTCACTGTCATAGATCCCTTTAGCAAATGGATCGAGGCATTCCCATGTAAGCACAATACCGCGGCCACCACGGCCAAGCTTCTGTTTAACAATGTATTCTCACGATGGGGCACAGTAAGGGTCATGGACTGAGATTTGGGCTCCCACTTCATTGGGGAAGTCACCCAGGAACTCTGCAAGGCGTTAGGCATCCAGCAGCATTTCCACATCGCCGGCCACCCTCAGGCCTCCGGCGCCATAGAAAGAACTAACCGGACCCTCAAGGAGGCTCTCTGGAAGATGGTTCGCTCCTCTGGGAGAGACTGGGATGAAAAACTCCCCATCATCCTAATGGCCATCCGTGACACCACCGCAGTCCACGGCATCACACCCCACATGGTCATGACAGGCAGAAAGATGCAGCTCCCTGAAGCCTTTTGGTTGGACACCCAGCTCGCCTCGGACATGCAGCCAGTAGTAATTAACGACGCCTGGGTCCAGGATCTCATCGCTTCGATACACACCATCCACATGCAGGTGGACCAGAAGTTAGGCATAGCCCAGAAAGACATGGACCACAAACTAGGATGGGTTAGGAACCCAAGGCAATGGGAGGAAGGCCAGCTCGTTCTATATAGAAAGTTCTCTCAAAAGGCGCACTCACTAGCTGCTAAATGGCAGGGTCCAGTCCCTATCACTAAAAGGATTTCCCCCGCAGTTTATCAGGTAGCTGTTCAGAGAAAGACGGGAGGGACTTGGCTCAAATACTTCCATGTCTCACAGCTGAAGGAATGGAAAGGGAAGCCACTCCAAGCCTCCCCACCAGTGTATGACCCTGGGGGAACACCCGCCAGCCCGGCTCCCCTTTGTCCCATAGTCCGACAGATGTCCCTGCACTCCGGGCCAGAAATGCCCTGCATCCCTTTAAATGAGACCTTCCTAGCATTAGAAGAGAAGGCAGATAGTGACCTGCATCAATGAGCCCTTCCAGTCTATTCTTTAACATTCTTAGGCGGGCCCCACAGATGGGACCCTGAGTATAGGGGAAACACGGCAACCAAAGCCAAATAGGACCACCAGCAAAAGTGATTCTTAATTGGATTTTAAGCCGCATGTTCGGGAAAAAAATTACACAGGCAAAAGAGAGTTGCCTTGTGTCAAGTTTTGGGAAGGCTTTAGCCCAAAGGTGATTGCATTATTTCAAAGTATTGGGACCACCAAAAAAGGTGATCCCTGCATTTGAAAATATATCACCCGCCGTGCTGGTGAAGATCCCGGATCTACGTAGATTTGGGGTCTCACCTGCCAACCCACGCATTTGCATGATGGTCGGCTTTGGCTTTGAAGGCCATGCCTCCCCTTGAGGAGGACCCCCCCAGGAGACCCGACACCCCTCTTTTGCTAATGTTCCTATTCGTCATGGTGAGTTGCTATACAGCGCCACCATCTAGTACGCTTTAGTGCAAAGGTAAAAGACCCGCCAGTATTTTGTAAATAGGTTACCACTGGAATGTGTTATTGAGGTGCATTCGCTACGCACAAGGGGCAACGTGCCTCATTTACATAGCCAGGATCCCCCGCGCCAAGATGACCCCCGAATAACCCAGACCCAGCAATGCCAGAAGATTTCGGCCGCCTCCGCCGCTTTTCGCCAAATGCCGTCGAGCGCCCTCGGCTTCACTTCGGCCCCTTCTGCCAGCAGCCACCCGCCCCGTCTAACGTAATCTTTTCCCTTGCCCGTACCATATAAGGGAAAAGAAGGGGGGGAGACATATTGAAGTTATAATGAAGCCATGCCAGGCCTTCCAAGGGAGGGCAACGTGAAATTACCCCACGCCCGTGTGCTGTGCTTTGTGTGTTTTTCTCTCTTTTAACCAGAAAATGGGGTCTCCCGAGGGAGTCCCTCCAAAAATTGTTCCTAGGAAAAAAGATGGTCCCTTGAAATACATAGATGAGGTCCTGCAAAAAAGCAGAGGGAAAAAGGCAAAGCAAAGCAAACCATCATAAAACATACCTTCAACCCTAACCACACCTAGGCCGTTTCCAGACGGCCCCCCGCCTCGCGAAACGTCGCGCGTCGTCGTGCGTCGTTGCGCAGAAAACGCAAAATATCGCGTTTTCTCGCGCGAGTTTTGCGCGACGTCGCGCAAAACTCGCGCGAGAAAACGTGATATTTCGCGTTTTCTGCGCAACGACGCGCGACGACGCGCGACGTTTCGCGAGGCGGGGGGCCGTCTGGAAACGGCCTTACTTAAAAATAATTTCAGAAAAATAGAACGAAGGTCTCCAACAGTAGCAACCCTTACGGCGACTGGAAACCGCTCTCTAGCCCATCTTAGGCGAAACAAACGGCAAGGCCAGGCCAAGCCGGACCGGCAACTCTCAGCCCGCAAAATAAAAGCAGCCCGCCACCGAGCAAGGGTCACCTGAAGGCCACATAGTCTAGGCACCCAGGGACCCCTGGGACGAGTTTGCATAATCCCGCCTAATGTACAGCCGACCCTCGCTCGACGTAAGAACGCTCCCCCTGAAATATACATGCTATAGGAAGGAGCCTCCACACAGGAGTTCCCCAGAGCAACAAGCTGGAAGGCCCGCTTAGTGCCCTGGGACTCCTCGTTCGAGCCCCGCCTAATAGACAGTGCTGGCAGAAAAACGCCCTCCCTTTCCCCCCGCTTTGCTTCATTTATTTTATGTGCTGCAACAAACTCAGGAGACCTGTACTTATACCAGCAGGTCTCTCCAGGATATTTTCGCCACAAAAAGAAAAGGAAGGCCGGGAGATGAGGCACCTGGCTACTCTGTGTTTGCTCATGCTGGCAGGCACCCTAATAGAGGGACGCCCGTCCAAATTAATGCCCTACCCCCACTGGAGATGTATCAATATCCTAGCAGAGAATGAAATGATGGTCTGCAAGGTTGTGCAGCAGATTAATATGACCACCCCTACAGATCGCACCAACTTCTGCAGTTGTGAAGAGCAGTGGATCCGACCCCCAGAGCTTGTTATATTATGTGTGGGAGTAAAAACCATGTCCCATGAGTTAGTGTGCTACTCGCCTACCGATATAGTTTCACCACTCGCTCCGATTCCGTGCCTACACCTTCCCCGCATCAGGCCAGCCCCCACCGCAGTCCCAGTGGTAGACAAATATACCACCCCTGCCAATCCCGAGACCTCGCCGTTTGTTACTGAGGCTTTCGGACCATACTGTGAAGTTATCCTAGTGTCGGCCGCAGTATGGAAGGCAGGAGACCCCTTTAGAATGACCATCCTACTAGACACCACTACCACTGAATCTGCATCCGTCACCGTCACACCCCCTTCAGGCGCGGTTCTTTCCTTCGCTATAGAGCGCTGGGAGAACCTGACCTGGATTGTAAAGGAGAAAGACCTAGCCAAACACGGCCCGCCCGATTGGATACTGGTTCAACAGACGCCCGAATGCCAAACCAAGCCCCTAGTAGAGAAATTTCACCGGCTTGGGCTGCTCTTTGCAAATTTGACTCACGAACCAGGCAATTATTCCCTGCTGATCCGGACCCAGGAGACCCACGCCATCCAAATTGACCCTTTGATTGCTAGCAATGAACAATTAAGCCAAGGCGGCACGCATATAGTGGGCTCCCATGTTTTGAAAACTGACATTCGAGAGAGAGTTCTAGTCCGCCCGCAAATGTCTTTAAAAGAGATCCGCATAGACTTAGCTGAGCTAAATATAACCCAGAAGCTGCCGCAGTGCGCTCCCTATCTGGAGGCCGGCAGCAAGGGTTGGAATGCATGACTACAACTGTGGATCGATCCCCCTCCCTCTCTCTCGCGTGCCAGACGAAGCATCGCCGACTGGACTGCTCCTGCAGCCGGAGGCTTAGCAATCATGGATTCAGTCAATATTGAGACTCTCACCAATAAGTTTGCCCACGTCACGACTAGCATCTCCGACTTAGGTAAACCGGTGGTGCAGTCCCTAAATTCCATTTCAAATGGGCAACATGAGATCAGCTCCATTCTAGTTAACTGGGAGAGTCAAATTGAAAGAGATTTTTCTCTGCTGCTCAAGGGAACGCAGTCCTTCAAACGCAACGTGTCAATAGCCATGGCATGTATGCAAGCCCAACAATTAAACCAGGCTGTGGCCATGGGGCTAATTCGGCAAGCCACGGACGGGCACTTGCCCCTGGAAATTAAAAGATTGATTATGCCCAAATTGTCACCCATTGAACTGGAGCTTGAATCCTGGTGGTCCCTTGTGAATACCTCATTCTCACCGACCACCCATGAGCTTAAATTATTTTTATTAATGGCCAGTGCGCACCAGTCATTCCATGTGTATCCAGTGGTGCCTCTGGGACTCCAAGTCAGCGACACCGAAGTCCTCTACGCCCGCCACCACGACCATTGGGCCCGCTTCACCCCGACCGGATGGCAGCTCGTCAGCCTCTAAGGGTGCCAGCACCGAGACCAGACCGGCTTCATTTGCCAAGACCAAGCCTTCGCGCCGCATCACCCGTGTAGCCCCGCAAGTCGACACCTTCAACGAATGCTCCTTCGAGGTCATCCGGGAGAACAGCTCCGCTGTGGTCTACCTTGGAAAAGGATGTGCCTGCGTGCGAACGGCCTGCGACTCTGTGATCCTGAACTCGTTCCAGCTTAAGCCCGTGATCCTGGGAGTCAATCGCTGCTTCTGCAACCTGTCTTCAGTGGCAACCTGCGACTTCACTTACACGGTACCGGTCTGGACCCAAGAAGAGATCCTGGTGGCACCCTCCATCTATCGATATGTGAAGCCCATCTCCCTTAGCATCGGTCTGGAGCTAATCCACAAGCTCCTGACCCATCCCCAGCTCCACCGCACCCTCCAGAGCATCCAGAGGGACGGGGATACTACTGCTTTGGTCGTGTCCCACAATGGAAAGGAGATCCTGGACCTGGTCCAACGAATCAAGATCACCGGGGAGCATTCGTGGTGGGAAACCCTCTTTGGCTGGAGCCCCACTGCCACTGGAATTTACAATTTGGCTTTGCACCCGATCATCGTTATTTTGGCCTTTCAAGTTGTGTTGTGTGCCTCACTGATTTACTTGGGCTGTTGGAGCCGCCGACAGCTCCAGCAACTCCGGATGTCTTACCGCTTGGATCGTTACCATCCTGAGCTCCTCCTGCCCTAACGGTTGTTATTGGCGCCCTATTTAACCCTTACTTATTTTGCTGCCCATGTTATTAGGAACTATGTTTGTGCATTGATGCCTATGTGTATGAACTCTGAGCCGGCCCCATGGATGCTTTGCTGTCGAACACCGCTCCGAGGCCCTCTTGTGGACTAGGGGGGGACGTATTTCTCCACCTCCCGACCCACGGCTCGCCTCCGAACGACTGCCAGCGGCGCTACCTCCATGAGGACCAGGAACCGTGTGCCTGAAGCTCTTCTCGCCGCCCACCGACCCTGCTCTGCAGATTGACGCGGACAGCAAGGGGGGGTGGAATTGTGTTTTGGGACGTATGGACTAAGCTTGCTTGTTCCTGTATATACACAACCCAGTCCAGCAGCTGTACTGCGGACTGAGCTGTCTGTGATCTCTGCCGCTCTATTGTTTTAAGTTCTCTATGAATTTCTTTCCATTGCTCTCATGAATTTCACCCCTATGAATTTAGCCCCGAACTAACCCCTCACTCTGTTTATTGCAAGTACGCCTATGATCCTCCCATGAACTGGGATCTTTTAATCACCCCCTATCAATTTTATTCCCATGAATTTTCTTTTAACTTTATGAAATGCCTTTTAACCTGACTCCCTCCGCCGCATCGATTTTAACCTATTTATCATTTTATGAATTGGGTTTTAACTGGGACTCCTCATGAACGGTCTCTTTTAAAGGTTATTTAATTATTGATTTTAAACTTTATGAATTTGGTTTTAATCTGGCTATATGAATCGGTCTTTTAATTGCGAATTTTATTTTTCTGCCCCCATGAGCCCTTCCGCCACCTCCCCTCATGAATTGTTTCCACGCACTTGCTTTTATTATTGCTGCTTTTATCTATAAATTGTTTTTAATCTCCTAATGTATTGCTTTTAATCCTTTATGAAATATCCTATGAATTGCCTTACTTTTAATCTTGTATCTATGAGTTATGCCCTGCTTGCACCTTTCACTTCCAACATATATGAATTACTCCTTCTATGAATTGCTCTATGAATTGCTCGTGCTTTTAGCTGTATATGAATTAGCCCGCTTTTAATCCCGCATTCATGAATTGACCCATGAATTGCCCCTGCTTTTAATCTTTTGATGTATATGAATCGCTCATTGCTATGAATTGCTACTGATATATATGAATTGCTCATTGCTGCTTATATAACTATGAATTGTTGCTATTTATTCTAATGATTGCACTTAGCACACCTCCTGGTGTGGACCCAGAGACCTGCAGCTCATTGGCTGATCCAAATTCACTCATTCGGCTAGGTGGTTCTCCAAACCAAATTTTTACGTGACACCTCCCCCTCCTTCCCTTCCCTCTCCTTCTTCGCTCGGAACTCGACCACCCGATGTGCCGCTCATCCTGCCTTTGAAGCCTGACATCATGTGGTCTCCGAGGGGGGGAATTGTTGCCAAGTAGGCCCCCTCTCCTGCTTTAAGGCCTGCCATGGACTGTGCCAGTTTCCTGTGTTGCTGCTTTACTGCTACACCAAGATTGCCCTGCACATGTGCACTCTGATACACGTGTCAGTTTCCTGCCTGCATGTTAATTACCTCGCTGCTGCAATAGACTGTGTTAGTTGCCTGACTCCATGTCTGGATAACTCCACAAAGGACTTTCTTCCTGGGCAGCCCTGCCTAGACCGATACCTGGACCTCCCAGTGTGTGTGTTGGACTTTATTACAAGTGTGCCCCGTGCCTGCATTGCCATCCGTCACGGACTGCACCTGATCCCTGCTATGGACTGTGTTTTACATGCTGTTCCCCCTGCCTCCATGGAAGCCTGCCTCACCTGGGCCCAAGCCGCTGCTAGCAGCCGGGCGCCTGCCGGGGAAACCTCCAGTGAGCCTGGCCAGGCGCTCCCTGGTCAGTTCCCGCCTGGAGCCTCCCGCGGGCCGGCCCCTGAGCTTGCCCTCGCTACTGGGCAACCTGCTAACCAGCCTCTGCCATGCCCAGCCGGCGACCATGTTCCTAGGCAGCTAGAAGACCGAGAGAAGAAGCCTGCTTTGGGATGCCATTTCGGCGAAGCGGACAAACCACATCCACAGCGAGAGAACCTCACCCCGCTCTGCATATCTTAGGAGCCGCCCCGGAGAAGAAGCTAAGTGCCGACCATCCCAAGCACTTAGAGAATGCATCTCAAAGAAACCACTGCATTCCAGAACTGATGACATCAGGGCAAGCCCTGTCCGCTGGAACATCCATTCAGCCCACTCGGATTTCCCCCTCCCTCCTTTGTCCCCTCTTCCTGAGGTGTCACTATAACACAATCAGATTACCAAAGTGGCCCATCTAAGACATTCAGTAACCCATTAAAGCCTTTGTTTTAATCTGTGAGAACCACCAAGTACAGCACCAGGTACGTTTTGGGGTATTTAAGCTGGTCCCTCAGACCGCATGGGGCTCGTGCCATTCCTATCCAGACCCCCTTGCTGTCTGTCCGTGGATCCATTGCTGGCATTGGACCACCTCGCTGTCGTGTCTCTGCTCTGCTTCAGGATTGTATTTCCCTTATCATCGTGGGTACCTGCTCAAGCGACCGTCTCTATATTTCTTACTCTGCATTTCCTAGTCCTTGTATGCTCTCTTGTATGTATGTGCAAGTTCAGGCTTACGCCACACTATTAGTAAATACACGTGTTTGTTGAAACTATTTGTAGTCTGCCTCTTTGTCACTAGAGTGTCTGGAATCGGGACCTCCGTAAACATTGGTTAGATCCGCGCTAATTTTAGTTCCAGACTGCTAAAGCTAATTTCCCCATTATAAAAAGCAGTTCTGGTAACACTGCTTCCTTATTGAAGCCGTTATTTTATCTTATTTTATCTTATATTATCCTTATTTTATCTTATATTAAAACAATTATCCATAAATTATGTTTTAATCAATAATCAAAATTTTATTCACTTCAAAATATTACTGTATCAAACAATTAAACCCCCAAAATGTGCTTTCCTGAAGAGTTTTACTTGCACAATAAAAATATTTTTAAAATTGTGATATTTTCATATTCTTCAGGAGACCCTCAAAATGGATATAGGGCTATGTACTAAAGACTAGTACCTACCGTACCAGGATCAGGTTGTCAGCTGTAGCGGAGTGAAAGACTGAAGTGTCGGAGGGGGCCTGAAATACCTGAAAGCTTTGGGGCCCCGCCACAGGTTAATATGGATTGCTAGCTAGGGTTGTCAGTAGAGATGGGCATGAACTGGAAAAAAACAATCAATGCAGTTCATGGTCCATTGCATTTCACGAACCACGAACTTTCACGAACCTGCCCCGGTTCACGAACCTGTTTGTTTGGTTCATGAAAACGTCACATCCAGGTCAGCAGAATGTCACTCCCGGGCCAGCAGAAGACCACTTCCGGGTCAGCAGAAGGTCTGCAGGAAGTCCATCCCCTGTTGCCTAGGAAACTGATTGATCGGTGCCAGGCTGTCTGCAGTGACAAACCAAAAAATGAACCAAACAAACCACCTAAAGTTCATGGCGGTTTGTCAGAAATGGGCTCTGACGAACTGTTAGTTCGCGAACTGCGAACCAACCTGGTTCATCATGAACTTTGGATCGTATTTCAGTTCGTGCCCATCTCTAGTTGTCAGCTCCAAGTTGGAAGATTCCTGAAGATTGAGCGTGGAGCCTGCAGATGACTGGGTCTAGGGAGGGACCCCAGTAGGGTATAAAGTCATAGACTCCACCCTCCAAAACAGTTATTTTCTCCAGGGGAACTGATCTCCATATTATGGAGCTCAGTTGTACTTCTGGGAGAGCTCTAGGCCCCATCTGGAGGTTGGCAATCCTTCTGCCAGACCCTTCTCTTTTCCTTGAGAAACCACTAGTTGGATGTTCCTGGAAACAGGACTGCTATAAAGAAGCCAAAGCAGAGCAAAACAGCTGTGTGAAAATAACTGCTATCTGTAATGCACCCTTTTTCTGTCAGCCAAAACACTTGCCTATAGTATTTGTTAAATGACTGTGCCTCTATACGCATTTTTTAATTAGACAGGACCTTGATACCTTCCAATCCAGTTGCTTGGATTTTACCAGCACCTAAGGCACAAATAACTGCTGCAATTCTGCAATTCTGAATTCTGAAGACATGAGTTGTGACTCATGGAAGCTCATATTGAAATGAATGTATTAGTCTTTAAGGTGCCAACAGCATTTTGTTTTATTTTACTACAACAAACTAACATGGCCATTCCTTTGTGATGTTGCAATTCTACCCTTCTACTGATGTTTTTATCACTGCTGATAGAGGATGTAAGGCAGTTGTGTGACTCTCACAAACACCTCCAAAAAGTACCTGTGACATTACCCACAGCAAAGAGAACAATTCCCTGTGATATTGTTAAAGGGTATTTAACAATTCTTTTCACTAGAAGTTCTTGTTCATTAACTTAAGTGATCAAACGGTCCTTTAAAAACAATCCTCCTCCTAAAGAAACTCCAACATGCCAATAAGTGAAATTCATGTTATGAATACTTTCTCTTTAAAGGTCTTGCCCACTATAAATAGTTAACAAAAACTTCCCACCCAATATGACTTATTTGAGTTTTTGAATAGTACTCACTATGCTGAGGTTAACAGAGGCAATACCACAAGGAAGGATGCTGCTTTTTTATCTTATAAATATTAGGTACTTAAGACATTTTTAAAGGAGGCATTTCCTACCCCCTGCCAACCTTTAGGCATTTTCAAGTTGTGTTGAGTTTCTTGAGCCAGGAGGTTTAAAAAGCACGTGGGGGGGGGGGGTTGCAAGAGCAAAAGCTAGTTGAGAAATCTCCCAAACAATGTGTTGTTTGCCTTTGAACTCTTCACAGTACAAAGTTTAACATGAGGACAAGGGCAGTGTGGGAATTTCTTGGTTTGCAAACTTCTAATCTACAATGTTGTTTTAGAGCTTCAGATATAAGAGGTAGCTAAGAACCACTGAAACATGTTGCATATTAATACGTGCAGTATATTGTCAAAAATCCAAGGGCATTGAGTTTTTACCACACTCATTATCTATATAAAATCCAGCTCTCATCACTGAATTATATTTTCATTGGGCCAAGAAATGGGTCTCAGGATAAAGATGTCAGTTTCAGACAGGACGAAGTTAAGGTTGCCTGCCTGAGTGACCCTTGCAAGCTAACCTGTGAAGTGCTGGCTCTTGCATGCCAAGGAAGCAGCCTACCAGAAACTTTCCCTGCAAGTTAAATGGCCAGTCTATCTCTGTGACAGAAGTGATTGAAAGAGCTTAGCCTCAACTTGTACGGGGGCAAAAATGTCAGGTTTGAATATGTGAAGCCCAGATTCAAGTTTTTTCCCCATCCAGAAAGCTCATGGATAGCCTTGAGCAAGCCACTGTTTCTTAGCCTTAGGCCAAAAACTACTCTTAAGTTCCTTAGAAGAAGGAATAATTGTAAATGTGACAATTACTAGTGAGTTACTAGTGAGGAGTCTCTGTTGAACTCAATGGGACTTAAATTGCAAGCAAGAATGCTAAGGAATAGCATGAAAAATCAAAGCTTAGCAGTATAATCCCAACAGAAGTTCCTGTGAAGTTAGGAGTGGACCCCAGCTAATCTTTATGCTTTATTGCTAACATAATTTGAAGGTCAGTTTCATAAACACAACAAAAGCCACAGCAATTACATGAATTCTTATTCTGGAACTTGTAACTCTGAAATGTGAAAAAGTGTAGGCTCAGCTCTTCAGAAACAGTGGGGCTGGGTTTAAAAAAACTTTTAAAATTGTGATTTTGGAAGTCTGATACATTTTCATCATGAGTTTTTAAGGAATATTGGCTCTTGTATTTTGTTGTTTAGTTTATCCTCCTTATGCATGCACAGTATCATGCCAATAGCAGCCAATAAGCCCTTTCCCTAGTTTTAGTGATGTCAGGTGTGTGGGCGCCCCCTTGCGGCGGGGGGTGGCGGCGGGTCGGCACGGGACGCCCCCGGCGGGCCCGTGCTGGGTCTTCGTCGGGAGGTTGGGGCGGGTTCCCCGGGTGAAGGCCGGCTTGACCCCTGGAGCGCGCCCCCCCTCAAGGCCTCAGATGGGCGGCCACCGTCTGGTCTGGCGCTGCCAGCCAGCAATTAGCTCCACCCGGCCAGTCACCCTTCCAACACCAGGGTGAACTGGCCCAGTCACATGCAACTTCCTCCTCCTCGGCCTGGGGTTGCACCTCCTCTAAATACCCTCTCCCATTATGGCCAACCCCACCCCTCCCTTCCAGTGCCCGCCCTCAGTGTCATTCCCACCACCTGGGCTAGGCGTGGCCACATCCTGCTGCCCCATCTGCCCTGGCCCCACTGGCTGTCTCGTCCCTGCTCCCGCCCTTCTTCCTCCCCGCCCTGCCCCCGGCCTCCTCCTCTCCCTCTAGCTGGCCTCGGCGGTTGGCCGCACAGGCTGCCCTTCTACCGGCTGTGCCCGCCCTCTCCCTTGGCCTGCTGGGGGTTGTAGGCCTCGTTGGGGCTCTGCGCCGGCGCGGGCGTCTCGCCGCGGCCTGGCTTCCTGGGCAGCCGCTCCTTGCCTCGCCCATGGCCGCGGCGCCCCGCCGGCACAGGCCCTGGCTGCCGGGGCTGCGGCCGCGCCCGGGCTGACGGCCTCCTCCATCCGCGGCCGTTTGCCGCTCGGCGCCGGGTCCCCGGCCTCGGCGGGTCGGCGGCCGCGGCCGTCAGCTCCGCCGGGGGGGTGGAAAGGCTCTCCTGGCCGGCCGGCGGATCCGCGGCTCTGCCGGCGTCCCTCCCGGCGCATCTCCCGGCCGACTCCGGGGGCCGCAGGTGGGTGTCGCCGCCGGCGGGGGTGAAGGAGGGGGTGGGGGCCGCGGAGTCCGAGGGTGCGGTGCTGCTGCCCCTCGGACAAGTGATTTTGGCCATTATGTACAAGAAGTACAGTCTGTAACATTTCTCTGAGCTAAAATGTATACAAGATAAGCATAGTAGTTTTCCACAACAGTAGTAATTAGTGTTAACTCAATCTTCCTAGCTTTGGTAAATTAATTTCACACCCAGAGTGTGAAAGTAAATTGTTGTCTTGACTGAGTTTTAAACAAATATAATCAAATTTTCTGATAAATTCTAATTTAACAATTTCATGTCAGAGGCTCCCTTTGAAATTCTCTTTTATTTACTATTTGTGCTACTTTGATCATTCTCATTCCAGCTAGAGCAATTAGATTGTTCTTAAGTATTTTGGAATGGTAAGTATGAAACCATATTACATTCATTTGTAGCAATAACGCCTTATAAAGTTATGACGGTAAGTAGCAATAGTCTTCTCCTACTGGTTTCCAGTTTTTATCAATGCAATCCAAAACAGGGGTACACCAGTCTAAGCCCATTGACATCAATGGGTTTAGACTAGATTAACAATGTTTAGGATCACACTGTATATCTATTTATTCTTTTGCTGTTTATCATATGTAGATCAGAGGACATTTTGCTTGGAAATTACATGAGCAATCCTAAACAGGTTTATTTGGATATACCCAATTTTATACCCCTGGGAAAGTATTTTTCTGATTGCAGCCTGCATACATATATTTATTTACTTAATTTATACCCCACCTTTCACTCCAATGAGTACCCAAGGTGGCGTCCATAATTCTCCAAGGTCATCCTTTAATCTTGCATGGCAGAATGGAGATTCAAACCTAGTTTGATCCTAGTTCAACACTCTAACCACTACACCAAATTGACTTTAACACTTTGGGCGTGGTGGTGAAGAGCAGCAGAACTCTAATCTGGAGAGCCGGGTTTGATTCCCCAATCCCCACTCCTCCACTTGAAACCGGCTGGGTGACCCTAGATAAGTCATAGTTCTTCCAGAGCTCTCTCAGCCCCACCCACCTCACAGGGCGATTGTTGTGGGGATAATTAAAATATACTTTGTAAACCATTCTGAATGGGTGTTAAGTTGTCCTAAAGGGCTATATATAAATTGAATGTAGTTGTTATTGAATCACTAGCCCAAATTGCAACAAATTGTTATGGTTAGGAAGGAAGATACTTGAATGTGGTTGTTATTTAATCACTAGCCCAAATCCTAACCAATTGTTATGGTTAGGAAGGAAGGAAGATACTTTTTCTTCCTGGGGACTAGTTCCCTTAAAGTTTCCCTGGAAAGCACCCTGGTTACCAGCTGCCACCTCTCAAGAATCTTGTGAAACCATCTAGATTGACCAGCTGAGAAGGAGCCTTTCCAGCTCACTCCTAGCACAACTGTTACCCAAATAGGTGGGTAACTAAGATTCTCCAACTATACACACAGAATTACACACAGCATGCATACAAGGCTAACTAAGAACATTAGGGAGGAAAGGGGAAGAAAGCAGTTTTGGGATGGCAATAGTTACCAGAAGATAGAGGTTCACAGAGGTGGAAGCAAAAAAACAGTGTTTCACAAAAAGAAGCCCAAATGGATGGGGGGGGGTGGATGGATCCAGAACACACACACACAGACTCACTGGTGGTTAGGAAGCCCACTTACCAGCCAAAATGCTCCCTGGGACAAGCTAATGTATTTGCCCCCAAAACAGTAACTTGTCCGGAGGTTGGACAGTACATTGGGAGAGGTTTGATGAGTCCAATTTGGGGTGGACTAGAGGCGAAAAATGGTGCTTGATGACCCTGAGTACTGGATGGGGAAAGCTACCAGGTTTGCTGAATAGCTTGATTAGGGAAAGTGGGTGTGGGGAAATGAGACTGGGCATTGATGAGGTAAGTCAGGAGCTTCTTGTTACACATCACACTCTGGGGTATCAGTCAGTCGGCCACTCTGACTCACACTCTGGTAATTTTTCAGGCTCCCACATGCCTGGCATCTGCTTTAGGTTGTGCAGAACCTTGGGCTTATGATATATAGGGAAGGGTTTTAATGATATTCTATCTATAAACTGCCTCATAGCGGTGCAGAGGGGTCAGACTGCTGACACAATAACAAAATAACAGGGTGAAAATCCTGAAAAATACCTTATAGCAAACTATGGAATGCCCAGGTGGTCTTGCATGTAGGAGAGATTGAGAGAAATATCTGGCTAAATTTATGGTACTAAGGAAGCAAAAAAAACTTTATAAAAAGTCTTATAGAAAAAAGGGGGATTGTGGGTGGATTCAAAAGGGAGAGGAAAGGGGACAAAATACAGGGAAAAGCACAGTATCATTGGAAAATCTCTTGTCCCTGTGTTTGTGACATACCTACTCTTCTGGAAGTTTAAAAAATATTATTTTTCTGAATAATCAAATCTGTGTTATTTCTGCTATAGAACAGGCTGCTGTGATCAGGTAACTGATTTTCAAATACAGATAAACCATAGGCTATAATTCATAGCTCCTGAACTATGCCATGTCTCACTGCAAGTGTGGATCCCCTTAATATACTCATATATAAAAGTCTCCCTGCCTAAGAAAGAGCATCTGATTTCAATGTATTTGTATTGGGAAGGCTCTAAATTCTATAGGCTTGCAACAACGGGCCTAATTTTCGTCACGTGTTGCCTTTACAACATAGGTTCGAGCTGCAAGGCCGTTCACAATGAATTCGATGGATTTTACTACAGAGTAAACACGCTAATTTGTTTAATCTAAATAATGTGGCTCGTACACTGAACTATAACAGCACATTCTAGGTTTAAGGGCAGATGAGCACTAACCGATCTGGTTAACTAAACCGAAAACAAAGGACACGAGGGGGGGGCGCCACGTGCGCCATACATCAGCCCGAGTCTTAAGCGAGAAGGAAGCCTCATTCTGTCCAGCGCCGTGGCCCTAATCCTGGAGCCAAGGAACGCCAAGCAGAAGTAAGCAGCCGCCATCCCACAAACACGGATCACGTGACAGCCGCTTTCTCAGAGGCCCTTGAACCCGAACCGCGGCCGCGCGTGGCCTAGCCCTGCCGAGCCCCGCCCCCGCCCAGGTCCGGAGAGGCGACGGTTCCTGCCTCCTCCTCCTCCTCCTTTCAGGGCTCCGCCCGCCAACGCGCGCGCGCCCCCTCGCCAGCTGGCTGCCTGGAACTGGCGTACGTGCAGAGCGGAGCCGGAGAGTGGCGGCGCAAACTCCGCCCCCCTCCGCCTCCGCTCCGGCCGCCGCTGCAGAAGCCGAAGGGGAGGAGGGCACGAAAGGCTGCCCGGGCGGCGGCGAAGAAGGGGGCCTTCCCTCCTCTCCGCTGGCCGCGTGAGGGGCGAGTCTCGGCGGGAGTCTCCCTCACCCCTGGCCCGACTGTTATGAGGCGGCCGTCGCAGAAGTGAGCCCGGGAAGCGGCTGGTGAGAGGAGGGCGGCAGGCGAGGGCTCGCTGGCAGCCCTCCGCCCACCAGGAGGAGAGCGGGAAGCGGGCGAGGCAGCGGCGCCGCGGCGCAGCGCTTTCTGGAGCGGCCATGATACAGTGAGCCGCTAGTCTCTGGTCGCCCACCCAGGCTACGGAAAAATACGGACGCCCAAGGAGGGGTACGCGGTAATATGGCCAATGACAGCGGCGGGAGCGGCGGCGGGGCAGGGCAAGGCGGTGGCACCAGCAACGGCGGCAGCGGCAGCAACAGCAGCGAGCGGGACCGGCAGTACTGCGAACTGTGCGGGAAGATGGAGAACCTGCTGCGTTGCGGGCGCTGCCGCAGCTCCTTCTACTGCAGCAAAGAGCATCAGCGCCAGGACTGGAAGAAGCACAAGCTCATCTGCCGGGAAAGCGACAGCGCCGCCGCGGGGGCGGCAGGGGGCGCTGCCGAGCACCGAAGCAGCGGGGACCATGCCCACCACCACCCGCGAGGCCACAGCCACCGCGGCGGCGGCGAAGCAGGCTGCAAGGAAGGCGTGGCCCCAGTAGCCAAGAAGTTGCCGGCGCTGCCTGCCAAGCTGCGGTCGGACACCAACTCGGAAGAGAGCGCGGCGGCGGCGGCGGCAGTGGTAACGAACAACCACGTTGGCCAGGCAGCGCCAGAGGCCCGCGGGCAGGAAGAGGAGGACAGGGAGGCGGCGGCGTCTGCCGGGGAGGCGGGGCTGCTGCTGTACGGCGGGGGCCCCAGCGTGACCGGAGGGGCGTCTCTGCGCCCCAACGGGCAGATGAAGTCTCTGGTGCCTCAGCGGCTGGCGCTGGAATATATCGTGCCCTGCATGAACAAGCACGGCATCTGCGTGGTGGACGAGTTCCTGGGCAAGGAGCTGGGCGGGCAGATTGCTCAGGAGGTGCGTGCCTTGCACCACACCGGCCGCTTCACCGATGGGCAGCTTGTCAGCCAAAAGAGCGACTCCTCCAGAGACATTCGTGGAGACAAGATAACCTGGGTAGAGGGGAAGGAGGCCGGCTGCGAGACCATCGGGAAGCTCATGAACAGTATGGACGATCTCATTCGCCACTGTAATGGCAAGCTGGGCAACTACAAAATCAACGGCAGGACGAAAGTGAGTGATGCCCCCCCCTCCATTAATGTAGTATAGCTACATCCATCGGCACCACAGCTCCTCCTCCTCAGGTTTTTGAGTACCCCAAATGCCTGTTTTCCAGAGCTCTCTTTTAGGGCAGCTTGAAAAGGCAAGTTTCTCAAATGGTAGGCAAATGTCTTGATGAAGGATTCTAAAATGCCTTGAAAGTCTTCATCTTAGTGTATAAATAAGGAGTAAGTCCAGTTGAACAAGGGGTTTGCCCCTGGGCAAGTATATATATCCAATGTTCACATGAATCCTCCGAGTCTTAGACTGAGCATTCATTCCCCTTGCAAAATATTTATTGCTCACCACATAAACTAATGTAGAATCATACTGGATTCACAACATGCTTTGAAATCCAGATGGATGGAATGTTGAGAAACAACAAGTTGCAGAAAGCAGTGGTTGCTTCTGTTCCTCCCCATAGCTGGGTTACATCGATTCACCAGCTGGAAGGAAATTGTAGTAAGTTGTCACTGTAACTTAGAGACCAAGAAAATCATAATGGGTGTGGTTGGGGGGACGAAGAAACCTAGGCTCAGTCTGTTCCAGAGCAGCTGTTTATTGTCCTGTCAAAAATACTCACAGTTGGGTTAGACTTAAGTAGGTGCTTAGGACTGTGTTTGAAAGCCTTTTGAAGGATCCCAGTTCTGACTTTGACAGATCTTATAGGGTCACTTTTTGGTAATATGGAAGTGTTAGAAAAAAAACAGTAATATTCTTTACCCTGCTTTTGTAAAAATTACAAGTTTTCTTGAAAATCATACAGTTCCACAGAGGTGAATAGTCTAGGTAGTAAAATGCTGATTGTTTTCAGTTTGACAATTAGACATTGTTAGATTTGATTCAATTGAGTGTCACAACTTTGATGCTGACACACTCACAATTAACAGTGTTCATCCTCCTGTCTTAGAGACTGCATTGAAATGAACCATGTGGGATACTGTCCGATATTTGATTCATTTATTGTTGGAATGAATGTCAACATTTAAAATGGGCTAAACCAAACATTAAGTCTCTTGATGCTAGAAATGCATTCATCATCAACAGATAACTATCCCCCTTAAAGCATCAGGTAGAAACCATCCATGACCTTTATTTCTGCACTCTATTAATACATTAATATCTAAAAATAGATCTTGCTGGGTTTTCAACTAGAAATCTTGGATGTATTTATTTATTTACTTGCTTAGCAAAACGTGCCTTTTTTCTTTGCTCAGTTGTGGCTTACCAGTAATAATCATAACATTATAGATTAAAGCTAGATAAACACCTCAGACACCTCCTCCTACCAAATATGCCTGCTGTTCATACTCCATCAGAAACTCCCACACTGGGAAAATGCTGATGCACACTTTTCCATTGACTCTTAGCCAAGATGTAATTTGCTAGTAAACAGAAAATACGTAACGTAATTAAGTTTGGTTATGATTGTAACTATAAAATGAAAACTTACTATCCTGTTACATGCTAACTTCGATAGTATAGAAGGCAAGATGTGAATTCTATGCAGTACAGCTGGAGCAGCACAACATATATGGTAACTTTCTTCCTCTCACTGCAGTCACTTGTGTCATCTGAAATTGTGTTCCCATATTCACTTGACCCCTTGGAACATCATGGCTGTCAAATTGAAGAGGGGGGGTCAGTGAAGATTACCGTTCCCCTAAGCAGACTTGCCTAGCATAAGCTGAAAATATGATTAAGATCAAGTTAGAGTGTTTGCTTAGTGCTGTCAGTATTGCATGTATCAATTAAATGTGTCTTCATCTTCATTACTTGAACTGTATTGTGGTTGAACAGTATCACAGACTGTGTCTCTGAACTGTAGCTGCTTATTTCTAAACATGGCAGTCTCTTAGCTAAAACAGTGTCTGTTTTTAATGCACAAATGTTTTATCATCAATTCCTGCACTGGGTGTAGGAACTGCCAGTAGTACCTGTTGCTATTTTATGTTTGTCTTTCTCATCTGTGGGCTATAGGAGAAGGGAAATTTGGATATGAATAGCATGCAAATCTCATTACTTAGCAGTTTGCTTTCTTAACAGCTTGTACAAATGGCTCATTAGCAGAAATTCTGGAAAGGAAGCTGTGTGACAGTGCAGTCCTAAGCGGTTTATACCTTTCTAAGTCCGTGTGAAGTCAACTCTGTTTAGGATTGCAATCTGATGGAATTTTCTTTATTTCAGTAGGAAGTAATTTTACACAATGTGTTTTTTAACATTTGCTGTCTTATATTTAAGAAGACTTCCAATGTGTAGTTAGCCTCAAAATAAAATTGTGTCATTGACAAGTGTCACTTAATAAATATAATTGTGTAACAGTGTAGGCATGAAACCCATGATGATCCATTTGAAATAAAGTATAGGGCATGAGGGATTGCTGAACACCTGACATTCCTGTGATTTACGTGTCCAGGAATAGGCACCTGTAGACTTATTCACTGTGGTAAGAGTCTGTAACCCAATATTTATCCTGTCTTCTTAACCTTCCGTTGATCTTGATGTTGGGGCAGAAGGTCATTCTTGACTTCACATGTGCTTTGGACTTGCTGTATCTTCAAAATTCAGCATGGTGCCAAAGGATACCTTCTTATCACTAGCAAATTACCCCTGTACCCTGTTTGATTATTGATAGTGTGCTTACAAATGGGGGTCCCACAAGGACTTATGGGGAACATGTCATTTAACTCTCTTCCACTATTTCCTCTTTCCCTTCCCTAGCAACCCACATAGCATCTCCCCTTTTTCTGCTTCCTTCTTTTCTTCCCACCCAGTAGCCAACATACCATTATCTGCCCTTCTGCCTTCAGCTTTCATTCGTCCAGCAGCCACCTTCTGGAAAAACTCTGGCTAGATTTCACAGTGCTGGCAGAGCTGGTAAGGAACCTGCAAGAACTGGTGTGTCTGCCTCGCTTTCTCCTACATTCCCTCCCATGCTATTTTCTCTCTCCCTCCTGCTGGCAGGCCCCATATTCTGATCTCTCCCTGCTTTCTTCCATCTTTCTCACACACCCACCAATCTACATTTTATCTGTCCCCATTATCAGCTGTATTTATTACTTATTTACTTCATTTATACTCTACCCTTCTCCACAATATTAACACAAACCAGCTTATATCACTCTCTTTTATTTTATCTTCACAACAACCCTGTGAGATATGTTAGATTGAGTGTGTGTGACTGGCCCAAAGTCACCCACCAAGATTCAATAGCAGAGTGGGGATTTAAACCTGGGTCTCCCAGATCCTTGTCTGAAATACTATCCACTATAGCACATTTACTTTCATGTGGTGGCTGCCGTTGAGCAGTAGTAAGCAGTTACTCCTGGGTAAGTCATGGTATCAAGTTGCCTGATGGTTGTTGCTATCCCTGGCCCCAGTGAGTCCTACCTCAAAAGGCCAAAGTAGTCTTGGAAAAGGTGTTGCCCCCTTCCCCTACCTTTTACTGAGAGAAACCAAGGCTTCAGACTGGCAGTACTGTTGTAGTTACCTAGCAGTGGCCACAGAAAGCATTTGTTTCTTAAACCAGCAGGCACTGCTTCTTTTATTTTGAAGAGTTTTTTAACATTCCTCCCCCACCATATTTTATTTTTAGTTTTCAGTTGGAGCTTTTGTTAAATTTGTAGAAAGATTTATCTTGTCCGTCTGGGTCCTCAGTCTCTGGATCTAAATATCCACAGATTTGACCATGTTGAGAATTAACTATATTGATCGCACCTCTCTGCAACAATGTGATTATGCCGATTGTGGCAACTAGAAGCTATCACTGAATGAACTGTCCACAGTTTTTTCTTAAGAGGAGCAAAGATAAATTTAGATCTGTTACCAGACAAGCATATCAGCACATCAAACTGGACTATTCCCTTTTAACATGTCTACAATTCAAGGCTTGAATACTGGCAATACTGTTGTGATTGCCTTGTAACAGCCACTGAGGGTATTGTTTTCTTAAAGCTACAGGTGCTCCTTTTATCATTTGTTGGGGAGGGTCTTAACTCCCCCAATGATTTTTTTAAATTTCAGAGCTTTTAGCAAACTTGAGGCTTTTCTCTAGTTTATAGAAAGATCTGGCTGGTCTGGTCATGGCCCTAGTCTCTGGATTTAAGTATCCACAGATGGGGGCCATGTTGAGAATTAGATATATCGATTGCATCATTTGACATATAGTGATATAGATACTGCTGTGACAAGAATATAATTAAACTGAGGAGGGATGCTGTGCCCTTGAGGAGCATGTTGGAGCTTGACATTTTAAAAAAATTATAACTTGTTCTAAACTTATCATTTACATGAAAATCAAACAAGAATATTTCTAAGTAATAACATTGCACAACTGTATAAATCATATGCCAATAGTGAAAAAGGGTTTCCTGCTCATAGGAAGATTTAAGTCCAGTAGCACATTAGAGACCAACAAGATTTTCAGGGTATAAGCTTTTGAGAGTCAAAGCTCCCTTATTTAGAGACCTGAAACTGCTCATAAGGCTTCTTAATATGATCATATCTTAGCTGTACCAATTCAGTTAGGTTTGATAGCATTTCTACCTGCCATATTTTCTTTGTCAGTAAAATCTTGTTGTCTCTATAGTGCCATTGGACTCAAACCCTGCTGCCATATTTTCAGTATTCATGATTTTATATTTAAGTGCTTCATACTTTTCTGATATTTGGCTAATGCTATTGTGGCTGCTGTTAAGAAGTAATATTCTTGTATGTTATTTATTATTTATTTTATTTATTTCAAATTTGTATTCCGCCCTCCACACGAGCGGGTTCAGGGCGGATAACAACATATTAAAAATACAATTAAAAATCATGTTCATTAAAAACAATGCATTTAAAACAGGATGGTGGACAGCCTTCACAGGGAGGGTTAAGATTTACACACCCCTTTTTTCCAGGCTGGCGGAGGCCCTGCCTCAGCCATATGCCTGGAGGAACAACTCTGTCTTGCAGGCCCAGCGAAAAGATAGCAGTAGGTCCTGCCGGGCCCTGATTTCAGCAGACAGAGCGTTCCACCAGGTGGGAACCAGGACCGAAAAGGCCCTGGCTCTAGTCGAGGCTAGGCGGGCCTCCTTGGGGGCCAGGGACCACCAACAGCTGTTTGTCCCCTGTTCGGAGTGTCCTCTCGGGAATATATGGGGGGAAACGGTCCTGTAGATACGTTGGTCCCAGTCTGCACAGGGCCTTATAGGTCAATACCAGAATCTTGAATCTGATCCGGTACTCCACTGGCAGGCAAAACCGCATCACCTAATATATCCAGTAACAAACATTTCAGGTGGTCTGGATATTTTATATCCTGTTACCTGGGTTTTTTCTTCTATAACTTTATTCCGAAAGTTCTTTACAAATGGGTATAGCCACCACATCTGTCTGAAGTCAGCTCTCTATAACCCACATTTCCAGCAAATATGTTGGTCAGTATTATAGATCAGTGGGCTCAACCTTTTTGAGCATGAGGACCCCTTTTTTATGTCTAAAAAAATTGTGGACCCCTGTATGATAGTAGTTGTACTATTAATATTCATTGATTTAGAAAATACATAATGACATAAAGCTATTATGAGTTCAGTGAAGCTTTTAAATCAATTGGTATTTTATTAACCGTAGTGCATCAAAATTCATTTGAAAAATAATAATACATATATGTGCAAGACATTACTTATTTGCATTGCATTCCTAAGAAGAGTTACTCCAGTCTAAGCCCATTGAAATCAATGGGCTTAGACTGGAGTAACTGCTTGGGATTGTATGGTTGGTCTACAGAAAGAATGTTTGCTTATTTATTATACTGAGTCATTCAGTGAGATGTCTGATGCTGCCCATCATTGTAGACAATACAGATCTATGTTGTGCCATAGTATAAGAAAACTATGTATGTTGGTATAGTTTGGAGTTGTCTAGAATGACCAATTTGCTAACATGGTTAGCAGTTAGCCTGTACTCGTGGGAATGTGTAACTGTTTTTCATGTACTGGGTACACTTGCAATCTTATAAAAACAAAAGCATTTATAGTTTTTAATAACAATAATAACATTTGATTTATATACTTCCCTTCAGGACAACTTAACACCTGCTCAGAGCAGTTTACAAAGTATATTGTTATTATCCCCATAACAATCACCCTGTGAGGTGGGTGTAAGGGCTGAGAGAGCTCCAGAGAGCTGTGACTGACCCAAGGTCACCCAGTTGGCTTCAAGTGGAGGAGTGGGGAATTCCAAACTGCTGCATCCTATGCTATCATAGCACACATAGCTTTAGGTGGGAAAAACAAAAGCTGAAGATAGGAAACAAATTATATAATAATAAAGAAGTGTATTATTTGTACAGAAATGGTTGCATGCAGTCAAAATAGGTAGGACTTACAGCATATTTAGATATTAAGGTAAACTCTAATATTAAAAATGTAGTTTTTGGATAATGTATTATAATATAGTCTACCCCCAAATTTTCCAATTTTTCCACTGGCAAAATTGAACAAGTTCTAAGAACTTTTCATGCTGTACATTTTGAGTGTGAAAAATCTTGCTTTAAGCATTTCACTCATTCAAAAAGAAAGTTTTTCATGTGAGTTTCTTCCAGTGTTCCCCAAACCCTTCCAGTTTTTCTGTTGAAAAAATGGGGGCAGGTGGTCCTTAGGGGGAACTAATTTTTTTCCAGGTTTTTCCCAGCAAAGTTCTGTTTTGTTTGTAAGTTTCAAAGGTCAGGGCTGAATATAAAGGTGACACAATTGACTAATCTGTTCACAACTGGTAACCTGTTGATAGGAGTCCCTTCTCTCTAGTATTGTGTGTTAATCTGTATTCTTTTGTTTCGCTCAGTATCACTTTTCCCTTCGCCATTGGTTTTTCTCCCATTGCATTATTCATTATTCTCTAAATCTCCTTTGTATAGCACTGTACAGAGTTTTATGAACTCTTATGGCCCTTCAGAAATCAACAGGCTGTTTTTGTGTATGTGTGTGTGCACATGCTTCACTTACTCAGATGCTTGTCCTTAGTTGCTGTTTGTCCATTATCTTTATTCTTCCAGCAATCTCAATTGCTTCTACTCTCAAACTTGAAATTCTTCTCATAAAAATGTTCTATGATCACATTCTGGTTAAACTGAAGAGTGTCTTCTCAGCCTCCAAAACTCTGTTTCTGGATCTCCCCCCTCTAAAAGTGTTTCTTCTCTCTCATAATAAGCTCAGGACTGAATTAACCTTTGTCCTATACTCTTTCTTTAGATTGTCTAATTGCTGCTGTCTTTAATTTTTTTCTGTCCCCTTTTACTTACAATTTTTATTTCCTTCTGATATTCCACAGATATTATGATGGGCACTCTGATCATGTGGTTTCTCTTTCCTTCCTTCTTTCCCTATTTCTTGTTTTCATTCCTGATCTTCTAACATAACCTTATCAATTAAATGTTGGTCATAAGCCCTTTAACAACATCTGCATAACATTAGAAATAAATAAATAGTGGTAACAAGTAATAAATTAATAATAAATAATATTGTGAATGATATTACTGTTCAGTCTTAAATTATAAGATTTGATCCATCCAGGCAGACAAGCTTGAGAAACAAGTGAGTTTTGGTTACCGTTCAGGAAATGATAGGTAAGAACTTGCTGAGTATATATGATACAGAACTACTGGTTTACAGTAATTATAGCATATTAAATGGGCTTCAGTGTGCTTCCTAGAAGACCTGCCAAGAGTTTAACACTATGTTTAAAGTTATCTGGCATGTAGAATGATGTTTCTTTTAAAATGCTTCAGTCTGGTATTTTTATAGTGTAGATTAACATTTAACTGGTTGGAAGATTAAACTGACAACTAAATTTTAAATATAGTTAACTGTTGCTAAAAACCATAGTTCCGGGGAGAATGTGTATTGGTAGTGCAATGAGTGTAATAAAGGAATTTGGGCTTGGATTAGTTCAGCTTTAGTAAGATTCCCCATCCTGTTTAACCACCTAGAGGTATCTGGAGTCTACGTGATATGGGCAAACAGGTAAGCCTTGTTAGCAATAAATTAGTAATCTAAATTTAAAGACTTCTGGTTGATATTTAAGATTTTTCCTAATATAACTGTACTAAATTGTTTAGGAGCACCCATGCAGGACACCATCACATAGGCTTCATGATTTCTAAATTTCAATTCTTGATATTCAGTACTTTATAGATGTAATCTCACTTTACAATATGGTATTTTGTTCAGTCTCTGGGGGTATTCAATACAGAATTTGACTTTTGAACTGAGAAGATAGTCTTGAAAAATATGCTACTATGATAGGCGTATAATGTTGTATTTTTAAGTGACAGGACTATATATTTAAGTGACAGTAACGCATATACTCAATGTTAATATGCAGATAACACCCAGATCTATATCTTGCTATCTAAATCCCCTGGTGATGCTGAAGAGGTCATAAGTCACTTTCTGGTAGCTGAGGTCAAATAACTGAAAGTGAACAAATTGAAATTGAACCCAGGCAAGATAGAAGTGATACTGGTTGGGAAGGCCTTGAAGAACATTGGGCCCCCGACTCTCAGTGGGGTTTGGTTGACCCCAAGTTAGCAAACTCGGTTAAGAGCCTAGGCATTATAGTGACTAAAGGAAGATGCCCTGGGTTAGTGATTGATTTATAATAGATAGCAGGAGCTCGTTAATATGATCCCTGTGTGATTTTAGCAGTCAGGATGGGCAAGGATCTGCGACACAAGTAGTATCCTTCACGATTCCAGGGCTTCAACAGCCATCCCAGAAACTGGGTCAAAATGGCGTATAAATAGACCAGCATATGTATTAGGCATTTCTTCTGTGTTACAGCTGGTATCTAGATTGGAGCAAATTCTCAGTATTTTATCAGCAAAATAGTCTGCAAAAGTATCACAACTAATTTTCTGATTTTGAGAAAAGAAAGGCTCAGATTTTAGGAGTCGGCATAGGCCGAGCTACCTTGAACAGTTGGAATGGTAGTGAACTAGCTAATGTAGTAGTAGCAGAGAAATAACACAAGTCTTCCAATGGCTATATTAGCATGAACTGTCAGATTCAGCTCAAGTTCTCCACCAATGTTATTCTAGACATCGCCCAACCCTCTTCAAATTACCCTGCACTGTGTTAAACCAGGGGGCTGGGATCTTCTCCAAGCATGGGAGATGTTGACAAGGGACAAGCTGGTTGATAGCTTCAGGGAGCTTCACGTTCCACACTGCCACTGCAGTCTCAGCAGAGCATATATTTGGACTCCTAAAGCCACACTGAGTGTTCTGGAGTCCTTTAGGATCCATGGATTTCTGTGGGCCGAACATTTTAACCAGGCCTTCTTTCCAGTGGGATGTGAGGGCTGGTTTCACCTTTGCCTTGAGTGGTCAGACCAGGCTTCAGGCTGTATCTCCAGTCCTTAAACCAACATTTCCTTCAAAGTTTTAGTTCAAAAGGTTAGAACTTCATTGTCTCATCGGATCCACTAACTGTTTAACATCACAAAAGTAAAATGAGACAATTTGATTGATTGTGTTAATGATTTGATTAACTATATAGTGTTGCTTCATATTATCAAGCATTTTAATTGAAATTAATATTTCATGATTCTTAAGGGAGCTGCTATATAGCCTTGCCCCGATAAGGCAAAAAATTGGCAAGCTAACCATATTTTAAGTTAATATTATTTCATATAACATGCTGTATGCTGTTCAGTAGTATATAGAGTTGCCAGGTCCTCTCTGGCAGGAGGAGGATCTGGAAGGGGGTGTGTAGTCCTCATCTTTCCGTGATAACGTCACTTCTAGCATGACCCGGAAGTGGTGGCATTGTGCTGGGGCTTGATTCTTTAGCTTGGCCACAGTGCAACGCTATTACTTCTGGGTCATGCTGGAAGTGATGTCATCATGCAGAGATGAAGATCACACACACATCCCATTTTGCCCAGCCTGCCTCCTCCTGCCAATTAGTTGAAAATCAGTGGGCAGAGGCTTTAATTGCCAGGAACTTGCCCGCCATAAGTGTGCACTTCGCAAGCCTAGTAATGTGATTGGTTGTAAGTTTAGATGCTGGTGAATTGCTCTTCATTAGAGAAGTGTTTTGAGATGTTCCAAGTAGGATTTGGAATCTGTGAAAATGGAGAGAAAAATTCAGCTGTTTAAAAACTATGCCTGAGGTTCTGCAGTTTCAACAGCATCTAGGGCAGTAGGCAAGGTTTCCCCCATTTTCATTAGTAAATGCTATCTATATCTACTTAGTATGTTATGTAATCACTTTACAGAACTTGCTTGATACAGGTACAGTTGGATTCTTATAGGTCTTTCACTTTCTAGTTATTATTCTTTACTCAAATTGTGCCATGTTGTAAAAGCAAATTTTCCAAACCCTGACTTAATTTTTTTGGGTCCCATTTCAGGCTTGTGCTCCAATTCAAAAGGTATTAAAACAATGTTTTTGCAGCTGAGGTCCAGGAACCCCTGGTGGTTCACACTGGAGCCCAGAAGGTCTGTAAGGCCTTTGCAATGATGAAGGGCAAACACATCTCACATCCATCCAAATAATGTGAAAAGAATCTTTTCAGTTTTCTGAAAGGGGGCTGGTACTCACCGCCTCCGTGGAAGGGGATGGAATTGGTGACCTTCTCTTTTGAAGATCAGTAGATGCCTCTCTTCCAGTTTATTACAGAGCACTAGCCAGAAAAGCACTGATTAGTTGCTGGGATGCAATAACTCAGCCCTTGGCTGAGTGGTTTTGTTAGATCCTTGTGAGTTGTGGCCCTCCTAGACTTATTCTTGTAGACCATGTGAAAACAATACAAACGTTTTACTTAAATTTGCATTGAAAGTGGGGACCACATCAACTACAGTAGCATTATATAGTTTAGAGAACAGCTGCCTCTATGAAGTGCAGCTTGCCACTCATTTTGAAAGAGAGCACATGGGGTGCTCTGAAGGAGGAGAGGAGGGCATGGGCAAACCTGTGAAATTTTAAAGATCAAAATAGAGGGGTCCCTAGCTTGTTATAGCTTGAAAACCACTGCAAAAAACTCCTACTAGATAGGAAATAGTACTTGGGACTTTAGGTATCCTAAAAGGAACTTTTAAAAAAAAGGCTATAGAGGAACAGTAATATCTCTTTCGTTTTTTGGGTTTTATTTGCTGTCAACTTTTATTTCCTTAAGAAGAGATGGTTCTATAGGAGTATGTCTCCATTACATGGCCTTTCCTTGATAAAATCTAGAAATGGGATATAATGAATGTTGCTGTCTTAAGAATGAGTAATGTTGGCAGAAGTGGCTATAGGGAAGCTTTACTATTTCTTGTGTATTATGTACCTGGCTTTAATCAGACATCTTTTCTGAAGTGCAAAGATGGGATTTAAACAAAAATGTTAATCATGATCTTAAACTTAATATTTGGGGGGCTTAAGATCTCTGTTTTTAATTAGAGCACTAGAGTCCTCTTGATGGGTTGGATCCAGATTAATATTTCTATGGGCACAAGGATTTCTGCTCACACAGGGCAGCTTTCCCTCCTCTCACTGCAGCCTGAGATGTGCCTCCCCCATATCCCTTTCCTCCAAGAACAGGAGTTCGGGGAAGGGGGTGGATTTTGGGCTGCCACAGGAAAGGGAAAGTGGAAGAATCATGTTCCATAAGCTTACACTTGAAGAAACATCTAATCTGGATCAAAGCTGTTAACCAGTTTCAGAGACCAGTTCTTTATATGGATCCAGTGACGTATAGCAGTATAGAACCTGACAGTTATTAACTGTACTAGAATAATAGTCAAGATCTCAGTTGCAGAGATCGCTACTTAAGCTGTCTGGTATATCTGTCTCCTTTTAGCTTAGTAAACTCCTTGTTTCTTGAACACTCTCAGACTGCTGCTTTTTGGTTCTGAATGTTCTTCACATTAGAAAGCAGTAACCATGTGTTTTTTCATCTAAAGACTATCTTTATATTCAAGTGTTAAAGACTTGAGTAGAAAATAGCTCACTATTTCAATAATCTGTACTAGAGGTGGGCATGAACCATGAAAAAAATGAACTCTGCGATTTGTGGTCCGTGGCGTTTCATGAACCACGAACTTTCACAAACTGCTGGGGCAAGTTCACAAACAGGTTCATGGGGTTTAAATGCCCCTTTCCATGCCGCTTCGCAGTGGCACAGAAAGGGGCATTTAAATCCCTGATCAGCTGCTTGTTGGGGATCTTCTAGACAAGCAGCTGATCCAAGCTGATGGGGGTTTAAATGCCCATTTCCGTGCCGCTGCCCTACCTGAAGCGGCACGGAAAGGGGCATTTAAACGCCTGGGTCAGCTGCTTGTCGGGGAGATCTCCGAAAAGCAGCTGATCATTTAAACCATGGGGCTCGGCTGGCTGGCCTGGAGTTCCGAGCGGTGAGAAAATGGCCATTTAAACTTCAAGTGGGGCTTGGCTGGCCAGCAGGGAATTCCTGGCCGGCCAGCCAAGCCCCGCTGTTTAAATGGGCATTTCCCCACTGCTCCGAGCTGTGGGGAAATGGCCATTTTAAACAACTGGTGGGGCTTGGCTGGCCAGTCAGGAGTTCCTGACTGGCCAGCCAAGTCTCATCTGCTCTTTAAATGGGCATTTCCCTGCCGCTTCGAGTGGCAGGGAAATGGCCATTTAAACAGCGGGGCTTGGTGGGCCAGCCAGGAACTCCTGACCGGCCCACCAAGCCCCACGCGCAGACCCCCTTCCTAGTTGGCATCAGGTGAATGAACAGCAGCGAGGCAAGTTTAAAACTGCTGTGGCCACCGCTGCCTCCTTCACCCTATGGAGGGGAGACAGGGAAATTCCTTAATCTACCCTCCCTTGGGTGAAGGAGAAAGTGGCGGCTGGGCAAGTTTAAACTTGCTCTGGCTGCCGCTGCCTCATCCACACGATGGAAGGGAGATGGGGGATTTCCTCCATCTTCTCAGCATTAGGAGAATGAGTGGTGGCGCAGCAAGCTGAAACTTGCTGTGGCCACTGCTGCCTCTTTTACCCAATGAAGGGGAGATGGAGAAATTCCTCCTTCTCCCCTCCATCAGGTGAAGGAGAAAGTGGCAGCCCGGGCAAGTTTAAACTTGCTCCAGTTGCTGCGGCCTCATCCACGCGATGGAGGGGAGACGGGGGAATTCCTCCATCTCCTCTCCATTGGATAATTGAGTGGCACCACGGCAAATTTAAACTTGCCGGGCTGTCGCTTTCCCCTTCACCTGGTGGAGAGGAGACAGCGGAATTCCCATCTCCCCTCCATTGGGTGAATGAGTGGCAGCACAGCAAGTTTAATCTTGCCACACTGCCACTCAATCACCCAATGGATTAAAAGGGCATTTCACCCCTGCAGGCTGCACTGAGCCACTTGCCAGGGAAACCCCTGACAAGCAGCTGAGTCGAGGGTGAAATGCCCCTTTCCTTGCCACAGCGCAGCATCAGGGAGAAGGGCATTTCACCCTGGCAGGCTGCACTCTGCTGCTTGTCAGGGAAACCCCTAACAAGTGGCTGAGTCGGGGGTGAAATGCCACTCTCCTTGCTACAGCGCAGCGTCAGGAGTTCCCAGCTGGCCAGCCAAGCCCTGCTGTTTAAATGTGCATTTCTCCGCTGCTCAAATGGCCATTTACACTGCGGGTGGGGCTTGGCTGGCCAGCTGGGAACTCCCAACCAGCCAACCAAACTTCACCTGCTCTTTAAATGGGCATTTCCCCACCACTCCGAGCGGTGGGGAAATGGCCATTTAAACAGTGGGTGGGGTTTGCCTGGCCAGCTGGGAACTCCTGGCCGGGCAGCCAAGCCCCGCTGTTTAAATGATCAGCTGCTTGTTGGTGAGATCCCGGACAAGCAGCTGATCTGGGGTTTAAATGCCCCTTTCCATGCCGCTTTGCAGGCACGGAAAGGAGCATTGGGGTTCAACACGAACCAGTTCATGGAGGTTCGTGGAAAACGAGCTTCCACAAACCGCTGGTTTGCGAGCCACGAACTGAGCTGATTCGTGGTTCTTTTTGGTTCGTATTCAGGTTCATGCACATCTCTAATCTGTACTCATTCAGAAGGGTTACTTATTACATTAGGATAAAATATCTTTGGCAGAATCTATGCTTTTTTAAAAATGTTATTTGTGTTGATTGGATATTTCTGGGCTTACTTTGTACCTTATCCATTTTTAAAAAAAATCTTGATGCTTCTTAGAGAACTGCTATATGAAAAGACTGAGTTTTCTGCTATTCAACAAGGCTTCTGCTGATTGGTTTTGCTGTGGTCACTCAAGACTTTCTCTTCTCGGAAGAGTAAATCAGGGAGAGGACGGAGGTGTATATCTTAATTCTCTACTATTGGACAGAATCCAGAACATTGTGTTCTCAGTCTGAATACTGCAACTCATAAGAGAGCTTAATGTGTACTTGCACTATTTTTAAAGTTGTCAAATACTTGGTCTCTCTCTTGAGTGAGAGAAAGTGTCTTGCATGTTATCAGTAATTGGTTTTGAGTAAGATATTATGAGGAGAATTTCAGATGTAAATTCGTACCTATATTTGGAGGCATGCATTTCTGTTAGTACTGCTCGCACCAAATGGAGTAGGCTTGCACAGTAGTTTGAGTTCTATGTGGTCACAGAAATTATTTGCTTCATGCTGTTATGGGAACATGGTTTTAAAAGAAAAACAAATTTAAAATTACTTCTGTAGCATTTGGGAAAGCTTGGTTTTGTAGAATCGGTTTTGCACATAGTTGGCAATACTTTTATGTTTGACTGTCTTATTGATTATTGAGCCATTTTAAGTAGAAGTTTAACATACATTTTTTATGTAATGGTTAGTAAAATATTGTAGTAGCTTTGCAAACAGCTTGGAAAAATCCAGCATGACTGGGGCATTTAAGTTGCTAGTTGTAACTATAGAATATTTCCCAGCTCAGAGTTTCATTTTCATAACTTTATAGCTTAACAGTACAGGACTATGGCATATTAGCATTTCAACTCTCTTTTTACAGTTGTTATAAAACCATGAACAATTAAATATCAATTTTAAATCTTGCTGTTCAGTTTAAGGTGTTTTATAATCTTTCCAATACTTTCAGTGTGTTGTATGTTCCCTTAAATGTAGATGTTCCACATTAGTTTTTTGGGGAATGACTGAGAGCATCTGACAAATTAAGTGTAATATATAATTATATCCCCATAAGGTTGACTAGTTATACTGTCATTTTACTTTTAGTTTACTGTTTGTAAAGAATTGTAGTGCTTACTTCCTTGGGCATTTATATTTTTGTGCTGCAAAGTCAAACATGTTATGTATCGTATTTATATCCTGACAAAGGGAGGGATTTTTGCATAACATTGTATGTATTTTGGGGTCCCTGATAGTTTTGTTTTTCATTTATATTTCCAGAACACCCTTTATACTAGGAACATGTATTTTTAAAGGCTCACTCCCAGCACTGCAAGGCAAAAGCCAGGTGCCTTTAGAAGTCTTTCAGGTGCTTGAAGGGCGTGTCAAGGTAAAGGCTGGCAAAGATAGGTTAACCTGCAAGTTCTTTTAAATAAGCAAAGTTAAACTCAGCCTTTCTGCTGATTGCTACTATCTACTACCACATCTTTTTGATTAATTAGAAAAGAAAATAAGGATTATTATCTGTTACATCTTATCTTTTTATTTCCAAACTGAGAGCCAGTTTAGTGTAGTAGTTAAGAGTGCTGGACTCTAATCTGGAAAACCGGGATTGATTCCCCATTCCTCGACTTGAAACCAGCTGGGTGACCTTGGGTGAGTCACAGCTTCTAGGAGCTCTCAGCTCCACCTACCTCACAGGGTTTGTTTTGGGGATAATAGCATACTTTGTAAACTGCTCTGAGTGGGCGTTAAGTTGTCCTGAAAGGTGGTATATAAATCAAATATTATTACTATATGTCCCTACATCCTGATCTTGATAGAGATCCATACTGATCTCCTTCTGGGAGAGCAGGGTCCTTACATCAGTCATTTATTCATGGCCACAGTAACCTTGTTGTGTTGCTAATACCAAGTCCTTGAAAACTGGTCCAAGGCTTTAACAGAGACAGAAAGTATCCTGCTAATACCATGACTTCTGGTGCACTAAAGCTTCCTAGACAAGATGAAACACATAAGCCATTTTCAAAGACTAGTCAGCACCACTTAATAGAGCCAGAGGAGGCAACCTCCAGCATGTATACCAGCCATGGAACACCAGACCATTTTGCATAGCAGCCAGGGCCACATCTCTGCCCAAGGCACTAGCAGCACTGCTGGGGCTAATAATGCAGGAAAAGGCAACAGGCGTGGATTATGCTTGCCATCATTTCCCAGACTAATAGTTACCTGCTGAGTTCAAGGCATACCTGAGATGCTGGCAGTGCTGCTGGGACTTCGGTTACTCCAAGCGTTTCTGGCTAATACAACTCTTGTCTCTCCCCACACACTTTTTTTTTTTGCTAGCACACCAACATTATCATAGGAAGATGTTGCACTTTTTTGTTACTTGGGCCAAAAAGTTTGCTTATACTGGAGCAGAAAAGGAATTTTTGCAACCTTTATCTGTCTTAGAATGGCTGCGCATTTGGTCCACGAAAGTAGATCGTAAAGGTGACATATGATTTTCCCAAAAGAAAATGATCTCTAATCAAAGCACATCAAGAACTAAAAAAGGGCACAGCTGATCTCCAGCAATTCACCCCACAGCATTATCAACAGATTGGGCTGAGCAAGGACATGCAAGTTCCTTAATCAGAGAAAACAGTTTCATTGGATAAGACTCTGTAGACAGTAGCAAAAAGCACCATGATATGTTTCTTAAAGTGGATAGATCTTGTATTTGGCTAGATGATTTCTGTTACCTCTGTTGTAGCAATGGTCTTTGCTTTCTCATGTAATGAATCTCTCTGTGATATGAACAGGAGGATGAAGGCAAACATCTTACAACAAATATGGTTTTATTTATTAAAGATGAGAAGCTTTTAAAAATGTTTTTCCTATTTAAGCTACTTTTCCTTCCTAACAACTAGTTTGCTAACTATTAACAATCACATTTTTAATTAAGAATTTGTTATATTGCCACTATCACTTTAGAATATTGATTAGAAAATTCCCTCTTACATACAGTTCTGGGTTGTTTCCCCTCTAATTAAAAATATGCAGGAATAGGTATTCTTGACCTAAAATTCATTATTTGGCTATCTTAACCATACATACTGCAGGTCAAATTTAACATTTGTTAAGCAGCTGCTATGCTTGCTTGGAATCTGACAGGAAAAGGCTTTGCAGTTGTTCTGTACAGGGAAGGAAATGTGCTTATTTTGACATAAAGGGGGTGTGGCACCAGATACGGATTTTAAAGGAAGTGGAGTACTTTTGTATATGTAGTATTTATATAATAATGTACATTCAAACATCTAAGTTTTCTAAGGAATTCAGAATTATGGACATGGTAAAAAGGTTTTGAGTTAACAAGTATAGTAGGATTCTTCCTTTAAAATCGTTTCCTGTATTTTTAAAACAAAGTAATTCTGGCATACTCTAGGATGTAATGTGTTTCCCCAAAACTCCTCTTCAGTACTGCAGGCAGTAATAGTTTAAATCTTTCTGTTGATTGAATAACATGGTTATTTTTTAATGTCTTGTCTGTGGCTTTTCTAAAAATTAATAGTTTTAATAGATCATAGAAATGTTCTGGGTGTTGTCACAAAAAGAGGAGTCTGATCAAGACATGTCTCATTTTCTGTTCTCCTTGCAACCATTAAAATTGGGATACTTACTTGCAAATGTCCCAATCCCCAATTGGTTTTAAATTCAAAATGTGTCTTTCAAAATATTGCAACTATTTTTGTCTTTGTAAAGCAATTCTGCTGGGAAATGACTCATCATAGCCTGGGGGAGCATTTCTCAAACAGTGTTTTGGGACTGTTGTAGAGGTCCTCCAGGGTAATTTCAGGAAGGGGGAGCCTGTCAGGACAGACAGTGGGACCAGAGCCATCTCGGTTTTCTAGTAATGTGGGCAGTGATTTTCAGGCAAAGGGGCAGAATCAGCTTCCTCCTCTTTGAAGGAGAGGTAGAACTGCTACCACCCATACACTGCAATCCTGAGAATGCCTTCGTGGGAGTAAGTCCCATTGAATAAAATGGAATTTACTTTCCCCTGCTAAGGATTACTTCCGTAGTCACTGAGCTTCCAAATCACCATTGAGCAAAATGTGTCTCATAGGCTCAGCCCTAGGAACTCTAGTGGCAGTGTGGCACCAAGGTTGTACAGTACTAATATGGTCATTCTTGTTTCTTAATGTATATAATTGAACTATTTTTCACTTTCATTTTTCAGAATGAAGGATTTCATCACAGAGGCTGTATTTTGCATCCATAGACAATAATAATCAGTGGCTGTTTTGAACTGAATATGGGAAGTTCAGGTTTTGTGTGATACTGGCTTTTTTTTGTTTCTATGAGCAGCTCTGAAAAATTTTCCAGGCTCTTTCCAACTTACGTTCATCTGTCCTCTCTGACTAGAAGTTATTAACCAAGTTTCTTGGTGTCTCTGGCATAAAGTCTCTTCCAATCAAAGGGTAGGAGGGCCTTTTAAGATGTAGCCCAATAAAATGACCTACCTTCCAAGACCTGACCTTTTAGATCATGTACAAATAATACAAACATTTTACTGTAATTTGCTTATAGCTCATACTTCTCATTTATTGTTTTGAGGACACTGGAAGACCAGGTTCGGGTATGTAGAAGTTGGTCTGCAGTAGAGTTGCAGAATTTGAATCCAATAGCACCTTAGAGACCAACAAGATTTTCAGGGTATAAGTTTTCAAGAGTCAAAGCTCCCTTCTTCAGTTACTACAGTCTCCATGGGACATGTAGTTTGAAAGTGGAGTCCTGGTGCATAGAAGGTACCAGGAGGGGAAGACACAGGGAAATATTAAATACAATATAGAGTCCCAAGGTTGGTTTTAAATGCGCCTTTTTTCATTAATAGCTGTCTTTTAAATTATGAAGTTTGTAGAGGGTTGTGGCTCAGTGGTGGGGTATCTGCTTTGCATGCAAAAGTTCCCAGCTGTAGTCCCTGTCTTCTCAAATGCCTTTCTTTGGCTTAGAGATTGGAGAACTGTTGATGTAGATGAATCAATAGGCTGACTTGGTATAAAACAGCTTTGTGTGTTTTTAAGAAATGAATGTCTAAAATAGTACTTGGGGACCATGTTTATGTAGAAGTAGAATAGTGCCCAAAACAGATGTTATGGGGAAGTAAGATATTTTTAGTAGCCATCTCAATTTATTCTAGTATGTTACAGTTAAACATCATTGTCTCTCAAGCACTCTAAAACAGGCATGCATGGGCTCGAACAAAACAATACATATTGTCGAAGGCTTTCACGGCCGGAGAACGATGGTTGTTATGGGTTTTCCGGGCTGTATTGCCGTGGTCTTGGCATTGTAGTTCCTGACGTTTCGCCAGCAGCTGTGGCTGGCATCTTCAGAGGTGTAGCACCAAAAGACAGAGATCTCTCAGTGTCACAGTGTGGAAAAGATGTATGTCATTTGTATCTACTCAGGAGGGGTGGGGTTGAGCTCAGCTCAACTCAGCTCAACCCCACCCCTCCTGAGTAGATACAAATGACATACATCTTTTCCACACTGTGACACTGAGAGGTCTCTGTCTTTTGGTGCTACACCTCTGAAGATGCCAGCCACAGCTGCTGGCGAAACGTCAGGAACTACAATGCCAAGACCACGGCAATACAGCCCGGAAAACCCACAACAACCAAAACAATACATATTTGCATAAATCAATAATTTGTGAAGGAAAGTATGTTCTATGTAGCACAGTGATCTAGGTAAAACAACTCTATGTTAACAATTTTTTCCTGCATAATTTGCAAATTCTAGAACTGGAGCATCTGTTAGTCACTGTCTTAGAGAAACTGGCTCTGTCTGCTGACTGACAGTAGAAGCAAGTTGTCGAACTCCTTTGTTTGGATAATAACATCATTAAAAAGATTCTCTAGGAGAAATAAAGGATAGAAGTGCTAAATTGTTTTGCTCAATGTTTTTTCGAACTGTGTGTGGGGAAGCGAAGAATGAAGTTCTCTGGTCTTCATATGTTCACCCTTGGAGAAGATATGATTTGATTTGCAGTTTGCTAGTATAAAGCAGTAAATACACCGAGAATTCATTACTATTTGAATTTCTTACCTACCCCAATTTGCAGGCACGGGGCAAATTATCAATTCAGACTAGCAAACATAAAGATCTGGTAAAAGAAAAGTCTTTAATATCCAAGTTTTTGAAAATTTCTGTCAATGGTTTGGATTCTATACCTTGTTTCCATTTATGTTCTTATTTGTCCATTGCTGAATCCACTTTGGAGTACTGTGCTTCTTTGAAAGGCATTGGTCTGGTGCTAAATGCTTTCATACAAGACCACTGTATTTCAAAAGATGTGCCTAGCAAGAGGAGAACATGGATTCTCCCTCTGAGGCGGAGGACATCTTGGGTTGTTTCCTTTCACCCAATCAGGGAGGCAGGAAGTCAAAATCTTTCCCTCCTCTTCTTCTTGGAGTCTAGGAATGCCCCCTTTGCCCCAGCTCAAGGTCCACCTGAAGGTCAAGATGAGCCTCAGATGGTGGACCCAGCCTTCCAGCCTACACCAGGGGAAGTCCTTTCTCAATCCACCAAGACTGCAATTATTTATAGACGCCAGCCTAGCTGGCTGGGGGGACAATTCTGGAAGATTGACCGGCACAGGGCATCTGATCCCAAGAGGAGGCATGCCTGCCTATCAATCTCTTGGAGATAAGAGCTATTCGCCTTGCCCTCTCCCACTTCGCCCAGGACATAGCCGGCAAGGACATCCTAATATGCACCGACAATATTTCCACCAAGGCTTATATCAGCCACCAGGGGGGGCACACGCTTCCCCAGGCTCCACAAAGAAGCAATGAAAATCCTATATTGGGCCAAGTCCAATCTCTTCTCCCTGCAGGCGGAACACGTCGAGGGCACAGCCAACGTACTGGCCGACTGGTTAAGCAGGCAGACCATTCATCCGGGAGAGTGGTCTCTCAGTCGAGAGATCTTTGTGCTGATAACAAACCACTTTGGGACTCTGATCCTGGATTTATTCGTGATGCATGCAAACTGTCAAGTCCTGAGGTTTTTCTCCAGGTTCCTGCATCCTCAAGCAGAGGGGACCAACGCTCTCTCCTTGCCGTGGCCCAAGGGCCTGTTTTATGCGCCTTTCCCCCGATTCCGGTCCTTCCCAAGCTTCTGAGGAGAATAATGGAGTAGAAGGCGGAGATGATCCTCGTAGCACTGTGGTGGCCAAGGAGACCATGGTTCTTCACGATCCAGACAATGTCGAGCTCTCATCCCTGCACCTGCCAGCAGTTCCAGTTTTCCTCCAGCAGGGTCCAGTGTGGCATCCCCACCTGGACTGGATGTGTCTGACTGCCGGGAAATTGAAAGGTGATACCTAGCCAATTTGAGGTATTCTCCCCAGATGATCCACACCCTCTTGGCCTCCAGGAAGAAGTCAACAGTCAGAATATACAATACCTCGTGGAAGGCCTTCACCTGTTGGGCCAGGAGAAAGAAGGTCAACTTCCTACGCCCTTCAGTTGCATCAATCCTGGCATTTCTACAACAAGGTCTGGACACCGGCCTCAAGCCAGCCATGCTACGTAAGCAAGTGGCGGCCCTAACTTCAGTCCTTCCTGTGGTGGAGGGCTTCAAGATTTCTAGACATTCTCATGTACAACGTTTCCTGAGAAGCACCATATTACTGAGTCCTCCTGTGATCCACCGCCTCCCTACCTGGAGACTTCACATTGTGCTGTTGGCCCTAATTAAACCTCCCTTCGAACCACTCAGAACCATCTCTTTGAAGTGGCTGAAACTCAAAACCATATTCTTGGTGGCCATCACATCGGCCAGGCGGATCTCAGAGCTGGGGGCACTGTTGATCAAGCCCAATCTCTGCATTTTTCATCGAGATAAGGTAGTTCTTTGAATGGATCCCATTTCCCAACTCTAACTCTAAATACTATAGGATGCAAGAAATCAACCTTCATCGACAGTTGCACGGTCAGTCCTGTTGATTTTGGAGATTTTTTAGCTCAATACCATCAGGGGGCGCCCTTGCCTCTCTGCGCGCATGCACAGCCATTCTTTCCCACCAAAAACGGTATCTAAGAGGCGGAGCGCCCCCAACATACCCTCAGTTCCTCTTTTGCTGCCAATGAGAGAGGTTCATAGCTCTTCTGATCATGAAATCCTTTGACGATGTCGGAAACGGCACTTTTCAAATGGTGTGTCTCCTATGACAGAATGATGACTAAGTCTGATGGCCATTTGAGCTGCCTTTATTGTTTGGGCAAGACCCACAATACGTAGACTTGTAAGCATTGTTGAGCCTTCACCTCGAAGGCCAAATCTGAGTGGGCGGGTAGGCTGCAAGCTTCCCTGTGGAAATGTGCTATGGAAGTGATGGATTCACAAGCTAAGGCATGATCTTTTGCCTCGCCCGGTTCCACCACCCAACCTGGCACCACTTAGACCAGCTCTAAAATGCCGTGGTCCCACTCTTCTCGGAGCCTAGACTGCTGCTGCACTCAACCCCAACTTCGGTCCAAAGTGCCTCGGAACCGATCACTACTGTCTCGGGTATGATGCCATCAGGCTCACCTTGACAGCAAGGGGACTCTGCTTCGGTTCCAACGCCATTGGTTCCGGCACCGGTCTGCTCTGACCCTGAGAAGAAGAGAAAAAAGAGGAAGCACCAATCATCTAAACATGATAAAGCTATCCTAGAAAGTGTCCTCTCAACTCCAAATCCTCCTGAACGATCGGAGGATGTCGGTTCCGAACCCCTCATAAAGAAACACAGGGGATCGGGGGATCATCCATCGCCCCACAGCGCCCCTCACTCCAAGAGCAGTCATGAGGAGGATGTCATTCTGGTGAATAAACCTCCCACCCCATAGGGGTGTCCTAGATCACTGTCCTGTGGTTACTGACCCTCTCAAACTTCTCAGGAATGCAGAGGGCGTTCCAGATGCAGGATGAGCCCCGACTCTTATGCAAGGTACTAGAGAGAACGCCACCTGCCTGATGAAAGGACCTCACATTGCCACTACAGAGAAGGCTCTTATTATTCAGATCTTCCTTCTGGAAGGGAATCCAGATCTCCTTCCATGAGAGCTCATTCCTATGCAGGCTCCAGACAGACCCCGCACCCTTCGGAACCTGATGTAGATGCTGGTATTGAACGTCACAGATCCAGTGATTCTCCCTTATCAGATTCACCAGAGGGAGAGATTGGCCCTTTAGAAGATGCATCCCCTACAGATGACTTTAGGGTGTATAATGAACTCCTGCAACGTATGGCTAAGGCTCTGGAGGTTGATGTAACGTCTGCTGAACCGAAGTTCACAGATAAAATTCTGCAGTATATTTACTCAGGTTCTACCCCTGCTATCTCCCCTGTGATCAAATGTTTTGTGAAACTGCTGAAGGACTTGAATTTAAGACCAGCCTCCACTCCTACAACAAACAGGAAAGTTGGAAATCTTTACTGACTGAAGGATGACCTCTGTCCTTTACTGTCGGTCCACCCTCTGCCTTTGTCCCTAGTGCTGGAAGAGGTGCAAGCAAAGCCAAAACAAGTTTCTCTTTCAGTCCCATCCGATAAGGAAAGTAGAAGACTGGACACAATGGAACACAAGTTTTATACTTCTGCGGCATTTGGGATGAAGATCGCTAACTATTCTGCGGTGATGGCAGCTTATCAACTCCTTCTTTGGAACAAAGTTGCCACCTTTATACCCAAACTACTAGAAGACCAAAAGATTTTTCTGAGAGTCATCCAGGAGGAAGCTGTTTGACTTTCCTGCCACCAAATTAATGCCAGTCGGAATACAGGAGACACTTCTGCTAGGTCGTTACTGTCAGCTGTTGTCCTTCGCCATTATGTGTGCTTGAGAACCACAGCTCTACCGGCAGACACAAGAAATAGAGTAGAAGATCTTTCCTTTGAGGGCACCACCTTGTTCTCCGACAAAACGGATGAGTACCTCTTGAAAAAGAGGAAAGATAGATTTACTGCTCGCTCATATGGCATGCTTCCACAACATCAGCAACAGGGTGCATCGCAATCGCTCTATAGGTCCTTCCAAAGAGGCCGGCAGCAGCGTTTTCACCTTATCAGGGGTACGCCTACTGGAATCAGTGGGGTTACCAGAGTCCACAATCCTCCTTTTCCAGGAGGAGACCAGGCCAGAAGACCAAGACTGGCGCGCATCAACAACATGCCAAGGACCAGTCTCAACCTCATAAGCAGTTTTGACAATTACAGGGCCCTGACCCGTGTTTTGGAGTCAGGCTGAGTGGTTTTTTCACAGAATGGTGTTCTATCACCTCTGATGTTTGGGTTCAAAAAATAGTTAAATTTGGTTATAAAGTTGAATTTTTGTAGTTACCCTATTAATGACTTCCTGTGTTTTCTTCCGACACATCTCATTCGGGGGTACTCTCTAAGCTCTCAGCTCTGCTAGAGAAAGGGGCCATTGAGGAAGTCACTGACCAAGCCGATTTGTTTGGCTTCTGTTCTAAGTTACTTGTAATGGAAAAGAAAGATGGGGGCCTTAGGCCTATCCTGGACCTTTGTGGTCTAAATGACTTCATTAGAGTTCATAAGTTCAAAATGGTTACTTTGCAGGCAGTCCTGACCTTGTTACCCTCTGACGCGTGGTTCGTGGTTATGGACTCGAAAGATGCCTATTTTCATATTTCTATTTTCCCAGAACATAAGAAGTTCCTTCGTTTTTCTTATAGCAGCCGCATTTTTCAGTATTGTCACCTTTCCGCCAGATACAGGCTCAGAACTGCTGTCAGAACATCTCACCTGTGATCTCATATTTGTTGAGTATGGCGGCCCTGAGGACATCGTAGTCTGCAGCTTAGTCTTTTGGCAGGGCCTGGAGAGCGGCTTGGAACCTCTCATGAGGTAGTACTCCACTGCCGCCATGGCCCAGGCACAATGGTCATATATAGTGGAGTACTACCTCTCATGAGGTAGTACTCCACTATATATGACCATTGTGCCTGGGCCATGGCGGCAGTTCTTTCAAAGGTTCCTCTTTTACTCCTCCCCCCTCTCCCCAATTATGGAGCATTCTTCCTCCTCCTCTGTTGACGGCTAAGGCTGGCAGCCTGTCTAGGGCTTCTCTCTGGCTGCCCTGGCCTTTGGACCCCTCCCCATGATTTAGGGCCACCTTGTAGGGTGGGGACAGCCAGGCTGCAACCTCCTGCTGAACCTGATCGCAGTGTCAGCATCTTCAAGGCTTGCCTCATGGCCCCTCATAACCCAATAGCTGCTTCCACAGCCCTTGCAGCTTCTGGGGGCCATGCTGTCTTGACGGGCCTTGCTGCTGCCCCCATACCCACTCTGGTGGGCCTGACCATCCCACCAAGCCTCACCGCTGCTTGCGTGGCTTCCCTGGTGCCTGGGGAGGGCTGTGCTGGCTCGCTGGGTTATGCCTTCGCCCCCTCAGCTTCCCCAGCACCTGGGGAGGGCTGCATTGCCCCACCAGGCCCTCCTGTAACTCCTGCAGCTTCCTCAGCATCCTGGATGGCCTCATCATCTTCCTGGGCCTCTCAGCCACTGCAGAGGCATCTGTGGCGGCCCATCCAGATAAGTGACTGGACTTGCCATCCCCAGACACAAGGCTTAAAAAGGAAGTAGAGACTCAGTAATTTTATTACTTGTGTATCATACCCGGTAACGAACCACAAACGTTATCTGTGGCATACCTCTGGACAGGGGTTAAATGATTTGAAATACAAAAGCTAATTAGACACTCGGGGTTTCTTAAGTGTATGCCTATATTTGAATCAAGCCTTACCAGAGTCCTCTAGAGCAATCTGCTTCTCCATGTAAATTTTCACTTTATGCTCTCTTTGTCCATCACATTAGAGTATAATTGTTTAAATGTGTAAGGAAAGTCACTGTGGTGAGTATACCTCTGCAGCTGTTTTTCTGCAACAGTAAACTATCTTGTTAGAATTTGTGCAAAGTCTGATTTTTTTATTTCAAGTTACTCTTTTATGCTGAGTCATAATTACTGTATGATAACCAGCTTTGCAGGATAAATTATCATAACAATTTTCCCTGTTCCTAAATTAAGCTATCCATTGCTATCTCAGGTTTTAAAGTTGAAGCTCTATTCTTAAAACGGAATGCCTTTACTTATTGTAGATCATGCTTTATTCATTTTGCCTGTGCTATTTTCCTTACAAGGCAGACATACGTATATGTTATTATATGATTTGTATTTTTTTCAGTTGATGGAGAATGGTCATACTTTTTACTAGAAAGATGCAAATTCTTCCAGAAATCAGTCATGATTCATAAGATGTTTGGAGCTTTTTTAGCTAATCCAGGCTTTCCAAATCGTTTGCTTGCTATTGATTAATTTTAATTTTATTTTTAAATTTCATCCTGTTCTAGAAGTCCAGGGCTGATTGTCAAATCACATACTTCCTCCAGAATTTTGTTTGTGCCCCTTTTCTGTAATAGAGTTCAAGGCCGTGGCTAAAAGAAATTATTAAAGGGTATCTTTGACAGCAGTATCTATGTTCAGCCTCACTTTTTATGAGTTTATATAACAGTTCTGATAGCCTTTGTAATACTTTTGCATGTCCTGCAATGGAAACTGTCAAATACGTTTCCAGGAAAATATGAATGGTTGGTGCTGCTTGAACTCTCCTGCTTGTTGCTAGGGTGAAAACTGAATCTTCAGGTTGAATTTTTTCCCCACTTGTAGTAAATGTCATTTGTCTACAGTTGGAGTTGCATTATAACATATTAATAGACCCAGGGGTCATTTCCTAGAAAAAAACTGCAGGAACTCTTTAGCATAGCTCATTAGCATATGCCACACACCCCTCGCATCACCGGAAGTGTGTCAGAAGGCAACATCCACCCCCCAGGCCCCTTTCCGCCCCCCCCCAATGAAAGTAAAAGAGCAGAGCTGAATGAATACAAGCAGCCTGCCTTGCTTTGCAGCCCAGCACCACTTGGCATTTACTAATTCTCTCCCCCCACCTCACAAATGAAAGTAAGGAGCAGAGTAGAATGAATGCAAGCAGCTTGCCTTGCTTTGCTGCCCAGCACCACTTGGCATTTACTAATTTTCTCCCCCCCCCCCTGCCCCCGTCACAAATGAAAGTAAGGAGCAGAGTAGAATGAATGCAAACACCTTGCCTTGCTTTGCAGCCCAGCACTACTCTCTCTCTCTCCCCCCCCCCCGCCCCCGTCACAAATGAAAGTAAGGAGCAGAGTAGAATGAATGCAAACACCTTGCCTTGCTTTGCAGCCCAGCACTACTCTCTCTCTCTCTCTCCCCCCCCCCCGCCCCCGTCACAAATGAAAGTAAGGAGCAGAGTAGAATGAATGCAAACACCTTGCCTTGCTTTGCAGCCCAGCACTACTCTCTCTCTCTCTCTCTCTCTCTCCCCCCCCCCGCCCCCGTCACAAATGAAAGTAAGGAGCAGAACAGAATGAATGCAAACAGCTTGCCTTGCTTTGCAACCCAGCACGGCTCAGCTTGCACTCGGAGGAAAAGGAATCACGTGGGCAGGGCCAAAACCCACGTGACCTCTTTTGAGACCTTCCGGAATGCCATTCCTGTGCATTCCGGCTCCAAATGAGCCCTGAATAGACCTGCTGGATCAGACTAGTAGTTCATCTAATCCACCATCCTTTTTTCACACAGTGACTACCTGTGCCAATAAATAGGAAATAAAGGCCAAGACTTCCCCTGATGTTGCATCCTAGTAGTGATATTCAAAAGCTTACTGCCTCTGAGTATAGTAACTCCCTTTAGTCACCATTGCTAAAAAACAAAACTGCACTGGGAGGTAAAAGGGCACTATCTCCTTCTATCCACCACCCCAAAGGAAAGAGCCACCCTGCATGTCTTGGCCAGGCATCTCGTTCACTTCCTGGCACAAGGCTTTGGCCATCCCTTGCTTGGAGCCAAGGTGGCTAGGGGTAGAGCAGTTCTCTGGGCCATCAACCCACTGGCACTTTTACCAGAATCCTTAATAACCAGTCTACCCCTGCTAAAATCCCTGTATGTTAGAATTTACCTTATTTTGGTTCATTATTACCCATTTCACGTGAAAGCTTGGTGGACTGTTAATTTTAAGATTTTTGTTTTATAGTTTTTCCTAAACTGCGAAAATATTGGAAATCCAAGAGATTAGGAATCAATAAGATACTTTTTGTGTGGTTGCCTAATGTAGGTTTTGCTGTGCCATAGTTCTGCTGAAAATAATTTGAAATGTTTTATTTTTCTCTTAGGATAAACTATGCCTTATACAGGAGACTGGGAAACACAGAAGAGATTTTTTTTCTAGTTAGTGATATGTTAGATGACTTCTGGATCTTGATATTTTTACAAAAATTGGCTAATTTTGAGTGGAAATTGGCAAAAAGTGGGACAGCACCAGTAATGGAGTCCAGAATAAGAGCTTCAAATTGATACTTAGTGGGCACGCTTTGTTTTGATAGAATGAAAGCCATAGGGTTCCAAACAAGATCTGATCAGAACCCTCTTTCGGGTAGTGGGATCTGAAATTCTCTTCCTACAGTGGGTTCCCTAGGCTTGCTGTTATGGAAATTCTTTTGGACAGATACATGTTAGAAGTAATTATTTTTAAACTGAAGAGCAGCAAAAATTTAGATGGTTTAGAATCTTTCAGTAACTTGCATAGTACAAAATAATAGGATAACAACTAAGAACTTTGCTTAAGTAAAAATTACAGAATTCTCAAAGAAAGAACTTTATTAGGGAATTCCATACTTCCTTCTGATATGCATATCAAAGAATAATGCATTGAATGACCTATGCTGTTTCTCTGTGTCCACTGCGCAGGTGCCATTTTGAGTCTACAACTGTGCAGAGCATCACTTCTAGGACTAAAGTCCCTAATTGACTATAAACAGCCCTTCTTAAGAAATAAGCACATTTGTTTATTAAATTTAGGCTGATTTTCATTCAGTTAAGGCTTTTTACACATTTTTCTCCTCTTAAAAATAGCCATTAAAAGGGATAAAATAAACCCCTTATCTCTGGAGTCTAGACAGAGAAATGGAGTATGGGAACTCAATTGAAGAGATAAAGAGGAAAGTTCCCTTTCCATTCACAGGTTGATTTTTTGTTTGTTTGTTTGTTTAAATTACAGGCAATGGTGGCTTGTTATCCAGGCAATGGAACCGGATATGTGCGTCATGTTGATAATCCAAATGGAGATGGAAGATGTGTCACGTGTATATATTACCTTAATAAAGACTGGGATGCCAAGGTAAACCTGTTTCAGAAATTTGTGCATTTTTGAATAGTTGAACGTTGGTTTTTAAATCCATTTGGATATCTGGTTAATTTTTACTTTTAAACTGAAATGATTAAGCATACTGTGTAAAGAGAGCCTTGTCTTTCACATGTCTCACTCTTGAAAATGTCTTATGAACACATGCTGAGCAAAACTGTAGGCTCTCAGCAACCTGTGATGCATTCTCTAGCAGCATAGGCAGTGTACTTATAAGTGTACCTTTGAAATCACACAAAGTGGTTAGAAAAGCCATTTCAGTGTATAAGTAAGAAGTATGATGGGTCAGTAATATGGTTCTAAGATTTTTTAATGATATTAAAATATGTTTAGTTGCTGTAATCAGATAGTGACAATGATCAGTATATTGTATATGAGGAATGAAAAGAGTTTAACAACAACAACAACATATAATTTATATACTTCCCTTCACGACAACTTAATACCCAGTAGGCTTTGGTTTACAAAGTAGGCTTTGGTTTACAAAGTATGTTGTTATTATCCCCACAACAATCACCCTGTCAGGTGGATGGGGTTGAGAGAGCTCCAAGAAGCTGCGACTGACCCAAGGTCACCCAGCTGGTTTCAAGCAGAGGAGTGGAGAATCAAACCTGATTCTTCAGATTAGAGTCCTGCTGCTCTTAACTAGGGGTGTGTACCCCAAAAAGATTTGGGTTTCTCACTTCAGGATTCAGCTATTTAAACCTCTTCAGTATGCTTCGGAAAGATTCAACTATTGTTTTCAATGGGGAAATGGTGCTTCCAGGTTTCTGGGGGCCGGGGGGGGGGCATTTTCTTTCTGATTCATACCAGAGTTGGTGGGGACCTTCTCCTAACTCTCCTCTCACAACCACTCAAGTTTCAGAATGTTTGGGGCTATCCAAGGGGATGAGGATGGCATTTTGTTCGCAAAACGCACCAGATTTTCAGGGGACCTACTCCTACTTTTCCTCTCATGACCCCCCAAGTTTCAGGGAGATTGGACTTCTTTGGGGGGCATTCTATAGTCCCCCTCAAAAGGTGCCCCTATACTCCTCTAATCTCCATTATTCTCTATGGGGAAAAATAGGGGGGCTAGCCAAGGAGCTCTCTAGGGGAGCCAAATAGGGGCCTGGGGTGGCATTTTGCAAGCAAAATCCACCTAATGAGCAGGACTTACTCCTAACTGTGGCCGCCAATGGCCACAACCACACTCCCACTTATGAGCAACCCCCCAAGCAGCCCAACAGAACCAAACTGAACTCCTCTTCCCAAAACCAAGCACCCTGCACAAACTAGCCAGCCACTCCCCATTGGTTCCTATTGTGGGAAAAACAAGACTCCCACAGCAGAAGCACATGGATTGTGGCATCCATGGCCATAGGCAGACTCCCCCTTACAATCTACCCCCCAACAGAACCAAACACACGCCCCCAAATTCCTCAGCATTCCCAGAGTAGGCTGGACAACCACTCCATTATTCCCTGTGAGGGGAAACCATCACACCAGAGAATGACACAAACCAAGAAATCATTTCATATTAATTTATTAGATTTCTTGCCCACCCTCCACACAAATTGTCTCAGGGCAGGTAACAGCATTAATGTTACATCACATTAATACAAACCCACAACATACACTACAATTGGTCACATAGATTTTTTTTTAAATTACAAAATGCACAAATAAAACCCTATGAAGCAAGGGACACTCTTGCAACTAGAAGTAAACTGAAGCCAGGGACTGGACCCTCTCTCTAACAGAACCAAACTGAAGCCCCCCCCCCAGAAAACGCCAAGACCCCACTGCAGCAGGCTGGCTTGCCCCCATTGTTCCCTATGAGGGCCAACCATCACACCAGAGAATCACACAAAAGAAACATTGTTTTTTAAAAACTTAATTTATTAGATTTCTTGCTTGCCCTCCGCACACAACATACAGTTGCAACATACATTACACATAAATACAAAATGCAAAAATTGAACCCTATGAAGCAAGGGTCACTCTTGCAACTAGAAGTAAACTGAAGCAAGAGACACCTCCCCCCCCCCCCACATACACACAACAGAACCAAAGTGATGCAGAGGGAACAACTGAGCACCAGAGTATCACATCCATTCCACCCAAATCAAACTGAACCAAGGGACACTTGGAACTTAGCCCAGCAGAACCATTGTCATTCACTGCAGCCAGGCCCTGAGTTCAGACAGTGGAAAAACACCACAGAGCAGAACCTAACAATACCAAGCCACAAGCACAACACAATGGCATTCGCTGAGCACAGCAGCAGAAACTGCCTGTGAGACAGTGTTGGAAAACCCAAATAATTATCTAGCCTTCATCATCAGCCAGTGCCCAGCGCCATTCCTCTCCACTCCCACCCCTACAATGAGGACAGTTAACACTTAACAGCAGCACAGCAACACATATAACAACATGCTCCAACTCATGCGGTAAGTAAACGACTTTACTCAACATAGCTTCATTTGGCTGCTTCTCTGGGTTTCCTGTGACACACAGTGTGTCCCTCTTTGCTTTACCTAAACTGTCTCTCTCACTCTTCCCATTCCAGTGGAAATATGACAACATTTCTGGGGCCTCTGTTATCCAATATCTGCATAAATTTGTGCCCACAGGGACTGGTAGATTTGATCTGGGTGGGTGGGTGGTTTGGGGGCAGCCAAATTGTGGGGTGTATTCCCTTTGCCACTGAATCCACTCTCCTTCTAGTGTTCTACGTAAGTTTACTTTTAGGAAGAGCATTATTCCTCAGATCATAGACTCGCAGAGGATGCAAGCCACAAGGAGGGCTCACCTCGTTCACTCTGGAAGTCCACTCCCGAGAAATCGAAGAGTCAGTGACTCCCCTACCAGTCTCCATGTTTAGGTCCAGTCAGGTCCAGAAGCACAGCAGATCCAGCAGTGATTCACAAGGGAATCTAATCCACACAGTCCATATGAATCCAGATGCAAGCAGGCCACCCAAGTCACAGCCCAGACCTCCACAGAGACAGACAAGCCAGCAGGAAGCAGGCACCAGTCTCAATGTCTCTCTAGGCCAGGGCAAAATGGAAGCTGGCCAAAAGGCAAGCCTCCAATTTAAATCCCTGCAGCATTTCAAAAAAGGCACTCTCCTTCCAGAGAATCCCCATTGGCTGGAAGGAGAGATGCTGCAGGGACTGGACACTCCTGTCTCCTCCCTCCCTTCCCTAATCCTCCCTCCTCCCCTTTCTGTCTAGTCACTACACTCACTACAACCCTCTCCTCCCCCTCCCATCAGGTAAAAAAGTGGGAAGCTTAAAGCAGCACTTTTGCTGTTTGCAGACAGCAAGAAAAGTGCTGTGGCTGCTGTCACCCGAAGCTTTCCAAAGCATTACAAAGCACTTCACAAAGCTTTGTTTCAGTATTTCCAAATTGGCTCAGCAATGCTGAGGCTGATTTGAAAATACTGAATCATTCCAAACCAGGCTCGATTCAGGTTAAAAACCCGAATCAGAAATCCAAAGCACACACTCCTACTCTTAACCACTACACCAAACTGGCTCTTTAATTTCTTATGGCTAATTTTAATAGCAAAGAATTGTGGATATAGTAGTCTGGGAGTAGTCTGGATTGAGGTGCAGATATGCTTGTCTGGTAACAGATCTAAATTTATCCTCTGTTCATCTTAAGAAAAAGCTGTGCTCATTCAGTGTTACTTTCTAGTTAACACTTGGCACAGACAGCTTAATCATATTTTTATAGAGAGGTGGGATATCATCCCATTCGCAACACAGTCAAATCTGTGGATACTTAGATCCAGATTGGGACCATGGACAGACAAGGCAGATCTTTCTACAAACTTGAGAAAAGCTCCAGGTTTGCTGAAAAATCTGAAAACTAAAACTAAAATACATTGGGGAATAATAGAAGCAGCAGTGTCTGTAGCTTTAAGAAACAAATGCCCTCTGTAGCCATCACTAGGTGATTGCAACAGTATTGCCAGTTTGAAGCCTTAGTTTCTTTCAGTAAAAGGCATGGAGAGAGGGCAGGGCCATTTCCAGGGTTGCTTTGGCCTTTGAGATAGACTCATTGGGGCCAGGCCTGGCAGCAACCACCGGGCAACTTGATAACCACATGAATTCCATGATTTATCCAGGACTGGCTGCTTGCTACTGTTCAACTACAGCCACCACACAAAAGTAAATGTTGTATAGCAGTTAGAGTTTCAGACTAGGATCTGGGAGACCCAGGTTTAAATCCCTACACTCTGCCATTAAATCTGAGTGGGTTATTTTGAGCCAGTCACGCACCCTCAGCCTAACCAACCTCACAGGGTTGTGAAGATAAAATTGAAGAGAGTGATGTAAGCTGGTTTAGGTGCACATTGTGGAGAAAGAAAGAGTATAAATGAAGTATTTATTTATTTATTTACATTATTTATAGTCTGTCGTTTTCACTGAGACTCAAGGCAGATTACACAGTGTAAGTTAGTACAGTCAGTTTCAAAGACATTTCAGTAAACATGTAATAGGTTATATACATGCAGATTTGCAAAGATTTAAAACCAGCAGAAATCCAATACAAGACTGAAGAAATGCTGAAAAAGAGCATAAGAAATTCTAAGACTGGCATATTGAACAATATAGGAAATACCCAGTAGGATCATACATATAGCAATAGTAGTAGAGTCTGTGGTTTATCATACTTCAGCAAGTTCATAGTTCCTCCCTGTCCATTTACTGATGGATCTGGTCCTTACAGTACAGCCCTCCTGTCTGAGTAAAAAAGCCCTCTTGTATAATTCACTTTTGCATTGTTTGCAGAAAGCTAAGACAGTGAGAACTTTCCGAACTACTTCAGGTAGACCATTCAGTAAAGTAGGGTCCGCCACAGAGGATACATGTGTATGGGCAGCTGTTGATTTTGCCCATATAGCTGTTAATGGAGAACAAATGGGTGGGTGGAAAGGAGAGAAGGAAGCAGGGAAAGGTGTAAATATTGGGCCTGCCCTGAGGAGGGAAAGATACAGGGGAAACTGAGGTAGCCCTCACATGTCCTTTTGCGTTCCCTACCATGCAACTGGGCATAGCCCAGTGACAGACACTGCGTACTTCAGATGGACTTTTCTCAGGGAGATGCTGCCAGGCATCAGGAAGGAAGAAAACCAGAAGATGGGTGGGAGAAAGAGAAGCTGGTGAGAGGGAAGGAGAGAAGGAAGCAGGAAAAGGTGAGAAGCTATGGAGGCTTTCAGGGAAGGGAAATAGGAAAATAGAATAATGGGAGAAGGGGAAATGAGATACCCCCTGCAAGTCCTTGCAGGTCCACCTCTTGTGTAAGTGCCTATTTTAAATACGTATGTGAAATAATGCATGAAATACTGAATGTTTGTTTACATGAACAGAACAAACCCTCACTGTTTTTATTTTTCTCTTTTAAAAAAATAGTTTATGGTACTGCAAAGGCAAAAATGATATACATCATTCTCCTCCATTTTATCCTCACAGCAACCCTATGGGGCAGGTTATGCTGAGTGTGTGTGACTGGCCAAGGTCACCCAGGAAGTTTCCATGGCAGAGTGGGGATTCAAACCTGGGTCTACAAGATCTAGTCTGTCACTCTACCCACTATACAAATTTATTTTTATCCAGACATACAAAGAATAACCATACACTTGTACACAGCTAACATAATTTACTTACATTTTATAGTTAGATATTTAACCATTAAGGTGTTTGAATTCTTTTTTAGGTAAGTGGCGGTATTCTTCGAATATTTCCAGAAGGCAAAGCCCAGTTTGCTGACATTGAACCTAAATTTGATAGACTGCTATTCTTCTGGTCTGACCGCCGCAACCCTCATGAAGTACAGCCTGCGTTTGCTACAAGGTAAGATGAACAGGTCAGTAGATCTAGATTAGTAAAAGGTTGGAGGGAACTGGCAGAATGTTTTACTGCATAGCTCTCAATATATTTGGGGAGAATCCTCTCTAGAAAATAGTGCGTAAATAGAGTCTCTAAATGTTTAGAATTCCTCCCCCTCCCATGGAGTGAAATAAGCAGTGGTAGGACTTCCTGCACTTCAGCTCGCTGGCAGGGAAGGGGCTGTTTCCACTTCAGTTGGCCTAGGGGGATCCCCCTCCACGGGACAGCTGAAGCCCTGAAAGGGTCCTTTAAATTGCAGCTGGTCTGTGGGTGGATCCCCCTCCCCTGGCCAGCTGAAGCGGGGAAAGGGCCCTTTAAACTCCAGCTAGCCTATGGGAGACCCCCCTCCACGGGCCAGCTGAATCCTGGAAAGTGACCCTTAAACTCCAGCTGGCTTGCAGGGGATCCCCCTGTGGGTCAGTTGAAGCGTGGAAAGGGCCCTTTCCCTGCCACTTGCAAGCGACAGGGAAAGGGCCCTTTAAACTCCAGCTGCCTGGCAGGGATCCTCCTCTGCTGGTCAACTGGAGCTAGCCATGGTTTGAAAGTGCCCCAAAGGTTCCCAAAGCAACCTAAATTGCTTTGGAAAGTGTTGATTTGGCATTTCGAATCAGGGCCAGCATGCTGGGTCCGAATCAGAAATCCCGAATCTTTACAAATTGGGTTCGACTCGGGTATTTATCCTGAATCACACACCCCTGCATTTTATGTATGCGTTTGACTGTATTTTAGCAATATTGAAAAACAGGGTATTTCTCTAGAGTCTGGAATTGCTCATATTGTGTTTTCTGAGGCTGACAAAGTTGAAAAGGCATATGTAGCAGGAGGCACATGTTTGTCATCCCTATTATCCTACATAGAGATTAGGCTTTTAAAAGTCATTTGTATCTGAAGTATTAAAGGTATATGAACTCTAATGATGTTCTAAATATTTTCATATGGTACTCTGTTATTTTAAAGTACTCCTGTCCCTTTGTTCTGGATGTAATACTTTAAGTGGAAACTAAATATTGTATCCATTTTTGTAAGCTACTAATTTCTGAGGATTTATTTTCAAAGTAGTTCTTGGAGTTGACTCAGACTTCCCAGAAGTATTTTTTTCACACTGAAAATATCAATTTTTGTGGCGCGGAGAAGGTTAAAAGGGCAAGGGTTGCACAGCATGTTTACTGTTCAGCCAGACTGTACCTCAGGTGCTGTGCATGTGTATGCTAACTGATGCTATATGGCACTCTTGTGTCAACAGCAAGAAGCTCAGTAGAACATTTATTTTACATGCAGAAAATCCCAAGTTCATCCATAGCTAAAAGGATCAGGGAATGGAAAAAACCTCAGCCTGAAACACTTGGAAAGCTACTACCAGTCAAAGCAGACTGTACTGGCTTTTATAAACCACTGGTTTGACTCAGTATTGGGCAGCCGTATTTATGATGATTTATTTACTTTATTTATATGCAACTCTGAACTCAACAACTTAATGCATCATTTCAAAACAGTATATTAGAAAGACTGTTTTAAAGAGTGGAACAATTCATTAATCTATATTTCTCCTTGGTACAGTTTTCTAATGATTTCCTGTTTAAATGTCCATTTTGAGTAGCTGTTCTGTATTTAAATAAACGTTCAATCACTCTTGTGTTGAAAGCAGTCTTCACAATGTATCTCCCCTTTTATAAAAAATCAAAAATCTGAAGAGACAAACAAGAATCTTTAATATCAACTGCATTTGGATGGAAACCAAGCATATTGATACCAACCTTTGTGAAATGATTGGGAAAAAACCCTAATACTTAAAGACTACAGAATAAAGCCCTTTAAAGTTATTTGTATACAGGTGTTCATCACTCCATACTTTTGGGTATTTGCAGCTTGATTTTTTTTTATTGATGGAACTCATATTGAAGGAACTTATTTTTTTTTTATTGAAGGAACATGGAATTCACAATTAGAGCTTTTGGTTGAATAGTTCAGTAGAATATTTAGCTGGAAAAATCTGGTGGCTGCTAGTAGTGTGCGATTCGGGTTTCCGATTAGGGAAAAATACCCGAATTGGACCTGATTTGCAAAGATTCGGGCTTTCTGAATCGGCCCCAGGGTACTGGGACCATTTCAGAAACCCTGCATCAAAGATTCCCAAAGCAATTTGTATCGCTTTGGGAAGCTTCGTGTCAAGGGGTTTAAATGCCCCTTTCCATGATGCTGCGCAGCGGCATGGAAAGGGGCATTTTAACCCCCAAGTCAGCTGCTTGGCGGCGAGTTCCCTGGCAGCCGAGTCAAGCCGGTGGGATGAAAATGCCCCTTTCTGTGGCACTGTGTAGCAGCACAGAAAGGGGCATTTTAACCCCTGAATCGGCTGCTTGGCGGTGAGTTCCCCGCCAGAAAGCTGAGTCAATCCGGCAGGGTTAAAAATGCCCCTCTCCATGGCAGCCCCATGGAAAGGGACGTTTTAGCCTCACAGGCTTGACTCGGTTGCCTGGTGGGGAACTCCCTGCTAAACAACTGATTTCGGGGTTAAAATGCAGGTGAAGCCTGCAGCCCCATCCACAGCCCTTTGCCCTCTGTGGAAGGGGTCAGAGGAATCCTTGGCCCCCTTGCGCAGCGGGCCAAGGGAGTGCTCTGCAGCATGGCTGCAGGCTGATGCCTACAGACCCGTTGCATCCTTCACCTGCTACGGAAGGGGTTGGGAGATTCCCTGGCCCCTTGTGCAGTGGGTGAATTGAGCGCTCTACAGCAGGGCTGCAGACTGATGCCTACAGCCCCATCGCGTCTTTCGCCCACTGCTGAAGGGGTCGGGCAATTCCAGCAGGCCAAGTGAGTGCTTTGCGGCAGGGCTGCAGGCTTAGGCCTGCTACCCCATTGCTTCCTTCACCAGCTTTGGAAGAGGTCGGAGGAATCCCTGGCCCTTTGCACAGCGGGCAAGTGAGCGTGGGATTCCCTGGCCATTCCATCAGCGGGCCAAGTGAGTGTGTGTGTGTGTGGGGAGGTAGATTTCTAAACCTACACTTTTCTAGCCGCTTGCAAGCAGCTAGAAAAGTGTAGGTTTAAACTTTCTGCCCTGCCGCTTATTTCACCTGATGGGAGGAGGAGGAGGGGATCCCCTCCTGCTCTCACCAGAGTGGGGGGGAAGAGGGGACCCCTCTCCCCGCATCGGGTGAAGTAAGTGGCCAGGCTGGAAGTTTAAAAGTTTTTCAGTATGCTCCAAATCTTTACGGAGCATACTGAAGCCAGTCAATAAGCTATTTCTTGATATGGCTTATTGCTTATTTCCGATTTTTGTCCGAATTTTCTTGCACACCTCTAGTGGCTACAACTCATTGTGAGCTTTTTAGAATAGGCAACTAATCAAATGATTGTGTGTCTTCAAAACATTTAACTAATTTAACACACACACACACACACACATGCAATTTAATGTAGGATTTTATATAGTGATACTAGCTTGATACCCGTGCTTCGCTACTGTATTTAACTACTTTAAATCCAGTTATAATACTTATGGGTGTGTAACATTTTTTGGTTTGTAGGGGGGGGGGGTTGAGTTGGTTTTATAGTATAATAGCATGGTACCTGAGCTTCACAAAGATGTTTGAATAAAGTGAAGCGTGTTGATGCTGAAAACGGATAAAGTGAATTTCAAAATGTAACATTTATTGAAGAGATTTTTAAAAGGAAAAGATTGCAGTGTAGTAAATAAAGTGAAAAATACGTACAACCTTTTTTTTCTACTGAAGGACTTCTTTGTAGACCTCATTGGTGTTTCCCCCCCACTTTGGAGCCCCCACTTTGAGGAGAAGCTTGTGGGCTGGGAAGCCAGGAGGGTTGAGCATTTTGAGGAACTCCACAGGGTAGTGAACAGCATCATCCATTTGGACCACTGAGTCCACAGATCTGTACTCCAATTCTGCCCCTTCGAGAGAGTTAAGTTGTGTTTCATTAATGATGACAGCCTTGTTGTTCTTGGGGGTCAGAATGGCACGCTTGCAGAGCCAGGCCATTGACTGCTCCATGATAGTGACGATATCAGGGTATATCTTGGCTGTTAGGTCTGCTAGGGTCATCACTACTGTGCCCAGGCCTGCAGGGATGGTCACCTTTCCCTTGGACTCGGGACTTGCTGGTACTTGGCCACTGCTGCTCAGTGCACTGCAGGAGTATGATGTACATATTTCTTTGCCGCATCTCTAAGTTGCTTCCTCCTTTTAGCATCAGTGTATCTTGCACGACATCTGCCAGAAGTCTTCTTGGTGGCAATAAGAGGTGATGGCTGCAAGAGGTGTGAGGTGGAGATGGACTGAGGGAGGGGTGGTGTGGTGGGCAGTTCGGCAGGTTCATGTGAGAGGTTCACATTGAAATGGCTTCTAGAAAGGTTGTGTACCATCTCCCCATGAACATTTAAAAACTCAGCTGCCATACTGACTTTTATATAAAATCCCTATTCAGGAGTCTTGTTCTGTGCTTCTTTAACTGCCTGCAGTTTCCTTTGCCCGATTTTTACCTCAGAACACAGAGTTCCACAGCTGACCCATCAGCCTGCCAGCCACACAAGAAATCCAGGCCCCACAGTGAGATTGGCAAGCCTAGAGGGGCAGGCTGGGAGGTGTATTTTTATCTCAGGACACATTCAATGACTGGGAGTCATTGAATGTGTCCTGAGGTACTGCATGTGTCCTGCATACTCTTTAGAATGTTGGGATGATGACCAATCAGAGCTGCATATGAAAATGACCTTAGAGAGGCTGAGTTGGCAGTTGGTGGGGGTGGGGAGCACCCTGCCAGCCACACAGGGAAGCTGTATCCCTATGGGAAAACACATTTTACCCCTTTTTACCCCCGTAGGGGGCGAATTTCTTAAAATCCCTTCTTAGTGAGCCCCTACATCACAAAAGAAACGTCCTGCCCAAATTTCACATTTCTAGGTCCAGGGGTTTGGGCTGGGTGTTGATGATTCAGTCAGGACACTTGTCTTTATATATAGAGATAAATAAATGGATGTAAATTTGCTCCCATTCTATATTGCTTTATTTAACCTGAAATATTTGTTTGAAATATTCATGTGTTTAACAGGCTGATAGCCTCTACCAAAGACCTGTAGTGCATTGTCAACATTGGTGTACAGCCTGTGGCACAACAGTGGGTGGTTTCATCTGTATAACACTGCACTGTACAGACTTATTGCTAGCAACTGTTGTGGGACATTATAAAGAGTAGGCATGGGGAAATGGTTGCAGCAGTCACACCTTGGAGCAGCCCCCTGTGATGACCAGGTGTTTTTTTGGCTTTCCCATTACGCCTTCCATTATGGCCTGGATTGCAAGTGTTCAGTGAGGCAGTGTGTTAACAAATACCTGTGATGCTATTACTGAGGAAGCCTAGGGAGGTAGAATAGGTATCTGAGATAATTTCTGCTACTTCCACCCAGCCCCCTTCCTCAGAGTGATTATCACTTACTCCTTCATTTTTCCTCAAAAAGAATGTTTATTGACTCTTTTCTTAGAACGGTTTTTTTTCTTAGTGGTTTGGTAGGTTAGGCAGAGAATGTAACACCTTATTGGTTATTTATGGCAATGGATAGCATAAACTCTGCTTTAGAAGTGTTACAATTTCACACACCAGCGGCTTTACTGAACTGACAGGCAGCGGGGGAAAGACTGAGAGTGTGATTTCATTTGGAATTTTTCAGTAGAGACAAGAATCTCAGCATATTGAAATAGTTAGCTTGGAATATTCCGCTCAGTCCTCACAGAAGTCACTATCCCACTATCGCTCTAAAGTAACACAGGATACTTGCTTTATTCCTGCCTCTCCTTTGGCTCCTGAGCCCTGTGTCCTTTTTACTACCTATGTCTGAATTCTTTTCCTTCATTGGGCAAAGCCTAACTATGTAGCTTATCTCATAGTTTTTTCCTATTTCTGTTGCTTCCTCAAGCCCTGACTTGAAAACCCACTTTTTCCTCTAACTTGCCTCCCCTAATCTCTCCCAGACGTTCCACAGCCTCCCATTGGCTTATTCTGCTGAGTGTTTGCATGCTCCCCCTGTAGGCTGGGATTTGCTGCAATGCCTGGAGGGTGGAACTAGAGACTGACCCTCTCACATACCCTTGCTTACCTGTATAGTGTGTATTGTCAGTTGGAGAACTCAAGGCTTCTGTTTGATGTTTGTGTCCTAAGGCGATGTGCCTGTCAGGGGTCTGAGCAGAGCAGTGTTTGTTCTTTCATCTCCTTGTTTCCTTGCTATACAAAGTGTCTTTTCTGTAGTGGTCCCATCAGCAAAGCCCTATGTGAGTTGTAAATGTGCCTGGCTTCACATCAAGGAGACAGACAACCCTTGCTGTGTCTGCCTTGTCATCTGGGATATGGGTGTTCTGCCTTGGGTATGGTAAGGCATTGACTCAAAATATTACCACCTGAAGGTCATGTTTTGCCATAGGGAAGCTGATACCCTGATAGCAACCCTATCTCTTACTACCATGGGTTTGAGGTGGGGAGGTACATCATACCGCCTCTCCCAAGGGTTAAGTGCAGCCTAGGACCATGGACCAAAACATTGGAGCCACGGGTCTGCAGAGGAATTCAGTGCTGTGGAAGTATGCCCCTCTTCCATGCAAGGAAAAGTATCCAGGCCTGGGAATAAATGGATTCTGTTGGTCTCACTCTCTCCTCCTTTTATGGGCACAGGAATTATACCTGCAGTTTGGTGTAGTTGAATAACTTTTAAGTCACACCGATAGGATAGGTTCCCATGCAAATCCTCAAATAGACCGGTAGTCTAGTAAATATCAGTTCCCTGCAACTTATCCAGATGCTATATATTTCAGGTGGGTAGCCATGCTGGCCTGCAGGAGGAGTGTGCACCACCCAAAAATTTGGCTTAATTCAGATCCGATATTCAGGAATACCATAAATATTCAGTATTCCTGATATCTTGGTCAGATTCTTGATTGGGCTTAGGTTTAACCAAGAATCCCAAATATATCCAGCAATTATTCCCTGTGAGGAAAACTATCTGGAGAGCCTGGGGAACATATTTCAAGCAAACTTCACCAGATTTGCTGGGAACTTCTGTCTATCCACTAACGACACCCCCCCAAGTTGTCAGAACTGTGGCTAGATAATGTCCTTACTCCAGACTACCTTCTGCAATCAGACAACAGTCCATTGTTTCCAAAAGGCTTTTACTGGAAAAATAGTTCATTATAGTCCACTAGCCTGAATGCAATATTCAGGATGGTACATATGCATTGTTACCAATGACTAGCAAAGCATGAGGTACAAAGTAACAGATCACAGAAGGCCCAACCTCCCCCCATAGTTCTCAAAACATCCCCTTTGAAGTCAGGATAGCGAAAGTTCCCAAGGCCGGTTCTTGGTGGAACGTCGGTAGCCAAAACAATTCTCTTCTGTGAGATAGCTGCCTGGGAACCTTGGCACCTGTGGAGAAAGCACTTAAACACTGAAAGGATTAAAGATGGAGTCGGTTAAGCGAAGCAGCACAACACAGCATTCTGAACCTGACACAAGTTTCAGGAAGGTTGGACCCAGGGGTCCAGTTCTTTGGGCCTTTGGGCCCCCAGCTATTCTCCATTGTTTCCTCTGGAGAAAACTTTAAGCAAAGGGGCAACCATTGGCCAAAAGCCTCTGCCTAATGCAAGTCCTAATGCAGGCTGAACCAACAAAGCCCAGCACAACCAAATGGAAGCAAGGGGACCAGCATCAGATCAGAGAATACCACCAGAATCAATGTTAGCCCAGAAAATCTCAGCAGAGCCAAAATAATGAAGCAGGGAAAGGAGGACACTGTTGCAAGCCCAACAGAACTAAAATCAAAACATTAGCAGACAAGGCTGGGAAATGTAAAGGGCTTCATTCATTCACTCAGTCCACCCTCTGTCAGTCTATGAATGACAGACCATGGAAGATAGACCCCTGTACCCTCACAGCAAGAAATCCACGTTCTTGGTTTGAAAGGCTTTTATTCAGGAATCAATTCAAATCCACAGATATGTCCATAGGATTGCTCAGCAGGAAAGCAAGCAGTTAAGCAGGTTGACAGAAATACTTAAAAGTGTGAAACCCATTCTTCTTATAGAGCCCAATTGCTCATCCCCCCTCCCAATAGTAAAACAAAACTTTCAGCACAAAACAGTCTTCAGTACTCTTTGCATAGTTTACATACCCTGTCTAGACACTAGGAAGGCATAAGAGTAAAGTTGAAACACAGTGATTCATGAGAATGAACGGTTTACAAGGTCAGAAGCCCTGGGAGCTTCAAAGTAGTTAGATAAGGCACCTGCAGCTTTAGTAGGCCTGTGAAAGCAAGGCAATTATGACATTTGAAATGTGAGATCAGGGTACAGCTTCAAACAATGGTTCACAGTAACAGCTCAGCTTAAAATAATGGCATGGATGAGGTGCAGACATGACATTTACTGCCCCCCTAAATATAGCCCTTCCCCTTAAGGGCCAGGTTTTTCATGATAGGGTTTGTGAAACTGACATAAGCCTAGGAGTGTTCATAAGTGATTTTTCCACCCATTCCCTTTGAGATTCATCAAAGTCCTTCCATCTTACTAAATAGAAAAGTTTATTGTATTTTATTTTGGAGTCTAAAACTTCCTCCACTTCGTAATGGATTTGTCCATCCACTAGCATTGGGCTCCCTTTTCTGAATGCTGCTGGTCGGGTGGGGGGAGCTCTTTTTAAAAGACTGAAATGAAATATTGGGTGAATTTGTCTTAAGTTTTTGGGGAGTTCTATTTCCACAGTCACTTAATTGATCAATTTCTTTACTGGAAAAGGCCCTAAATATTTCCACCCCAATTTTTTGCTAGGTTGCTCTCCTTTAATGTTTTTGGTAGAGATGTATACAAAATCTCCTGGTTGTAGTTTCCATTGCTCAGAGCGTTTTCTGTCAGCAAACTTTTTTTAGTCCTCTTTCGCTTTGCCCGAAGTCTTTTTATGATTCCCCACTGGGAAGTTAAATTAGTCCACCATTCCCCTAAATCTCCTCGCTGTTGGGAGCCAGGGGTTGTAGCGAAAGATAAGTCATTTCCATGTACTATTTTAAAAGGGGAGGCCCCTGTAGAAGAGCGTACTGAGTTGTTATACACATATTCTGCAAAATTGATAAAATCAATCCAGTTATCTTGTTGATAATTGGTATAACATCTTAAGAACTGTTCTAACACCTGATTTGTGCATTCAGTTTGTCTGCCAGTTTGAGGATGATGGGCGGAGCTAAGACTTTGTTCAATTCCAGCAACTTTAAGAAGCTCCTGCCAGAAGTTGGCAACAAATTGTACACCTTGATCCGAGATTACCTTGGTAGGAAACAAATGCAATTTGACTATGTGCTTCATGAACATGCCGGCCAGTTTCCTAGCTGTAGGAATAGTGGTGCATGGAATAAAGTGAGCTTGCTTTGAGAGTAAATCCACCACTACCAAAATTACTGTATGTCCTTTTGAGGGGGGAAGATCTGTGATAAAGTCCATTGAAACCACATGCAATACCTCGATTAAATTCATAAAGACCCCCGGAGCCCCTTGTAATCCAAAAGGCATAACAAGGTATTCAAATTGCCCATGGGAGGTATTAAAAGCAGTCTTCCAGTCATCCCCCTCCCTTATCCTCACTCGGAAGTAAGCGTCTTTTAAGTCCAGCTTTGAAAAAGATTCTCCTTTGTGCCACCACACTGAGCAAGTCTCTAATCAGCAGGAGGGGTAGGCATTAGACATGGACACAGCATGTATTCCATGGTAATCAGTACACAGTCTTAGCCCCCCATCCTTCTTTTTGCGGAACAATACAGGCACAGCATGGGGAGAGCTGGCTGGGTGGATGAATCCTCGCTCCACGTTTTTATCACTGAACTCTCGTAGTTCCTTCCTTTCTGTAGGGCTCATAGAGTACAATTTTCCCTTGAGTAATTTTCCCCCTGGAAGTAATGCGATAGTGCAGTCTGTAACTCTCTGAGGGGGAAGTTCATCAGCTTCTTTTTCATCAAACTCTTGCTTTAAATCCCTATATTCAAGGGGAATGGCTTTTCCCTCCTCGGTAGTTAACAACACAGTCTCTAACGGGGAGGGTGCTTCCCGTCCCCGCACTTTAGTCCATGCATGTTTTGCGCATCAATCTCCTTTTTAAAAAATTTCTCCTGTGGACCATTTAATGTGTGGGTCATGGTCCCAAAGCCAACGGCTTCCCAGCACTAGGGGATATTTGGCTACATCGCGGACTACACATGTTCTTTTCTCCCAGTGAGTATGCCCATTGGGGTGGGTTCAGTTCTAAACCCAGCAGGATTCATATTAGACCTGTCCATTTGTTCAAAAACTATGGGGTCTTTGAGTTCTACAACCTCTAGCCCTAGTCCTGTGACTAGGGCTGGTGACATTAGATCCCAAGTACATCCAGAATCGATTAAAACTTGCACTCGCACATGTGTCCCCTTTTTCGGGTTAAGTAAAGTCACTGGCATAAACAGTAGGGCCCCTTTTTCTCTCACCTCTGGTGGTCTGGGTTTTTTTGGGACCTGCCATCAGGACCTTTTTACAGCAAATCTGTCTCGTTTCCCGACGGCGGAGCAAGGCTCTCCTCGGCTTCTCTCTGTGTGGGTTCCTCGGCGTCTCCGGGACCCTCCTTGGCATCTAAGCAGGTTTCAGGCCTCCCATGTTTTGGAGGCAATCTTCAGCCCGGTGGTTTGGGGGGGGCGATGGTTTCAACATGGCTCGGCCCCTTCCCCCTGCGGGCATTGGTCGTACTGGGCAGTGAGATGCAAAATGTCCAACGCCTCCACGCTGCAAGCATAGTCCTTGTTTTCATCGTAACTCTCGTTCAGTCCCTAGGTGGGGAGGTTTTGGCCCCGGATGGCGGCGTCCTCTCCCTCCTGCGGTTGGCTTCCTCCCCCCCCCCCCCGCCTGTCGTTGCATTCGCACAAGTTTCACTACTTGGTTTCTATTTTCGACCTTGCACACTAGCTGGATGCATCCCAGTAGGGTTTGTGGGTCATCTTGCATTAGCACCTTATCTAATAAGGTGGCATTTAGTCCATTCCAGAAACATTCAATCTTGATTCCTTCATGGTAGCCATGCACTTTAGTGGCATATCGCTGGAACTCAAAAGCATACTCTCTCACAGATCGTTGCCCCTGCCTTATAGTTTTGTATGGGCCCTCTCCTCCTCCAGAAGATCCTCAAATTTGGCTCTTAGGGCATATACAAATGCATTTAAATCATACAGTTCTGGCGCTCCTGCTTCATGTAGAGTTACACACCATGTAGCTGCAGGGGCCCCCAATCAGGAACCTAAATAGGTCACTCGGCTGTGTTCAGTTGGGAACAAGTGTCCCCAGTCCTGGAAACATTCCATGGCTTGCACTATAAAAAAATCCCAAATCCTCTGGGTTGCCATCAAATCTGGCTTCTAGTTTAAACCACCCTTGTGGAAGTCCCACAGCGGGAGCTCCTGCTCCCTGATTTTCTACGAGCTGCTGTATTGGGGCCGCTCTGGGGGGGGGGTGCTATGTAGGGCATTTGTTACGCCACGTTTGCTCCATACTCAATAGGGGCGGCTTAATTCACTACTCTGTGTGGTGGTTGAAAGAGTTGTGCTTGACCCCCCCCCCGATACTCTCCAAGGAGGGTATACTGCAGGGCCTCCTGGTGGTGGATGGCCCATTTGTAATCCTGTCCCCGTTGGGACGACAATAGGGGCTCCCTGTGGTTGGGCGCTTTGGGGCCCTCTCATTCCTGTGGTGGCAACCGATGCCCCTGTGCTTATTACAGCAGGCAGGATGTTCACTGGCTGTGTTCCCCCGGATGGACCTACCCCTACTCCTCAGGGTGGTATATTAGAGGCAGTCACTATGATGGGAAGTGGAACGGATCCCCCTCTCCTTGCCCCAATTACTATTGGAAACTGTGTAGTCAGGGGAATTACTTGAGCTCCCAATAACGGTGCGGAAGTTACTAAAAGCGGCCTTCCCCTCTCCAGTGGTGTTAGTCCCACAGCGTTTATTGGGCCCTGGCCAATCTGTGGAGCTGTCCCTCGCTCCCTCGGCAGTGGCTGCTGCAGGGAAATCTCCAGCTTTTAACTCCTTGTGCATGATTGGAGCTGGTCCCACCAGCAGGCTCATCATTTTGTTAACTAGTTGGACAGTTTGCCCCAACTCATGTCTCATCATTGCCATTTGAGTTTCAACAGTCCTATACCTCTCCTCCACTTCTCTTGGTTGCGGCGTCTGGCCCCCGAATGGGTGTGTTGGCCCGGCTGCAGCTCCTAATTCGTTCCAGTCCAGGGTACCGTCGCCATCTGTATAATCCAAAAAATCCTGCCCATTTCCAGAGGGTAATCCAGGCCCCCCCTGTATTTGTAAATCCTCAGGTAAGGCTTTTGTTGACATCTCTTCTGCGTTGGCCGGGGTGATCCAGGGTCCCCCAGTATTTGTAAATCCGCTTGGGTTAGGGTACGTTGGGCATCCATAGCGCTTCTCATCCAACCCCTGGTAAGTCCTGTTAATGCCAACAGGTTGTATCTCATTACCTAAAGCTGTTCACTGAGGTAATCCAAACAATCCTCTCCTTTTAAATCTGTCACATCATCTGGCTCTGGTGAATCTCGGGCGAGGAACAAACTCCCTTGGCAAATGCTTTTCCATTGCCTGTGATCCTTACGAGGGTCTCCCCCTTCTTTTTGAGAGAGGTCCAGAGGGGGCTCAAACCCCCACGGCAAATAACTTTCCCTCTGTAGTGGGGAGCTTACATAATGTCCAAGTTCATCATCCCACCACAAATCTAATCCTCTCGCGGCTATATCCGCTACTTCCATTTTGAACGTGTTTTGGGATGTCCCGAACAAAGAGTCCCCCACAGGCTCTATCCCTGATTTGTCTTCCGGAATGGAGGTCAGCTGCGGTTCCAGCAAGACATTGGACACTCCTGTCTCATTTGGGCAGCGTCCGAACAGCGCTCCTCTCCGCCTCACTTTCTCCTCCTGGGGTCTGGGTGCCCATTGTCTGGGGGTTGGTAAAGTTGTCCATGTGAGATGGGTAACCCCCCTTTTGGGGATTGCCCCCAGCTCCGGATACATTGGGAGGGTTCCTGCAGCTCCAAGTCCCCTCATTTTAGCTATATTGGAATCCATTAGGTAGTCCAGTCTCGCTCAGGTCGCAGGCCCCAGCTCTCTAGAATTACCTCCAAGAGTTGCACCTGGTCCCAGTTGCAAGTCTGGGTTGTTAGTTAAGTCCTCTGGCTCTGTAGTCCCTGGGTCTGGCTCTGATGACATGAAGCCGGTAGCCATTCTCCCAAGGTTACAGGTACAGAGGAAATGATGGAGGGATTCCTGTCAAAATGTCAGTCTGTGAATGACAGGCCATGGAAGATAGACCCCTGTACCCTCACAGCAAAAAATCCATGTTCTTGGTTGAAAGGCTTTTATTCAGAAATCAGTTCAAATCTACAGATATGTCCATAGGATTGCTCAGCAGGAAAGCAGGCAGTTAAGCAGGTTGACCGGAATACTTAAAAGTAGAATATAGACATGGGTAGCCATTTGGGTAACAGCAGTTTGTTTCTATAGTACTTAGCAATGTTGTGCTTGGCTGCAAACCTATTTGGCTTTCTAACCTGCACTACAGCATGGGAAAAGGAGTGGTATTTGCACTTTGCGTATATGTATGGAGATTTTAAAAACAGAGTTATTGTAGCATGTTGCTACACCTGTTCCAAGAACAAAATACAGGCTGGGAAGGATGAGCCCTAAGAAACTGTCAAGGGAGGAGGTTTCTTTTGGTTAGGGGAAGGCAGCAGTTTCAGTTTTAGAATTCTGTGGACAATTGTTCAAAAAGTTCAAATGATTGGGAACCTTTGCTATATTGAGCCTACCATGCAATATCTCTGCTGTGTACTGCAGGGTTTTTTTTTATATGATCCTTTTCCTCTTTGAATAAATAATATGCCTTATCAAAAGTTTCGTGGGACAATAAATTAGCTTGTTTATGAAGTGAAAAATGGTAGCTCAAAATAGTAAACGATCACTTGTATGCAAAATCATCTCCTTTTTATAAAATGGATATACTCCACAAACTGTTGCTTAGGTAAGCTTACCATAACATTTTGTCAAATTGAAGTAGGAAAAGGATCTGTAGAACCGTTGAGAAGTTACATTTTTAAAATGATGTGCGACTGTTTCATATCGCTACTGCTTTTTCTCCTTTTATAGGTACGCAATAACAGTGTGGTATTTTGATGCAGATGAAAGAGCACGTGCTAAAGTAAAATACTTAACAGGTAACTTTTTTTCTCATGGGTTCCTTTCTTGTCTAGAAAAACAACTTTATGTTAGCTAGATACAGCTAAGACTATGGAATCTGGTTTCAGCAGTGTTACAGCTATGGTCCATATGTGGTCCACCTTGAGATGGGGCTTATTCCCAGGGAAGTGTTCTTAATATTGGAGCCTAAATCAGTAAAGAAGGTCTTGCTTAGGCTCCAGGGAACATTAACACTTAAACTTTTGATGTAACTCTAAGGGAAGGATGTCTCATAACACTTGTCTCATTTACAGATTGAGTCTGTAGCATATTTATACTTTAACCACTGCTTAGCAGGTGAGCAGCACTGTTAGAACCAGTTGCCTTTTTGTTGTGTTTTTCTGTACTGCAGTGACTACTTGCATTTAACAGAGCATTTTTATTCTAAGCAATCTTTTGTCAAGGTGTAGCTCAAAAGGGCAGTTAATTTATAAGGGTCAATATTAAACTCAAGTTTGTGCACTCAGGGCCGGCGCACCCATTTGAGGCCAGGTAGGTGGTGGCCGCTGGTGCGGGCTGCCGGAGGGAGCGCCGGAGGAGGCGTGGGGGGTGGGAGCGCACACGACAGAGCTGCAGCCTCCTATCTGCGGCGGTGCAGGCAACCGAGCGGGAGATCTTGGAGGCCACCCGCGCACCGTCACAGCTGCCCGCCGCAGCAATCGGGCCAGCGGTGGCGCACGCACTCCCGTGATGATGTCGCGCATGACGTCATCACGCAGGCTGGTGCGCGTGCGTGGAGGGCCAGCCCGGCCGGCTGGCCGTGAGCACCGAAACCCTTGCACCGCCTCTGTGTGCACTTGTATGGATCTTATTTATTTTAATGTTTATACCTTTCTCTTCTTCTCATTTGGGACCCATTTGGGAATACAACAATCTCTCATCCTCACATTTTATCCTTACAACTCATCTTCAAGGTAGATTAGACTGAGAGTGTATGACTGGCCCAAGGCACATAGGCACATGTCAGGTGGGAATTCATACCTGGGTCTCCCAGAACTTAACCACTACATCATGCTAGAATATATGTTTATTATAGGTATACTATAACAACTGATCTGTAAACATAAATGACAGAAAATGCCTTGCTGAAAGCAGCTGATGAGGTAGCTATATAATGTGAATATTCTAAAAAGTACCAGTTATACTTCTTTAAAAAGGCTTTGCATTCTTGACATTATTGAAGCGGTACTAGAACCATGTCAGCATTTCCTTTCCATGTTTATTAATTTTCACTTTTTTGTTTGTCTGTCTGTCTTGTTTTTTCTCATAGGTGAAAAAGGTGTGAGGGTTGAACTCAATAAACCTTCTGATTCAAATGGGAAAGATGTTTTATAAAGCCTTTGAACTAGCAGTTCCCTGTGCTACGTCCTATCTATTCACCGTCCCCCCAAACTGACTTTGGCGCAATCTATTAACTTTTGAATGTGAATAACGGGGAAAAGGAAAATTGACGCCAAATCAACATTTTGAACAAACAAATAAATATTGGGGTTCAGTGTTGCATCAGATGGATTTCTAACTGCTGAAGCATTGTACTACATGAATGTGACTCCAGTCCTATGACTGCTTATGTGAAGATAAGCAATGAGAAAAAACAGCTTACACGTGAAGTGCCCTACAGAGAATTTTTCCATTCTTTATACTTTGTCTCATCAGATGTCCAACTCAGTGCTATTCATATCCCCCTTTTTCAAAATATGGTCATATGTTAAATTTTAGATAATGTTTGTATAACCAGGTACAGCTAATCAAAATTTAGCAAAACAAAAATTATTCTCCAAAATAGCATTTATCTATTTTTGTAAATCTGCTGTTCACACTGTTCTCCTACTATGTAAAAAGTAATTTAAATAAGAATTGCCAGTAACTGATGATCACTTTGTCTTTACACCTGAAGTCAGAAATGGAGCACTTTAATTACCAGCTAAGAACCCGATTGTTTTTTTTTCCGAATCTTACACTAATTTGAATTTTTTTTAAAAAAAATGCTGCTGTTTTGTGTTCAATGTCTTCTATGAAACTTTTAAAACTGAAACAGATGCCTATCTTTTCTGTCAATTACTTTCTAAAATTTGTGGTTTTATATGTTAAATCCAGAAAATCTGTCTTGTTTGGGTTTTCTAAGTGACTGGCTGGCACTAAGTGAACTTGACACTGTGCATACTGTCCTTGGCATGGAGAACTGTGGGTACATTCACTAGGAACTTCACCTGTGAGAGCCATTTGACATGAATGGAAATTATTGAAGAACGTAGCTGTGCTCTTATGCAGCTCCTGCTTTTTTTCAGGGGTGTTAGTGCAGATGAATTGGCAGGTGTACTGTGCCCATAAGTACCATCAGACCCCTCTTAATATAAGGGCTTAGGCTTTGATGGTTGAATTCTCCATCTTGAATCATTTTAAAAAACATCCCCTCTGCCATTGTCTGCAGAGTAGTTAAACTTAAATTCACTGGTGTTGTTTCCTGTCAAAGTACAAGCATCCTTTTCTCATTTGTAGTTTGGGCCCTTGGTTGATTATATAGTATCAAGTATGAATTAAATGCATTAAGACTGCAGTGCATCACTACAGGCTTAATAAGCAAAGGCCTTCATACTGCTGAGATATTTTCTCCCTTTTAAAACACTGACCTCTGAGCAATACTAAAGATGTTAACAAAGAAAAAAATTACCTCTTTTTTAAGTTGAGGAAGCAATACAGAATAAAGTTCACTCAACCTGACATGTATGAAATGTTTATTTTGAAGGGATGGTCATGTCCTCAAATTTAATCTCTTCTCCCCCCCCCCACCCCCAAAAGGAAACCTTCAGCATGTTACTGGCCTTGCAAATACCATTTTGCCCACTCAAACTTTCTGTTATCTGTCCCTTGATTCCCTCACTTAATCAAAACAATGTGAGTGTACAGAAATATTTCTGTATTTACAATTTAATGACAATTTTAGCCTCTGTATAGTTTGTACTCTTTATTAGAGACCTTTTCTATGGAAAGCTCAGTAATTTTTATTAAAAAAAGTCTTAATATTCATGTAAAACATGAAAAAAAGATTGTGTTTTGTGACAACTGACAGGAGGAGGGAAATTCAGTATTGTAATAGCATTTTAGGGGGAACTTGTGGCAAATGTCTGGGGGGGGGGTTTCCCAAACAATTAGTTGTCAAAAATTTAACTGTTTGGTTCTCTTCATCCCAGTAAATTGGAAGACAACATATCTACTGTAAGTGCCTCTGCAAGCCTGACCAAGGAGTGCAAATCTTCTTTACTGTCTGGCCTGCAGTGCAATGCACTGCCTTAGGCCTAAGAAGCACCATTTCTAACTTGTAACTGCTTTTGTATTATGTTTAATAGGAGTTTGGTTCTGTGTTAGAAATGCACAACATAAGCCTTCACATTTTTATTTTCAGTCCCTGTATTAAAATTATCAGTGTCTTATGTTTGTGCTTGTCAGGGAGATTTAAAGTGTGCTTAAATCTCTCAACGTGTTACTTAAAAAAGGTCATCAAACTGGGTCTTCTAACATCAGTTTAGAAACTGTTCATGTCAGTTAAATCTTCAGCCTTGGGCATCACCAAGCAGGAACCTGTTTCAGACTATTTTTAAACTGTCTTACTGCCTGTATATGTGTTTAGTCCTGGTTAAAGATAAAGCCTCATAATGCTATTTTTTTCTTGACATTAGCCAGCTGTAAAAGACAAGACTTTTATCTCGCAGGCAAAGAAATTCAGGATTTGTTTGCAGATTTCCTATAAAGTCATGTAACTTCTGAAAAGCTGTGTTCATTACTGAAAGAGCTCTCAGATTGCTTGTAAAGCTAATCTAATTAAAAGGATGTATAAAGGTTCTTGAAACAATGTGGTAATTTATAATTATGTAACTTTTTTTAAAGCCCTACTCCACAGCAACTAATTAGTAATCTGATAAGGGGTGTGTGTTTGTATCTTTTTTTAGAATTTGGTGACATTGCAGCTGTAGTCAAGGGTCTCCTGTTAGTTTCATTTATAAACCCTGTTTTTAATTATCTAGATGAGTTTTTTTTTTTTACAGAAGAAGAGGCTAGGGATGGGGCAAAGTACCAGTTGTAGCTTCAGAGCACTACCAATGTAAACATTCTCTGATCGTGTGGAAAAACTCACAATGTTTCTCTGTGCAAACAAATAGAATTCTTGAGTTTGGATGTTTTATATGGGCCTTCTACATTCATGTAGACCAAGTTCTAGGGCTTAAAGGCACTATTTCAACCCCTTGTATGGCTATGGCAGGATGCTTCTTTCTGGGCTAGAACATACTGGATTTTTTCTAGGTTTGTATATATTTTATTTAAAACAGAGTAGCAATAAACAGAAAATGAAAGATCATAAACAGAGTATGTCACAGGATATTAAAGCTACAAGATCTTTCTCTCCATCCCCATACTTATTTTTATTAAAAAAACACTATACTCAACATTTTTTATTCAGCATTTAATATATTCAACATTTTAACAGTTTTATTTTAACATTATTTTCATCATTTAACAATTTGTCTTAATTTTTCTTCATTTTCAGCTACAAAGTCAAAGAAACATTCCATTTTTCTGAAATTCTAGTGTTGTTCTATATATATATATATATATGAGATGTTCATTTAGCCACTCACGCATATACATACAATTTGTTTATCCATTCGGTCACATCTGGGCAAGATTCTACTACTCTGCCACCGTGACCATGTATTTAAAAAGTTTGCTGTGTACTTCTGTAATATTATTTTGTAAAATATTTTACATTTTTAGGGTGCAACACATAATGGAACTTCAGTATCTTTTGCATCTCTTCATGTATTTTTATCCAGTATCTTCTCACCTTGCATATCCAACACATGTGACAGAATGTTGCATCCATACTTTGACATTCCCAACACTTTCCACTATAGTCCTTGTTAGTTTTTGCAATATCCTTAGGAGTAATATACCATCCAAAAACATTTCATACCAATTCTCTTAACATTTGACACTTTGTAAATTTAATTTCTTTAGTCTGTAAACTTTCCCATTGGCTTGTAGAAATATTTTCTTCAAAGTTTTGCATCCATTTTATCATACAGTTTTTAACTTGTTCTGATTCTGTTTCATATCTCAGTAGGATTGTATATACTTTTCCTGTGTTTTGGATCTCCACTGATTAGTTATTCAACCACTGTTTTCTCTCTTTAATTGTCCACCTTTGGATAGTTCTTCTTTGAGTATGGATACCAGTTGATAATACATCAACTATGAGGTTTTTTCCTTTGAGACGGAAATTCTTGCTATGTTTTTATTTTTCCTTGCTTATCTATCTTGTACTCATAATTTACATAATCAGTTTTATTTCGGTAGTATAATAGGCATCTTGGTGACGTCAGTGGCAATGTTGACAGACTTAATCTATTTCTACGTTGAAACCATATTCTTTTTTAATTTTATTTTTTAAAAGCATTGAAGGAATATAGGGGGAAAGTGAGGGGAACAAAAACATTAATTTTTTTAAAAGATTGAAAATACACATTACAAGGATTATTAGAACGCTACAACCAAATAATGTTTTTCAGGTACACAATATCGATGAATTGATAAAATGTTTCCTCTTTCCATCCTAATCACCCCTCTCTCATATCAGCAATATTAAACTATATAATCAAACTAATCCAGAATAAAAATTACTTATCATTAACTATTACAAATTATAAAATATTTAACATTATATACTAAAATGTTATTACTACATTGCTACAATATTTATTTTATAATTGCTAATTTAATAAAGAACCAATACATTTTCAAATAGTTCTAAAAATATGTTCATAAGGTTATCATTAGATACAGATGTATGATAACCTTATGAGCATATAATTAGATAGATATAAAATACCATGTCATATTAAAATTATTAATACTAATTACACTATTACATTGAAACCATATTCTTAATAGACCATCTCTCAAAATATGGGCACCTATGGCAATTATATATGGAAAGTAGAAGTGGACAGTGACAAAACACTTAAATATAGTGAACACTCAGTTTATTAGCCATATGCTGAGACCAACCACAGCAGCAGCAAACTCTGCCCAGGAAAACTTACAACCTTATAAAAAGCACACTCTGCAGTAATTGGCTAACAAACAGCATCAAGAAGCTTACGATTGGTTACTGAGAAAAACACTTGTTAGGCACCAACAGGCAAGCAGCAGGACAAAACTGCTGTATCACATGACCTTGTTCCTGGTGCATACATGACATTCTTTCTTAGCTATAATGACTGCCACCCATGGCCATAAAGCAGCAGTAATTTAGAAACCTGTATTCTTTATTTGCAAGAGATGGCATTGATCAGATAGGACAGAATTTATCTGCATAAGCTTAACTTGTTGCTGTGTAAGAGTTTGAGCAGTGTGTTTAAGACAAAGCAGAATGCAAAAGGAGATTAATTGTACTGCCGCATAAACAATGACTATGAAAAGAATGGACAGCAACCCTTGTACAATCCAATTGTCAGTAGTTTGTCTGGTTGTTGATCTTGTTTCCTGCTGCCAAAGCAAGGTCCTGCTCAGAAGAAGGGAATTTAGGCACTCGGGATTTGTAAGAGCCTTTAGACAAAATTTTGGGATTATGTCATCTGTTTCTGATCTGCTGTATGGGGGCACAGATTGTAAGGACAAACAGGCTGTTCCTTACTGTCTGTCAGGACTGACATTGGGACAGTCCTGCAGTGTTCTTCTGGTGCTTGGTGCAGGTCCTTATCCTGGGATGCGTGGATCCAAGGAGTTGCTCCAGCAAGCTTAACAGCCATGTGATAATTTAAGAACACCTGGTAGGTACCTTTCCAATGAGGCTCAAGGGCTGATTAGTGGAGGTGATGTTTCAGATGGACCCAGTCACCAGGTTCTAGGGAGTGGCATGCAGCATCAGTGAGTTTGTTAGGGCATGCAGATTTTACCTGGGAATGGAAAGAACACAGTGTGCATGATTCCTTGACAATACTGTACAAGAGCACAATAGGAGAAATTCAAGTCAAGAACAGGGGAAATGCTGGCCATTTTCTGCATGAGTCTGCCTCTTACCAACTCCTCTGTGAAGGAGTACACCTTTAAGGCTAAGGGCAGAGTGGAAACTCAGGAAAGTCCAGTAAAGTTACATACTTTGGCAAATTTATTTTTTAGAATCCCATTTCACCATTCCATCCCACCTGCACTTTTAGGATGGTAGAGACAATGGAAAAGATGGGATACATGCAAAAAAAGATAATACACCATTTTCCCTGTGAAATGGGTGTCCTTTACCCTTTACAGCAATAATATAATGTAGCAGATGTATGGTTACAGTGAGGGAATCAACTTTCCTACAGAGGTAGGAGTCTAAACATCCTGAAAACAGGCAAATAATTGTGAGGATATATTCATAGTGCTGGCATATTGGCATTTGTATAAAATATCTGCAGATGCTGAAAAGGAGCTTGGGGCAGGTCTCTGAATCCCCATAATACTTTTGCATATTTTCCCACATGGTGAAGTTGGCAGGTGGCACAGGAAGCATAGTGTTGTACAGCAACCAAGGCAAGATTTGGAGACCACCATCCAGAAGAAGCCAGCTGTGCAACCATTCCCTCATTTTTGACATGCAAAACACCATGAACATGGTGATGAGACAGGGCAGCAGGCTTTGGGACTCAATGAGGTAGCCATTCAGGAAGCACCATGAAGTATCAGGATGAAGAGTATAACCAGTCAAAACCCAGGAGGATTTTTCAGAAATTGGAGCCAATTCCTGAGCAATGGCCAAGTCAGAAAGAGGAGGCAAGGGTTTGACTGCAAGAGGTCAAAGAACAACATCTACAAAGGGAAAGGGGCGGGGCTGTAGTCTTAGTAATAGAGTCAACAAGTGCATTTCCTTAACCTCGTGTATCAACTAGAGAATGAACAGAATATTTAACAATGGCCAGAGACCAAACCGAAAGAACAGCATAAAGAAGGATAGCAATATAGGGGCCATTTTTAATGGGGGAACCAGCTGAGGTAAAGACATGCTGTTGCCAGAGTGCGGCAAAATCATGAACAACCCCAAAGGCAAAGCAGGAATTCACTTAGACAGTAGCTGCTAAACCTTCTTCCAGGAAGCAGGCACAAGTGAGGGCAATGAGCTCAGGAACTTGTGCAGAGCTGACACCCGGAAGGGGACCATTCTCAAGCACAGCATGTGGAGAAATGACAGCACAGCCAGAAACTAGCATCCCATCAGAAGAGCAGAAGAAAGAACCATCAGTAAATAGAATGAGATCAGGGTTTGAGAGGGGGGAATCAGATAAATCTGGATGAGGGACAGAGGCAGAGGAAATAGCAGCCAGACTGTCATGAGGCTGGCCTTCCTCATGAAGGGGAAGGAAAATGGCATGGTTAAGGGAGGAACAGGTGGACAATTATATAGGAAGCAGAAAGAAGCAAGGGTTCATATTTAGTAAGACAGGCTGTGATGTAATCAGCATGAAAATGTCAGAATTGCCAAATGCTGTATCCAGCAAGAGGCAGGTAAAGACTTGAAACAGCAGCAGGAAGGCAGAATAATTGACAGGTCCCTTCCCCCTTCTATGGCTAGCCAGAGAGAGAACGGCAGTTGGCGTTAGAATGATGAGCTGACTGTTGGTGCTAACAGATAGGTGTCTTCCCTTCGGCCAAAGAGAACAGAGTTTTAGCTTGGGTATAAGCATAACTCCTGCCCAGTATCTGAAGAAGGTTTTAACTCAGTGGAGTACCCTAAGGTATGCACTAATAAGGAGTGCTGTGTGTATGCATAAATTGGAGCACCTAACCTGTGAAGTGGTGTCAACCCAAGAAAGAACTTAACTTTAAAGAGTTCAAGACTGATAACACCAACCTCTCTCATCTAAATCAGTAACCTAAGAAAGTAAACCATACCAAGTGTTTTGTCTCGTGCTAATGACATAATCTGTTCAAAAACCTTCTACTTGCTTCAACTTTTAAGTATCTGCCTCCTTATCTAACTATCCATCCTACCTGTGAATAAACCTTCTGTTATCTTTTAAACTTCAACAAGCCTCTTGTTCCAGTTTCATTTCTAAGGGATACGTAAACCCCTGTTTTTCCTTCTAGTTAAACTTGGTTGAGTAACATCACAATGTATACGTTCCTTAAGGGTGGGACAATAAAGAAAGTTAAAGCTCTACCAACACAACCACACTACTGAAGGCTTCCCAGTCAGCCCCGGTGCCAGGGTTCCTGGCGCTGGAGGCCGATCTGCATGATGACATCATCGCGTGATGACATCACGCAGCGCCACCAGCGGGCAGCTGAGGCAGCGCAAGGAGGCTGCCCACGCACTGCACGCAGCACCTGCCGCCTGCCATCCCTGGCCCGCGGCTGCTGCGCCCGCCCAGGGGCGGGCAGCAGCAGCGTGGGGCCGGCTGGCAGCGGCGCGGGGTGCACATCTCTGCCCCCGGCACCCCCTCTGGCGGCCAGCTGAGGTGGCACAAGGAGGCTGCCCGCGCGCTGCATGCAGTACTGGCCACCTGCCATCCCTGGCCCGTGGCTGCTGCACTTGTCTGGGGGTGGGTGGCGGTAGTGCGGGGCGCATGCCTCCACCCCTGGCACTCCCTCCGGCGCCCCTTCCAGCCCCGCGGCACCTGCAGCCCCCGCCTCAACGGTGGCGTTGGCCCTGTTCCCAGTCCAGTAAACAGCCTCATACACTTTGGGAGGAAATTTTTACCTCAGAGTAAGCAACTTTGCTTGAGTCAGCAAAAGGTTTATAACAGGCAGCAGGAAATGTGTAATGCTGAAGAAGTAGAACATCAACAGAATTTAGAGGAGTTAGCCGTGTTAGTCTGTAGTAGCAAAATCAAAAAGAGTCCAGTAGCACCTTTTATTGTAGCATAAGCTTTCGAGAATCAAGTTCTCTTAAGGTTAGTCTTAAAGGTGCTACTGGACTCTTTTTGATTTTGAACAGAATTTAGAATTGTCAGAGCTAGAGGAGAGTGGAGAACAAGGGGCTCAGACTCTTGAACAAGCTGGGCTGCTGCTGCAACAGAATGGAGGAAAGTTTTGTGCAATAGGATCGAGCAAGGTAGAATAGTAGACAACAGGACAATATTTATCATCATGAGATCGGGTAGGTAGGAAACCTCGCAGATTTACTCACACCACAAGGACAAATGATAGACACATGAGACAGCCTTCAGACCAGACCAGATACCAGATTAAGCACTCTACCAGACTAGAAGCTTCTTTACCAGACCTGGGTTTAAAAGACTACAGTTTTACCAGAACAGCTGTTTTACCAGACCAAATACATAACCAAACCAGAACTGAGTACAAACAGGTTCAGTCCTGTTAGGCTCCTCTTGATCCCTTCAGCAGGTGTGGTAGGCCCTCAGGAAGCTGGGAAGGACAATGGTAGTTCCTTTTCGGTATTCAGCATCCACAGTCACACTGCCCCATGCCAGTAGGCAAAGGAAAACCACATGGGATTTTGGTGGACCCTCCAATTTTCAAAACTGACTCAAACAAATTTAGTGAACACTCAGTTTATTAAGCATATGCTGAAAGCAACCACCACAGCAGCTAACTCTGCCCAGGAAAACTTTGTTACAACCTTATAATGAAGCCCACTTAATTGCAATAATTGGCTAACAAACTTCAAAAAACACTTGTTGTTAGGTCCTAAACATAGGACAAAGCTCCTATATCACATAACCTTGTTCCTGGTGTATAAATAACATTCTTACTTAGCTATAATGGCTGCTGCCCAGTTTTCTTTCACAGCAGGTTAAAAATTATTTTAATTTCATATCTGGAAGGGCATGCTTATTGTTAAATATTGGGACTATTGTTATCATATTGGAAATTTGTTATCAGAATATTGGAACCATACTCTCAATACTTAATAAAAGACAAACATGCACGTCCCTATGGGGAATTATGGGCAGAGGGGTGACTGCTGATAGTTGGTACCTCAGTCCTTTATATTTTAAAGAACTATTATTTTCTCTGGAAAGGCCTGGCCTCCAGACTGAGGAGGTCAGGGATACCCATATCATAATGGTCCTTTAAAGTATGGGCACTCTGACTGCCCTGAGGCACTGAAATAACAGGCTATAGACCGGGCCTCCAAAGGCTGCCCATTATTTCTTATCCCTGCAAGGTAGCCAAACCTGGGAGACTGATAGTCCAATATTTGTCCACTGTTGGGGCAGGCTCTGCCAGTTCCAATGCCAGACTGGAACTTCTATGGGGCAGGAAGGCCTGGAATGCCCAAGAACTGCCAGGTATTTCTGCAGTTGCTTTCTGACTCTTTATTATGGATGGTTTAATACCTGTTATTTTAGTGCCTTACAACCATTATTGTCTCTAGGGGTAGACCTGGCATCCCCAGTCCGGAGGCCAGGTCTTGCCATATAAAAATAACGGTACTTTAAAATTTAAACAGGCTAATTATCAGCAGCAAGGCACTGAAATAACAGGTGGTAGACCTAGCCTCCAGAAGCTGCCCATTATTTCCTATTCTCATGGGAAAGCCAAGGTTTGGGGGAGTCAAGGAGCCCACTTACCATTTTCCAGTTAGGGCAGGTTCTTCCACCTCCAATGGTGGCAGTAGTACATTTTACATAAGAGGAAGGCCTGTTCTGGAGCCACCAGATAAGTCTCAAGCTGTTTCCAGGTCTTTTTCTGTGTGTGGTAACTGCCATTATTTCAGCACCTATTGGCTGTGTCTGTGTCTCAGCCCTTTATTCATTTTTTATGGGCATAGACCTGACTGTCATCAGCTGCAGAGTGCTCCTTGGCCACTGTTTTTTCCCTGATATGACTCCTGATTCTGATGTTATCGTAAGTGATAAAAGCAGACACTGGAGTCATGGCAGGGAGACAGCAACAGTGTTAGATACTTCAAACCCAACCCAATGCCCTAAATATTGGGCATCTTATCAGGTTGATAATATCCAACTGCTCACCACTGTACTCCATGAAAATCACTTGTATTTTAATGAGGCCAAAATCACAAGGATTGGTTCAGAGTCCTGGAGGATGTGGGAATTTGGGTGTGATTGCCACACCCTGCAAGTAACGAACTACCACAGCAACTAAAGAGCAAGGATAGAAACGTAAGTGCCCTTAAACAAATTGTATTTCTAAAGTCCAAATTAATGGAGAGAATACAGCAAGCTAGAATTAGGAGTATGCCTTGAAAAAAAAAGTTATAATTTCAGATCCAGGATTTGGGGAATTTTTTTTACCATGATTGCTGGTTTTTGGCTAGGACATTCTCTCTTTAGGATTCAAATCCCTGTGATGTTTTAGGTTCTGGAGTTTCAAGACCATTATTTTCAATTGGGAATGTATTCAACAGTTTGGGGCAGCTGTTTACAAAAAGAATGCCACCAGGCTTCACAAAACTCAGTCCTCCCTCTAATCTAAAGACCTTGTAAATTCAAGCAGATTGAACAAAGGGGTTTGATTTTACAGACCCTTGAAGGAGATGCCTCTTGGCAACAAGCACACTTCTCTATACTGATTACTGTCAGTGGGAAATGGCAATGGCTACCAGCATTTTTTTTTTAAAAAGCCTGTCTGCATTAATTTCATTTTCCTACTTTTACTATGACTGACTGACATTAATTTTTTTAACCTATCCACTAAAAACTTTGTGTTCACCATCCTTCCTTGTTATGGTCTGTCGTTTTTTTCCTTTCACAAAGTGAGGAAGGCTTCCTTTGCACGAAACCTCCCCATACCATCATTCCATGTGGGGGAATTTTCAGAGGGCCTGGAGGAGCTATTTTTCAACCAATGGAAACCAAAATTGCTGTGAGGCTCCCTGTCCACTAAAGAACCCCCCAGTTTCAAGCAAATTGAACCAAATCAACTGGCCCCTGAACAAGGTGCTCCCAAGCCAATGTACTTGCCAAAAAAAAAAAGAGCTCTGCCCCCACAAAGGAGGGGGGAAGGAGAAGGAGTGAGCTAGAATCAGAGTTCTCTTAGGTCCTGTGCCTGACTTGCTGGCGGGAGCTGCCTAGGAAATTCAGGAAAAGAAAAACAAGGTGTCCAATGGTGATGATAAGCACTTGAACAAAAAAACCAACAGATTTTTCAGGGGGTTGTATTTTTTGTAATGCCTGTTTTGGAAAATCATGGTAATGTCGAGAAACAGTGATTTTCATGTATATTTTCAGCTCAGAAATTCTGGTTTACACAACCTAGGTAGAATCCTCCATCTGCTGTCTGAAGCGGCACAGTATATTTAAATACCAACCACCTGTCTCACCTCATTCTGCATATGAGAACTGGGCCTATTGCAGCTTACTGAAGCCTTTTTTCTGCTTGTAGTATTCATATACTCTATAAAGGCCTGGGCTGCACCATCTATAAACATTTCCTGAGGATCTTTATTGTCCCAGTGCTTGCACTCATCATGTAATATAAGCTATTCAAACATAGCATCACTTGTCTGTATAAATAAGCAAGATAAGATGGTGGTTGAAAGAGATGCAAGTATGCACATGCTAATAAGTATCCCCTCCCCAATGGTGAAATCTCAGAAGCTAAGTAGGGTTGGCCTTGATTAGTAATTGGATGAGAGACATCCAACAAAGACCGGGGTTGCAGAGGCAGGCAATGGCAAGCCACCTCTGTTAGTCTCTTGCCATGAAAACCCCACCAGCGGTTGCCATAAGTCATCTATTACTTGAGGGCACAATCCTCCTCCTCCCCAAAGGTAAAATAGAGATAGTGATGTACCAGAAATAAATAAGAGAAAGTACAATGGTGTGTGCGTGTGGGGGGGGGGTGCATTATCTTGCTGGACCTGCCCAGAAACCATCTCTCTGGCTCAGCCTCTTCATATTTAATTATTTTCAATTGAGACTCAGCAAAATGATCACTTTGACAAAGGGTCCCCCTGGTGTTGTTTGACAATATAGGTGCATTTTAAAAAAACTCTCCTCTTCAGTTTTGGCAAACCTTCTTTGACCCCTCCCCTTTGTTAGCCAACATGAGACTGGTGCTTTGATCTTACTATCAGTTGAGCATAGCCTTTTGTTTGATCTTAATCCCTTCCCTCCTTCCCTGTGATTGTAAAGCATTTTGTACTTCAACCCCCAGTTTAAAGCCATCTACCCCTTTTTGTTGACCTTGCAATTCAACCACAGGAACTAGGAATCAATCAATTTTAATATAAGCTTTAATTTAAAAGAACAGTTTGACCTCTGTAGTGATCATTTTTTCCTCATTCCCTTTTTAGTTTCATAAGCAAATATCTTGAAATTTAAAAGGGTTAGGTTGAACTTTTCACATAAATCTCTTCTGTTTCCAGCTTTATTTTTAGTAATGTTAAGAGGAGTTACATCCAATAATCAATACAATGTACTTAAGTTTCTATTTTCACCTGGAATGCTTTCACCAGTTTCTCTCTCTTCCCAGATAACAAGGTGACAAAAGCGTTTTAATTAGATTCCAGAAGAGGAGGATGAAAAAAATGTACTTTTCAGCATGCTGTTCTTACCCTTCAAGATTTTGCTTCCACTGTGTGTGTTATGTGCCATCAAGTTGTCTCCAACCTATGGCGACCCTATGAATGAAAGACCTCCAAAATGTCTTATAATTAACAGACTTCCTCAGATCCTGCAAGCTGGAGGACATGGCTTCTTTTATTGAGTTAAGCCATCTCATTTTAGGTCTTCCTCTTTTCTTACCGCCTTCCACCTTTCCAAACATTATTGACTTTTCCAGAGAATCTTGTCTTCTCATGATGTGACCAAAGTACTATAGCCTCAGTTTTGCCATTTTAGCTTCTAGGGAGAATTCAGGCATGATTTATCTAGAGCCTACGTATTCGTCTCTTTGGCTGTCCATGGTATCCGCAAAACTCTCCTCCAGTACTACATTTCAAATGAATTAATTTTCTTCCTGTCAGCTTTCTTCACCGTCCAACTTTCACATCCATACATAGTAATGGAGAATACTATTGTCTGGATTATCTTGATCTTGCTTCCCAGAAAGACATCTTTATCTTTAAGGATCTTTTCTAGCACCCTCACAGCTGCTCTTCCAAGTCTCAATCTTCCTCTGATTTCTTCATTGCAGTCTCCCTTTTAGTTGATGATTGAGCCAAGGAATAGAAAACCTTGAAAAATTTCAATTTCCTCATTGTCAACTTTAAAATTGTGTAATTCCTCAGTAGTCATTTCTTTTGTCTTCTTGATGTTCAGATGTAACCCTGCTTAAATTGGCACTTTCTCCTTTAACCTTCATCAGTAGTTGTTTCAAGTCTTCACTATTTTCTGCTAGTAATGTGGTGTCATCTGCATATCTCAAATTGCAAATGTTCCTCCCACCAATTTTCACTCCACCTTCTTCTAGATCTAATCCAGCTTTTCTTATGATATACTCTGCATAGAGGTTGAACAGGTAGGGAGATAATATGCATCCTTGTCTGACACCCTTGCCAATTGGAAACCATTCTGCTTCCCCATATTCTGTTCTGACAGTAGCCTCTTGTCCAGAGTACAGGTTGCACATCAAAACAATCAGATGTTGTGGCACCCCCATTTCTTTTAACACTCTCCATAGCTTTTCATGATCCACACAGTCAAAAGCTTTGCTGTTATCTATAAAACACAGGCTGATTTTCTTCTGAAATTCCCTGGTATGCTCCATTAGCCATTGTAAATTTGCAATGTGATCTCTGGTGCCTTTTCCTTTTCTGAATCCAACTTGAACATCTGGCATTTCTCATTCCATATATGGTAAGAGTCTTTGCCATAGAATTTTGAGTATGGGAAATTTGCTTGCATGGGAAATTAACATCACAATTTGATAGTTGCTGCACTCTTTGGCATCCCCCCTTTTTGGAACTGGAATGTAGACTGAGCATTTCCAGTCCATGGGCCATTGTTTTGTTTTCCATATTTGTTGACAGATTCTTGTTAAGATGTTGATGAACTCCATTTCTGTAGCTTGAAATAGCTCTATTGGTATTCCATCTACCCCAGGTGCTTTGTTTCTCCCAATTGCTTTGAGTGCAGCTTTTCACTTTCTAAGATTTCTTGTTTTTCATCAAAAGATTCTTCGTTGAAAGTATCTGTCATCATTCCGTCTCTTTTGTCTAGTTCAACAGTGTATTGTTTCCATCTTTCCTTAATTTTGTCCTGATCAGATACTGTATTTCTGTGTTGATCTTTCAGCATCCCAAGCCATGGCTTGAATTTCCCTTTGATTTCACAGGTCTTGTGGAACAGATCTCTTGTTCTTCCTTTCTTGTTGTTGTCTTCTATTTCTTTGCACTCGTTATAATAATGGATTTCTTTGTCTGCATGCAAGTTGCTGAAAAACTGTATTTAGAATTTTGACTCTATTTCTGTCACCTTTTGCTTTTGCTTCTCATCTATCTTTAGAAATTTTAAGAGTTTCCTTCGTCATCCATTTAGGCTTTGTCTTTCTTTTGGCTACAGAAATAGTCTTTGCACATTGTATCTTTTGCTCTGTGTCAGGAAACGTTGAATGCTGCCAGATGATCCTTTTCTGCCACAATAGATTGGATATAATGATGACGATGATAACAATAACAACATTCAATTTATATACCACCCTTCAGGACCATTTAACACCCACTCAGAGCAGTTTACAAAGTATGTTATTATCATCCCCACAACAAAACACTCTGTGAGGTGGGTGGGGCTGAGAGCTCTGAAAGAGCTGTGACTGACCCAAGGTCACCCAGCTGGCTTCAAGTGGAGGAGTAGGGAATCAAACCCGGTTCTCCAGATTAGAGTCCCGTGCTCTTAACCACTATACCAAAATGGCCATCAGGGAGTGAAAGTTGTCTTTTGTAAACAGAACAGCTGTTTTTTATTTGGCACCAGGGTGATGCATGAGAAAAGTAAAACTAAATTCAAAGATGTTCTTAGAACCTGCCTTACAGGACTTCCGGTTTGGGATTCATGGAGGTCTAACGCAGCTCCATTTGCGGAGCTGACCGGACTGCCGTTTTAAGCGGCCGGCGGGGTGAAAATAGCCCGCGGCCGACTGCTCTCAGGCGGAGAGCAGGCAAAGAACGCTCAAGACCCTAGGGTGAGTTAGATCTCGGACGAGGGGGGGCTCTACATAACGGGTCCCCTCCCGATCCTTGAGGTCCCACCTTGCGACGGGTCGGCTACAATCTCTGCGGCAGTTTTGGGGCCAATTCGGCTGGCATAAGACCTACATACCCAAGCTTCGATTGGGGGAAGAAGTGGAAAGGAGAACTTGAAATCGAAACAGCGATTACAACCCGAGGAAAGTGAAGGGAAGGTAAAGATCACTATCTTCCGATACGGGACAGATTGATAAAAACAGAGAGGAAAAAAAGTAGACTTTTAAACTGCAACAGACTAGCGAAAAGGAGGGGAAGCTTCGGCAGGAGTTGTATTAGAAAAGAGACTAAGTTTAAAGAAGTTATTAAAGAAATCGGATTATTGTTTTGAATACCTGTGGCTTTGGAGCTGTGAGAAAAAGACACCATCGCGAGACCTGCTGTGGGAAGACGGGAGACAGGAAGTGCGTAACAACAATAGAGCGGCTGGAGAGAAGCGGCCCTTGCTGGAGGGCAGGAAGAAGGGAATCGCCATCTTTGAGAGGGGAAGGGTCGCGGCTTCAGCGGAAAAGGAAGTAGGCCATATTGGATTATAAAATCATAGAGACACCATAGAGAAAAGACGCCCGACATTTTGGACCCTTTAAAATTAATTTATGCAAGAAGACCGGGACATTTGAAATAAAAAAGGTACTAAATTTAACGCCACGGAGCTAAGGAAGAGAGCGGATTCGTGGGAGCGAGCCAAAGCAAGCCCCACGATGTCGAAGAAAGAGTGGCAATCGGCAATAGAAAACCTGGATAAAAAACTTTTGGAGGTGATTAAAGAATTTAAAGACATGAAATTGGAGCTGATCAAAGAGGTTAAACAGACAGTAAAATCGGAGCTGTCAGAAGTAAAATCGGAGCTGTCAGAAGTGAAGAAAGGTATGGAAACAATACAAAGTGAATTACAAGGGACGCAGCAGAGAGTTAAAACAGTAGAAGGAGCGATGGAGAACTTAGCAGATACGCAACAAACAGAGATGAGGTTGATGAGGGGAAGGATGGCGGTTGCGGAAAGTAGACATATGGAGAAGCAGCTCAGATTTCGCGGCCTGCCGGAAATGGAAGGAAAGACAGCGCAAGAGCAGATGACGGAGGTGTTAGCTGAATACCTGGGGAAGGAGGAGGAGGATGTTGTGGCTATCCTAGATGTGGCATATCGTGTGAACTCGAGAATTGCAACCCAGAGAAAAGTACCAAGAGACGTGATTGTACAATTTACAACAAGAAACATGAAAGAGAAGATTGTGACTAAACAGTTTCAAGATCCATTGGAGATCGATGGCAAGACAATCATTATAATGAAGGAACTACCCAGATCAGTGTTACTAGATCGGAAAAAATATAAAGCGCTAATCCAGATGCTGAAGGACATGAAAATCAGGTACAGATGGGAGCTCCCAGAGGGTTTGTCCTTCGAATTTGGAGGCGCCAAAAAGCGTATCAGATCTGAGCGGGAGATGGAGCGATTTATAAGGGACAATGAAAAAGACTTACCAACAAGATTATGAATATGGAGTGTAAAGTATTATCTTGGAATGTAAATGGACTAAATTCACCGAATAAGAGAAAAAATATTTTTCACTGGCTACTAAAACAAAAATGTGATATTGTTTGTTTGCAAGAGACTCATATTCGAAAACAGGATGTAAAATATCTAAAACTGGGAAAATTGGGCAAAGACTTTGTAGCGGCCTCAAGTAAGAAAAAAAGAGGAGTGGTGTTGTATGTAAAAGAGGAGCTACAACCAAAATTCATAATGAAAGATGTGGAAGCCAGATTTGTAGCAGTGGAATGTACTTGGAATTTAAAGAGAGTGTTGGTAGTCGGAATCTATGCACCCAACAGTGCAAAAGAGAGCTTCTTTGAGGATTTGAGGAAGCATTTAGATGATCTTTCATATGACCAGATAATTCTTGCTGGAGACTTCAATGGAGTGACAGATTTGGAACTGGATAAAAAGACTACAATGGCACAAAAGAAAAGAGGACTATTACCAAAGCTCTTTTTTGAGTTGATTCAACAAGAGACTCTTGAAGATGTATGGAGGAGAGAATATCCTAAAAGCAGACAGTTTACTTTTTATTCTGCAAAGCACTCCACATTATCAAGAATTGACATGATCTGGGCCTCAAAAGATTTGGCGTTATGGACTAAAGATGTAGAAATAATGCCGATGGTAGGCTCAGATCACAACCCAATTATGTGGAAGCTGGGGAAAAGGAGGAAAAGGAAAGCATGGAGAATAAATGAGGATTTGTTACAGGAAAAAGAGAATATGGAAATATTGAGAAGAGAGACAAAGTTTTTCATACAATACAACGTGAATAAAGAAGTACCAACTGATAAAGTTTGGGATGCTTATAAGGCGGTTATAAGGGGCATACTAATGGACTTAAATGGTAGAGCAAGAAAGAAGAAAGAGGAGAAGAGACAAGAGATTGAGGAGAAAATAAAAGCTAAGGAAATACAGTTAAAAAAGAGACCAGGGAAAAAGAAATTATACCAGGAAATTAAAATATTGCAAGAACAGCTAACAGCAATGAGTAATAAAGAATTGGAGTGGAATCTCAAAAGGCTGAATCAGAAAGCGTTTGAGGGTGCAAATAAACCTGGGAAGTACCTGGCATGGCAACTGAAGAAGAGAAGGGAAAAGAAAACAATAAATAAAATTTGTGAAGATGACAAAACGTATTTGGAACAGAATACCATTAGTAGAGCCTTTTATAAATTCTACGCTAAACTGTATAATAAGAAAGAAGTAAATAAAGATTCAATAGCGTCATATTTGGAGAAAATGACACTTCCAGAAATCTCGGACGCTTGGAGAAATAAACTGAACAGTGAAGTAACGGATGAGGAAATAAGTAAGGCAATACAATCTGCAAATCTAGGAAAGGCGCCAGGGCCAGACGGACTTACAGCTAAATTTTATAAGACTATGGCCAATGAGCTGGCACCATTCCTAAAGGAGGTGATCAATGGAGTTTTAAGGGATCAAAGGATTCCAGACACTTGGTCTGAAGCGAACATATCATTGATCCCAAAAGAGGGCCAAGACTTGACTAGTGTGAAAAATTACAGACCTATATCGTTACTCAACAATGATTATAAAATCTTTGCGAAGATACTGGCGGAGAGACTGAAGGGGTGGCTTTCGGAAGTTGTAGAGGAGGAGAAAGCAGGCTTTCTGCCAGACAGACAAATAAGAGACAATTTAAGGACAGTGATTGATGCTATTGAATATTATGATAAGCGTTGTGATAAAGAGGTTGGTTTCTTCTTTGTTGACGCTGAAAAGGCATTTGACAACTTAAACTGGGACTTTATGTTTGCCACTATGGAAAAGCTACAATTAGGAGAAAGATTCATCAGAGCAATTAAGGAAATTTACAGAGACCAGACTGCAGCAATTGTGGTGAATGATGAATTGACCAAGAAATTGACTATAAGCAAAGGAACAAGACAAGGTTGCCCGTTGTCTCCACTGTTGTTCATTTTAGTATTGGAGATTCTGATGATACAAATACGACAAGACGAGGAAATTCGAGGAATAAAAATAAAGGACTATTCATACAAGGTCAGAGCATTTGCGGATGACATAATGTTAATTGTAGAGGACCCACTGGAGAACATGCCAAAAGTGATAGATAAGATCAAGGAGTTTGGAGACTTGGCAGGTTTCTTCATTAACAAAAAGAAGTCAAAGATACTATGCAAAAACATGACTAAGCAGAAACAACAATTGTTAATGGAAACAACGGATTGTGAAGTAACAAGTAAGGTGAAATATTTGGGAATTGAACTGACTGCAAAGAATATAGATTTGTTCAAGAATAATTATGAAAAATTGTGGATTCAGATTGAGAGAGACTTGATTAAATGGAATAGGCTCAATTTGTCATGGTTGGGTAGGATTGCAGCGGTTAAAATGAATGTGTTACCAAGAGTGATGTTTTTGCTACAGACAATACCAATCATCAGAGACTCTAAACAATTTGAAAAATGGCAGAGGAAAATATCAGATTTTGTATGGGCAGGCAAGAAGCCTCGAGTGAAAATGAAAGTTTTACAAGATGCAAAGGAAAGAGGCGGAATGCAACTGCCCAACCTGAGACTTTACCACGATGCAATCTGCCTAGTTTGGTTGAAAGAGTGGATGACATTAAAGAACAAGAAACTATTAGCCCTAGAGGGATATAAAAAAATATTTGGATGGCATGCATACCTATGGCATGACAAAGTAAAGGTCAACTCGATGTTCCTGCACCATTTTGTACGGAGAAGTCTATACACAATCTGGAAGAAGTACAGAATTTACCTACAAGAAGGAACTCCTTGGTGGGTGGTTCCATATGAGGTGATAGACCCGAGAGCTGTTGATAACGAACGACAATGTTTGACTTACAAAGAAATAACTAAAATAGAAGCATCTAAACTTAGAATAAAGACGCAAGAGGAACTAACACCGAACTATGATTGGTTCCAGTATAGACAGATCAGAGATTTGTATAACTCGGACTCTGTAAAGGGAGGTATACGAATAGAGAATTCGGAACTAGAGCAGACCCTTCTTAAAGAGGACAAGAAAAGAATATCCAAGGTATACCAAGTACTGTTGAAATGGTATACTGAGGATGAGACAGTTAAAACACAAATGGTGAAATGGGCTATAAATTTTAACAAAGAGATAACAATGGAGGCATGGGAATACTTGTGGAAGACTACAATGAAGACAACGACATGTACAAATATTAAAGAGAATATCTACAAAATGATCTATCGTTGGTACATGACACCAAAGAAGATTGCGCTAGGGAATTTGAACACTTCTAATAAATGCTGGAAATGTAGAAAGCATGAGGGCTCCCTCTATCATATGTGGTGGTCGTGTGAGGTAGCTAGGCAGTACTGGGGGGAAATAATAAGAGAAATGAGTGAAATTTTACAATTTCAAATAAATAAGAACCCAGAACTCCTGCTACTAAACTTGGGAATGGAGGGAATTCCAGCCCATCATAGGACGTTGATATTTTATATGACAGCAGCAGCTAGACTTTTGTATGCGCAAAAATGGAAAGTACAAGAAGTGCCAACTATTGAAGATTGGACCTACAAATTGCTGTACATGGCAGAAATGGACAAGATGACAAGAAAACTGAGAAATCTGGACTCAGGGCAGTTTAACACAGATTGGGAGAAGCTGAAACAATATCTGGAGAAGAAATGGGAGGTGGGAGGAAAACTGTGGCAGTTTGAGAACTACTGAAGTATAATAAAATGTAGAGGGGGGTGACTTTACCGGGGGGGGGAAGAGATAAATGTGAATTTATAAGCAGTTAGATTAACAGATTGATATATATATAGATATATATTGGTTAATAAATAGAATATTGATAGAAAATAATTAAGGATAAGGATTAAATATACGGATTGAGTAACCAACAATATTTTCTTTCTTTGATAAGATTTGTATAATGCACCAAACTGAATGTATAGACGAGTCAAATTGATTGACTATGTGATGAGAGTCATATAGAATTACCATAAAAAGATAGAATGAGTAATACATAGAGAATAAGTCAAATTGTTTGATTTAAATGTGTAAGATCTTTATGGTTTATGATATATAGGTTTATGATATATAGAAATATTCAAAATTGGAAAATGGGATAAATTGTTTATCCAAGATGGAAACAAAGACTTACAGTTTGGGTATATAATAAGAAAAGTAGTTAAGGATGTACTGCTTAGTATAATGGAGAATATGTATTTGTTTTAGATAGAGAAATTTAATAGAAGTAAGGGAAAAGGGACAAAGGGTTGGAAAACTGTTGGAAGTCAACAAAAGGGGGGGAAAGGGAGGGGGTTAGAAATGAAAAATTTGGGGAAAATTGAATGTAAATGTAAAAATAACGGATTCTAACCCAATAAAAAAAAATTCAAAAAAAAAGAACCTGCCTTACAGCTTAACTTTCCCCACTGCAAAGGGAGGAAGGCCACCGCCCACCAGAGGGTAACAACTATTAACAATTTAAACACAATTCAGAAGTGTCAATCTGAAAACTTTCTAAAGTGCTGAAAGTGCTCTATTATGTATACAATGAATACAGTAAATACAATTTCATGTATGTAAGTCAGACGTGATGTCTGACTTCTTCAGAAGGAACTACTTGAAGAAGTCAGACATCATGTCTTTTTCTATACGGACCTATAAAGAAAGAAGATACAATTACAACATATTTATGGACCAGAAAAGTTTTACTTACTTGCAAAATTTATTTCTAGCATTAGATTATGTATAGGAACTAGTATTTATTGCATTAAGCTGTTTAGACTTATAATATTATGTATGGTATGTCTATTGAAAATTGGTGTTCAATGTCAAGCTACTTTTTGAACTCTTCCTAGAAATCTTACTGTCACATATTGTATACATGAAATTGTATTTATTGTATTCATTGTTTATATAATAGAGCATTTTCAGCACTTTAAAAAGTTTTCAGATTGACACTTCTAAATTGTGTTTAAATTGTTATAGTTGTTACCCTCTGGTGGGCGGTGGCCTTCCTCTCTTTACAGTTTTGTCTGGGGGAGACCTTCTCTTTGTTTTTCTTTCTAACTTTCCCCCAAGCTTTTACACACTCTTTCTGCCACTCATAGTTCTCTGGAGCTAATCTTCTGCTTTTGGAGCACATCCCTGAGAGAGGCTAATGTTCTAGCTGTAAATTGCTGAGGTCATTCTTTCTACACCACATTGCAGGAATTTGTCCAAGAAGAGGAAAGAATGAATCCATCAAAAGGGAGATTAAATCATTCTCTGCAAAGTCTAAAGAACGTGAATGGAAATAGAAGAGTCTCACTAAAGACCTAAATAGATGAGGTCGTCAGCTATAACATACTGAAGGTTCTTAAGACAGAATTGACATTTTTGTCAGCAAATTAACTACACACAACTCACTGCATAATACTGTAGGCATTGTATATCCAGGTGCTAAACTTAATGGATTAAGACCACATGCAACTGAAATATCTTCCTCAGCCTGACTCTTCCTCCTGCAAATATGATGTTTCCCTTTTGAAAAAAACACAGGGAAGATCCATTCTCAGATTTTTCCAGTGTCACACCTTGTTTGGCTCTCTAATGCTCTGTAAACCTCAACAGAATTTGGCATCTTTCCCATCACAGCCCACCCCCCATATAACCTTCAGCTCCCTTGTGGTATCTCTCTTATACTCTATCTGTGTTGAATTTTAATTAAGAGTTTATATCCCCCTTTTCTAGCAAGACTGGTTCACAACATGGCTTATACAATTAAAATTCAACACAGAGATACAGTATAGGATAAACACAAATCAAATGTGTATGGCAATCTCTTCCAGCCCTAGGTAGCTGATGCCACAAAGAAGCTGCAGGCTAACCTGTCGGGTTGTGATGGATCAAAATTTAAGAACCACTGGTCTAATTTATTGCAAAATTTCCTTAAATTCTGCTCTTACTAGAGCACCATCTAGTGCCAATTTGAGAAAAACAGAAGAACTAAAAATGTGGTTTACTAACAGCTGTAAAGTCTTCACTTCTATAGCCTTTATTTTGAAAAAAATCACACACTTGACAGTGTCTAATTTTTTATAATCATTTCTTCCATTTACTATTACAGGGGCTACTAGACATGAGAGTTTATGAGTTCCCATTCTTTGACGAATAAGGCCTTCTGGCTCTCATGACTTTACTTGATGACTTCTGTCTGATTGCAAACAAAGGCCATGGTTCCTTATTGTTCCTCCTGGAGCTATCTGTAGCCATTGATCCAGTAGATCATGCCATCCTGTTGAGAAGTTTGGAGGCAAATATAGGTAACAAGGATTCTGACTTGGACTGGTTTAAATAATTCCTCACGGAATGAACTCAAAAGGTTGCTGTTGGAGACCAGCTATCTTCAGTGTGGAAATTATCCTGTGGTGTTACTCTAATGGGGGATCTCCTTATGAGTTGAGGGAATGAGCATTCAAGGAGATGCAACGAGAGGGGGTAACTGGGATTTCTCCACCTATGTATACTAGGATTATTCCCTTAGAAAACTCTCAAATAAACAGGAAAGGGTTCTTTATTTTAAAAAGGAATAAAAGGCAAATGAGCAAGCATGGAACATACATAGCACACATTCAAGGCTAGCTAGAAAATAGTGAGGAAAGTAGGAGAGAGAAATTGGGATGGGATGATATTTACCAGTACTGAAGAGAGGAGGGGGTCCGTGGGAGCAGCAGCAAAAAAATCAGCATTTCATGGAGAGAAGAGGGGGCTCAAGTGAATTTGAGGGTGGGTGTTTGGATCCAGAACAAACATACTGAGAACATGTCTGGATAGCCCAGTTATAGAGCAAAATGTGTCCTGGGGCAAGACTGACATCTTGCAGCCAAAGACAATAGCTTGATGGCTGTGTTTCATTGGAACAATGAATTGGGAATGGTGTGATATGACTATCTAGGCTGGACTATAGGTAAAAATATTGCTTGATGACTTGTTAAGTGTTGGACAGGAAGGCTATCAGGTTTCCTGAACAGCCTGATTAAGTTAGTAAGGGGAAGCACAGAAGGGTGTTGATGGGATTAAGCTGGGAATCTCCTCAGGAAGCCTCCTTATCTTTCCTTCTCTCTGGGGTGTGGGGGCCATTCAGTAATTCCCCTATGACTCATAGCGTGATAACTTTCCAGTCTCTAAGCCGGCTGGCATCCACTCTGCCTAGGACCAGGGAGTCAAAGCAATAGAACAATGGCTGTTTCCGCAAGTAGTGGCAAGAAAAAGAGGGAAATCCCGCAGGAAACAAAACGTACTCACTTCCCCAACTTGTATATTAAAGTGCAAGTGCTAATTAATTTATCAATACATGAAACATCAAATTTGTAAAGTTCATAATAATCATTTCATATTAACATTGCACAATATCTCCTATACAGTGATAGCAGTCCAATAAAGTGCATGGAGCAAAATACAATTTATACATATCTTATAAACATCCGGGTATAATAAAGGATCTTTTCTATTCACTCTTAATGGTCATAGTTCCTTTCCTTTGAGCCGTACTTCCTTGATCCCCTCGAAGTGGGGATGAGCCATAAAGACGAGGCTGGTGGAAAGACCTCCTCCCGCTCAATCTGGGGCCGGCTATAGTCCACAGATTTCATTGTTTCTTCCTCAGGAGCGAGCTCTCTAGCATAAATATACACTCATTAACTCTTCCGATCTCAAGAATTACTCTCCAAATTACAAAATACAACATTTAAAATATACTCACAAATCACACACGAGGAAAAATCACAGAGAAAACATCCCGGTGCAGGCAGCGGTATTTTCTAACGCACGCCCCATGCTCATTAATGCTTCCTTCAAATATCCAGTCTAATTACTGAGTGACCTACCTCTTAAAGGAGACATCCCCCGAGTAAAAACAAATGTACGCCCTCTCACAAAAAACAGCTCAAAGATAGCTCACTATTCAAACCTTTCAGTTTTACTGTGTCCAATTTGAAATGCCTCCCGGCAAAGGAGGCGTGTTTGAAAAGTTCATTAATGTATTGTTGAAGGCTTTCACAGCCGGAGAACGATGGTTGTTGTGGGTTTTCCGGGCTGTATTGCCATGGTCTTGGCATTGTCGTTCCTGACGTTTCGCCAGCAGCTGTGGCTGGCATCTTCAGAGGTGTAGCACCAAAAGACAGAGATCTCTCAGTGTCACAGTGTGGAAAAGATGTTGGCAGGTCATTTGTGCCGGCCACAGCTGCTGGCGAAACGTCAGGAACAACAATGCCAAGACCACGGCAATACAGCCCGGAAAACCCACAACAACCAAGGTTCATTAATGTTTTTTACCACCTCCAAACCAGGACCAGGCAGCGTCTGAGACTTAAGACAAGGATATTTCATATCCATAAACTTCCTTTTAAGTATGAGGAAAGGGTCTGTTATTGAACTTTTACATAAAGCCTTTAGGATAAATCATTTCTAGCTATGGAACTGGAGTAGTATGCAGATGACACTCAGGTCTGTATCTCACTATCCAAATCCCCTGGGGAAGCAGTAGAGGTCTTGAGCTATTCCCTGACAGCTGTAGTAAAATGGCTGAAAATGAATAAATTGAAACTGAACTCATACAAGATAGAAGTGATGCTGGTTTAGAAAGAAGAGATCTTGAAGGGCATTGTGCTCTCCACTTTCAATGGGGTTCAGTTGACCCTTGCAGACTCAGTTAAGAGCCTAGGGGTTATACTGTATCCAGCATTGCTGCTAGAGAAGCATGTTAATGCAGCTGCAAAAATGCCTTTGTCCAACTCAGGCTAGCCCCTTCCTTAACATGGCCAACATGGCCACCTGGATCCATGCCATGGTAACATCAAGATGAGACTACTGTAATGTGCTCTACAAAAATCTCATCTCACAGTCAGAGACTCCAGTTGGTGCAGAATGTGGCAGCTTGATTATTATCTGGAGTGGACCTTGCATATTACTTTGATTTAGCAGTCATTCCTTTGACTTCCCATCAGCTACTGGGCTCAATTCAAGGTTTTGTCTATCACATACAAAGCCCTTCATGGTCTTGGGCCCTCATATCTCAGTCTCTCTCCCTGTACTCCACCATGGCAGCTCCACTCATCTGAACAGGACCTTCTGCATTGCTACCCTGCAAATAGGCAAAATCAACAGCTGCCCATACACACACTTTTGCCATTGTGGCCCCCACCTTACTGAATGTCCTGCCTGAATAGGCCAGGAAAACTCCCACTCTCTCCTGGCCTTCCACAAATTTTACAAAACCAAATTATTCGAGACCTTTTAAAATATGAGTAATATGACTATGCTGTAAGGAAATGGTTCAAAGAGATGCTTTGGTAAAGGGATAGGGACTGTAGACTATACTACTACATACTGTCTTTTGCTGAAAATATGCTCCTACTGGGTAGTTTCGATATCATTGAATATGTCATGCTAAATTGTTTATGTTTTGTTTCAGTATTGTTTCAGCTTTACGAGATTTTTGCTTGTTTTAATATTTCTGCTATCCATACCCTATTTTATTGTTTAAGGAATGTCCCAACCATTGATTGTAGTGACTTACACTGTGTAATCCAACTTGAGTCTCAGTGAGAAAGGCAGATTATAAAGACCAAATAAATAAAACACATTCAGGTAACTTTCTCAGAATCCAGACTCTATCACCTATTTTGTTAAATCACTTTAAAATCTTTAAACCATGTTGTCTGTTTGCTAAAGGCTTGGCGTGTAAAGCAGTCTGAGTAATAGTCTTATGCAACTATGGCCCCCCAAGCAAGATCTATATATGCTGATTGATACAGTACATTCAAAAGCACCTTCAGGGTCTGTTTGGGCCAGTTGCTTTACTTACAAATATTTCTCCATCTCTTCTTCATATATAGATTCTTCTTTATAAACATTTGAAAATAATTTATTTGCTCCTTCATTTGTTGTTCTGCATAAACTACCTGATTTCCTTTCCTAATTCCAGGCAGCCTCCTTTTTTCTGTCTCTTTTCTTAAACATATGCTAAATATCTTCCAGGTTTGTTTGCAGCTTCAAAAAGCCTTTGTTCTAAATATTTCAATATTTTCTGCACCCCTTCTACTTCCAAGAAGTCTAAATACTTCATTTCCTACCATTTTTAAAATACTTCATTTCCTTCAGTTTTTTTTATTGCCCGTAATCTTGTGCTCTTGTTAAATGTCTTCAATTTTTCTGTTATATTCTTTATAATATCCTTTTTTCATGCAGCTATTGCCAATAAAGTTCCTCTAGGTTTTACTACCTTTCCATACTGTTGTGTTAACATCAGTTTTGTTATTCAGCTTGAAATATTCCATCAGATCTTTCTTACAACAAAGAAAAAGAGGGTTGCACAAATGTAAGATCCAAGAAGAGAAAAAAGAAGCAAGGTGCAACAGGAAAAATAAAAGAATAAAATAGTAACATTTTTAAAAAATTAAAATAATGTACAGCCAGTAATTAAAACCCTTTTAAATAACATTCTTGAATGTGTTATGAGAAGCCATAAAATTTTATAATAATGTTATAATAATTATATATAATTATATAATTATATAATTATATAATTATATTATATATAATTATAATAATGTTATAATATCATGGTATACTTATTTTTAACAAAAGAATCAAGAACAATTTTTTGGACAAGACTCTGGATCCCCTGACAAAGCTACAAATTAAACACATTGGGATGTATAATTATAAATAAAACAGTTCTCCCACTGTATCTTGCTTCTTTTTCTCTCATTATTGCTACCACAAAACCTAATCCTAACATTTTCAGTTCCTCATAATTTTATTTAAACTATGACAAAAGTATTGTAGCATGTGTAAACAGGCATAATTCTGGTGTCATCACCCCAACAAAAAGTTTACTTCTTATCTTAGCATAGCATTTCTCATAATTCAATTGTTGCTTTAAAAAAACATTTAAAAGAACACTGGAAAGTAGCTGGTTAAGAAATGAATTCATCCACAACCAAATGGTGTAAAGTTAAATTTACATATAAGCAAGCAATGACAAAAACTTCATGTATTTTGATCTATTTCATACAACAAAAAATTCTGAAGCAAAATTATAAATTAGTTTTGTACTTCAACTGAGAATTGCTGAGACTCTATAATAAAATCATTACTGAAAAAACTAGGTGCTCAGCAACTGGGCACCTAGGATTTGTTGACCCCTGGTGTAACATAACAAGGTGGTGAAGAAAAAGCTTATCTCTAGTTAGCTGCGTCTTTTTTATGTTTAAGACACTGCCTTCGCAGGTGATTGGATATCTGCTGGTCTGTTAAAGGCTTCCATGACGGACTCAGCTTCCAAAGCTGGGATTGTCTGACAGTAAAGAGGGGAGCTGATTGACAGGTTCCCCCCCTTCTGCCCTTTTGTGGCTAGCCTGAAATGGCAGTTGGTGATGGAATGTTGAGGGGTTGATGGAGTAAACTGAGTGAGGGGGAGTTGGAGTCTGGCTTCTGACCAGAGAGGGTCAACCAGAGTCCTCTGTGTGAGGAAGGAAGGGAAAGTGTACCCTTTAAGAAAAAATCTTTACCTTCATGAAGTGCTTTTAGTCCTTGGACTAAAGTGGGAAAGACAGCACTAACTCCTGTGTAGACTCAAGAGATCTGGGAATTATAGTGGGCCAAGGAAGTGGGTAGAAATGAGTCTCCCCTTCGGCACAGGAACAGGGTTATAGCTGGAGCATAACTATAACACCTACCCAGTATCTAAAAAGGGATTGACTCAGTGGAGTACCCTAAGGCCTGGAGAAGAGGGGAGTCATGCTGTGTGTGTGTTAACAGTGGAGCACTTAACTTGTGAAGCAGTATTTACCACTGAAAGAACTCACTTTAACATCTTTAAGTCTCACAACATCACTCATACAGGCCAGCAACTTAGAATCATACCAAGTGTTTTGTGCCTCACACCAGAGAAGTATTCTGTACAAAAATCTTTCCGTTACTTCAGTTTCAAACATTGCCTACCTGCCTACTTATTTTACCTACTTGTAAATAAAGCTTCTGTTTCATTTTGAATCTCCATAAGCCTTGTGTGCTAGTTTCTGTTTAAGGAAAGTGCAAACCCCTGATCTTTCCCCTAGACTTATAAGTAGTATTGTTACCCAACTATGTTACTGAAGGGTGGAACAAGAAAGAGAGTTGAAGCTAAATCTCAACCACGCTACTAAAAGCCCCACCCCCACCCCCGTGTTCAGCTTCATAGGCTTAGAGAGGAGATGTTTTACCTCAGGGTAGAGGAAGGTCAGCCCAAGCCTGAGATAGATGAGGGTTTGTGATAGCTTCTTTCCTTCAGAAAGCTTTGGGCATGGTGTCCCTAAAACTTGACAGCCCTACCAAGGCAGCAGTACTGACTCCTCCTCCTCCTTTCTACCTAGAGAGAAAAGACAAAGGAGTGGTGCAGGAGGGGGAACATCTATTTTTCTTCTCTCCTTGCCCATGCAACAGTGATTCTGTCATCCTGCTAGTTTGTATACTATGATGGACACGAGACTGTCCTATCCCTGAAAGGTAAAACAGACACTCAGCTATTTCATCCCTGAGCCTATGCGAGTGCTGCTCCAGCATCTAATCTCCTATCAGAAGGTGGAGGGCATGTTGGAAAGAAGCATAGTAGTAGTCTGTTTGAGTGTGCCTTGATAAGACAGCAGACAGTTTACAGTCTGGTAGCATGGCAGAGTGGTTTAACTTTATCTATGGGAGAGGAAAGAATTGTGAGGACTGTCTCTGTTGATGAGCAGCCCTCATACCCTTTAGTCTGACTCTTGGAAAAGGGTAGGCTGGTGTGGGTGAAATCTTGTATGGGTGAGAGCATCTAACCTGCTGGCTAGTCAGTGAAAGCCTGTTCGTACTTGAAAGTCATAAAGGCTTTTTTAAATACTATATTTATTGTATATGAATTTATTGTACTTTGTATATTTATTAGTAGTATTAGTAGCACTTGCACTTTTGCACTCTTGATATAATATATACAATATTTTTAAAGGAATTATATTGCACCTTATTGAACTCTACCTCTCGTTGGTGGTTACCTCTATCAGGTTTAGTTGCATCCAAGGGCAGCTTCTTTCTTTGTGTATTGTGACTGCTGCTATTGAGCTTGTTTTGTAATTTTGCTGGTCAAGGCATAATACAACATAGCAATCTCACAAATTGCTAAAAGAAAATTGGTGCATATCCACAGGAGAAATTTAACAACTGAACTGGCTACCTCCTCATAAATCCCTCCAAGAATAAATGAATTAAACTCAGTGAAAGTGTTGACATAGTGAGCCAAGAAGCATGTCTATGTCTTGCTGTTTGTATCTGTCATGTCACTACTGATGTAAAAGATCTATTTGACAGGTCCTTGGATGATGCAAGAGCAGAGAAACAACCTACGACATCTCACCAGATGATTGGACACTGGGGGGTGCTGTGGGAGGATGTAAGCCAGCAGTGTCTTGTGCTGGAGTGGAGCTTGTTCCATTAGGTGCTTGGCGAAGCACTTTGACACTGAGAACAAGATTCTGTATATAAGTCACTGTAAATAAACTGTACATACACTTGAATGCTATAAGTGTGTTGAAGCCTTATTTATAGCTCAGCTACAGTTCAAACCACGCTGCGCCAACAGGGTTCTGGGCCCAGAACCGCGTGGCGGGCGTTGCAGGTTCGAGGAACTGTGAGCTGTGAAGTCCTGTGTGGCTTGGAGCTGGAGGCTGTGGACGGTGAAGTCCAGGAGTGACTGTTCTGCGTTGGTGAGGAGGAGTGCCCAGCAAGCTGTCCTCGCAGGGAAGCAGTGCGGAAGAGGAGGAGAAGGAAGATATTCTCCTGGGGCCAGTCCAGATAACAGAGATGGCTCAAGTCCAAACAGCCCTGCCGGTGGAGAAACTCACGGGTGAGAATTACCAGGTATGGTCCCTCCGTATGCAGCATTATTTGAAGAGGGAAGGTCTTTGGGTCTGTGTTGACAACCCTCCAGACGTCCCCACGCCAGCAGAGGTGGCAAGAGATGAGAGAGCGCTGGCTGCAATTGTGCTGAGTATAGCCGACTGCCAGCTAAACCATATAGCACACGAAACCACAGCTCAAGCGGCTTGGAAGGCACTCAAGGCCGTGCACCTGCGAGATTCGGCAGGAGTCCTGATAGCCTTGACGAGAGCCCTGTACCGGAGGGTTCAGCAGCCTGGAGAACCAGTGCAAGACCACATAGCCGCATTGACGCAGAGCTTCAGGGACCTGGAGCTACGAGGGAAGATTTTCTCTGAACCAGACCGTGTGTATATTTTGCTCTCTAGCCTTGCACCATATTACGAGGTTCTTCTAACTACACTAGAGATGGTGAAAACTGATGATTTGACTTGGAGATGTTGTAGCAAAGTTGCTAGACACAGCGAGGAGGCAAAAAGACAAGCCGTTATCTGAGTCTGGATAAGAAATTAGGCACAGGGACTTAGGCTGTTCTTCTGCTGCTAGATCCTACAGAATATTGTGAGATCGTGGGATATTGGAATACAGGGGGTTTCCCCTTTAACCATGAGAAGATGATCATGTAGGTGATTAGCAAACGATGTTAATAATGAGGATATGGAGTGGGAACTTGCATCAGGTGGTTAATTGGAATGTCCAGTCGGGTGCTATGGGAATCAGAGCGTCAAGGATAAGTGAGTGAGTAGAGTTTTAAATTGTACTTCTGTAAATAATAAATATTGTAAATTTAGAATTGCTCTATATTATGGATGTAATTTCTTTCCAGTCTAGTGTAATATTGCCCAGGAAGAAGTTAAAGAACGAAACGGGAACTGAGAATTGCACGCACAAGCCCGTCGGCAATATGCAATTTGGTTATGTGGTTCCATTCTCAGACTGTGGACTATTCACCATTGCAATCTGTTCCTGACGCGCCCTTAAGCACTCCGGTCCTTACATAGTGGACATTGCTCATTTGAGCCAAAAAACTGACAATATTGTGGATGACAGATTTTGTACATAGTATTTATTGCATGTATTTATTTATCAATTGATGTAGTTATTGCACAATTTTGCACTTGGCACTTTTATAGCATTAAATACTAAAAGTTGTATATAATAGAGTATTGATTCCCCGGTTGTGTGTTAGCAAGTTATCTGAGTCTGGGCATGCAGCCAAGTCTACAGAGTGTTCTGAGGGGGCCGACAGCAAGCTTCAAACAGACTACAGGCAAGCTGTACGGTTGTCTCCAGTCGTGTTGGCAGCCAGGCGGTGTTGGACCTGTGGAAGTGAATCCCATTTCCACAGAGAATGCCCACGTCGAAGGAAAGGAAGAAAGTCGGTAGCCAGCAACAGCCGGGGTGATACCAGGAGCGGTGAAGCAAGGCTTGTGGTGTCAGCTGTCGCCGGGGGTTCCTGGCTTCTTGATTCCGAAGCTTCGCAAATCATTTGGCGGGAGGAATCCGTGTTGGAGGAAGCCCACGAGTCATCATTGCCTCACATCAGGCTAGCTGACGGAAGGTGTGCCAAGGTGACTTGCCAGGGGCAGCTAACTTTTTCTTCCCTAGGTTATACCTTCAGAGACGTTTTATGTGTGCCTTCGTTAGAAAGCAACCTGTTAAGTGTGTGTGCTCTAACAAAAGCAGGGTTTAGCGTTTCTTTTTCCCAGAATGGGTATACAGTCTCTAAAGAGAGAAAGAATCTGCTGCAAGGTAAATTGCATAACAATGTATATTCAGTTGAGAATGGCCAGGCAGGAGCACAAGTTGTGCCCAACAGGTGTGACCATGAGGGGTGTGTGCATATCTTACATCGCCGGCTAGGTCACATTGGGTTTGAAGCATTGAGAAAAACATTGGCTCTGTTACCAGGGGAGAGTGTGAAACTGTGTAAGCATTTTCTAGACTATCAGGTCTGCAAACAAGTGAAAAGTCATGCTTATCCTGTGGCTAAGTCAAGTAGCCGGGTGTCAAACAAGCCCTTAGAGTTGGTCCATATGGATCTGATAGGGCCATATCCTCAGAGTCATTCAGGAAAATGTTTTGCTTTGCTTATCTGTGATGATAAAAGTCATTTTCTCTGGGCATATGTGCTGACGCACAAATCAGACACATTTCAAACAGTAAAATACTGGTGCAAAAGAGCTGAATTACAGCTGGGTGAAAAAGTACGTGCCATTCAAACTGACATGGGTGGAGAGTTCCAAACAAATGAATTCTCTAAATGGTTAAATAAAAAGGGCATTGTTCACAGAATGGCAAACCCAGGGGTCCCAAGTGAGAATGGTGTGGTGGAACGCAGTGGTGGAAAAATTCAAACAATCATGAAAGCCACGCTGACAGATGCCAATTTGCCAGTGACTTATTGGGCTGAAGCTTTACGGGCAGCCTGTTATGTCAGCAACAGGGTTTGGAGCAGGGCAATAAACAATATTCCCTACAAAGAGCTGTACAAGAAAGATCCAAAGCTCGGGTTTCTAAGAGTGTTTGGGGTTAAAGCATGGATAAATGTGCCTCTCAAGCAAAGGAGAAAAGGATCTGCTAGAGCAGTTCAGGACGTGTTTGTAGGTTTTCAGTCTGGTATGAAATCCTACAGATTTGTTACGTTTGACCAGAAGGTTTGCTTCAGCAGGTCCGCTAGCTTTAATGAAAACAGCAGTTGGGCAAGACTCCATGGTTTGGAGGAGCACTCACAAGTGTTTTTGCCTCTAACAGAGCACAAAGAGGCTCATAGTGGCACAAGTCAGCCACAGAGTGTGATTTCTGAACAGGAGGTTAAAAAGGAGGTAAAGTCTCCTGGAGCTCAGTCTCAGAGTCCTGGTGTTCGAGTTCCAAGGGTGTCAGAACGCTTCACTAAAGGAGTGCCTCCTGTGAGATATGGCTTTGAGCCAAATCAGACACAAGTGAATTTTCTATGGGTGCCAAAGCCGGCCGACTTTCAAGAGGTTTTGCGGCTTGATGGGTCTGAGAGAGAGGCTTGGTTTGCTGCTATGCAACAAGAATATGAGTCTCTCACAAATCATCAAGTGTTTTCTCTATCTGAAATGCCAGAGGGGAAGAGCCCAGTGGGCTGCAAATAGTTGTATAAAGTTAAATACAGTCCTAATGGAGAGTTTAAGCGCAAGGCTCGCCTTGTGGCCAAGGGATACTCTCAAATACAAGGGCAGGATTATGATCTGGTGTTTTCTCCAACCATGAGGGGGGGAAACCTTTAGAGCAGCTCTTTGCAAAGCAAGTGCAGAGGGTTTGTCTGTCTTTCATTTCGACATTGAAACTGCCTTTCTGCATGCAGACTTGGAGGAAGAAGTCTACGTGGAACAGATTCCAGAGTTTGAATCTAAGCAACAAAGTCTTGTATTAAAATTGCATAAGTCCATTTATGGGTTAAAACAGGCAGCACGGTGCTGGAATTTGTGTCTATCAAAAGCACTGGCTAGCCTTTGATTTAAGCAGGCAAAGGCTGATCCATGTTTATATACAAAGGAGAATGGTGGTAAACAGTGTTATCTGCTTTGCTATGTGGATGACCTCTGTTTTCTGTGTGGGTCACCTGAGGAATTGGCTGAATTCCAACAAGCCATAACCAGAGTGTTTAAAACCAGGGTTTTGGGACCTATTTCAAACTACCTAGGTATGCAAATTACCAAAAACAGCTCAGGGTGTTTTGAGCCGAGTCAGAGCAATAAAGTGAAGCAATTGCTGAAGCAGTATGGGATGGCAGAGGCACAAGAAGTGAAAACCCCCATGTCTCTAGTTGTGTCACTGCTGTACTTGTCCTGCTGGAGCCGCCCTGATCTGGGCTAAGTGGTGCAGTGGCTGTGTAGGCAGTGTACAGATCCCTGTGAAAGAGACTGGCAGGCAGCAAAAAGGGTGCTGCGCTATCTGAAGGGTACTTCAGACTATAAGCTCATGTTGGATACTACAAAAGGTACTGAAGTGTTAGCCTTTAGTGATGCATCATGGGGAGATGATGAGGGGAGATCTACCTCTGGTTATCTTATCCAAGTTCTGGGAGCACTGGTGTTCTGGAAGTCTCAGAGGCAAACGTTAGTCGCAACTAGTTCATGTGAAGCCGAATATGCCTCGCTAAGCGACTGTGTATTACAACTGGAGTGGGTAATAAAGTTGTTGGAAGATCTTAATATGCAGCGTCCATTACCAGTGGAAATAAAATGTGACAGTTCTGCTGCAGAGCAATTGGCACAGTACCAAAGCATCTGTGCCAGGAGCAAACATATTGTTATCAAAATGTGCGTGATGCTATTCACAGAGGTATGATATGTTTGTCTCATTGTAAATCAAATGAGAATGTTGCAGATCTGTTAACCAAAGGACAAAGCCAGGAAATGTTGGTTAAATGCAGAGAAGTGTTGGGTATACATGCCTCTTGTCTCAAGGAGGAGTGTTGACATAGTGAGCCAAGAAGCATGTCTATGTCTTGCTGTTTGTATCTGTCATGTCACTACTGATGTAAAAGATCTATTTGACAGGTCCTTGGATGATGCAAGAGCAGAGAAACAACCTACGACACCTCACCAGATGATTGGACACTGGGGGGGGTGCTGTGGGAGGATATAAGCCAGCAGTGTCTTGTGCTGGAGTGGCGCTTGTTCCATTAGGTGCTTGGCGAAGCACTTTGACACTGAGAACAAGATTCTGTATATAAGTCACTGTAAATAAACTGTACATACACCTGAATGCTATAAGTGTGTGGAAGCCTTATTTATAGCTCAGCTACAGTTCAAACCATGCTGCGCCAACAGAAAGATGTTGAAGCAGACAGTGAATTCAGTTAAACTGTATCAAATTTTCTCTTTATTTAGAAAAGGGAACTATAAAGTAAACTATTTCAAATTTTGTTTCAGAAAAGCATTCTCTTTTAAATGCATCCCTTATCAAACGCTGTTTTCAAATATCTACTTCTGTCTCAGAGGAAATAAACTGTACACTTTGTACAAACAAATAATCAGTATACATAACTGTCAGCTACAGTAAACTCTGTATTGGTCACAGTGAACCTGATCACAGAACGTTTAGTTTTCTACCTTATACTCCTCCCAGGCAGTTCAAACATAATTACAAAAGCCCAAAAAGGATTGCTGATGTGATTCCCTGTGGGATTCACACACTTATTTTCACATGCATGCTATCTGAAGGAGTCTTTCAAAAAGCTAACCTGAGGACACAAACCATTATGTTAACAATGACTCTCAAGTGTATATATAAACAGATTCTATTCTATTTTATCAATCTTTGGTTCTTCCTTTTCTATAAGATTCCCCCAATCTGTAAATGCATCAGCAATATGTATAATATTAAAATGGCCCAGTGAACATTTTCAGTATCATAATTAAACAGCCTATTCCCCAATTTTAAAACTTTGGGGAAACTCGTCAGAAATATAATTTTAATTTGATTACAGAAAATAATTGCCTGATCCACGTGCAAGTGAAAATGGAAATGTTTGATTATCAATGGGATAAAAATCCATTTGAATTCTTTATCCTAAGCCTTTTTGAATTCAAGCACTACTGTTTGAATTCAAGAAAAAGTGTTTGGAAAAAGAGCTACTTAGAACACAATACTTAAAAACATTCACCATAAAGACCAAGCAAGCACAAGTGTTTTGACAGTGCTTAACAGGCTTAGTTTTTTTAAAAGTCAAAGCCTACAAACACACATACTTGTTTCATTAAAATTCCTATAAACTCTTATTTACGGCTGCAAAGTATATCCAGAGTCTGCCATATTAATTTAACAGACCAGAAAAGAACTGCTACAAGCTAAACAGACCTCTGATCTTAGTGCACATAAAATGACAAAAGTATCAAGTGAATTCCCTTCCTCAAAACAAACAGGAAAGATTAGTAAAGAACTCAACTGGACAAATGCTGAGCAAAGCACACAGAGATAAGATCTTAGAGACAAGAATCTAAGTGTTCATTAATTTTAGCTTCCAAAACCTGAGAACTGCAGACAGGGCAACTAACTTTTCTTGTCTGATCACTCACAGAAGTATCAGAGCATTCACAGGATGCAGATTCAGTCTTCTTCTTCACAGTGGGGTTAGTTTGCCCTGGGCCCGATTTCCTTATGAAGTAATTTGCAAAGGCACTTTTGTCTTCCATTTTTGCTTGTTTTTGTGGCACTCCATAGACCTGCATGCTATTATTTCCTTTAGATATAGTCTGAGGTCCTGAAGGTGATATAGTTGGTTCAGGAAGAGTTCTCTTTTGCGTGTCCTTAAGAGGTGGAGAAATGTACTTTGCATTTGTTGAGAATAAACTTGATCTTCGTACATTAAAAGATGTTTTCCTGATTGGTGAGCCATTAACATTAGTGTATGCTTTTGTATTAGCAACTGATACTTTAGGAAATGCTATGGTAGAAACATGGCTATTTTTTTCACTGCAAGAAAATGTATCACAAGCATCACTACAAGAAACACTTGGTTCAAATTCTATTTCTTTTTTAGGATTTGGTCCTTTCAAGCCAGTTGATGAACACTGCTGTGAATTGAGCAGCATCCTGTTCATACTGCTGTTTGGACTTGTGGTTGTCTCCAATGATGATCTTTCACTTCTTCCTCCAAGCACAAATCCTTTTCCACTAAAAGGAATTATGCTTTGTTTGCCACCTCCACAAACTCTTCCTGCAAACACATGAGAAGTAAGTTTTTGTATTTCAAATACTATTCAGATATTCCAAGTGCACTGCACTACACCAACACAGATAAATTAATTTATGCTGATGAGACTCCCACACAGATGCAATAACCAGTGCATAATTTTCCAATATAAGGTACTGTTCAGGCAATAATGTAGGAATTTTTTAAAACAGATATTAGGTATATTAAGATTATTTTCACACCTTCTGGGTGTGCAAACAGGAAAAAATGCAGGGCTGGTAGCTTTCAGATTGATTCATGCTCAAAAATGGATGCCTCTGCTTCTAACAAATGGACAATCCAAGGCCAAGGCAAACTGTCTAATTCTCTGCCTCACTGTATGTCAACACATGGGCTGGATCCCACCTAGAATTTCCACAGGATTTTTGCCCATTTCCCCCCTCCCACAGCAACCCCAAATTGTCCCTGAAATGCTGCTCCTGGGGGACCCCCAGGAATAGCATGTGAGATGATCAGACATTCCTGCAGGAAGGAGGAACTGGCAAAAGTGACTTCCCTTGGACCAGTGCAAATTGTAGGAGGCATCCACGCTCACAACTACAAGCAGCTTGAAGCTCAAGTGTTCTGCCATTAATGTGCCAAATACACATTATCAAGGGTTGCATTATAGCAGTTAGTTCTTTACAGTAACCAAGTACTACTCCAGTTCAGACAAATTAGTTATACAAACAAATCAATTATACCCAAGATGATATTCAGCCTTTTAATGAAACACTATTATATATATTTGAATTCTTTATTATCAAAATCAATTGTCAATGTTGAAAAAAATAATAAAAATTAGTTTCCTATTCCATTGTTGGGTAAGTAGCCTCAGAATGGGGAGACGAGGACTTAGACAACATCCTTTTCCCTCTCACTCCCCACTGACCATACCTCCCACAGAACCATGGGCAGTGGTCCTGCTCTTCTTCCCCTGGCCTTGCCTGCCCCCTTAGAAGCCCCTCTGAGGGAGAGCCAACCTTGGGCTTCCCCAACTGCCCATCCCCAAGGGCGGTGCTGGAAAGACAAGCATGGCCAGGGGCCTCTGAGGTCTGGCATTCTTCCTCTTGCCCCCTGTTCCAGATGGTCTTCAGGGTCTGATAGGCAGCCCTGGGGTCATCTCAGCTGTGCAAGGCTCCACCTGTTCTGGCTTCAGCTTGTGGCCCCTCCTCCCAACATGCCCTAGCCTGCTCACAGCATCGGGGCTAGCCTTGGTCTGCCATGGGCTTAGCCAGGCCTCTGCCAGCTTTGCTAACCTGGTTGCTGGAGCTTCTCACCTTAGGCTCTCTTGGACAGCATGGAGGTCCCAGCTGGGAGGCAACCCTCTGGGCCTGCCTTGCTCATCTCACAGGGCCTCCCTGATGCCTTCAGCAACACACTGTTCTTGGCCTTGCTCAGACTATCTTGTACTGGTCTGTGCAGCCAAGAGTTGTGTAGATTCCTGGGAACCAGCAGTCAGGGTTAGTTTGGGGGGGGCTGTGCCAGCCATGGATATTCATACAGAACTATGCACTATAATAACTGCTAAGATATACTTAATTAAACCAGGTTCAAATACCTTTGTCATCAGCTGGGACTTTTCCTTGGTTTTTCTCTGTGCCTTTCTTGGAGTAGCTCTCTGGCTCTTTGATCTTAGTGAATGTCCCCCCACAGGTCTGCTGGTGTTCAGACCACCAGAAGTCATTTGCAGATGGTGCTCTATTCATTGAGCGCTTCACATATCCAAAATATGGCTTTCTATTTTGACAAGGACCATTACATCTCCACCAATGCTGACGGTAAGAATCCACCTCATCATGAAACTCATGATAGATCTAAAATTAAAGAAGGGGTGGGAGGGTGGGGATTAATATAGAACATTCATTTTGTAATAACTAAAGGCAAACTCATGCTGGCCCATAGCCTTTAATGCACACACATGTACAGGGCTCCCATTCCTGCTGCTGTTCAAAGGCAACAGTTCCACAAGGGCATTCTCAATTAACAGATGCCCCACCCCAGAAGTGATTATGTATTAGGATTTTTTTATAATTTTCTCTTCAACCTTTTTTCGTTTTCTGGAGCATCTGCTCACACCAGAACTCTAAGAAAAGATGCAATATTCTGAAATGCACCAGTTCTGTGCTACACATACTGATTTGCAGTATTCACAGCCTGCCTCCAAAATAGAATCAAAATCCTATCCCAAACCAAGGTTTCAGATTCTGATTTAGAGCAAGCTATGCTTAATGGTGACCCTTGTTTTCCCTATTTGGACAGATCAAGTAGCAGGAGGAGGAATTTGCATGTGTGAGGAAAGGGAATGTCTAAACCCAGCATATTCCTGATCTTGATATTTGAACTGGACCAGTGCATAGCTATCAAGCTCCTCCATGCTGACCTAAAAGCTCTGGATTTTGGTGATTAAGTGCAAGTCTCACCTCACTGAAGCCAATGCAAATTTAGCAATTAGCTTAGTAGATATGGATTACACAGTTACTACTTTTACAATGCAAAAAGTTGCTGAGGTTAAATTGCCCTGTCCCCAATCAACTTTTTTTCAGTGTATATATTTTAAGATTTATACATTTATTCTAACATCATTTACATTCTAAAGCCATTTTATGTGACAACAGTAAGCAAAAAAAGAGATGACAAAAGGTGCAATCTTAACCACAATTATGAGTTAAGCACCTTTGTAATTAATGAAATAAATGTATATAGGGGCTTCAAACTGATACGGTCTGATTTTCAATGAGATGGCAAACTTCTATCTGGGTTATACAACTTTGGACTGCAGATGGGGGTCGCACATGACTAATCACCCTCCATACAAAACAGGAACATTCAATTGTGTTAGCCCCACCAGCAGCAAAGGTAATACTGTCAGTTATCTCATGACTAATAGCACAATCCTAAAAAGAGTTACTCTAATCTAAGCCCGTTGAACTCAATTGGTTTAGACTGGAGTAATTCAGTTTAGGATTGCACTGTAAATCTGAATTTGTTGTCGGCTTATAAATTTATTTACACCCTGCCTTTCCTTCCAATGGGGATACAAAGTGGCTTACATCATTCTCTTCTCCCATTTTATTCTCACAACAACCCTGTGCTAGGAGCATCAGAAATCTGAAAGTTACTGGACATTACAAAAAATGCTTACCGTAATATTGGCACCAGTTAAGCGATTGATCCGATGCATGTGTTTGCAGAACTCAGGGCCATGAGAATCATGATCTTTGTTGTTGTGAGTGACGAACAATAAGGCATGAATCATTTCATGCAAGAGAGTCTGAAATTGAAATAGTTACTGGATCAACATTTCCCCCCTAACAAGTGACTTCTGAGTATCTTGGCTGCCGCACTCATGAAGATATGTAATCAATGAAAAAACCCCAACTTCTTTGCTTTTGCCATCTATGCTGAGTTTCACATAAATCCACAAATGCAGTCACCCCCATCACTGATACCAGCCCCTACCTGCTCTAGCTTCATCATCCCCAAGTTTTCTGCAGAGTATTTCTAACTCTATGCAAATCTTTCCCATGTCTGGAATTGGGGTGGGGCACACATACTGCCCTTGCACTAGAATTTGGAGATATTTGGCAGCAGCCAAACCTCTTACTTTTGAACACCTCCAAAATTCAGCATCAAATTAGATGTGTGCCCCCAGTCCTCGATACATACCAGAGGATTCAGAGAGGGGAAGAGGAGCAACAGACACAAATAATGGCTAGGCACCATAAATAGTTATTCATCTGGGGAGAGTAAAGATCATCATAAAGCAATGAGATTCTGACTTGGAACCAATGATTTGCAGACACGCTCAGCCTAACTCTTTAAAATAAACCCACATTGTACACGTTCAGTCCAGTAATGAAAAAGCTTTCAGTTCCCATACATCAGTTAGAGAGCCAGTATTTTGGAACACCAGAGACATGACATATGTATGCGTTTTTTTATAATAACAAGTCACTTAAGGATTCAATCATCATAAATGTCTACCTGCTCTTCTCCTATTTTATCCTCACTCTGCTTGTCCCAGAGCTGAATCACTGGAAAAAGCATGACCTCTAATCATAGTCATCTTGAAACGACAGATTAGAGACAGGTTTTGTATAGTATTTGATTATTAAAAAGCTTGTTTGGCCCTAGAATACACAATAAGTAAGAAAAGCAAATTCCAAATTTTCAGTAGTCACTGTTTCACTGGCTGAACCCAGAAAGTGAAAAAAGTTCTAGGACCGAAACATTTGGAGACAGAAAAAGCTCCAAAACTGGTATAATGGTTAAAAGTTCGGGACTCTAATCTGGTGATCAGAGTTTGATTCCCCACTCCTCCACCTGCAGCCAGCTGGGTGACCTTGAGTCAGTCACAGCTTCTAGGAACTCTCTCAGCTCCACCCACCTCACAGGGTGTTTTGTTGTGGAGATAATAACATACTTTGTAAACCTCTCTGAGTGGGTGTTAAGTTGTCCTGAAAGCCGGTATCTAAATTGAATGTTATTATTGTTATTAGTTTCTCACTGTAAACACATGCCTATTTGTCTGACACCCCCGCCCCATCCCCGTGAAAAAAATAGTCAGAATATGAAAAGTGGTGTAAAAATTAAGTGAATACAGTGGTACTACTAAAAATTTGTCAGCCATTAATATATGTAAACTTTTGCCAATATAATGCATAGCATTCCCTTATAACAGTAAATTTATTACATGGCATACTGCTATCATTGATATGGACCAGGAACCCAACACAGGCGATCTCTCACAAGTCTCTTGCTACTTCTGAGAGACTCCTTGCTTCTCTTCTTGGTGTGTGGGGGGGCCATATTCTTAAAGAGCTTTCCTTAAACCTGTGATACTATGGAAGTATTAGGACTTAATATTGGTAGCTAAGGCACAAACGATCACTTTGTGCATGTTCTGTGGAGATTAAGGTGAATATATAACAAGCTGCTCATAGAAGGCAGCTCAACATCATGATGATTACACTCAAATGCATTTTAAAAGTGATGGCTATTCCCCTGAAATATGCACTCCAAAACACTGTTGTTATGGTATGCACAAACAAACATTTTAGCTGCAAAATTTACGTCTTGGTGTGTGTTTATTGACAGCCTCATCTGATAGTACCTCTACAAGATCCTTCCTTGGCCGTAACTTTAACAGTGGCTCACTGAGTCGGATGGAGCACATTCCACCTCGTCCTTCATAACAACAAAGCCCAGCACACCTACAAGATGCAACACAGAGAAAACTTGTTTACCACTGTAGCCTAAGAGGCACAAAGTAATTAGCTTTTAATATGCTATATTATGCACACCAAGCAGGACAATAGCTGCATCTTTTATAGTACTCAGGTGGATAATACAATATAACATGGCAAAGCCATAAGGCATAGCATAATGCCACTCAGCTTGTACACAAGCATTAGGATGCCATGCTGGCAAACAAAGATAGAAGAGCCACTTTATAGCTACCTGTGTATGAACATAAGTTGATAATAGATGGGCTTAGCCTTCCATGTTTCTCATCGAGAACTCAGAACTGATTAGTGATCATTCCCTCATACGGTCAAAACAAGTTATGTAATTACCTTAACTGAGTTGACCATGGCACAATATCTTTACAATTACTATTGCTTTAAGTATATGTGTATTTGATAGTTTCTGATGCTTAGCTGCAGCTTGTCTGTTTTTTTAAAATGATATTTAAAAAAAAAACATATAGTAACCAAATAATGGTACAATTTTTTTTGGTGCTTCGTTTGAACTCCTCCCAAGTCGCTTTGGGCGTCACTGCCCTAGCACATGCGCGAAAAGGCGAAAAGCCCTCACCCCCGCTCCCGCACAGAAGTGCGTCGTACAGACAACCGACGGTCAAGCCAGCCGCCTACAAGAAGGAAACGAAGGGAAGCGCCGCTGCTGCCGCCCCCCGCCCCCCAGCATGAGAGAGAAGCGAACGGAGAGGGCCCCAGGAAGGGACTCTTCGGAGCCTTCACCGTACAGCGTCATGCGCGGGCTCCACTTCACTTCCACGGCGGCCAGGCGCCCCCAGAAAAGGGTCTCGTTGAACTGCACGAAGAGACCGCGGACGTCCGGGCTGGGGTCCAGCAGCTCCCAGGCTTCGTCCACCACAGAGAGCGGCCGCGGCGAAGGAGGACGGCCAGCGGTCGCTGCTGCTGCTACCTGAACCTGATCGCCGTCGTTCTCCGCCTCCCACTCCGCCTGCAGCCGCAGCGCCAGCAGGAAGTCGCCATCCATCTTTCTCGAGGTAGAGGCTGGCAACGAACAGGCGGGCGACCGCCAGCTACAACTTTTGTCATATTCTCGCGCCTGCGCTCAGCAGCTGGTTGAGAATACGCAAGCTCAGACGCCGGTCCCTTTCCTCTTCCGCCCATCCCTCGTTGGCACCTGCGTAGTCCTGTCAGCTAGGGATTCCTGCGGCCCCGCCCTTCTCGACGTTCCTCTTCATCCAACCAGGCACCCGCGCTTCCCGAAGAGCACGGAGGCAGGCCTGCGCAGGCGCAGCAGTGGTCTCGGCGTGCGGCCAGTCTTCTTCCTTCTCTGTCTGCTCTCTCATCTTCCAGTTTTGAAGATGGCGCTCTCTCTGGGCGAGGTGGCTGCGGTTGGCGGCAGCCGGCTGAGGAGGCAGCTGGAGTCGGGGAGCTACGCGGCCGAGGAGTACGTGAAGGTCCTTTCCCAGCAGTCGGACGGTGACCGGGACCTGCAAGAGCACCGGCAGCGCATCCAGGCGCTGAGCGAAGAGACGGCGCAGAGCCTCAAGCGCAACGTCTACCAGAACTACCGGCAGTTCATCGAGACGGCCCGCGAGATCAGCTACCTGGAGAGCGAGATGTATCAGCTCAGCCACATCCTCACCGAGCAGAAGGGCATCATGGAGGCCGTCACGCAGACCCTGCTGCAGCAGGCCAGCAACGCCGACCGCGACGACCCCGCGCTGGGGGGCGCCCGGCGAGTGGCCGCCGACCCCCACGCCAACCCCTTCCTGCCCCTCTCAGCCAAGGATGTCGCCGCCAACGAGGAGGGCCGGCACAGAACTCTCACGACCCTCCTGGAGAAGGTGGAGGGCTGCAGGGACTTGCTCCCGGAGAGCCCCGGCAAGTACCTGGTTTACAACGGCGATCTCGTGGAGTACGACGCGGACCATATGGTTCAGATCCAGAGAGTGCATGCCTTCCTGATGAACGACTGCTTGCTGGTAGCTGCCTGGCTGCCCAACCGGCGGGGGACTTACCGGTACGACGCCCTCTACCCGCTGGATGGGCTGGCTGTGGTCAACGTTAAGGACAACCCGCCTATGAAGGACATGTTCAAACTGCTGATGTTCCCCGAAAGTCGCATCTTCCAAGCCGAGAACGCGAAAATCAAGAAAGAGTGGCTGGAGGTGTTAGAGGAGACCAAGAGAAACCGAGTCCTCAGTGAGAAGCGAAGGCTGGAACAGGAAGCCCCTGCACGGGCTCCTCCCCCCACTCCCCCCGAGAGCACCAATCCTTTTGAGGAGGAAGAGGAAGAGGAGTCCACGCCAGAAGAAGAGACAGTGGACCTGTCTCTAGAGTGGATTCAGGAGTTGCCTGAAGATCTAGATGTCTGTATCGCTCAGAGAGACTTTGAAGGAGCTGTTGACTTGTTGGATAAGCTGAATGAGTATCTGGGGGATAAGCCTGTAACCCAGCTAGTCAGGGAGCTAAGAGTGAAGGTGGATGAAAGAATCCGGCAACTGACTGATGTGCTTGTGTTTGAACTGTCTCCAGATAGGTCTCTACGAGGTGGACCCAGAGCTACCAGGAGAGCTGTTTCTCAGCTCATCCGCTTGGGTCAGTCAACCAAGGCATGTGAACTTTTCTTGAGGAACAGAGAAGCTGCTGTACACACAGCCATCCGACAGTTGCGCATTGAAGGGGCCACTCTGCTGTACATTCACAAGCTCTGCCATGTCTTCTTTACCAGTCTGTTGGAAACTGCAAGAGAATTTGAGACAGACTTTGCTGGCAACAGTGGATGTTATTCTGCTTTTGTTGTTTGGGCCCGCTCTGCTATGAGGATGTTTGTAGATGCTTTTAGTAAGCAGGTGTTTGACAGTAAAGAAAGCTTATCTACTGCTGCTGAGTGTGTAAAGGTAAGTGGAAACTAGGAGTTCAAAGGGGGAGGGGGGGAAAGTACTAGACCTGTAGGCTAAGCTCGGAAATACATCCTCCAACTCTTCCTAAGCTATTGTTAAAACTTCTTTAGCTTTCCATAGAATGTTATAGAACATGGAGGGGACAAAACTAGTTAACCATTAAATTTAATTTCATGTTCTGAGACAGGATATTTTATATGTAAATAAATATGTGTGGATCATCACTCATCCCCAGCTCCCCTTGCCCCACCATTTTTCTCCTTCCCCATATCAGCTCTCTAGCTTATGCTATGAATAGCCTTGTTGATCCATAATGCTACAAGAGCAGCATGTGCATTTCTTGCTCTTTTAGCACTGAAGAGTTACTGCCTGCAAAACTGATACAGTCTTCATATGAAGTGCTTCTATAACTATTCGTCTTATCTGACGAATAAAGATCTGCATCTTTACCACTGAATGAGGGATGAGCTTTTCCTGTCCTCTGCTGTTGCAATATGTCCTGGCTTCCAGGAAAGGGTAGTCTTCATTAGGCAAAGAACTGAGTCAGGATGTCTGAGTTATCTTCTTCCAGCAGCCAGAGCAAGTAGTGATGACCACGGAGACTGTTCCACTGCATGTTGTAGCTGTACATTAATCCCAAATGTTTATCCCATTTGCTAATTCGGGTCACAGTATCAGGAGCTGTACTGCAAGCAGGACAAATTGGTGGGCTTGCAACAATGTGTCTTTCCATGGATGAACAAAGTTATTTGGACACATTAATACCCCAGTCTGGTCAGTTGTCCTGACTAGTGAAAGAAGATATGGTATTATCTTCTTTGTTGCCTAGAGTGGTAAGAGCCCAAGTCAGATCCTCTCCTAAATAGAAAAACAACACTATCATAGGAAGATGACCCAGCACTTGTCCTGGGCAGCATCATGATTAGGGGAGACTTTTTTTTAATACTAGGCAATGGGGGTTGGGGTGTGATTCTTTTAACAGTCACTTGATATCTGGTGGCTGCTCTTCGGGCAGTTCTTCTTCCTGAAATTCTTAATGGGATGTTAATGATCCACTTTTTAGAGTATTGCAGTACCTCTCTTGTGCAACTTGCTAAAGATGTAATGTAGTTAATAATATCTTTTGTTATTGAAGGTGGCAAAGGAACACTGCAAGCAGCTCAGTGAGATTGGTCTGGATCTGACCTTCATCATTCATGCCCTGCTAGTGAAAGATATTAAAGGTGCTTTGCAGAGCTACAAGGATATCATCATTGAGGCCACAAAGCACCGTAACTCTGAGGAGATGTGGCGGAGAATGAACCTGATGACTCCAGAAGCTTTAGGGAAGCTCAGAGAGGAGATGAGGAGCTGTGGCGTGACCAGTTTTGATCAGTACACTGGTGATGACTGCTGGGTGAATCTTAGCTACACTGTGGTGGCCTTCACCAAACAGACTATGGCCTTCTTGGAGGAAGCACTCAAACTGTACTTCCCAGAGTTACACATGGTTCTGCTGGAAAGTCTAGTGGAGATCATCCTTGTAGCTGTCCAGCATGTTGACTATAGTTTACGGTGTGAACAGGACACTGAGAAGAAAGCATTCATCAGGCAGAATGCTTCTTTCCTTTATGAAACTGTCCTTCCTGTAGTGGAGAAGAGGTTTGAAGAAGGAGTTGGAAAACCAGCTAAGCAACTGCAAGATCTGAGGAATGCTTCAAGACTGATGCGTATTAATCCTGAAAGTACAACCTCTGTGGTCTGAAGTTTAATGTCTTGGGTCTTTTCTTATAAACAATTGTATGTGTACCTTAATATATGTTTATATACATGTATGCATATATATTTCTGAACACACCCCAATTCCTTTAGCTAATTATGCCTTGCAAATAAATCGGAAGGCAAAGAAAAAGGGAGACAATAATAGGAATGTAGTTGGGTAAACAACATATAGCCCATTTCCTCTGAGGTCCTCTTGTTAAATTTTAGATTAAGGAAGTCACTTGTTGACATAATGTATTTTGATCCAAAAGGGAATAACATATTTAAACATAATGAGTATGATACAGCATAACCTCTAACAAGTATTAGCTGGTTGTGCAAGAGTACAAATGATGGGGTGTACACAACAGTTCTGTTATTGGATTTCTAAACCAGAAGCAGTTTCTTGAAAAACAGAAATAATTTATATAATTCTGTCTCCAATACCTTGAGAGAAGGTTGTAAGGGCTGGAATCTTACTAATATCAGTTCCAATGTTTTCACCAATCATTAGCTAAGACAAATACTGCAACAGTTGTAATTTACTGCATATATGTTTTCTGTTGGATTTGAGGTTTAGGATGGTTGGATTCAGTGAGTGCAAATAACATACAGACTTCTATAAAAGCTAAGTGTAGAAGGAAACACAGGAATTTTGCCACAATACTCTCTGCAGCCAAATATCTGAAGATGCTGTTCAGTTTGAAAAAAATGCATGCTTCATAAGCTATGGGCAACTGCTGTGCCAGAAGCTTTAGAGGGGCTTGTGATTATGCATGTCATTCTCTGGTGCACACACAAACCTTTGGACTACTACCAGTGAGTGGTAAGGGAAGGATATATAACTTGCTCACATTTACTATCTGCTTACATTATAAGTAGGAATTATGCTTTGAGAACATAAATGAAGGAGAGTTTTACACATTGCTGAACCAGCCTATTGCCTGGAGCTGATTTCATGATGTACAAAACTGCCATTGTGTAATCAAGTGGTGAAGGGTGCAACAATGGTTGAAGAACAGCCTTGCATAAGTATCAAGATGCTTTTGGGTTACTACAAATGGGAGTTGGGATTCAAGGATGGGAGGCATGCATCGGATAGGGGAGCATAAACCTAGTAAGGACTGTATACAAGGCCTATCCATAATAGTCCTGTCTAGTTCTGTGTAGAGTTCAATTGTATATAATGTGATTGTAGGTTCTTTTTTCTTTTTTTTGCTAAAGTAGGCAGGGCTTTTGCAAGGCGAATCAGTGACACTAAAGAGCATACTCAGATTGTCATAAGGCTCTTTTTATAGCCAGGGTGCTTCAGTTAGTGTATAAAAATTGTGTAGGTTGTATACTGCAAGTATTTAAGGCCCTTTTCCACCACTATGGTTCTTAGATACAGTGGAAATCTGTTGTCTCTGCATTTTGAGAAGTGATTTTGCCATTAAAGTAAACATATTCTTGAGAACACTCACGAAGAAAGAGAGGGAGATCTCTCTGCACTCCAAAAATATTTGGTCCAGACAGCAGCATGGTATAATACATACTGTTGTGTGCTAAGTCACTTTCTGTCAAAAGGATAATTTTGCCTCTGAGTGAGAAAGGCTGGGTAGCAGCGATGTTTATATGAGTAACTGGATTTACTTATCTCTGCCTTCCAAAAATGTGCAGGTGTGGAAAATGCTTTAGGGTTTAGGGTTCCCCATAGTATGCACTGTTAGCCTATACACATGTATACCAAAAGAATTTAGAGCAACTGATACAGCTGTTTTACAGTTTGCACTTAACTGCACATCTCTTCTATATACTGAAGAAAATTTCTCCTTAGGAATGTTTATCCTGACATCTCAGCAGGCCCAAGAATAGGCAAGCTTCTCATCTCTTATTAGATTTCTGCAGATGGATCTCCAAAAAATTGTTTGTAGAGCACTTACGGGTATTTGAGCCATATTCTTGTCTCAATACCATTCTTGGTATTTAGTCATTTCTGTTTCTATTAATATGTCTGAAAATATATGGAGGCCAAATTATCTCAGAATAAGACCAATGATATAAGTTTAAATTTGTGGACAGTCTTTGTATTCGAACATAGATAACTGTGGATTAAAATAACTGCCCTGGAAATTTTAGAATTTGCTTTATTTTGTTTAAATCTGTATGCATGTCTGTACACGCCCCTTTAAATAAAAAGTAGGTGAAAATGATACAGTATTTTGGGTGTAGTATGGCCATGAGTTCTTAATTGCTACTTGAGTTACATTAAATAATGAAGTATGCTTCAATTTCATTTAATGAAGACCAGTGGTTAGAGTGTGGAAGTAGGCATGGAAGACCATAGGTTGCCGCCCCTCAGCTGTGAAGCTCTCTAAGTGGCTTTGGGCCAGTCACGCTTTTCTTCTACTTAGGTTTGTTGAGAGGATAAAATGGGGGTGGGGTACCCGACCCTGAGCTCTTTAGAAAAAGGATGGGATTTAAAAAAATTGTATAGGGCCATAGCTCAGTTGTCAGTGCACATACTTCATGTGTTTAAGATCTCAGATCAGCACTAGTTAAAACATTCTTACTTAGGAAGGCCAAGAGAATATCCCTTAGACAAGCACTCCTGGTCAAAGTAGGCCAAGTTATTGGAATGTGTTTCAGTTACAGTAGTAGTAGTAATAATAATAAAAATAACAACTGTGCTTATATACCACTCTTCTAGACAGAATAGTGCCTCACCCAGAGTGGTGAACAAGTTATTGTTGTTATCCCCACAATACAGCTAGTGAGCTGGGGCTGAGAGGAGTGGCTTACCCAAGGCCACCTACTGAGCTCATGGCAGTAGTGGGATTCGAACCAGTAGAGTGCTGGTTTGCAGTCAAACCACTTAACCACTAAGTAAAAAGTAGGTTTTGATTTGAAATACAAATGGTTGTAAACATATGCAGCAGGTGCTGCAAAATAGAGAGTATTTAGTAAAAACTAGATGCCATTTTAGAAGAGAATTTACAAGCTTGAATTCGGTTTCGTTTTCTCAGCCATGCCGGACGCTCCTCTCGGCTGGTCCGGGAGGAAACGACCGGGCACCCTGACCGGGCGGCTGATCCACAAGGATTAGCCCCCAGGACTCCCAGGGAGGGAGCCAGGGTCCGGGACGCGGCGGGAAGAACTCCCCGAAATCAATGCGGGGGGGGGAATTGCCCGTTTGTCCCTATGGAGGCCGGCAGATGTGCGCGGCGCCTCGAGTGCTGCCGGGCAACGAGAAACGGCAAGTAAAAGAAACAGGCGGAAGCCTGTAAACAAGCGAATCCCTTCTGTTCTACAAGCGTTTGTGAAGGAGAGGTTGATCTGAAGAAGACTCGCTCTTCCCCTTCGTTGAGTTCCAGAATTTTGTTGGCGCCCCCCCCAAATGGCAGCAAAGAAGCAAAGTCCCGCTCTCGGTAAGTCAATCTCGGCTACCTTGCAGAAGGGGGAGTCGCTCGAAGAGTTGGTACGCAGGGCGGTGGTGGAAGCTATAAAACCCTTTGTTGACAAGCTGAACGAAACTGATCAAAGGGTGGGCTTAATTGAAAGCGAGGTGAAAACCATTAAGGCAGCAGCGGGGGGGGCAGAAAAGTCTGCTCTGGAAAGTGCGTCACTTGTGAAGGCTACAAAAAAGGAGCTGAAGTTGGTGGAGAACCAGCTGATCGGGCTACAGGTGGAACGAACGCAGACAATTTTGCGTCTCCAAAACGTGAAAGAGGAGGAAAATGAGGATCTGTGGAATTTGGTCTCGGAACTACTGGCGACACCCGCGAGGACGACTAAAGAAGAGGTTAAAAGCGCCATTTTGGAGGTCCGTCGGGCTTCTTCAAAATATGCAACAAAGCGACAGTTGCCTCGTGAGATCATTATTGACTTTTCATCTAAAAAGATTCGGGACACCATCCTATATAACTCATACAATGCGGACTTGGACTTTATGGGTTTGAAAGTCAAGATTTTGAAGGACGTTCCATTTCTAGTCCGGAAACGGCGTTTTAAATATAAAAAGTTTGCAGCACTTCTGAGGGACCATGGAATAAAGTACAAATGGTTATTCCCGGAAGGAATATGGTTCAGATATAAAGATCAGGCCTATAAGATATTATCAGAAGATCAACTAAAGGATTTTGAGAATAAAAACCCAGAACTCTGCTGCACCAAGAACGAAGAAAAGGAGGAGCCGGAGGGGGGGGGGAGGAGGAGAGCATCGCAACAGCAGTTGCACAGAGAGAATTGCATCCGGGACCTAGAAGGGGGAGGAAAGTTTAATCAGAATTTGAAATGTTTATTCTCTGTATGATTAACCACTCCATCATTATTCTATGGAGCTATTTTTGTATTATGACAGTATGAAGGGAAACATTGAAGTGTAGTGTTTAGTGTCTGTAGTTCATTCCCCCCCCTTTTCTTTTTCCACCTCCCTTTGTCCCTTCCCTCTCCCCTTTCCTTGTGATAGTCTGGTGTAGTTTTTTGTAGCTATGAAAAATAAAAAAATTTATAAAAAAAAAAAAAGAGAATTTACAAGCTTAAAAATTGCCGCAAAGGCCTGGTCCTGATCTTGTTCCCTTCTGCATCACTTTTCAAGTGCCAAAACAATTGTGGGGGATCAGGCCCTCGTGGCAAATCTCCCTTGATTACGAAAGAACAGGTAGGCTAATCATCCTACTTATGGTCTGCTCAAGCATCTAATAGCATTCCATGGTAACAAACATTTTGTGCTAGGTCCCACATATTACTGCCACAAAAAATGTATGTGCATATTAACATTTGCTTCTTGCATTGTCCGCAGCATATACAGCTCACATATGTTGTGGGGAGGAAAAGGTAATCTGTACAATTTAAATAATTAGATGTAATTTACATATTTGATACATGGCGATGTCTTTAGCTTAGATGGGTTCTAAGTCACAGTTACGTTTGCTAACTTTCTTTTAATCATCTCAATGGAACTTTCACTTTCAGAAGTAGTTTACCACTGAATACCTGATACTGAGGATAAATAATGGAATCGATAACATCCTGGTACCCTGAATGTAAAGTTGTGTAGGCTAGCCACTGGAGATAGAATGGTGGACTAGATGGACCTTGACCTGATCCAGCATGGAAAGTTTTGTCTATTATATATTAACAAGTGGGGAACCTGTGAGACTCGCAGTGGGGAGATCTCACCCCTTCTCTGCCTCCTGCCCACATGCCTGCCCCCCCCCGCCACACTGGCTGCATGGCTGTCCCCTTGCTCCCCTTTGCACTACTCTAAGAAAAGTGGCAGCAACAGGTCCCCTTTCCCCTTCTCGCCTGCCATACTGCCTACCTGGTTCATGCAGCAGCAGCTCACCTTCCTTTGTCTCCCTTTGTGGGCCTCTGCCCTCTTGTTTTTTGGGTTTTTTTCCTGGTGCTGTCAACTCAGCAGGGTGGAGAGGAGTGGTGAGTCTGCCTCCTGGCCATCCTCCCCTGCACATAAAGGAGAAGTGGCGGCGGCTGGGCTGGCTTCAGCAACAGAGGCTCCTACTCCCTGCCTGCCTGCTGAGGAGTGGTAACAGCACTTGTGTCATTGGTGAGTGGTTCTCCAGCAGCTCCATTCAGCCGACTCCTCCCCCACTCCTCCTCTCCCAAGTACAGTCAATTTACTTGTCTAAGTGCAGACAAGGTGCCTTGTTTGAGGGGAGGGAGCTTCTAATTTTTCTGCAAACTTGGAAGTCCCCCCACTTGTAGAAGAATACCCCTCTCTGAACTAGGTCCCCTTCTCTTGGTCTATCCATTCACAGAGGGGCCAAGTTCAGCTTTAGATATAGGGTGATGAAGTGAGATTTTGAAGGACTAATATGCTGAATGAACAGAAATAACATCAGGAAAAGCCCAACGCCAACATGATTTAATAAGCCTGGGGGCAAAAGTCCTTCATTTATTGCACTTTTGGGATGATCAGCAGCACAAACTTACTGTATGCACACAAGTCTTACTCGTTTGACTTTATTAATTGTATTTATATTTCCCACTGAAGTCTGAAATGGTACATTAAGTGCTTATAGAAGTAGCACTATACTCTCCAGCTGAATGAAATGATCTGTGCCTATCATTTACATATCACTTATTCATGTATTTGATCAGCATAATTGCCAAGAGGAATATTTGATTGGAAACAGACATATATTTACTTTCTCTTCTGAGGAAAAGATGCTTATCAAATGTTTTGCTCTAGGGCAGTGTATTAATTCTGACAACTCTGGAAAAAAGCAAAGATTTTCAATCTGTTGAATTATAAATGCTTAGGGAAGCAACAGGATTTATTTTGTTTAGCCATTCACTATTCTAGTCTCTAAGCAAAATGTAAATTTATCCTTATAGTTAAAAACTATAAGGACCGACTAATTAATACTGTTTCTGGTATAAACGTGTAATATGTTAAACTGAATAAGTCTACCTGAAGAAACATATGGATCAAATTGATTGATAACTTTTGACGATAGTTATATAGATGTATAATTAAAGAAAGAGGAAATTAATAATATAATTAAATATAACTAAAGTAGAATGAAGACAAGATATGTAGAAAAAGTAATATACAGAATATAAGTTAAATTGGTTGACTTATATGAACGCATGGATTATATGGTTTATATGGTATATGGTTTATAGAAACATTTGAAACCAGGAAATTATGAAATTATGGAAAAAGGGACAAATTGTTTGTCTAATACGGAAGAAGGGACTTAAAGATAGGGTACAGAGTGTTAAAAATAGTTAAAGAATTATTGCTTAGATTAAAGGGAAAGTATATGTTTGTTAGATAGATGAATTTAAAATGAGTAAGGGAAAAGGGACAAAGAGTTGGAAAACTGTTGGAAGTCTACAAAAAAGGGGGGAAAGGGAGGGGGTTAGAAATTGGGAAACGGGAATTGATTGTAATGTGAAATCAAATGATTCTAATTCCAATAAAAAATTTTTTTTTAAAAAAAACAAAATGTAAATTTATCTAATAATCCCCACAGAAACTGCAAAAAAAATGTGTATATTTGTGTTTGTGTGTTTCTACAGGGTCAAAGTCACTAATACTGGAGATAAGTTTTGCTGGATAATCTGTTCCAAAATTTACTAAACCAGTGTTAATCATGATATATTTAATGTGTGAATACATTGTACTTGTTCTTTTAACTTTGAGAAAAATGTATATCCTGCTGTTTTTGCACTTGTGGACCTAAGATGGCTAACAAGAATTCACATATAAAATGGGGGGAGGGGAAGATTACATTAGATAAATAAAACAAAGGGATGGATCAAGAGGTCATTTTCCACTGTTGACAGGCACGTCCACCAGCAAAGCATTACCTTCATTCCTCCCTCTTATACTTCAGCCCAGTGAGCTCCCTGAAATGCTTCTCCTGGGGGTAGTCAGGAACAACGTGGGGGCAAAGTGAGGTAGAAATTAATTTAAAAAATAATCCTTCCCTTTTCCACTGGTGGATGTGCCTCTTTCAGCATATCCAACTCGGTGCGTCCAACTGTAAACAAAAAACATTTCCCAGAGCTCTTTGAAGTAAGGGTGGGATAAAAATGTATAAACAGAAAGAAAAAACTCACAGCCAATATAACAGTAGAAAATCAGTGTTACATTAGAACAAAGTTAAGATGGTTTGAGTGTCAATAAAATGGTGGTCAAAGTTGTAGATAGATTAATTATGACCATAAAGGTTCTCAACAGGAAAACAATTTTTTAAAAAAACTAATTCCAAAAGGCTAAAAAATAAATTTTTTCCAGTTTGGCTGGGAGTGAAGAGGCCCAATGAACTTTCTGGGAAAGGGAATTCCAAAGCCTATAGCACCCCCCCCCCAAACCCAAGCCTTTTTTAATATGCCCTGTAATATCAACTCAGCTGAAGAGGGAGAACAAAGCAAACCACTTGCCACAGATTTTTGCTATGGGTGGGTTCTAGGGTTGCCAGCCTCCAGGTAGTGGCTGGAGATCCCCCGGAATTACAACTGGTCTCTAGGCCACAGAGATCAGTTCACCTGGAGAAAATGGTTACTTTGAGGGGTGGACTCTATGGAATTATGCCATGCCAAGGTTCTTTCCCTCCCCAAACCCCTCTTTCTCCAGGTTTCTCCAGGTTTCACCCCCCAGATCTCCAGGAATTTTCCAACTTGGAGCTGGCAACCCTAGTGGGTTCATATGAATGGAGGCCACTCTTCAGGTCTTGGGACATGTTGAGTTTTAAGGGGAGCTCAAGAACTTTGAATTGGGTCTGGAAGCAGATTGATAGACAGAGTAATACTGATGCAGCTTGTTTCCCTCAGTAGGTCTGCCATCTTTTTGAAAGAAAATGCATATGGCTAAATACTTTCTCATGTGTAGAATATTGGCTTGAGCCACATGAACTATTTAACCACTGCGTTAGGACCAGACTTCGTTCATATTCAAGATCCTATCTCCTTAATGTGGATACAGGTTTGTGATCTTTATCTCCTATAAATAATGACTGTATATCTCCAACAGTCTTTTGCTCTCCTTCCTGCAGATCCCCATATATCAAAATGTTCACTTCCATAATGTCTAAAAGCAAATCCCTTGGTATTGACCTGGATTCTTTGGTCAATTATGGGGAGATGGCCATTTTCTGGGTAATCCAAAGGAGGATTTGGGACATCGAAGCCCAAGTAATCAATGCTGGCTGCTGTGGAGTATGTTCCCCACATTCTTTTGGCCTTCCTCTTTCACATGATTCCATGGCTCAGTATCTCTCCAATCTGGTAATTCCCTCCCATCGCAGAGCCTTCATGTTAGCCAGGTTCAACCTCTTTCCCTCGGCTGTCTCAACAGGTAGATACAAAGGTATTCCCTATAAAGAAAGAGTTTGTACTTGCTCCTACAATGAACCTGACTCTGTGCAACATATCCTCCTTCGCTGTCCTCAGTACTCCTCTCTGCGTTTCTACCTGATCCGCCCCCTTCTGCTTTCTGCAAAGACCATGATAGCTAATGAAACTAATTTCTTGCTATCTGACAAGTCCCCTGAAACCACTGCATGTTGCTGAGTTCCTAGCACATGTATGCAAGCTAAGAGCATGAGTTTATAATACCTAGTGTTTATTGTACATTCTCCTTTTTACTTAGTGTGGTATTACTGTGGGGTCTGACCAGTGGGGATCCCTTATTCTCTGTCCTATTGTTTTTATTTATTTATCTATTCATTTTCTTCTTTCCCTTTTATTGTATGCCAATAAAGGTAATTGAATTGAATTGACTGTTTATTTGCTGCAGAATGGTTAAATGACTGTATATTATTATTATTATTATTATTATTTGTGTTATTTATTGTCTACCTTTCTCACTGAGATTTGAGGTGGATTACACAGTGCTGGACATGTTACAAAGCAGAAACCCAGCGACATTGAAGCAGTACTTTTTTGGACAGCCGTCAGATCATGCTGTCTGTATCAAACAGTAAAACAAAACAAAATTACCATTCAGAGAAGGTCTGCTTGTACCATCCAAGCCCTATAAACATTTTCATGTCAGGTTTGCTCACTGGCTCGAACAATTACAGGATGCTGCTCCAAGCTTTTACTGCCCAGTGCCACTGCTGAGTTGTATTCCAGCCAAGGTAAACAGGTGGCTTTTTCGATTTGAACAAATGTGGGTGGTTGCAAAATAAAACTAGACAGAGGAATGCCAGTGAAGCACACTAACCACTTGGACATGTCTTTGGATTAGAAAATTTAAATCTGAAAACAAAGAAGACTATTAGGTAAGGTCTGAGTTAATGAGGAATGCCGAATCTCTGGAAGTGTGGAAAATATGATTAGATATTATTACGGAAAATATTTCCAAGATATTCATGATATAGTGCCAAGGTGCCTGGCATCAAATTGCAAAAGACAACTTGTTTTTTAAAGGTTAAGAAATAACAAAGGCAAAGACATAAGCCAGGCTTTGCTAGTACTTAGGAAAGTAGTGGCAAGATTTGTATCTTATGTTTGTAAGTTCTCCATTGTTCAGTTAGTAAATGTAGAAGTGGAGCACAAACAGGAAAGCTTAGAAAAGGTGAACAATGCACAAACCACTAGAGGTACATAATGGAGGGGAGAATGAGCAAATGGAACTGCCGTATACTGAATCAGACCATTGGTCCATGAAAACCAGTATTTTCTACTCAGACCAGCGTTGGCTCTCCAGGGTCTCAGGCAGCGGTCTTTCACATCACTTACAATCTGGTCCTTTTCAAGCTGGAGATGCTGAGGACTGGACCCGGAAGTTTCTGCACATTGATCAACAGCCCCTCTCCAGATCCTATGCTACGTACATTCTTAGGGATTACATTATGATGTATAAGTTGCTTAGGCAGTTTTTCTGGATGTCATATATATGAGAGACTAATTTTGTCCCTTAGTCGAAAACACAGCAGCTCCACAGAATACCACAGAGGTCCCCTAGTCTAAAAGGCATAGTTGCAATGTATTGCCCATATCCCAATCCCCTAGACTGACAGAAACTGAAGTTCAGTCTGTGCAGCAGGTGGCAGCATTGCCTATCTGAAGAGAAACAGCATCTTCTAAGGTATTTTCCTCTCCCTGCCTGAAATAAGTCTCATGTGTTAGTAACTACTCTGAAGCCAAGAAGGACCCATCTGCTGATTAATCTTACATGTAGCAGAAGGGAACCATTGGTACAATTTCAGAGGTAACAAAGTTGTAACATGTAACTTCCCCACTAAGTCCAACAGGGCATAGCATTTCTTTGGTAATAACTTTCAAACAAGCAAAGACCACTGAAAAGTCACAAAGAGTATGATTGGGAAGGGAGTGGCTTGGCTTTTATTAAATTGGTCAGTGCCTGCCTAGTCATAAAGCAGCTTTATACTAAGTCAGACCATTGATCCACTGTGACTCACAGTGCAATCCTAGCAGAGTGACACCCTTTTGAATCCATTGATTAAGTTTAGAAGGCTGTAAATCTGCTTTGCAAATGCAACCTACCAACCTGCCTTATGGCTTGGCACCCCTTCCTCAGTTTTCAGTTCCAGGCTTGCAGTAGAAGGAGGTTTGAGACCCTGGTGGCCACAATATATGGCTAATGGGCTGTTTTCAGCTTGGTGGGTCACAAGTTATACAGGTCTGAAATGAAGTAAAGAGAGAGTGGTTAATGTTTGCCCTGGTGAGCAGTCTTTGCGGATGACTGAGATCAATTTTACCCTTGACTAACCTGTTCTGGGGAACACGTCTGCCAGCTGAACAAGGTCTGGGCTTACCTTTTGTTTCTCTTCCTCTTTCAAGTATCTAAGTCTGAGTGTGAGCAGAGGCACATGCTTGTTGCTCTGAGCGGAAAGGTAATGCCCAGTGGTTTCTTGGTCTTTGGTTAGCAGTTTGTGGCTTGAGTAAGCCAACCAAGTGAATCTAGAACCAGCTCAGGATGTGGTGTATTGTACTCTTAGTTATTCCTGTGTATTTAAATTGTACTTGTTGTATTTTGTAAGCTCCCTGCTAGGGAGAATGGTGGAGTAAAAATGTCTAAATAAATAAATCTCTTATTTTTAAGGTTACTCTAGTACATGTCTTATTACATGGTAACTGCTTTCCCCATTGAAACAAACAAAAACAAACAGAAGCTTTAAGAATGAATTTAACAAAAACAGAATGAACTTCTATGCAATTGTACCTCCTGTACATATTCCTTGATCTATAATGCAATCCTGCCAGGTGCACACGTGTACAGCAGGAATCCTTCTCAGCACGTGACTGCATTTCAGGGACCTAGACTCTCGAAGATGTGGTTTTATCTTGATTTTCTACTTCACTACTTCTACTTCACCAAGAGAATTGCCTATAATCCTTGATTTGGTATGCATGCACATCTTTGATGGTGGTGAACAGCTGTAGGCATGTCTTTTAGAGTTCTCTGTGCCTGTGTCCAGAATTTTTTTAGGTAGATGAGGTAGTATCTATATGAGAAATACCTTTTAGAAGAATCTGGGGGAAATATTGCATAGTATGCCAGATTTCATTCATTTACTACAGAATAAGCATCCTTATTATTTTGGATTGCTGTGAGTTTGTTCTGGACTTGCACCTGAACTGTAAACCTTTTTATTCAAAAGCAAGTCCTATTGAGGAATTTGCTTCCTGACAAGTATGTTCAAGATTATAATTTGAGCTTATTTTTATCAAACCACCTTTGTCGTATTGACATTTAAGGCATCGGTATACCTTAAGAGGCCTGTGGATGTGAGTCTTGGACATTCTCATTCTTTTAGAAGGACTTGTGATGACTTGTATTGGAATATTTATATACAGCTACAGCCAGTTCCTCTCTTCTGAGCAACATGTTAATAAGGGGTAACTGAGATAACTCCCAGTTTGATCTCTGACTCTTAAATAGGATTCAATCAGGTGGCAGTATAAACTGATGATATTCAGGGAAACAGTCAACATTAAAAATCAATCAGTTAAGAATCAGTAATTTATTATATTCTGTTCCTGGCCAGGGTGTGCACAATGATAGGCAAGAATGGAGGAAAGGTTAATTACAGCTTAAATACAGTAATTAACTAAGGAAGGCTCTCAGTCCTGGGGAATATTGTTATCCTCTTGCAGGTATTGTTTTATTGTACCACTGATGATATTTTAAACTAGTCAAACTGATGGTGGTTTGCGTCACAAAACAACCTTATCAATGGCTGGACTTTGGCACAAGGAATATGCTTTATTGAACTAGGCTTTGATCTTATAGGTCTCACATTACTCACACTACTTAGGTTAGTGCAGTGATAAATTGGAACGGCATGCCTGAGGTTGGGTGTACAGTCTTTTCTGCTGGAATAGTGTCACAACCTAATCTGCTGTTGGGTATATTAATTTTTTCACGCAAAAATTCATTTACAATATTTGTTACAGATACTAAGAGATATAGGGGATCCTGAAATATAATCACATACAGTCTGAAACATTGGGGGGAGAAGGTATGAGAAAGGATGATATACTATTGAGAGCATGCACATTACAGCCATTCTGCAGTCAGTCCATTGGCTACCTATTAGTTACCAAGTTCTGTTCCAAGTACTGATTATCGTATACAAAGTCCTTGGACCCTCATACAAGACTATCTCTTCTCATGTGCCTCCCCATGACAGCTTCACTTACCTGATCAGTGTCTTCTGGGGGGGGGGGGGTTAAAATCAAGAACTACCCATACATGTGCATTCTTTGCTGTGGCCTACTCCTTATGGAATGGGATGCCTGAGGAGGTCAGGAGGGCCCCTAAATAAAACAGAATTGATCAGGATGGCATTTTTATAAAAGTTAGATTATAATGGAATGGATCAGAAAGGCGCTTTTCTAAAGGGTACAGGATTGTGGACTATACCACTGTGTATTGTATAATCTGTTGTTTATTAGGTACTTCACCCTATTAATTGTATTGATTTACACTTTGTGATCTGGTATTTCTGTAGTTGCTTTATTTCCTCAAAAGAACTTGGAAAATATCTAGTTGGAGAATCTGAAATTCCTGCAAGAAGACATATTAGTAACATATGATTACACCAGTGGTGGAAAACAGAATGGTCTTACAATGTAGGTCCATATAATGAAAATGTATTAATTGGAGGACTATTGAAAATTGATTACTTTGTATTTGTGTTATGTCCCATCAAGTTGCCTTTGACCTATGGTGAGTGACCCTATGAATGAAAGAACTCCAAAACCTTCTATTATTAACAGACTTATTCAGATCTTGCAAACTAGAGGGCTTCCTTTATTGAGTCAAGCCATCTCATTTTAGGTCTTCCTCTTTTCCTACTCCCTTCAACTTTTCCTAGCATTGTTGACTTTTCCAGAGAATCTTGTCTTCTCATGATGTGGCCAAAGTACGATAGCCTCAGTTTCATCATTCTAGCTTCTAGGGAGAATTCAGGCTTCGTTTGACCTAGAACCCACTTATTTGTCTTTTTGGCCTTCCATGTATCCTCAAAACTCATCCAGCTCCATATTTCAAATGAATCAATTTTCTTCTGTCAGCTTTCTTCATCCACACATAGTAATGGGGAATACCATAGTCTGGGTTACCTTGATCTTGGTCCCGAGAGAGACATCTTTATCTTAAAGGATCTTTTCTAGTTCTCTCACAGCTCCTCTTCCAAGTATCAGTCTTCTTCTGATTTTTTTTGATAAGACTTTAATCACTAATAAAGAACCACTGGTCATCTTTGTTGGGAGTTGCATTTACCCCAAACAGAAGAAATGAGAGGATCCATTCCCTTAATTTTGTCAATTATAAATACACACACAGAAGACAAACAAATGTTGATCATGGATATAACTGGGACAAGATGTTCGCAGGGGGCGGGTAGAGAAACAGACATCACAAAGACTTCTGCTATCTTTAGATGCTGAGCTAGATGGTGGGGTAATTATCACAGCTGTGTTCTGAACCACTTTAATAGCCCATATTTTCTGTGCTGATAGTGGAACACAATAAACCAGGGGTTATTCATGCAAGAAGAGCACAACAGAGTACAATAAAACAAACAGTAACTCTGACGTTTTGAAAGTCTATGGTGGTGGACTTTAATCAACCAGTTTATGTGAAAATATTGATGCTCTGAACACATGCTCACATACCTCTTCATTTTTCCTTCTTGGTTCTCTGCTGAATATTCCCTTTGCAATTAAATTACTATTTACAAAAGCTTGCAATAAGACTTTTCTTCCAGCTATTTAGCTGTCTTTTCCATGAAAAGACTGCTGCAGTGATCAGAAGCATATCCCTATAGAAGTCTCAAGATGACTTGCCTGGAAATATGGGAATATTTCCTTGACCTATCAAACTAGCACAGGTAACTATGTAATTGCTTGGATTGAGTGACTTTTTAAAAAACTGCAAGACATCTGTTGGGCATTCTAATAACTCTCTTCATATTAAACAGATCAGTGAGTTAGAAGCAGCTCAGCTTCTTGTTGCCTGAGGGGAAGAAGTGCTGGTCGAAATATTAATCAAAATAAATATGTATTTCATATTGTAATGCACATAACTCAAACAACATCCTCATTATTATTTTGGTATTAACCAAACTTGCATTCATGATGAGCTTATACTATGGAGGTGAGGAGAATGATGCTGTAAGATGTTTTGGGTCACTATCAGGAAGAAAAGTGGGGTATAAATATCTAAATAAGTATACCATGGTATAAGCATGTATTACATTACAAAGATTGTCTGGAATTTAGTGAATGCCAACATCTACATGTGAATGCTGACTATCCAGCCAAATCTTATAAATGCTCAAACCCTTTAGAGATCCACTAGTGAATGCTGACAGTTGCCTAAGCAAGGCTTTAGCATTTACAAGTGCATGTTTCATAAGGAGGGATCAGTGATCAGTGACATCCACAAAAATCCTCTGATTAGTAGTGCCAGGAGGCCACATCAGTGGAAGGCCTTGGCCTCTGTGCCCTGTTGTTGGCCCTCCGTAGGAACTGGTCATCCATGGTTTGAGACAGGATGCTCTACTAGATAGACCACTGCTCTGATCCAGCAAGCCCCTTCTTACATTCTTATGTTCACCCCTGTCGGGACAACTTGGGTATATCACAAGGGACATATGTGTTTCCCCAAATGATGCCTCCTCAGGATTATTTCAAGTTGGAAAAGTGGTGCAGTGGTGAAGGCTGAAGCTCCTTTTCCATGTATATCATGGCCCTGATCTGAACCAGGCACAGCAAGGGTAAGAATTGAGAAAACCTACAACTCATATTTGATTGTGTTACATTGAACACAGGGGTGGGGACCCTAGACCCAACCTGGGTACTCTAACATGTCAGTCAGTTTAAATTGTGATTTTAATTGTTGCACTGGTATACATTGGAAAGTAATGTGTAAATCACAGTGGAAAAAGTAGTGTTGTGCAGCCATTCCCACACTACAAAATCTACTCATTCTCTTTCATGACCACAGAGCTAAGTACATGGAAATATAACATGGGACGTGGCATGTTTATATCTGTAGCAAATATGATAATCTGCATAAGAATTTAATACCATTTTCAATAGGGAACCAATGTGCATTAGACACTTTTGTCATACGTGAGGTATCTATTCATCTGGCTAGGAAGGTTAGTATTTTAGAGTCTTTATTCTCCTTTCCCCACATGCCATCTGAGAAGAAGCAGGCTTCTCAGATGTTAGGAAGGTCAAAACAACTGGGAATAGATTTCTTACAAGAACAGCAGGATTATAACACTTTAATAAGAACATGAGCTGGAATCCATGTATGAGAATTTCATCAGGCTGGTATGAGTTGCATCACAGGGAACAAATGAGGCATATCTGTTTTTCTCATCCTTTGCTCTGACCCTTCCTCCCTGGAGATCCATATCTGCCAATGTACAATGTCACAAATGGCTCTGCCATTTCTGTCAGTTAAACACTGTATAGAACAAAAGCAGATTGCCTCCAACTAAGTTTACTTTTCTACCTTATTTGCTTGTTTTATCTCAAAGTTCACCCTTCTCTATAAAGTTTATCTGCATAGTCATTGAATGTGTGTCTGCATGGGGAGTGGGGGTGGGAACATGTGAAGAAATCTATCAAACAAACAAGTGAGGCAAATAAGACTAAAATGGGAAATCCTGTTTAGCAGAAGCCCTGGCACAAAGTGAGCCCCAGAGGATTTATTAGGAGAAGATTTTTTAAATGATTCAAGAAAATCAGGTTAACTATTGATAGCATTGTTCAAAATGTATTGAGGACCATTTCTTTTTCTACCTGGATGTCCCATTTTTATTCCATACTTCTTCTAAGGAGTTCAAGCCCCCTCCCTCAGTTTTGCCATTACAAACAAGAACTCTGACCGAGAGAAAGTGGCCCTAGCTTACCAGCTTCATAGCTGAGTGAGGATTTTTATCTAGGTCACTGTAGTTTTAAGAACACAAACCATATAATCCTTTTTATTGGGACCAACTAATACATAATAATGTGCAAGTGTAACCCCCAGGAACAAGTTGATTTAGCCCAGGAGGGGCCAATTCAGTGAATGGTGGTTAACAGCTAAGAGAGTGTGTTTGCTGGGGAGCTGGATAAAATTTTCTGTGCTCTCAACACCTTGAATAAGGTAATTGAAAATTATATATGTGAAAAGTTAATAGCTGAAGGGGTGGAGGTAAATTTAATATGACTGGTATTATTGTTGGAATCATATTGTTATTGCAGGGCTAGATTTTTCTGGCTGAAGACTGTAGACTGTTTTCTGTGATGATCAGTTTGCTGCTTTTTTTACAAGAGGAGTGCCTTGGAAGAATATGGGAGTTGGACTGGAGAAGCTGGACTTTGCTCATCACAAAATTGTTGCAAACAAGAAGCACTTGCTTAACTGAATTCATAGACATTGTAACTGTTTCCAGTTTCTCTTCTCTGTTACACCTGTGTTTAGTTAAATAAATATAACTCTTTGCATTGTTCTGTATGTTGGAAGGTTTTGACTTAAAGAAATTTTACTTAACTTACTTTCTCTTGCAAGTTCAGTTCCTTATTTAGAACTTTCAGAGACAAGAGTTACACAAGATTTCAAGTTCTCCAGAATTCTTCAGCAGGTTAGGTGTTCTCATAGTTATAGCCCAACACTCAGCCATTGAATTATACTGGCATTACTCCCTGCCTGCATCTGAAGCTTTTTTTGTGAATAGTGTGCTGCAAGGAAATACACATCGAAGCACCCATTGAAAGAATATCTTGCGCATCTCCCTACTAAAATCAATACACAAGATCGGATAAAAAGGGTAAGTGCTCTGCAAGGTAACTTTGACCTCAAGTCAAGGTAGGAATCGAGCGACTTCCGGTTTGGGATTCATGAAGGTCTGACGCAGCTCAGGGAGCTGAGCTGTCCGTGCCGCTGTTTGTAGGGGCTGGAGGGGCGCAAACTGCCCATAGCCCCCTGTTCTCAGGCGGAGAACAGGCAAGTACGCTCAAGAACCTGAGGGCACGTTGATCTCGGGTGTGAGGGGGGTTCTACGCAACGAGCCCCCGTCCACCCTTGAGGTCCCACCCAAAGAAAGGTAGCCAAGATCTCTGCAGCGGCTCTGGAGTCAATTTTTGGCATAAGACCTACATGCCCAAGCTTCAGCAAACCAAGAAGGGAACCTGAATCGATTGGATAATCGAAGCAGCGATTACAACCCAAGAGAAACATACAGATTGCTCTCTCTCAATACGGGACAGATTACAATAAGAAATAAAGTGACAAAGAGAATTAGAAAACTGCGAGACACTTGATATATAACTGAGAAAACTCCGGCAAATAAATTACTAAAAAGTGACATTGTAAAGAGAAGTTAGCGCGGAAAAACAATTATTGTTTACATACCTTTGGCTAGGAAGAGATAGCGGACTGTGAGAAAGCTTTAACATCGTGAGAACTGCTGTGAAACGGAGAGGAACAGGAAGTGCGTCAGAACCATAAAGAGACTGGTGAGAAGCGGCTTGTAAACAACAGAAGTGGAATATCACCATTTTGAAGTAGGGCAAAGCTGCGACTTCAAGGAAAATGGAAATAGGCCATCTTTGACAAGGGTAAGGGTGGTTGCCTCAAAATAAAACCATAGAGAAAAGACGCCCGACATTTTGGACTGCGTAAATACTAGTTTTTAGAAAAATAACTTAAATCTGGACTTTTAAAAATAAAATAAAATAATAAAGTAGCACCACGGAGTTAAGGAAAAGAGCAGACTCATGGGAGCGAAGTAGAGCTAGTCCCACGATGTCGAAGAAGGAATGGCAAACGGCGCTGGAAAATTTAGATAAAAAAGTTTCGGAAGGAAATAAAGAGCTTAAAGACATGATGCAAGAGATGGCGAAAAATTTGAAAGATTTTAAAGAGACACTTAAATCGGAGATGGCAGAACTAGCTAAGAACATGGATCAAGTTCAAAAAGACTTGCAAGTTACACAGCAGAGAGTTAACGCAGTAGAAAATGCGGCTGATACCTTGGCAGATGTACAGAGAATGGAGATGAGAGGAGTGAAGGGAAGAATGGCCGTAGCTGAATGTAAACAAATGGAAAAGCAACTTAGATTTCGTGGAATCCTGGAAGTTTTGGAAAAATCAGCCCAAGAGCAGATTACAGAAATTTTGGTGGGCTACCTGGGTAAAGAAGAAGAGGAGATAGCAGCGCTTCTGGACGTGGCATACAGAATTAATTCAAAATATGCAGCTCAAAAGAAGTTACCAAGAGATATGATTGTGCAATTTACAACTAGAAATACAAGAGAGTCAATCGTGAGTAAACAATTTCAGGATCCATTAGAAGTTGATGGGAAAGTGGTGAGAATCATGAAAGAATTGCCCAGATCGGTGTTGTTCGAGAGGAAAAAGTACAGAGAGTTGGTCCAGATGTTAAAAGATTTGAAAATCAGATACAGATGGGAAATACCTGAAGGACTGGCTTTCGAATTTGGTGGAGCAAGGAGAAACATCAGATCTGGCCAGGAGATGGAAACGTTTATTAAAGACAATGAAAAAGACTTACCAAAAGGAGCTAAAATTTGATCATGGAGTGTAAAATTATATCTTGGAATGTAAACGGACTAAATTCACCTTCTAAACGTAAGACTATTTTCCACTGGCTTTTAAAACAAAAATGTAACATAGTGTGTTTGCAAGAGACACATATCAAAAAGCAGGATGTAAAATATTTGAAACTTGCAAAACTTGGAAATGAATTTGCAGCAGCTTCCAAAAAGAAGAAGAGAGGAGTTGTATTGTATATAGTGGAAGAGCTGCAGCCAAAATTAGTTTTAAGCGATACAGAAGCCAGATATATAGCAGTGGAAATAATTTGGAATTCTAAGAAGACTTTGGTGATTGGAATTTACGCGCCTAATGGGGCAAAAGAAAAATTTTTCAGGAATTTACAGAAACAACTAGATGAACTGACCTATGATCAAATAATGTATTGTCGAAGGCTTTCACGGCCGGAGAACGATGGTTGTTGGGGGTTTTCCGGGCTGTATTGCCGTGGTCTTGGCATTGTAGTTCCTGACGTTTCGCCAGCAGCTGTGGCTGGCATCTTCAGAGGTGTAGCACCAAAAGACAGAGATCTCTCAGTTTCACAGTGTGGAAAAGATGTAGGTCATTTGTATCTACTCAGGAGGGGTGGGGTTGAGCTGAGTCATTCTGTAAGAGTTTCCCAGGGTGTGGAATGCTAATGGCGGGAGGCTTCACTGTAACCTGAGGAGGTTCTTTTGCATATGGATTGGTGCTTGATGTGCTAATCTTCTCTGCAGGGCTATTGTTGGGTGTGGAGTGTTTTGTTGGCCTGGTGTTTTTCAGCATGGGCTCCAGTTCTGAAAAACACCAGGCCAACAAAACACTCCACACCCGACAATAGCCCTGCAGAGAAGATTAGCACATCAAGCACCAATCCATATGCAAAAGAACCTCCTCAGGTTACAGTGAAGCCTCCCGCCATTAGCATTCCACACCCTGGGAAACTCTTACAGAATGACTCAGCTCAACCCCACCCCTCCTGAGTAGATACAAATGACCTACATCTTTTCCACACTGTGACACTGAGAGATCTCTGTCTTTTGGTGCTACACCTCTGAAGATGCCAGCCACAGCTGCTGGCGAAACGTCAGGAACTACAATGCCAAGACCACGGCAATACAGCCCGGAAAACCCCCAACAACCATCATTATGATCAAATAATTCTGGCAGGTGACTTCAATGGAGTTACAAACTTGGAAGAAGATAAGAAATCTAAAAGTGCACAGAAAAAAAGAGGACTTTTGCCAAAATCGTTTTTTGCAATTAAGGAACAAGAAAGTCTGGAAGATGTATGGAGGAGACAAAACCCTAAAAATAGACAATATACATTTTATTCTGCAAGACATTTTACACTATCAAGAATTGACATGATCTGGGCATCCAAAGAATTGGTGGTATGGATTAGAGACGTGGGGATAATGCCTAAGGTAGGCTCAGATCATAATCCAATCATGTGGAGATTCGGAAAAAATACTAAAAGAAGAGGATGGAGGATAAATGAAGATTTGCTGCAGATGGAAGAAAACATTGCGTTGTTATGAAGAGAAACCAAATTCTTTATACAGTACAATTTGAACAAGGATGTATCAACTTATAAGGTATGGGACACATATAAAGCTGTGATTAGAGGAATACTAATGGATTAGAATGCAAGAGCTAGGAAGAGAAAGGAAGAAAAGAGACTATTGTTGTACACATACTCCTATGTAGCTGCCTTGCAGCCTGTAAGGCTTGCTCAGTGCCTGGAGGGAATAAGGGATAAAAAAGCTCCTGATTTCAAATTATGAGAGTTTAGGCTTCAGTCTTGGTTGATGAGAAACTCATTGCCCAGTCCTTTGGTTGCACTAAAGGGATGTGCAAAATGCTAGACTGGAAGAAGGAAGGCACTTCTAACCAGGGATCACAATTTTTAACTATTTGTTTATGTGAATTAGAAAAAGTCTTTATTTCTTTAAGATGTTTTATATGCTTTTATTATATTTTGTAAGCCACATCAAGCAGGTTCCCTGGAGAGAGAGTATACAAATAAAAAATAAATAAATAACATTGGTGCTGAGACAAACTCATCCTTCCTTTCAGCCATATGACATGAAGCAAAATTAGCACTAACAAAATAAATCTGAATCTGTGGTAAATGTGTACTAAAAACATTGTTTTATGCATTCCCTTAACTGGCATTATCAGAACAAGTTGCAGGTATGTTATGTATTGGGCTAGCTTCAAGTAAAGCGGGGCTCCTCAGGTCTGCAGTCCTATTGAGTAACAGGATTAGCAACAGCCAGTCGATCCTCTTGGATGAGGACCAATTGCTGTTTGTCAATACGTTATGTTGTATCTAGTGCATGCAAATAAAGGAGCCTAGTTGCATGTGTTCTTTTTGGGGGGTTACTGAAAAGGGGCGTAGTTTGGGTGCATATATGTGGCTCTCCCGGGAGCGAGTTACTTAGTGGTATTTGGCAATAAAGATGTTCTTATAAGCTGAAATCACTGTCTGGCTGAAATCACTATGGGACAAGTCCCAGAACTTAACAAGGTAGCTGCACTAGTCCAAAGCAAAACCCCAAAACAAAAGCCACATAATACCTTTTATTAAGACCAACTAAAATGAAACAAAATAGTGTACAAGTTAAAACAAACAAACAAACAAAAAGAGTGGGTGGGTATCCTTCAGGCCATGCTGTTAAAGGCCCTTTGCAACCTGTAGGATGCTTAGCTGACTTCAGTGTCAGAAAAGTAAGGTTCTGACATTCACAACATGAAAGGGTCCCTCATGCAGTCTTGAACGAACCCAAGAATTCCCTAATACAAATGTCTTGCAAGACTCAAAGTGTATTTTTAGCAGCTTCAGTACAACACAAAGTGAAATCCTCAACAGAATTATTCCAGTCTAAGCCCATTGATTTCAGTGGCCTTAGACTGGAGTAACTCTGCTTAGGATTTCACTGAAAGATCTCAAAGGGTATGACTGGGAAAGAAAACTGCATTCTGTGAGGACTTTCTTGCTTCTGCTGTAGCCTCATATTTCTAGTGGCTAAGGCTGATGGAGGTGGGCAACCTCCAATTCTGCAGACTTTGTATCAAGCTCATACTTTATCATATGAATGAATGTGATAAACTTGGAAGTAACAATGGTCCATTTAATGTCTAGATAAAATAATTTCCGTTCCCTGTCATTTACCCTAGAAATAATGCTTGGTTAATATACAGGAATCAGATAAGGTAAATTCCTTTCCATATAACATCTGGTAACCAGCCAGAGTTTGTTGTTACACAGTCTAGCTCATGCATAACTTAGGAAGCATTCATGTTTTGAATGTTAATATAGTGAAAGAATCATTGGAAGATATCTAGAAAGATGTTGGCGAAAAACCCGCATGGAAGCAGATAGAGTATGCTACAGAAACCACTGGGGGGGGGGGGCAGGGCGGGCGGGCTATGAAGCAGAAATGAAAGTGATAAATGTTATTTCTCAACAACCATTGCATCAGCTAGTTCATGACCATCTCAGTTGTTTAAGATATCCAGTACCTCCTAACTCCTAAATCTGAACCTTTACAGTCCCAAGGACAATCAGCTGCAAGGCTAGAAATACCAACTATTGAAGAGTGGATGTATAAATTGCTGTACATGGTGGAAATGGATAAAATGACAAGAAAGTTGAGGGATCAGAACTTAGCAGAATTTTTTACTGATTGGGGAAGATTGAAAACATATTTAGAAAAGAAGTGGGACGTGAAAGGAGAATTATGGCAATTTGAAAACTATTAGAATGGTTGTTTTTTTTTAATTGGAAGAGACAGAATCTTTACCATATGAAGTGAAGTATTAGCTAATTGTGAGCCTAAATTTAAGTGGACTTGGAGTTAATAGATATTGGTAAAATTAATAAAGTAGATATTTTATTTAATTGTTAGCTTAAATTTAAATATATTTGAAGTTAACAGATAGTAATAGATAATAGATTTTAAGTTAATAATAATAGATTCGAAGCTAACAGATAGGGCTTAGTTTAACAAAGCAGAATGTAAATATGATATAATGAGTTACAGAAAAAGGGGATAGATTAGGAATAGATTAAGATATAGGGTTGGAAAGCTGTTGGAAGTCCTGAAAAAGGGGGGGAGGGAAAGGGTGGGGGAAAATGATATTGAGATGATATTTGAAAGTTGTATGTATTAATATTCTCACCTAATTAAAAAAAAAATTTTTAAAAAAGACAATCAGCTGCAAGGCCTTTGCTAAGTTTTTTACTGATAAAATAGCACGAATATGCTCTAATCTAGCTGCTAGCTGCAATGCAGACGACATGGAAGAAATGCTTAATGTACCATCTGGCTTACATTTGGAGCGCCTTGAACCAATTACAATGACAGATCTTAACAGAATCCTGATATCTATGAAACCACTCCTTGTGTGCTTGATCCTTGCCCATCGTGGCTGTTAAAATCAAGTAAAGACCACATAAGTGAATCACTGAGGTCTATTGTAAATCAATCACTAACTCAGGGCATCTTTCCCCGGCTGCTCAAACAGACGGTTATCCGTCCACTAATTAAAAAACCATCCCTAAACAAAAATGATGTGGCCAATTATCGCCCAGTCTCTAATCTGCCCTTTCTGGGCAAAGTGATTGAGAGAGCAGTAGCTGACCAACTCCAGACCTTCTTGGATAACTCTAGCGCTCTGGACCCTTTCCAATCAGGCTTCAGACTAGGGCATGAGACAGAGACAGCACAAGCAGTGTTAGTGGATGATCTCCGTCTGAATATGGACAAGGGCCATGCCTCCTTACTGCTTCTATTGGATCTGTCTGCAGCCTTTGATACAGTAGACCATGCCATCTTGTTGAGGTGTTTAGAAACAGAAGTGAGCATCAAAGGATGTGCCCTGGACTGGTTTAAATTGTTTCTCTTGGAGTGGACTCAAATCGTTGTTGTTGGAGATCAGCTATCTCCAGAATGGGAACTATCTTGTGGGCGCAATCTTATCTCCCATGTTATTCAACCTCTACGTAAAGCTTTTAGGAGAACTCATTCACAGCTATGGAGTTGGATGTCATCAATATGCAGGTGACACCCAACTCTATATTTCGCTAGCCTGGTCCCCTCAGGATGCAGTAGAAATCTTGGATCGCTGCCTGACAGCTGTAGTGAAATGGCTAAAAACGAACAAATTGAAATTGAACCCAGACAAGACAGAAGTGATGCTTGTTGGGAAGGCAGAAATTTTTTTTTTGTTAATAATTTTTATTGGATGGGTCAATACAATCAAATTAAAATACATGTACAATTCATTTAATTTCCCACAGCTATATGGGAAGGTAGAAATCTTGAAGGACATTGTACTCCCCACTTTGGATGGAGTCTGTCTGACCCTGGCAGATGCGGTTAAGAGCCTAGGGGTTATATTGGATCCAGTGCTACTACCAGAAAAACAAGTTAAGGCAGCTGCAAAAAATGCCTTCTACAACCTCACTCTAGCCTGGAAGATGGTTTCTTATCTTGACCTGGTCGACCTGGCCACCTGGATCCATGCTACAGTAACTTCAAGACTTGACTTTTGTAATGCACTATACATAGATCTCCCATCCAAATTAACTAGACTTCAATTGGTGCAAAACGCTGCAGCATGACTGCTATCAGGAGCAAGCAGGAGCATGAAAATCACCCCCTTTCTGCAGTCACTCCATTGGCTACCTATCAGCTACTGTGCTCAGTTCAAGGTATTGGTTATTATATACAAACACTCTTCACGGCCTTGGCCTGGCATACCTATGGGACCACCTCCCTATGTTCCTCCATAACAGCTTCGCTCATCTGAACAGGGTCTTCTGCAGGTGCCAGCCTGCACATGGGCAAAATTAACAGCAGTCCATACTGGGGCTTTCTCTGTGGTGGCCCCTACCCTGTGGAACAGCCCGCCTGAGAAGGTAAGGAGAGCCCCTATTCTGGAAGCAGCTGGGAAAGATGCTGGCTTCCAGATAGCTCTAACGCGCTGCCTTTCTCAACCCAGATCGTAAAAGGGATCCTTACTCACAGTGAACGCGGCATGGTTCAAACATAAGCAAGATACATCTTTATTGGTCCAGATTTGTTGTAGACAAGCGGTAAATTCATTATGACTGTTGCATCCTTGAGGGCAAGGGTCCGAACAAAGGGGGGAAGAGGACCATAAAACTTTTTAACACCTTCACAGGAAGCCTACAATAAAACTTCTATATTGGAGGGGGGACTACAATTCCCATGAGTACCAATTGTTAAAGGGACAGTACATAGTTCTGACTACACAGATACTGAGGCTTTCTAAGCTGTGGTTACAGTACACTCCCCGCCTGGGATTCTATGGATTCCACCCCAACATGCAAGCTAGTGGAGTAACCTAACAAGTCTAAGCATATATGTCACGCTACACTATTCTCATAACTAGGCAATAAAGGCTCAATATAGCATATAAGCAACAAATTGGCATGCAAAGCTTGAGCTTCAGTCTTCAAGATCAGTCTTCCGAACAAGCAGGATCACTTCGGTGACTGGTCTGGTGAAAATCTTCAGGCCGTCGTGTCTGGCTACACGAATGTCAATCTTGCGGACCAACCCATCCACGCTGGGTAGAACTCGATCTATAAGTCCCATGGGCCACGAGTTCCTAGGAGCGTCCTTGTCTTTCAGGAGGACGACATCACCTTCTCGTAGGTTGGGCTCAGACTTCTCCCACTTGCGTCAGCATTGCAGAGTTGGGAGGTACTCTTGTTTCCATCGCTTCCAAAAGGTGTTAGCGAGGAGTTGAACTTGCCTCCATTGCTGCTTGAACATATCCTTAGAGATGAAGTCTCCCTGAGGTGCAGGCCAGGCGCCTGTCTTCTGTGTCAGCAAGGTGGCTGGTGTTAAGATGGCAGGGTTCTCAGGATCAGACGATACTGGAACTAAAGGTCTGGCATTGATGATAGCAGACACCTCTGCCAGGAGGGTAGCCAAGGTCTCATGAGTGAGAGAAGGTTTTCCTGCTAGCATAGAGTCTAATATTCTGCGTGCAATGCCAATCATGCGCTCCCACACTCCTCCCATATGAGAGGCATGGGGAGGGTTGAAGATCCATTTACAATTCTGCTCGCTCAGGTAGCTGCTGAGGGTTGGGTCCAGATCTGTGCTTCCATTGATTCCTAGCTCCTTGCAGGCACCAACGAAGTTCGTGCCACAGTCAGACCTCAGTAGCTTGACAGGTCCCCGTATGGCAAGGAATCTTCTGAGGGCATTTATGAAGCTGGAAGCATCCATGGACTCAATCACTTCGATATGTACGGCTCGGATGCTCAGGCATGTGAATAGCACTGCCCATCTCTTGCTGTTGGCTTGTCCTCCCCTGGTCTTGCGTGTCACTACATTCCAGGGGCCAAATACATCAAGTCCAACATTAGTGAAAGGGGGCTCAGTGCTGAGTTGATCAGGTGACAGGTCGGCCATCTTCTGCTGCTGATGGGGACCTTTGAGCTTCCGGCATTGTATGCAGGTCTGTAGGACTGCAGCGATGCATCTTTTCGCTCCCACAATCCATAGGCCTGCTGCTCTGATGGCTCCTTCTGTGAAGTGACGTCCTTGATGATGAACCCGCTCATGGTGGTGGCGCACCAAGAGGACAGTCACGTGATGTCGAGCTGGAAGGATGATAGGGTTCACTACTGTTGAGCCTACATCAGCTGCCTTGAGACGTCCTCCTACCCGAAGTAAGCCATCATCATCGAGGTAGGGGTTCAGCTTAAGTAGCGGACTGTTCTTGGGTGTAGGCAACCCTTTCTTGGAGTTTTCGAGTTCTTCTACATAGAACTCGTGTTGTACTCTCTGTAAAATCAGGAGCTCTGCCCTGCGTCGTACTTCTGACGAGGTTGGCTCTGTATCCCGGTGGCGAGCAAAGTGGATGAGTCGTGCCATCCCTAGAACCAGTGGCTTCCATTTGGAGAATCGTTTGAATCTCTTTGCTTCTAGATGGCGGCCGGGCTCAATTCCCACTTTCATGCAGGTGACTTGAGGCCGAACTTCATTGTCCTGGTCTGGGTCTAGGAGCTCGTAGTGTTCCTCCTCGTGCTGTACTGGATTGACCGAGCGCAGGAGGAAGTCAGGTCCTTTCAGCCAGGAGGACTCAGCCAGCTGTGAGGCAGGAATAGACCGTGTTGCGTGGTCTGCTGGATTCTGATCCGTAGGAACATGTCGCCACTGGCTAGGGCATGTGGATCGTCGAATACGCTCTACTCGGTTGCTGACATACACATAGAACCGACGACTTTGATTGTGTATGTATCCAAGCACTACTTTGCTGTCTGTGTAAAAGGTAGTGGCATCAAAGGTAAGGTCCATCTCTCTCTCTATTATCTCTGCAAGCTCCACAGCAAGCACAGCACCGCATAGTTCCAGACGCGGGATGGTGTGTCCCTGTAGCAGGGCTAACTTAGCTTTCCCCAGGATGAAGCCCATGTGGACTTGGTTCTCCCTGCCAACGACCTGCAGATATGCTACGGCTGCAATTGCTTTCGTTGATGCGTCTGAGAAGATGTGTAGCTCTCTGCGGGAGGCGGCAGCAGGTGAGACTGGTACATAGGTGCGTGAGATCTGGATAGCTTGCAGGCAGTTGAGTGAACCTCTCCAGGCCTCCCATTCCTTTCTTTGGTCGGGGGGAAGAGGCTCATCCAAGTCTTTGGTGCCTAAGGAGAGGGTGCGTAGGAGGTGTTTTCCTTGGATGGTCACCGGAGCAGCAAACCCCAAGGGATCAAACAAGCTGTTCACTGCTGACAGGACTCCTCGTCGTGTGAACTGTTTCTCTTGGGCTGGTGCTCGGAAGATGAAGGTGTCCTTCTTCAGGTCCCAACTCAGTCCAAGGCTGCGTTGGAGGAGGGGAGTGTCAGCACCCAAGTCTAGGTCCTGAAGTCCTTTGGCATGGTCTTCTGGAGCAAATGCTTCCAACACCTTCGTGCTGTTGGATGCAATTTTGTGCAGCCTAAGATTAGCTGCAACCAGCATTTGTTGTGTTCTCTTTAGCAGGTCCACGGCTTCTTCTGGAGTGGGTAAGGACTTCAGTCCATCGTCCACATAGAAGTCCCGTTCCACAAATTGCCTTGCGTCCAGGCCGTACTTCCCTTCTCCTATGCGTGCAGTTTGATGCAACCCATAGTTGGCAATTGCTGGGGACGGTCCATTGCCAAACACGTGGACTCGCATGCAATACTCGGTAATCTTCTGGCTATGCAGTTCATCACTGAACCATAAGAAGCGTAGATAGTTGCGGTGATCATCTCTGACGAGGAAGGAATAGAACATCTGCTGGATGTCCGCCATGGCGGCTACGGCTTCCTTTCTAAAGCGGATGAGTACACCAAGTAGGCTGTTGGTTAGGTCCGGTCCAGTTAGGAGGGCCTTGTTCAATGAGAATCCTTGAAATTGGGCACTGGAATCGAAGACCACTCTGATCTGGCCGGGCTTTTGGGGGTGGTATACCCCGAAGAATGGCAGGTACCAGCATTCTTCTCCCTTTCGCAGTGGAGGTGCAAGTTCTGCATGCTTATTCTGCAGCATCTTGTCCATAAATTCCACAAAGTGGGCCTTCATCTCAGGCTTCCTTGCCAGGGTTCTGCGCAAGGTGTTGAGTTGAGATAGGGCTTGTTCACGGTTGTTGGGCAATCGCTGCCTAGGTGTGTGGAAAGGGAGTGGAGCAATCCAACTTCCAGAGTCGTCTTGCTGAAGTTCCTTTTCCATTAGTTGTAGGAATTGCTTGTCTTCCATAGATGGGGCGAGCAGGTTATCATCTTTGGTTGTTCAGAACACTGTAGTTCCAAGGCCATAGTCCTCTTCCGTTAGCGTGAAGTGTTCTGGACATGGCTTCAAGTGTGAGGCTCGTCCGTTATCCATGATGGTTGTGGCAAAGACGCTCATCTGGTTTGGCATCTGTAAGCGATCTACACACACGTTCCCCACTATGACCCATCCTAGGTCATACCTCTGGGCATGTGGGGTGCCAGGAGGTCCAACAATCACCTCGTGGCAGACTAGCAGATCGGTAGCATCTACCCCTAGCAGAAGCAAGATCTGTGCATCTGGATCCAGGGCAGGAAGGTGATCTGCTATTGATTGTAGGTGCGGATGATGGAGCGCTACGTCTGGTGTCGGAATCTGGTTGCGATCATCTGGTATGGCATCGCATTCCAACAGTGGAGGTAAAGAGAACTGGATACTGCCGTCGAGAGATTCAATTTGGAACCCGGCGGCTCTCCTCCCCGCCGTGCGCTTGACCCCAGCACACATTCTAAGGGTGTATGGCAGTTCATCTCCTGATATGTTGAAGAGCTCAAAGAATATTGGGTCGACCAGGGACCGGGTACTGTGGCTATCTAGGATGACGTACATCTTGATGGCCTGTTCAGGTTGGCCAGCAGGAAAGACTTTGGCGAGACATATCTGATGGCAGGACCGGTTGTTGCTTCCAACGCCGCACACTTGAGTGCAGTGGGCCGAAACAGGCTTCTCCCCTTGGGAGGCAGGGTTGTCAGGCACAACTGGCTGTGTTGATGTGGCATCTGTGTGCATGGCAGTTGCGTGAGTGTCGCTGCCGCACTCGCAGCATTTTATATAAGTCTTGCAATCAGTTGAGGCATGTTCTCGAGATTGGCAACAACGGGAACACATCTTGAGCTCTGAAATCGTGAACTTCCTCACTGTCAGTGGCAGTTTCCTGAAAGTTGGGCACCTGTTCACAGAGTGTCCCTCCATGTGGAGTGGACAGAAATACGTAGGCCGTGCCGTCGACTTCTGTGCTGATGGCTGCGCTGGCAACTTCGATGTTGAAGGTTTACTTACAGTGGCTTCGGCCGGTGTTGTGGAGACCCCTGTTTTTAGCACCGAAGCCGTTGTTTTGGATCTGGAGTCCCGTAGAGGCTTGTGCCTGGTATCCCGTGAAGGTACAGTCCTGATGTCCCGAAGATGCGTCTTCTCATCACGAGGCTCATTGGGGTGCGCGTAATATCCGCATTGGGAGTCATTACGTGTCTCCGCCAGCGAGGCGATGAAACTCGCAAGGTTCGAGAAAGGAGGGTATGCTCCACGATGTACTTTTTTGTAGGAGCTCACCGTGTCACCCCACTTATCTTGAAGCGGGCATGGCAGTTTCTCTATGATGCTCCTCTGTGTGTAGTACTGATCGAGGCAAGCTAACCCTGGTAGTGCTGGATTCTTCTTAGCAGCCTGCAACTCAGTAAGAAGATCAGCCAAGTCCCAAAGTTTACGTGGTTCGTTGTAGGGTATCCTGGGAAACTTGTTCAGGCGCCTCATGAGTGAGACCTCAAGCTCCGATGAGTCGCCATAACGTTTGTCGAGCCGGTCCCACGCCAGCGGCAAGGCTGTTTCGGGATCCTCGACACTAGCTGCATGAATGCGGTCCACCTGGGCTGCAGACTCAGGTCCCAGCCATGCAGCTAGAAGTGTGAGTTCTTCGTTTGCCTGTAGTCCCATGTCTTTAGTAGCATTACGGAACTTCGATTTCCAGAGCAAGTAGTCCTCTGGGTGGTCTGAAAACTTCTGCATGCCTCTTTCAGCGAGGTCCCGCTTTGTCCATCGATGCGCATACACAGGCATAAGAACAGCAGCGGTGGGCTTTGAGGCTGGGCCGCCAGGAGCAGATGGTTGAGGCAATGGGGGTGCAGCAATAGCAGTTGGAGCCCGGGGTGAAACGCCAGGATCCAGGGTGTCCAGAGGCTCCACAAGCCCGAGCGAGGTCTGGATTGGCATGGAAGGTACAGGCTGGGTAGGCGCCGCTGGTTTGAGTTCCGGAGCAGCGGGGTCAAGCGCTAGTGCGGCGAGGCCTTTTGTGAAGGCACTTTGTTCTTCTACATAGGTCAGTACCCGTAGAGTTGGATTCAGTTCCTCCAGCTGTGGCAGGTTGTGATCTGAATCCGAATCCTGGAAGCCGTCCTCTAGGGCCTTTGCCTTGGCACGTAACTCCGCTGCTTCTGCTTCCTTTTGGAGTGTCCGTAGCTGAACATCCCTGTCGGTAGCTTCCTTCCGTAGTTGAGCTTTCCTGATGGCAGCTTCCTTCCGTAGCTGAGCCTCTTCCTTCCATAGCTGAGCTTCCCTGTTGGCGGCTTCCTTCATCAGTTCTTCTTCCTTCTTGGCAAATTCAGCCCTCTTGGTTGCCGCAGCAGCTTCTGCTTTTGCTTTGGCCACCTCCAAGGCAAGCAAGGAGATATTAGAACGATGAGAACAGCTACTGTGTTTTGAGGCTGACTTACTGTGCTTGGACGAAGAAGTAGTGGAGGACGGATGTCTGGACTTGCATGAAGAACCGGCTTTAGAACGTGGTTCACCACTGGCAGAATCAAGAAGTTTGTCAGTCTCCTCCCAGATCGTAAAAGGGATCCTTACTCACAGTTTTAGCCAGTGAACGCGGCATGGTTCAAACATAAGCAAGATACATCTTTATTGGTCCAGATTTGTTGTAGACAAGCGGTAAATTCATTATGACTGTTGCATCCTTGAGGGCAAGGGTCCGAACAAAGGGGGGAAGAGGACCATAAAACTTTTTAACACCTTCACAGGAAGCCTACAATAAAACTTCTATATTGGAGGGGGGACTACAATTCCCATGAGTACCAATTGTTAAAGGGACAGTACATAGTTCTGACTACACAGATACTGAGGCTTTCTAAGCTGTGGTTACAGTACAGCCCCCACTCTCCTAGCTTTCTGCAAACAATGCAAAACTCAATTATTCAAAAAAGGCTTTTGTACTGTAGGGAGGGGCGCTCAGATGTTTCGCTAATGAGTTAAGGACCATAGACTTCACCACTATGTTGCCTTACGTACTACCTGTTGTCTTAAATACGTGCTCCCATGAGCTATTTGTGCTTCATGTGGTCTAATGTCAACCCTAGAATTGCTTATGTTCTGTTTCAGCATTTCTTCAACTCTGTATTGGATTCTTACTAAGGCTATGTCTTTGTAAAATTGTGTTTATTTACCCTATGGCATTGTTTATGGAAATGTCCTTGAAATTGACTGTACTAATCTCACACTGTGTAATCCGCTTTGAGTCTCGGTGAGAAAGGTGGACTATAAATGACATAAATAAAATGTAAAAAATAAAATAAAAAATAAGGAATAAACAACACCAGGAACAAAAGATGGTTGATGTCAAGGAATACAGAAAAATTAAAGCTATGTCATTTGAATTTGAGTGCAAGCTTAACTTCTGAATACGCGTGTATCTTTTGGACCAGACAGTCTCCATTTGAAAATATGAAGAACACTGACAATGGAAATGCAGATATAATAATAATAATTTTAATAATTCAAAATATATTTGGATTATGACTGAAGAATACCTAAATGGGAGGTATATATAAATGGATCAAACAGAAAATGTGTTAGTTTGATTCCAGTGAACTGCAACCCCCCTCAAACTATTTAAAAAATAGATAAAGAAACAGAAGAATGTAATGCAATATCACAATCAGTTCATCAGAGATTGATCAGATAAGCTACTTTGATTTTCTTGTTTGAGAAAATAATTGCCCAGAGAAGGAAAATGAACTATTCTATATAGGTTTTCTTATGCATATTATATAAAGTTTGCAAAAATATTCAAGGGGAACAAAAGAAAGTGCTCCACTGCTAAGTGACTTTCATGTTAAAGCAAATTAGCCCTTGGAGATTATTACCAGGAGCAAGCTAAAGATGATTGCAACAAGTAATGGGGCACTGGAAGGACGGACAAAGTTATGCAGTATTAACAGGTTAGCTTCTTTAAAAGCCATAAGAGTTAACTGATTGATATGAGAAAATACAAAACATACAGCCAATATTTTTGTTGCCATTTATCCAGAATAGATCTGATATAGCTCAATGAACTCATACAAACCCAGTAAGGATACACAGTGAATACTGTGTAGGTGTTTAACAGTGGGTCAACATAAGCAATTATTAGGAATGCATCTTCCATGGTTTCAAAAAACAAAATTACTAAAATTCAAAAGGTAGCCTATAGTATGTGCTACCTAAATTTTAACTTCAATTTTTACTCTATGGAGTTCTAGAAATGGCAACAAACTTTGGCTTTACCACGGACTTCCGGTTTGGGATCCATGGAGGTCTAACGCAGCTCTAAGTGCAGAGCTGACCGGGCTGCCGTTTTAGCGGCCGGCGGGGCACAACTAGCCCGCGGCCACCTGTTCTCAGGCGGAGAACAGGCAAAGAACGCTCAAGAACCTCAGGGCGCGTCGATCTCGGGCGAGGGGGGGGTTCTGCGCTAAGGACTCTCTCTCGTCCCTTGAGGTCCCACCCTAAGACAGGTCGGCTAAAATCTCTGCAGTAGAACCGGGGCCAGTGCGGCTGGCATAAGACCTACATGCCCAAGCTTCAACAGGGGAAAAGAAGGTGGAAAAGAATTTGAGATCGAAGCAGTGATTACAACCCAGAAAGACGCTTGAAAAGGTAAAGATCACTATCTCTCGAATCGGGATGGATTGCTTAAAGTAACGAACTTTTAAAGTGAAATTTTAAACTGCAACAGACGGAATATAATGAGGGGAAGACTCGGCAAGAAATAGCTTAGAAAAAGGACTAAGTTAAACAAAGTTATTAAAGAAATTGGACAATTGTTTTTCATACCTGTGGTCAGAAAGTGATAGCAGGCTGTGAGAAAATTTCTATCATCGCGAGAGCTGCAGTGGAGAGACGGGAAACAGGAAGTGCGTCATAGTGATAGAGCTGCTGGAGAGAGACGGCCCTTATTGGAGAACAGGAAGAAGGGAATCGCCATTTTTGAAAAGGGAAGGACTTTGACTTCAACAGGAGAGGAATTAGGACATCTTGGATTACGAAAAGACTATAGAAAAACCATAGAGAAAAGACGCCCGACATTTTGGATTTTTTTAAACATCTTTTGCTCTTTTTAAGAATCGGGACATTTAAATTAATTTAAAGGGACAAACTTAAACGCCACAGAGTTAAGGAAACGTGCAGACTCGTGGGAGCGAGGTAAATCAAGCCCCACGATGTCGAAAAAAGAGTGGCAAACGGCCATTGAGAATCTGGACAAAAAATTTCTGGAAATGTTAAAGGAATTGAAGGAGACAAAACAGGAGTTGGTGAGGAAAGTTAAAGATGTCAAAGAGACAGTAAAAAATGAATTGGCAGAAGTAAAGAAGGGAATGGAAACAATACAAAATGACTTGCAAGCAGCGCAGCAAAAAGTTAATGTTGTTGAGAAGGCGGTGGAGAATCTTACAGAGACGCAACAAATGGATATGAGAGCGATGAGGGGAAGGATGGCAGTTGCGGAGAGCAAGTACATGGAGAAGTAGCTGAGGTTTCGAGGTTTGCCGGAAATAGATGGAAAGACAGCACAAGAACAGGTTATAGAGGTGTTAGCTGAATACCTGGGAAAGGAGGAGGAGGAGGTTGTGGCTATCCTTGATGTGGTGTATCGAATAAATTCCAGATTTGCGACCCAGAGAAAATTACCAAGGGATGTGATTGTGCAATTTACGACAAGGAACTCAAGAGAAATTATAGTGAGTAAGCAGTTTCAAGATCCATTGATAGTTGATGGCAAGACGATTATCATCATGAAAGAGTTACCCAGATCGGTGCTGCTTGATCGGAAAAAATATAAAGTCTTAGTTCAGAATTTGAAGGACATGAAAGTAAGATACAGATGGGAATTACCGGAAGGGATATCCTTTGAATTCGGAGGAGTGAAAAAGCGCATCAGATCTGAATTTGAGATGGAAAAGTTTATGAGAGACAATGAAAAAGACTTACCAACAACAAGGCTATGAATATGGAGTGTAAAGTACTATCTTGGAATGTAAATGGACTTAATTCACCTAATAAGAGAAAAAGTATTTTCCACTGGCTATTAAAACAAAAATGTGATATTGTGTGCTTGCAAGAGACCCATATTAGAAATCAGGATGTAAAATATCTTAAATTGGGTAAGTTGGGCAATGAGTTTGTAGCGGCCTCAAAAAAGAAAAAAAGGGGAGTGGTATTATACATAAGAGAGGAGCTACAGCCAAAGCTAATGATTAGAGATGTGGAAGCCAGATTTATAGCAGTGAAATGTACATGGAACTTAAAGAAAGTGTTGGTGATTGGAATTTATGCACCAAATGGAGCAAAAGAGAGCTTCTTTGAGGATTTAAGGAAGCAATTAGATGAACTCTCTTATGATCAGATAATCCTTGCAGGAGACTTCAATGGAGTTACAAATTTAGAACAAGATAAAAAATCAGTAACTGCACAAAAGAAAAGAGGACTATTACCAAAGACTTTTTTTGCATTAATGCAACAGGAAACTTTGGAAGATGTGTGGAGAATGCAGAATCCCACAGGCAGACATTATACATTTTTCTCCGCAAGGCATTCTACCCTATCACGAATCGATATGATCTGGGCCTCAAAGGACTTAGTGCTTTGGACTAAGGATGTAGAAATAATGCCCATGGTAGGCTCAGATCATAACCCAGTAATGTGGAAGTTTGGAAAAAGAACTAAGAGGAAAGGATGGAGAATAAATGAGGACTTGTTACAAGAGGGAGAAAATATGGAGATGTTGAGAAGGGAAACTAAATTCTTCATACAGCACAACATGAATCGAGAAGTACCAACCAATAAGGTATGGGATACATATAAAGCAGTAATTAGAGGCATACTAATGGACTTAAATGGAAGAGCTCGAAAGAAAAGAGAGGAGAAGAGACAGGAGATTATGGAAAAAATAAAAGCAAAAGAAATACAATTAAAGAAAAGACCAGGGAAAAAGAAAATCTATCAAGATATTAAAATCCTTCAAGAGCAGTTGACGGCAATGAACAATAAAGAATTGGAATGGAATCTTAAAAGAATGAATCAAAAGTCGTTTGAAGGTGCAAATAAACCTGGGAAATATTTGGCATGGCAACTGAAGAAGAGAAAGGAGAAAAAGACAATTAACAAAATATGTGAGGACAATAAAGTGCATCTGGAACAGACTGCTATTAGTAGAGCTTTCTATAAATTTTATGCTAAATTATATGACAAAAAAGAAGTGAATAAAGATTCAATAGCGACATATTTGGGGAAAATTAAGCTTCCAGTAATCTCGGATGATTGGAGAGCTAAATTGAACAGTGAGGTAACAGAGGAAGAGATAAGGAAAGCAATACAGTCAACAAATTTGGGGAAGGCGCCGGGACCTGACGGACTTACAGCTAAATTTTACAAGGTAATGGTTAATGAGCTGGCATCACTTTTAAAAGAAGTGATCAATGGTGTTTTGAGAGATCAAAGAATTCCAGATACTTGGAGTGAAGCTAATATATCATTGATCCCTAAAGAAGGACAGGACTTAACCAAGGTTAAAAACTATAGACCTATTTCTTTACTTAACAATGATTACAAGATCTTTGCGAAGGTCTTGGCAGAGAGACTAAAGGGATGGTTATCAGAAGTTATTGAGGAAGAACAAGCAGGTTTTTTACCAAACAGACAAATCAGAGACAATCTAAGGACAGTTATAAATGCTATTGAATACTATGATAGGCGTTGTGACAAGGAGGTTGGTTTCTTCTTTGTAGATGCTGAAAAAGCATTTGACAATTTGAACTGGGACTTTATGTTTGCCACTATGGAACAGCTACAAATGGGAGAAAGATTCATAAGAGCAGTGAAAGAAATTTACAGAGACCAGAGTGCAGCAATTGTGGTGAATGACGAGTGGACCAAAAAACTGACTATTGGCAAAGGTACTAGACAAGGTAGCCCGTTGTCTCCACTGTTGTTTATTTTGGTCTTGGAAATTCTAATGATACAGATTCGAGAAGATAATGCAATCCGTGGAATAAAGATAAAAGACTTTTCCTACAAGGTCAGAGCATTTGCAGATGATATAATGTTAATTGTGGAAGATCCAATTGAAAACATGCCTAAGGTAATAGAAAAAATTAAAGAATTTGGAGATTTGGCAGGTTTTTATGTAAACAAAAAGAAATCAAAGATACTATGCAAAAATATGACTAAGTTAAAACAGCAGCAATTGATGGAAGTAACAGACTGTGAAGTAACAAATAAGGTGAAATATTTGGGAATTGAACTGACTGCAAAAAATATAGATCTATTCAAGAACAATTATGAGAAATTATGGACTCAAATAGAGCATGATTTGATTAAATGGAATAGATTGAATCTGTCATGGTTGGGAAGAATTGCAGTAGTTAAGATGAATGTGTTGCCAAGAGTGATGTTTCTGTTACAGACAATACCAATCATTAGGGACTCTAAGCAGTTTGACAAATGGCAGAGGAAAATATCGGAATTTGTGTGGGCAGGCAGAAAGCCTCGAGTGAAAATGAAAGTATTACAGGACGCAAGAGAGAGAGGTGGAATGCAACTGCCCAATTTGAGACTTTATTACGATGCAATTTGTTTGGTATGGTTGAAAGATTGGATGAAGCTGAAAAATCGCAAATTGCTGGCCTTAGAGGGATATAAAAAATTATTTGGATGGCATGCATACTTATGGTATGACAAAGTAAAAGCAGATTCTATGTTTTTGCACCATTACATTCGGAGAAGCCTCTTCACAACTTGGAAGAAGTACAAAGACTACCTACAAGAAGGAATTCCCTCCTGGGTGGTTCCATATGAAGTAATAGATCCGAGAACGGTTGATAATGAACAACAGTGCTTAACGTATAAGGAGATAACGCGAATAGAATCTTCTAAAATAAGAATAAAGACGCAACAAGAGTTGTCTCCAAATTATGACTGGTTTCAATATAGACAAGTTAGAGATCTTTACTACTCGGACTGTGTGAAGGGAGGGATAAGAATGGAGAATTCAGATTTAGAGAAAGTAATTCTACAAGAAGAAAAAAAGGAAATCTCTAAGATTTACAAAGTACTGTTAAAATGGTATACGGAAGATGAAGTAGTTAAAGTGCAAATGGTGAAGTGGGCTATAAACTTTAATAAAGAAATAACAATGGAGGCGTGGGAATATTTGTGGAAAAATACATTGAAGACTACGACATGCACCAGTATCAAAGAGAATCTTTATAAAATGATTTACCGTTGGTATTTGACACCAAAGAAAATTGCGCTAGGGAATTTGAATATGTCTAATAAATGCTGGAAATGTAAAAAGCATGAGGGATCTTTGTATCACATGTGGTGGACTTGCGAGGTAGCTAGGCAGTACTGGGGGGAAATAATAAGAGTAATGAGTGAGATTTTACAATTTCAAGTTAATAAGAACCCAGAACTCCTGCTACTGAACTTGGGAATGGAAGACATTCCAGCACAACACAGGACATTGTTATTTTACATGACAGCAGCAGCTAGACTTTTATATGCGCAGAAATGGAAAGTACAAGAAGTGCCAACTATTGAGGACTGGATTTATAAATTGCTGTACATGGCGGAGATGGATAAAATTACAAGAAAATTGAGAGACCTTGACCCGGGACAGTTTAACACGGACTGGGAGAGGCTGAAACGATATTTGGTGAAAAAATGGGAGGTGGGAGGACTGTGGCAGTTCGATAATTACTGAAATATAATAAAAGGAGAGGGGAGTGACTATACCGGAGGGAGAGAGTTAAGTGAAAAAATTCTAAGCAATTATTTTATTTGATCAGTATGAATAGTTGGGTATTAATAGTGTTATTATCATAAGGATTATAAGGATAGAATTTAATTAATTTTTTATGCTAGTAGATAACTGTACAATGGAGAATGAATATACATTAGCATACAGAATGTGGGTCTAATTGATAGACTTATGCTGAACGTGTACATAAATTGTTTGTTGGATAGTTTTATAATGGAGAAATTAGTTAATTAAAAAGGATAAGATATGTAAAAGAAAGTAAAGAGTAACATACAGAGTATAAGTCAAATTGATTGATTTATAATAAATGTATGCAATGTTTATAGAAGTATTTGAAGTTATGCATAAAGAGGGACAAATTGTTTGTCCCATTTTGAAGTAATTAGAAAGAGTAAGATAGAGTACAGACTATCAAAATGATGATTATTATTATTATTATTGAAGAAAGGGAATTAGAGATAGCACTATGTTACTATAGATAAGCTTAGAAGAGTTTGAAAGTATATTATAATAAGCATAATAAGTTTGAAATGAGTAGAGGGAGAATAGATAAGGGGTTGGAAAACTGTTGGAAGTCAACAAAAGGGGGGGAAAGGGAGGGGGTTAGAATTGGAAAATTTAAGGGAACGTGATTGTAATAAATTTTATATGTGTCTAATCCAATAAAAATTTTTATAAAAAAAAAAAAAACTTTGGCTTTACCACATGAAACTTGCAAACTGATTTGTTTCACAGGTTAATGGCAAATATTATTTCATGGAATCAGATAATTTTGGAATTGACGAGATCTTTTTAACTTCATTTATACCTCACCTTTCTCCCCAGTAGGGATCAAAAGCAGCTTACATGATTCTCCCCTCCTCCATTTTATCCTCACAATCACCCTGTGAGGTAGGTTATGATTAGAATGTATGACTGGCCCATAACCCAATGTTACCCAGCAAGCTTCCACAACAGAGTGGGGATTCAAATCTCCATCTCCCAGATCCTCTTCTGACACACCCCTACATCATACTGATTCTCACAGCTTCTTTGCAGCTTTTTTTAATTTACAAAATTTATATTCTGCCTTTCTGCTGTCACAAGGGCCCCCAAGGTGGCTAACAAACAAAAATATATATAATAAAATCACATTTTAAAATCATTAAAACCAAGAACTCCTCAACAACACATTATTAAAACAATTAAAACCAGAGCTAAAATCCATACAAAGACATTAAAAACAACTAGTAAAACATTGGTCAGGAAGGAAGGAATCACTGAGTGAATGCCAAACATTACAAAAAAAAACATTTTCATTCTCTGGTGGAAGATGGCCACAGAAGGGGACAAATGTCTGGGGACAGAGTTCCAGAATTTTAGTACCGCAATCAAAAAGGCCCTCTCTGGGCTTGCCACCCATCCAATCTTAAAAGGTAGGGGCACCCAAAGAAGGGCCTCTGAAGATTACTGCAGTGGTTGAGCAGGTTCATAAGGGAATCGGCAGTCCACCAGATATGTTGGTCCCAAATCATATAGGGCTTTTAAAGGTTCCCATGAGCATCTTGAATTGTGCGTCAGTGTAGATGGGCCAAGACTGAAATGCTATGATCCCTATGACCCACTGCAGTCAGTATTCTGTCTGTAGCATTTTGCACCAGTTGAAGTTTCTGAACACTTTTCAAGGGCAGCCTCATATACAGCACATTTTAGTAATCAAATTTAGATGCAGAAGCATATACCACAGTGATCATATCTTCTCTGCCCAGGAAAGGCTATAACTGGCTAACCACAACTGGTAAAAGGCATTCCTGGCTACAGCTGCCTTATCCAGCTGTAGGCGTGGGTCCCAAGAGCACCCCCAGACTATGGGGGTGTTCCTGTAAGGGGCATGCAACTTCATCCAAAATGAGTGACAGTTTAAATCCCAGGTCAGACATTCAGCTCACCGGTAACACTTGCATCTTGTCAGGATTAAGCTTCAGTTTTTTAGCCTGCAGCCAACTCAAAAAGGTCCAGGGTTTCTACAGCTGCCCTGGGATCAGGCAGAAGTGTGAGATAGAGCAGTCATTCACCTATTGACAACAACCCATCATTTTAGTGTTAACCACACAGATGTATCCACACATTAATGCAAGGATCTGAGTTATCTCTACTTCATTCAATTGTTTATATTCTGCAATGTGTCTATACAGTTCAAACCCCAGAGAGTATTTGGTATATTTATGAATTGTAATGGGTTCAAAAGCCTCTTGATGTAATCTTTGCAACAGGAATACAAAAGGACTCTATGCAACCATTTGACCAGGTGCTCTAACACAGTACGTATGAATACTATATAGAAAGCCATTAACAGCACAGTCTGTTCCTCCTCCTGCTTTATTGTTGGCCTGATTTAGGATGCAATCCTAGTCTGCCTCATGTATTTCCAAATCCCACTGAAATACATGGGGATAGCACCTATCTATTGCAGTTCACCACTGACGTTATAGATAAGGTCAAATATAAACTCACAAATAAAGCCAGCATCTAAAGAGCTTCCTTAGGAGCACCCAAAGCCTTTGATATGTTCTGCAAAACTTTTGACTTTTTTCCCTGCAGAATTCCAGGCTACATCAGAAATGAAAGTCTGCTCAGTTTCAATAGAATTTTGGCATGCAACACTGCAAGAACCAAGAATCACTGGTTAATTCTCCAGGGCATGCAAAACAAGTTGGGTGATTCTTTGGGTTCCAGTCTCCGAATCAATGTTACCTTTTAATAAATTATCTCTTTCAGTCACACAGTTTAACTAGAAGCGCAAATGATCAGGAAGGATTCTTTACAAGTTGATGCCACAAACCTTCTACACAAATTGGCCTTTAGCAGTACTGGAAACTCTTGTCACCAACAAACTGTCTTTGATTTGTCATCACAGTGCAAATTGTTTAACTGGACGCTTCTGCTGCACAACAACTAGCTTGATCGTCCTGTTAAACAAAAGGCTAGTGTACTTGGGAGTATACGTGACAATGTAACACAGACATGGAGTGATGAATTGGCAGGGGCCAGCTCTGGACAAGTCAAACGTTTATATTTCTTAAGCTGAAGCTAAACAGAGCCTTGCATAAGGCATTTTGTCTAAAGCCTGCAGTATTTCCATCCTGATATTTTACCTCTGTAATTCTTTTTTCATTTCATACAAAAGAACTATTGTTGCCATCTCTTTGCCCCCAGGATGTGTATCGTATCTCCTTCTCTATGACCATGATTTGTCTCTGCTTTGGCTTGCTTGTTTTTCTTGAAGATAGGATCTCATAATGGCAATGATCGGAGACATAACTCTGCTGCTTGACACAGAAAATTACATACAGCATAAGCCACATGTACCATTAGTGTAATTTTTCAGCATTGCCTTCAAAGATTCCCAGCATCTGTGTGAAGTGGTCTCATTCCTCCAAGCCCTGACAGATCCCTGCAATGGCAAGAGGCCCAATAAGGACTCAGTGTCACCTGGAGTGAAAGATACAACTCTGGCATACCTCCACTGAGTCTGCAGCTTCCCACTCTCCAAGTATGGCTCCTAAGGGAGCTAGAATGTGAACATTGGTGGTGAGGAAATTGCTTAGCTCACGATGAGGGAAAAAAATGTTTTTCCCTCATGTTATTTTTTTTGGGGGGGGGGGAATGGGAATTTGGGAAAAATTGAAAGATATGCAGTGCTTACTTTTCTAACAAACTTAAAACTGTTGTAAGCTTTAACATAAAATGCATCATTTAAAAACTTCACATACAAATTGTATTAATTGGCACACTTATGGAATTAAAAATATGAATGCCTTATTTTTTACAAGTAAAATTGCAAATATACCCAATACTGAAAGGGGAGAGAGTTGCAAACTGTTGCACCCTATGCTATCTGTACACATTTTATTCATTCCAAAAGAAAAACATATTTCCTAGGAGTTTTATGCAGCGCTCACCAACATTTCCCAGGTTTTTTGACAAGAAAAAACCCTCAGACCTTTTCATGCTACATGTTTTGAGTACAATCTTGTCTTTAAAAGCATTTCATTCATTTAAAAAGGAATTTTTGGGTGCCTCCCAAACTTTCCATTGGAAAAACTGAAACAAAGATTTTCATGCTATATGCTGAACCAAACCTTGTCTTTAAAAACATTTTACACATTTCAAAGGGAAGAAAAACTATTTCATTAAAAAATGTTCAATGCTTCAGAAAAACTGAAGAAACCAGAAAACCAGTGTCAATATCCAGTATTTCAGAGTTCTGACTTTGGAAAAGAACACACCAGTGGCTACCTCTAAAGTTGGTTTAGGAACAGCTTGGGTACAGGAATTTGATTGGGGCAACATCCCATAGTATATTTATTTGTCTCATTTAATAATTTTTATTTCAAAAAGAGAGAATGTACAGTACATTGCAAAATCACATTACCAAAGTGCTTTTTTCATTTTGAATCAACTTCTAAAGTCAAGTAGTTAAGTGAGTAGCGATGTTGGTCTGCAGTAAAACAGCAGGATTTTAGTCCAGTGGCACCTTAGAGACCCTTCTTCAGATGTCTGGAGACATCTACGCCATGGCCAACTCAGTAGTTTTTAATCAAAAGGGCTGCAGATGTGTCTTACAACTAATTAAGTCAAGGTGATATCTTTCACTCTTGCTTCAGTTCTTGCCTCTCTTTAAGGCGAGGGCTGTTGGTCTCTCTCATTGCAGCCTGATTATATCTTCTTCTTAGACCACAGAAAATACATTCTTAGTCTGTCTTAGATTGTTTTCTATATATTAGTGTTTTATGTTTTGGTAAATGGTGGAGGGCTGGGTGGATATGATCCGTATGCTGAACTCTAGCTGTCTCTGAAAGGTTTGTTCATGCCAGGCGGGGAATGGTCATGGGGGGAGGTAGCAGACCTAGCCCTTTCCCTGCTCAGAAGAGAAGCCTGTTGATTCAGAGTGCAGATTTATTTATTCAATTTATATGGTTCAGCTTTGGAGGGTGGCCTCTTTGGCATTGTTCTAGACTGCACCCCTCCATATTAGGGTTGTCACACCTCTAGGTGGGGCCTGGAGATTGAACTTGATTACTACTCAACACAATATGACAGATTTTAATTATCTTGGTGACAATAATGCTTAGATGGATGTTACCTGTATCATTATAGCTCACTGAGCCCACTAGTGAGATCAATATGACATATTGTAATTATCAGACGGCACTCGAGGTTGCCATCTGTGGCATTATACTCCACTGAGGCCCCTCCTTACACTTGCCAACCACCATGAGATCTCCCAGAATTACAAATGTCCAGAATTACAAGTTTTTATTATTGCAGACAAAATGCCAAGGGTGACCTTGGTGGCATTATACCTCACTGGTGGTGGAGAGTGCCCTCAAGTCATAGCTGACTTATGGTGACCCCTGGTGGGGTTTTCATGGCAAGAGACTAAAAGGTGGTTTACTGTTGCCTACCTTTGCAATCCTGGACTTCATTAGAGGTCTCCCATCCAGATACTAACCAAGGCTGACCCTGCTTAGCTTCTGAGATTTGCCAATCTGGGGCTCACGGGCTATCCAGGTCACAGCTATAGCCCCATTGAGGACCCTCCATATTATGGTTGCTAACACCTTCACGTCACACTTGGAGTTCTCCTTCCATTATAACTGAACTCCATATGACAGAGTTTATCTTGGAGACAATGGTGGTTTTGGAGTTAGAAGGCTGTGGCATTATTCCCCTCTGAAGCCCCTCCTTACTGTGGTTGCCAACCCACCTCAAGATTTCCCAAAATTAAAAATGGCATCCAAATGACAGAATTTAACCATTTTGGAGGATTCTAAGGTGTTCTGTGAGGCATTATACTCCATTTATGCCCCTCCTTACTATGGTTGCCAACTCATATGGAGATAACCCAGAATTATAAAGGACATCCATATGATAGATTATATTTATCTAGGAGACAATAGAAGCTTTAAAGGATGACATCTGTGGTATTATTATATTTAGGTTTCTCCATAGGAGGGTTTCCAACACCTTCATGTGGCACCTTGAGATCTACTTGCGTTACAAATGAAATCCATTTGACAGTTTTTATCTATCTTGGAGGAGCTGGTGGCTTTGTAGGTTGGGGTCTGTGGCATTTTACCCCATTGAAGCCATCCATAGTAGTGTTTCCAACATCTCCAGGTGTGTGTGTGGGGGGGTAGAAATCTAACTTGATTATTACTGAACAAAATATGAGAGATTTTAATTATCTTGGAGACAATTTTGCTTTGTATGATGACCTCTTTGGCACCCGTAGCCACAGATTGAAACAGATATGAGGGATCTGTCACTTCAGGGTTTCTCCACAGCACAAATAGACGGATCCAAAACATGGATCCTCAAGGACCCTCAGGATTAGGGGTGAGCAGCAGGAAAAAAAAGTAGTCTTTGGAACCAGTCTTTGGATCCCATTCACTATTCGGATCCATGTATTTTCTGGAGATCCTAAATATATTTGGCTGTTATTCCCTACAGGGAAAACTATTTGGGGGATTGAAGGAAGCCTTTTTCAAGCGAGCTCCACTAAAAGTGCAAGAATCCTAATCCTTCTTGTCCACTAAAGTCTCCCCAAATTTCAAGAAGTTTGAACCTCGGGGTCTGATTCTATGGACCCCTGAACAAGCTGCCTCCAGCCATTCTTTATTGTTTCCTATGGGGAGAATTCCAAGGCTTTCCAGGGCTAAGATACCTTAATCAAACACACTCGGGCAACCCCTGGCCAAAAGCAGTCCCAATATAAGTTAAACCAAGAAAGCCCAACATAACCAACATCAAAACTGAGAATCCTACCAGAACAAATGTCAAACCAAAGAAACTTGTCAAAGCCAAACAGAAGTAAGGACACTGTTGAAAGCCCAATAGAACAGGTGTCACTCAATGATACCAGGAAGAAGTCAGGGCCAATGTGAGAACACCATAGAACAGAACCAAGTTCTAACATCAATCATCCAGCAGAATCACCAACCTGGCACAACCGCTAGCAATGGCAAACACACACAGTAGTATAAGATCCTTCTCACAGGGAAGACCTCAGAAAGTGAGGGGGAGAGGGATCAGTTTTGGGGGACCCCATGTAAAAATCTGGAGGATCCACGAGGAGCCGTACTTTCAAACCACATTTCCGCACCATGGCAGCACCGAGGAATTGTGGGTGCATGATTGTTTTGGTGCTGTCTGACTAGGACATGCTGTATATTATTAATATAATAAAATAATATTTTTTGTTTCAGTATAAAAATCATATGAATTCATGAGGATCCGTTTAAAATCATCTAGATCCAACTTTTACCCACTCCCCACTAAAGTATACTGCTTCATACATTTGTTTCATTAATACTGATAAATTGGCTCAGAAACTTGGTTTCCCTGGGCGAAACAGGCGGAGCTTTGATAAGATTAGACAGTTTTACAGCTAAACCTTGAGGGGGGGGGAGATAAGAGAAAGAAATGGCCTGGAGGGAAGAAGCATGTTTGCTTATATACTGTGTGCGTGACAGAAAAGTATGGGGGAGGGGAGGAATTGTCGGACGTCTGTTATTACAAAGGCAGCTCTCCTATTTAGACTATCCCTTTAGCCTAATTTATTTTGGCTCCATACAGCGCCACAAACGTTCATCGACAGTAGCCGTAATAGGATTTACCTCCTAATTAAGTGTGTTTGAGATTTCAATATTCCTCTGGTAGGACGAAGAGAGGAAAAGTGAGAAAAAACTGTTCTACACAGGAAGAGGAGATGGAAGATAAGGAAGACAGTTCACGAGAAGGGAGGGAAGAAAAAAAAAGGATTATTTAGGAAACGCCAAACGATGCCTGGAGAGCAGGAGACGCTTGCAGACCCCGCACAGCCTGTCGTCGCTTTGTGAAAATTTCAGCCAATAGATGGACGGACCCCTGATTGTCTCAGCGTTCGAAAGAGGAGGAGAGTGGCCAATGGGAAGCTCCCCCAGACGCAGCTAGGATTCCATGCAGTCCGTGAGTTGTGGTAGAGCGCAAGGACTTTCTCACGCGTTAGCCCAGGTAGAGCGGAATCAAAGAGCGCCGCCTGCCGGCCATCCAACCAACACCTCTGCCTCAGGCTCCTCCCCGTGCCGGTCTACTACGCCCTCCTCGGCCCGCTCCCTCGGTCGTATTATGTCATCTGGAAGCGGCTCGCTTGGGAAGGCTGAAGCGCTGTGCACATTGTGAGGAGAGCGGTCCTTGCGAGGTTCGTGGTGCCGTGGAAGCGAAGAGGGGCCTCGCTGTTTTCGGAGCCGCCTGGAAGGCGGGGGGTGGCAAGGGAGCCTGGGTTTCCAGGGAAGGAGGAGGCTTGGCTCGTCGGGCTTTCTCTGCTTTTCAGCAAGCTCTCTCCTCCCCGGTGCCCTGCGCCCGCCGCCGCCGCCGTCGCCCCCCGGTGGCTCTGTCTCCGCGGATCCTGCCGTCCTCTGGGATCTCCTTCACCGGGGTCAGGCGGATGCCGCCGCAGCAAGGAGAGACGGGTTATATCAGCAAGCCGCTGCCGGGCGGCTGCGAGGTACCCCCGGTGCCTCCCCGCCGGGTTCGCGGCAGCCGAGCGGCGGCGTTGGGGGCGGCGTTGGGAAGCCGCTGCCGGGCCGGAGTTGGCGGCGGCGGCGGCGACTCTGGAGGAACCGGCGCGGAACCCCGGCGCAGCATCAAGTGTGTTCTGGTGGGAGACGGCGCGGTGGGCAAAACCAGCCTGGTGGTGAGTTACACTACCAATGGCTACCCCACGGAGTACATCCCCACTGCCTTCGACAATTTTTCAGGTAAGGGGTCGGAGCGAAAGAGGGTCCTCGTGGGAGGTGTTTATGGGGCTGCCCCTGATGGCCGTCGGTCGTATAGGCTGGTTGTGTCAGGACCTAGAGCCAGGCACCGACCGCGCTTCTCCTCCGGAGCCCCCGTGCGTCGACTTTGACCCTTCCAACTGTAAAGGGGGCGGCTCCCCTTCCTCTGGCGTCCAGCGTGGAGAGCTGCGTTGCCCTTTTAAGTCGAGGGGGGCTGCGAATAGGAATGTTGTGCCAATGGAGCCCCTTACCGGGGAAGGGGCTCATAACATCGAAGACTAGGGTAAGAAATGACTCAATCTCCATAGAGTCTTTCATGGGAAAAGGAAGGAGATACCACGAATCTCAGGGTAAGACGTAACCATCACAGATCATAATCTGGATCAACTTGGAAGGCCTTCAGAAACATAGGGCCAACTGAAAATATGCCATGAGTTTACATGTTGACTTGTGTAGATGCATTTTATTCTGTAATTTTCTGCCCAAGATTAAAAGATTTGCGAGACTTGTCCTGGACTGTTGCAAAAGAAAAATTTGGCACCCCCTTCTAATTTCAGATCCTAGACCGTTGATTTCCATTATATTTTGCAAGCTGCTTCCAACTGAAAGCTAGAAACTTGAAGTGGCTTAAAAATTGGGAGCCTGAGAATTCTGACTGTAGCTCATTGTTTTGCAGAGTGTGGCCTATAATCATCCATAAGCTTCTCTGTAGCAGATACTTATTCTGTAATATTGCATACAGCACAGAGTACTTGAGCAGGCAAGAGCTTGGCTGGGTTGGATATATCCCTGACTCAAAAGCAGTTCTGAGTGTGCAGAGCCCATGGGTTATTTTATCTTTATTCTTTGAAAGCTTCATACAGATCTCTTCAGTGTCCCATGATCTTTTCTCCTTTTTGGGTTCAGAAGAAAAAAAAAGTAAGTTCATTCTGTAGTCATTTCCCCTCTCCTCTTCCATTAGTCATATGGGCATTGATTTCACAGAGAGCCAGTGGGGAATAGATAGCTCTCTGCTGCCTGCCTTGTGAATTGTTGTAATTAAATAGCCCCTGTCAATCTCCCCCAATTTTAATAAGGTTGGTGGGTGTTAAGTGGGAAACTGCTGGGTCATCAGCTGCTGTCTTCAGTCTTTTGGGGACAGGATCTCAGTGCCTTGTTGGGTCACACTGTAAAAATGTCCCATTTATTTTCATCACAAGTTGCATTTTTTTCTATAACGTTTGAGGTGCATTTGTAGAGCTGACAACGTAGAAAACATTTGCGTAAGAGCCTCGTTGTTTGCTCTTTTCAGACATACAAAATATTTGTTGTGAGCTTGATTGCTATAAAATGTAATTCTCAGTTCTGACATTACAGGGTCTGTATTCCACAAGCCACCAAAGCTGGCCTACTTTAACTAGCATAATATCTAGGATGCCCAGCCCCAATCCTTGGATACTTAGAAATGGCCCATTATGGACTTGCTCCCAAGTTAGTGTGCAGAGCATGATTGCCTTAAGCTCAGGAAAACCTCAGTCCAGTGGTTGTGGTTTGTGCTGAATGCTTGGGTTTCTCAGTACAGTAGGACCAGTCCGATCGTACCTTTTTGGTGTGCATTATCTCCGTGTGCTAATTGCAGTTGGTTTTGCCTTGTAGGTAAATGTCATAATTTAAAATACCTGAATGCCACAAATATTGCAAACTGATACAGCAAAGGCTAGCAACAAAACTAATAAATCTGCAATCCTGCCAAGCAAAAAAGCACAATTTTCTGTTTGAATAGTAGGGAGAATCTTTATAACAGTATAATAATAATTACACTTTTAGTAGCCAGTGATTACATGTGGTTATATATCTGGCTAGTTTTTCTGGAATAATACATTCTCTAGCTCTAAAAAGAGTGTGAAAAGAAGAGCTTCCCAAGGGAGAACATAAATATTTGCATTATATTCTCTGTCATTTAAACCAAGGAGGCTTGAGGCTTCTTTTGTGCCAGGGCTTCGGAAACATAAACGTGACAAGGAAATAAATCCTCAAGCGGTGGGGGGGGGGGGGCTCAGGGACTACACAAGGTCTTTGGGTTGGCATGTTTTGTACCATGGAAGCATCATCATTTAGTGATTTGCTACTTAAGAAAGCTCTGAAGAGCTCATGGAGGCCCAGGAGTTGGGGACAGATTAACTTCTGGCTCTTAGGCTGTTAAATTGGAATAAGTTCAAAGGTAAATGAGAAATGTGAGCAAAGACATAATTCTTCATCAATGGCTAACTGTGTCATTGGCTCTTTCTTTTCCTTTCAGCTGTTGTGTCAGTAGACGGTCGACCAGTTAGGCTCCAGCTCTGTGACACAGCTGGCCAGGTTAGTTAAACTCCTTTAATTTGAATCACTCCTGTATATATAATTGTGAAGGACTGTTTTTCATGTGGATAGCCACACCCCCCAAATGGGGCGATCTACAACTATCATGCAGCATTCTGGGGGAATCCCTAGGTTTACAGAAATGTCTTAACTTTTTTTAAAAAAAAGGTTTTTGAGTAACATCCCCAGATCGACCAGTGATGTCTCTGTGAGTGCAGCTGTAACAAGAAGCAAACACCTGGGCTGTGCATGTCATTTTGGGTTGCTGCAGCAGGAAAGAAGTCCTGGGAAAGTTTTAGCAACCCAAAATGGCATGCAAAAACGATGGTGGGAGTGGAGATGTGGCAGCAGCCCGGATAAGGTGGGAGGGTGGTAAAGAGGGCAATAAGCAGGAGGAGAAAGGCAAGGAGGAGGGGGAGATGGGGAAGAAGAGCTGGAGTGAGGATAAGCAGAGCTGGCAGCAAGGGGTGTGTGTGTGTGGGGGGGGGATTCCCATTTGATTAAATAGCTTATGATTTTAAAGTTCATCCCCTGGAGTACAGGAAATTGCCTGGCTGAATTTCTTGTACCTTTTCCTTTAGCCCCTTGCTACTTTCCTGCAGCCTTCCTTGTTGGTCTCACATATTTTACCTATGGCCAAGCCTCCTCTCCTAGGGCTTCCCCGTTATACATGTGGCTCAGTGGCTGCATTCTTGCGTGGACACTTAGCAATGCAGGACCTGCCATGAACCATACAGTAGAAAGTCATGTCAGCAGTGGTTTGTTTTCTCAGGAAAGATGCTGGCACGGGGAGTGGATGCATCCTGAATTCCTTCTGTATAGCCTGGGGTTTCCCACCTTATCCAGAGGGCACAGGAAGAAATGCTTTGTCGAGCTATTTGTGCTGCTGGACTCATCTGAGTACTAGTCAGTAGCACCTTTCTCCTGTTGCTCCGCTAGCTAGTGAGGGTAGGTGATGTGTATTGTTTAAGTGTGCATGAAAGGAAGTATGTATTTGTGTGCAAGTGTAGAGATGTGAATTTGGAAGCGGCACAGCTCATTGGCTGATTTTAAAACTGACAGTTCAGCCTCTGAAAAATGAGTCCCTGATCTTTGCAATGTATGGCAGTGTTTTTATTTTGCAAAGCTATTTGATCCCAGCGTATTTTACTACCTCTCACATTATGTGCACAGAGCCTTCTTTTTTGCTACTGGCTGGTGTAGTATAATTGAGCAGTGGATAATATATTGACAAAATGCATCTCGTGGCCTCCCTTTCAGTTTTATTAAGGAGAGTTTTGTGGAGTCATGAATGCTAATGATGTCTTTATCCTAGACTTATTGTTTCTATAGCCTGTAATCTGGAGATAAGAGATGAGAAAAGAACCCTTGATTATCTTGGGGCTTTCTTTGTACTCCCATCTCTTCTTGACCTCTAATTCTACTCCATCATCCAGGCTCCTCCCAGTTTCAAGCAATGTGATGTCATCAGTGTGACAATGGTTAATTTCATGCCTGCAAGCTCTGTGCAAATGTTTGTAACTTCAGTTCCTGTAGGAACACAGAACTGCAGGATGGTATAGCATGCTGCAGTTCAGACTCAAAGTCGAGGGGGCTTAAGGCTGTGAAACAAGTGAGCTAATGTTTCTGGCTTGCTAGACTGGTCTTGCAAACCAGCACCTCCCTTCACAAGAGCCCCAGAAAGATATGTAGTCAAGTGGAACAAGGCTTGGGATGGTTTTTTTCAATATGTTGTGAAGAACTGAACATCCACGACTCTTCAAAAGCTTTCCCAACCTCAAGACGCTTTTAAATTAACATGCAAGTTGTAGCTGGGCAACAAAGCATTGACACGGGAGGAGTCTTTCAGACTGTATTTGTTCTTTGCACTTGTTAATTTAAGACCCTCTGAGAAACACACTGAATTTTAATTAAAAAGCCTTCACAGCTGAGGCAAAGCCTATCTGTTTGGGCGCCTTGTGCTGGTGTGCTTTTCTTCTGCTGTCAGCATGGAAGCACAGTGTGGAGTTAATCTTTGCCTCCATTTGCTTTCCTCACCTGCCGTTCTTGCAGCCTCTGTGATCTTCAGTAGTGCAGTGTAGAAAATTCCTTTTGTTACTGATGATCCTCTTTCCTGGGATCCATGGTTGATTCCCCAGAAAAGAACAAACTTCAAAGCCAAATATGAATTTTACGTTTTAGAAAGAGTTTGGAGAACATACAGCATGAAAATTGCCTGAGGATGAGGTGTAACAGCAGGGAAGAAAAGGCAGTGCGTTTTTTCTTCATGTCACTGGCAATGGATGCATGTCAAGTGTAATTCATTAAAACTGATGCCAATAATAAATCTGAATTTAAAATAGCAGGGGTGGCCTTCTGAAGGACCATATTTATTTTGATGTCTTCAAGCTGGATACTGCGTCTGGCTCCTTTGCACTAGGCTTTCCCTGATCACAATGTCAAGGTTTGTCTCCATTGTTGGTACCTCAGTCGTATCAGTTTAGCTCCATGTTCTCTCCCATGTTCTCAACAAACCAATCAACCCAAAAGTGAATAAATATATATTTAAAATTAAACAATTCAGATAAATAAGATTATAAAGAAGTCAAAAGGCCCTTTAGACCTGAACCTTCCTCGTGTACTTCAAGGTAGGCCATCCACCTACCCTTCCTTTACAGTCACAAGCTCAGTGTTTGCCACTGGCAAAGGCTGGGTACCCATTGAGCAAAGAAGCTTGAGATAAGGAAGTGGACCAACTCACGTGATGGCAGCAGGAAGCAATCCATCAGGTCAGCCTGAACACATAAACCTTCCTTACTGAGTTGAGTCAAACCGGTGATCTGTCATGATCAGCACAGACTGGCAGCAGTTCTTCAGTGTCCTTAGGCAGTGTCTTTGACATCACCTACTATTGGATCCTTCTAACTGGAGATGTTGGGGATTGAACCTGGGACCTTCTCTATGCAAAGCAGATGCTCTCCTGCTGAGGTGCATCCCTCTTCTCAATGCTAAATGAAAGGATTGACTAGTCTTTCGTAATCATTCATGAGTCATCCTCTGGTCCAGGAAAACCCTGTTTTTAGAGAGTTTCCAAGGAAAAAAAATATTGGAACCCAAGTCAGTATCAGTATAATACACTGCCCTTGGTTGCGACAATCCCTCAAACACCCAAGAAAGGGGGCAAGAACCTTGAAATGAGATCATGGGGTTGCAAATAAGCCCTCCCTATGAACCACACAGCAAGTAGACCATAATGGAAAATTAGGGTTGGTTTGTGCCCTCTGAAAACAGTTTGAGAGTTGAGCCTTGTTCTAGTTTCAGTTTTAAAAGCTATCCTAATGAACGGAACACATTTAGGTTGGAGATCTGGTATATTTTGTATTTCTGCTATATTTGCAAAATTGTAAGTTAAAGAGACCAATCCTTTAGTCTCTGCTCAGAGGAGAAGATAGGTTCTCATCTGTTCCTGTACTTAGCGGTTCATAGAGTTTGGTTTAGTTTGAGTTCATCTTTCTCTCATGATCATATGATTGAATGTTCTCCCTTCTCAAAAAATGTCTTGCCTGCAGAAAGCTTGCCCATCAAGGAGAAGGCTTAATCTTCCTGATTTGCTAGTTTAACTTGTAGAAATAGTACTCAAATTTCTCTTTTGAAGTTGTTCTGGTATATTTATATTATGTATGATAGCTGGAATCTATTTCCTCAGGGAATGTAGGAGAACGTAATTCCTTAGTTGTCCAGGAGTTGGTTGCATTACGAGATTTTGAAGGCACTCTTGTTGCTGAGTGAACTGTCTCTGGCTATTCATATTGCATTTCCTTTTGCACAGGATGAATTTGACAAGCTCCGGCCACTGTGCTACACCAACACAGACATCTTTTTGCTGTGCTTCAGTGTGGTGAGCCCTTCCTCTTTCCAGAATGTGAGTGAAAAGTGGGTTCCTGAAATCCGATGCCACTGCCCCAAAGCACCGATTATTCTTGTTGGGACACAATCGGACCTCCGGGAGGATGTCAAAGTACTCATTGAGTTAGACAAATGCAAAGAAAAGCCAGTGGCAGAGGAGGCCGCAAGGCTCTGTGCCGAGGAAATCAAAGCTGCCTCTTATATCGAGTGCTCCGCTTTGACTCAGAAAAACCTCAAAGAAGTCTTTGATGCAGCCATTGTTGCTGGCATTCAGTATTCGGATACCCAGCAACAGCCAAAGAAATCGAAAAGCAGAACTCCGGACAAAATGAAAAATCTCTCCAAGTCCTGGTGGAAAAAGTACTGCTGTCTTGTATAGTACATTTGCAAAGACTTCAGAAACAGCAGTCTGATGCCAAGAGCAATTAGAAGCTATATTAGCTCAAAACCTCTATATCTCAGTGCACAGACTAAGGGATGTTCATGCACATAATGCTAATGGCCTTCATTGGGAGAAGAGATGCAGAAATGAGAGGGAGCTGGTGGCTGGATGTCAGGTTGAGTGATCAGAGCTCCTTCGTGTTTGCTCTCCCATCAAAGTAAAGCACACCACAAGTTTGGGACCTGAAAAGCTGTCCTGAGGACTTGACTGATCAGAGGAAATGGGAGGAGGAGCCAGGCCTTTGCTAAGCAGGCTCCTGGGCATCAGCAAAGGACTACAGAAATATGGAGCTCTACGGATGGATACCTTTAAAAAAAAATGTGTGCCTCTTACAAAATTTAGCTTTAAAAGCTGTTTCTCCCTCAACATGCTTCTCAGTCTTTGGTCTTCTGATGTATTCCAGAAACATCTACAGAACTGATGAATTAACAGAATTTGCGCATAAATCCAAATGTTTTTTTAAAGGGGATGTGCCTACTTCATGCACAGTGTAGGGATGTCTAACATGCTCTGCTGCTTCCATATGTGGTCTTATTTGTAGACTCCTGGCTTGCTGGTCCCTTTTACAGGATGTGAGGTACACACCTGGAGAATGGTTTTTGAACTCTGATGTTTTGAATAGCTGCCGATTTCTTTTTTCTTTATAGAGATCCCATGACCACTCACTTTGATCCGTTTATAAAAGATGTAAATCTTTTGTGGTTTTCTTAAAGAGGTTGCACAAAATATCAATGAAATGTATGAGTTCCTTGTACTGAGGAGCTCAATGGTTTTTAAATGATAGGAAAAATTATCACGTTATAGCCCCTTTCACACTGTCAGGTGCCGTACAGTGACACATCTTGGACACATTTATTATCTATTGCATTTTCATCTCATCTGTCCTCCAAGGCACTCAGGGTAGCATACTTCCTCCATTTTACTTTCACAAGCTTGAAGATGGATTAGGCTGAGAGACAGTATATGGCCCAGTGAGCTTAATGGCAGAGGAGGGGGGATTGGATCTTTGCAGACAGAGCAGAGCCTTATCAGTACTGAATTCAGTACTTGTTCATGTAAAGCAAGTGACGATATCATAAGGTGATGCCTTTATGGCTCTAATCCAAAACACTTTGAAATCAATCCACTGAAGCCAATAGACCCGTTTTCTAAATTAGTGTGTATAGTATTGGTATGTGTAATGACATGGCCATATGAATTGGCCTTGATTCAAATGCACCACTTTTTCCTGAGTTTTCATGTGTGAAAAATAGAGCCTTTTGAAAAAAATGTACGTGGACACACAACAGGTTTTGGTGATTAAATCCCTTTTGAAACAGTTAAAAAAACCCATAAAATTTAGCAAGTTTCTTTAAGTGGATTAATTATATTAAGAACACAGGTAGGTCGTCATGGGGCTATTTCTACAATGAATTCAGTAACCTAAACTAAAGCAAAATGAGTGTACAAGCCTTAAGTTATGGCATGAATTCAACCATCTGTAGAGTTTGCAGAGTGAAACTTTTCTGCTTCCTCCCCCACCCCCACTCTCCCCCCACACTTTGTTCTTGGGAGGGCAAGTGAACCCTGAGGAATAGCACAGGGGCAAAGGGGGGTGTCTTGGGGAACTGGTAGAAATCTCTGCCCCTTTTTCTGCAAACAGAAGTGCTGTTCCATCAGAGGAATAGCATTGTTGGATAAACATCGTTGATTCTTCTTTCTGTATTGTCAGGGGAGGGTTGCAATAGCCTTAGTGTTTATTTCAGGATATTGTGGACAATTTCTCATGTGCAAGGTCTAGGAAAATGAATAGAATCTAGGTAAGAGTTCTCATGTTATTTTATCTTGTTTCCCTGTCTCTCGTCTGTGAGATGTGCCAGTGGAATTCAGGGCTCTGGTACTGCCTGGGGAAAAAAGGGGGGGAAAGACCTTTAGTTGCCTAATGGCTGAAAGATCCAATTCAGGAGTTTGAAACATACTTTCACCCCCTGGGAGATGCTTAAAAAATTTATGACTAAATATATGATGATGGATCTTGAATTTTTTCCAGCTTTAGTAGGTTAATAGGGCATGTTTCCTTTGTTAATGTTGGTAGTAACCTTAAACTAGCAACTGCCTCTCTTGCCCTATTTATTCATCTGCAGTATTGCATTATATCTTTAATACATACAGTAAATGTATACAATTGACAAATAAATGTAAGAATAACCCACAGTGCACATATAACCCACAGTGTACATAGTTCCTTTCAGATGGAAATGATGAGAGAATGAAATGACTTACGTGTTTACTAAATTCACAGCGTAATTTAAACTCTGAATCATTTCTGCTCTTTTTGAGATGATTTACAGTTATCATTTCTGATAACCAAGCCCATGTAGGTCACAAAAGAGGATAGGAAAATTAAATAGCAATAAAGGTTATAAAGGAAATGCAAGTGTCAACAGAATACGCTCACAATTCAATACACTCTGCTTAATTTTGTCCATGCTTGTTCCTAACCAGTTTTTAAAACCTCTTCCTAGATTGCATAACATGTCCGTTATCATGCCAATGTGTGGTTTCCTTCAGCGATGCCAATTTTAATATCATTTAATGACGCTTAAGCCTTGGAGATGTTCTTCTGATATAGAGTATGTTATTACTAAGGCCAATACAAAAAAGCAGTTGGGGTAAAACTCAACTTGAATTCCTTGACTGCATAGCCTAGAAGTCACATACAGAAATTTTATCCTTAGTAAGTATCTCAAATAAATACTAACTAAATTCAACAATAGGAGCTTTTCAAAAAAAGTTAATCCTGGGATGTATCCAAACCTGTGACTAACAGGTGCCTTTTCCTAAGGCTCTCATTAGTTAGATGGTCTTGATAAAGTCACTTAGAATGCAGTTGCTGACCTATTTAAAGAAAATGTTGATATATAAATAAATCCTGAAATTTGTGGGACTGAGGTACCATGATCCACATATACTGCTGCAAAATGCAGTGGAAACTTCTGCTGGATGAAACTAACCTAATTCAATAAAAATGTGTTGGCTCCTGCGTTGCAGCCTGGAAAATCATTTTCCATTGCATATAAAACTTTTGCATATGGTAAGTTGGTTGCATTTGGTCAATAAGGTATGCAGAATGGCTAGAACTTAAACATCTGGATTCCTATATACTATGCTCTGGCATTATTTTAGATGTATAGATACTTAGATTGAATGCAAAGGCCAAGTTCTACCCCCGACCCCAGGGCTCTCTCTTGCTTCTTTGTAAAATGGGAACAAAAGATGGACAAATTAATTTTGAATTAAGAGTTGAGAAGGAACACAATACTGGCTGGCTAGGGACTCAACTTTCCCTGTTTATTATTGGCAGCAAGGCAGAAGTGGAAGGGCACATTCCATAAGCAACAAGCCAGTTTCATAAAGCTTGGAGCAACAATGCTTTTAAAGGCAGCACCTTGCGGCTTTTTTCTTAAAAAGTGCTTTAACTTGTAAGAAGCCATTTACTTAGGTACTTAAGAATAAAGTGATTTGCAGTGCCATCCTAAACAGAGCTATACTTTTCTAAGCCCAATGACTTCAATGGATTTAGAAGAATGAAACATGGCTTAGAATTACACTGTTAATAATATTTCCAGATTCTAGTATTCTGGAGGTTGCACAATATCAATCTAGACTTAAAAGGAATATTCCTTTTAAAAATCACAAGTAATTTGCAACTTTGAGTTGGAGGGGTTTACTGTAGTCTGCCATCCAGTATGTTTTATGAGATTTACTTTTGTTTTCAATGTGTTAGGGTATACTTTTAAAAAGTGAAGTTCTCTGTGAGAATGACATCAACATGAGTTTTTCCCCCTTTATAAAACCCTTCTCTCTGTGTTCGTTGCCTGTTTTACCACCACCCTCCCCCCAGTTGTCAAGTGATTTCTGCTTATATAACCCTCAGCCAGCATGAGGCCACTCGCATGTCCTAAGGGGACTATTTCATGGGCTCCTGTCAATTTCATTGTTGGTGCTTAAATTGTGCACTGCATTTCCTTTTCTTTTAAAAATCCTAAAATAGGTTGGGGCAGATTAATACCGCAGCCAGTAGTGTAGCAAAATGAGAAACAAGTCTCCCTTCAGAACTGGTGTCTGAGAGACAGTCCACTTCCAAACTGGTGATTGCTCCCTTTACTCTAGAGTTGGTGCAGTCCACTTGAAGGGAACATTTATGTGGCCCTCTGGAAGACTGGAATTAAAAAAAATTAGCTCTGTATCAATGTAGACTTTGAGCAAGTTATTTGTTATTAGTACAGGTTCCCTCACTGTAAAATGGAAACGCTAAAAATCTATTTCACAAAACTCTGAAGATGAGTGAAACCAGACTGTAAAGCATTTTCAGTGCAATCCTAAACAAAGCTACTTCAATTTAAGCCCATTGAAATCTGGGTTTAAGATTGCTCTGTTAGTGTACTTAAATGTGTTGTGCATAAATTATTAGTAATATTTTTATTTCTCCTCCTCCTCCTCAGGCCCATGCTTTGAATAACTGGACAAGCAAATCAAATTAGGGGTGTGGTCTGACTGAAAGATACTATTTCAAAATGCTTTTAAAAGCTTAGCATATTTGAAGTCAGTCAGGATGTTTCCTAAGGAAAATGGTGATTAATTGTTGTCTGATTAGGAGAAGTGGTCTCCCTTAGAATATTTTTGATCTAAAAAATCCTAAACCTAGGGGTTAAATGTGTCATGGGAAAAGACTCCTGGAGCTGGTGCTGTACTCTGTTCATTTGGATTCTCCTGTCCAAATATTTTCATCTGCTGCCTCAAAGAATTTGTTAACTATAAATGCAGAGGAGTTAGCCGTGTTAGTCTATGGTAGCAAAATCAAAAAGAGTCCAGTAGCACCTTTAAGACTAACCAACTTTATTGTAGCATAAGCTTTCGAGAATCAAGTTCTCTTCGTCAGATGCATGCATCAGTCTCTGTATCATGCATCTGACGAAGAGAACTTGATTCTCGAAAGCTTATGCTACAATAAAATTGGTTAGTCTTAAAGGTGCTACTGGACTCTTTTTGATTTAACTATAAATGTTAATCCGCATTTTTTCAGCATCAAGGGTCTTGTTAGAATGACCCTGATAAACCTTTGCTTTTAAATTATTCTGCTGCATTTCAAGCTTATTCACAGTATATATAGAAGCAATAGAGAAGAATGAAGTGCAAGTCCAATATGTTTAGTTGAACTCCTTTATAAAATATTTTGGTGATATGTAAGTAAGGCTCTTTTAATAACAATTTGTTCACTACTTTTTGTTTCCGGTACTGAATATTTTTATGCAGTCTTTCAAGTCCCCAAATGACCAATAAATCCCCTGTGACACTGAGAGATCTCTGTCTTTTGGTGCTACACCTCTGAAGATGCCAGCCACAGCTGCTGGCGAAACGTCAGGAACTACAATGCCAAGACCACGGCAATACAGCCTGGAAAACCCACAACAACCAACAATCCCACTTTCATTTGATAAGAGGAAATGGAAAGAAATGTTGAAAGCTGATTTGACCAGGACTACACCAATAATTGATGGTAGATTTATTTTGTTAATGTCATCATTTCTAGAGTTTAAATCCAAGATTATTGATCTCTCGGGTAGCCAACTAACTAAGGTTGTCCACAGATTGGTGGAAAATGAGCTATACCTTTTGTTTTATGCTTTTCTACAGTTGCCAGAAAACCAAGGGGCAATGGTATTTCACCCTGTATTCAGCAATATTTGTGCCTCTGCTAGATATAAGTCCAGTAGCACTTTAAAGGTCTGTATGGTTTCCAAAATACAAGATTTTGAGATTCAAAATTCCCTTCATTAGAGGGAAAGTGTTACTGGACTTGAATCTTGCCGTTCTGCTGCAAACCAACACATCTGCTCATTTGAACCTGTCGCCTCTACTGTATAACTTACATAATAAACAACTTTTGTGCTGAGCTCTGTTGCTGGCTGTCCTAAGAAGTGTTGTGCTCTTATTGCCCAGACCCACCAAAAACCACTGGGCTGCATTTCCAGACATAACACTATATAGGTTCCATTTCTACCTCTGAGCTCTTTGTAGGCTCCGCTCCCCCCAGTTCTTGTCTGAGTACCAGAATCAGCTATTCAGTTTTTGCAGGAAATATGTAAGGCTGAAGAAGTCTGGGTAAACTCAAAACTTCTTTCCAGTAATTGTCAAGGAACAGCTGTACCCCTGCAAGGCATCTCATTTGCTCTGTTTTTCAGAAGATATAAAATGGCCATGATGTGGTGGCCATACAGCATTCTCTAAGATGGCTGCCTCAAAATGGCAAGTTCTTAGTCTACCACATGTACCTGGGGATTTTCTCTGGATCAAACCTAAAATAAAGGATAAAATTTGTGGATTTAATTTATATTCCGCCCTCCCTGCTTTCGCAGGCTCAGGGCGGATAAGGAGTGCTGATCCTCATAGCGACAATGAAAGCCCTGACATCCTTCATCTAGTCCAGCATACACCCTCTCTAGCTAAATTCACTGTTTCCTTCAAAGTCAGGAATATCAGAATATATTTGTCAGATGCCTAAATAATCAGCTCCATTCCTCACAATCCATCTCATTTGTTTCCCAGACCCCTTCTTGGCCCTTGTCTCTTTTCTGTCTTTTCCAGATGGATCTGTTCAGGGCCCAAGGATTATTTCTCCCTCTTCTGTATTCTCAGCACCAATAGCTTGAGCAAGGTTTAATATCCACTCTGTTCCTGTATTGTCGAAGGCTTTCACGGCCGGAGAACAATGATTGTGGGTTTTCTGGGCTGTCTTTTGGTGCTACACCTCTGAAGATGCCAGCCACAGCTGCTGGCGAAACGTCAGGAACTACAATGCCAAGACCACGGCAATACAGCCCGGAAAACCCACAACAACCACTCTGTTCCTGTTTAGGTGTTTCAGTTTATTACAGGAAGTCCCGTTCAGTCCAAGTGCTAGGTACCAAGAGTCATTTCTAGGGGTCTTTTTAAAATTTTATTTCATTTATACCCCACCTTTCTCCTTGATGGGGACCCAAAACAGCTTACATCATTTTCCTGTCCTCTGTTCTTTCCCTCACACCAACCCTGGGAGGTAGGTCAGGCTGAGTGTATGTGATGGGCCCAAAGTCACCCAGTGAGCTTCCATGACAGAGTGAGAAATTGAACCTGGTTTGCCTGGATCCTAGTCCGCCTTTCTAGCCCTTACATCACATTGGCTCTCTTTTTCTTTGTATTTAACCATCTGCTAGAGACAAATCTGAAAAACTGTGGGCTTTTACATTTTCAAAGGGGCAACATTTCAGAGTGATAGCCCTGTTAGTTTGTTGCACTGTGAAGGAAAGTGTTAACTTTGCAGGTGAGAGTGCGACTCCTTGAAGAATAAGATAATTTAATTCAGCATAAACTTTTGTGGACTAAAGCCCACTTTGGAAACCATGCACCTGTTGTTGTCTCCCTATCCAAGTAGTCTTTAATTCAGTCTAAGATCTGTCATGTACCTGGCACAGCCTAGCCCAGGGGCCTCCACTCTTATTGAACATGTGGGCACTTTGGGAATATTGAGAACAAATGAGTGCCACAGCTGCTACACGGACGAGGCCAATTATGAAATGACGAGACTTTGCAAGCTGAGTATATTCCTATGATGGATGCAGATGTTTCTGAATGAGTGCTCCCTAGATACACAAAGGTGAGGCCTCCTGGGGTCCTTTGAACCACCTTCTCCAGTGAGATGGAGGAATGCCAGGACTATCTCTGCTTTCTGGAAAAGCTGCTTTAGGGAAGAAGGAAGTGGGCAGCAGGAAATTCATTAGCATGCACCATGGTGCTCAGGACAGCCATGTTGGGGGGTCCATGGCTTAGCCTCCTAGGTAAGACTTCCTACATCCAACATAAGACTCTCAGATCTGATTTAAACATGATACTGGGTGGGGCAAAAGCTATGGGTGCTGCAGCCCAGTTTAACAGAAATGTTGCCAGCTCTGGCTAAGGAAATTCCTGAAGATTTGGGGAGGGTGAAGTCTGGGGAGGAGAAGGAGCTCTGTAGGGATATGATGCCATAGATTCTGCCCTCTGAAGCTGCTATTTCCTCCAGGGGAACTGGTTTCTGTGGCCTGGAGATCAGCTATAATTCTAGGAGAACTACAGGGCCCAGGGGGCAATTGTATGTGAGTGTAAAGTCTTTGGGTAAGTGTTTTGCATTACTGATACTATGGTTCTTTTAGGCTGTTTTAAATGTAACACACACACAGTTGTAACACCCCAGTTTAAATGTAAGTGCAAAATCCCGGGAGTGACTGCTTTTCCTTCAGCCAGAATTTTGTTTAAATCAAGGCATTAATACTGCAGAAAGCAGCTAGGGGTGTGCAGAACGAAAAAATCAGAAATACATACAGAAATTGCTGTTCTGTTTTGGTAAAGCAGCTTCTCAAACAGTGAACCAAATATAGGAAATGAAAATAAAACATCCTCCTACTGAAAAGTTTGTGCGTTTCATTTCAGTTCTTAATATGCAGTGGCGGTGGCAGGCAGGCAGGCAGGCATTGGACCGTTAGCATCTTGTGTTCCTTTCAGCGTTGGCTACCAATTGGATCTCAAGGGGAGAGAAACCTTACTTTATGTTATGTGACCTAATTAACTTCATTGACAGGAAGGGGGAATGTGCACAATACACATGAATGCATTTTTTGTGCTACCCAGGAAATGGCATCGTCTCCCTGCCAATCAGGTCCTTGTAAGGGGAGGAACACCAACCCCTCCCTGCCTATTGGCTTCAGAAATATTAGTTTAATCCAGTTGGAGGGAATGGGGAATGTGCATCTATATAAAAAAATTCTCCATGCCAAGCTTAAGCCTACTCCACCCTTTCAAAACTAATCCTGTCACAGAAAAAGGAAAACATATGGAAAAAACAGGTCTGTTTGGACAGGTGGTGGTTCAGACAATCATGCTGCCTGCCTGCACGTGGGTAATGGAGATTCGCAGCAATCAATGCAAGAAAACATATGCTCTGTTTTGCAGCAGAACACTGAGCATCAAAGGGAAGGATTTGCCACTCTCATCATTGGAACGAAACTGCAAAGCACAAGGAAACGTGGCAGCACCAGGCAACAGCAGGGCACAAAGGTAATAATTTATTGGCATTATCACTACGAAAAAGTGAAGAAAAAGCAGGATTTTTAAAATTTTGACCTGCTGCACTGGTTGGAGTGTTTTCCTGCTTGGATGCCAATCTGCCAGCACTGCCCAGCTACTGCTTTTCCAGTGAGTTTCCTGCCATAGTGTGCACCTACTGATACTCTCCTTCTTTAGGGTTTGTTGTTCGTGTGTGTGTGTGTATGTGTGTAGTGTACTTGAGAAAAGTCGGTGGATCGATGGTTTAGAGGAAGGAGATCTAATGACCAATGTGGTTTTGGGTTAAGTGCAAAAACAGCTGCCCCAGAGTCTCATTTCCCCAACCCCCCTCAAAAAAAACAGTGTGTGCATATGCAGCCAACACTTGCTTTGGAGCTTTCCCCAAGCATTCTTTGGGGTCCATAAACACCGAATCCTATGGTGTTTGCTCAAACTCATTGGGTCGATGGTTTAGTGGAAGGACTGTGTTTTGTGCCATTACCTGCAAAAACAGCTGCTCCAAAGAACCTTGAGAGCCTCACTGCAAAGAATAGATCCAACAGTCATGATAATGAAAACAACAACAGATTTTGAGTCAAACAGTAAATAGTTTGAAAATCCCAGATTCAAAACTGAAACAACTTTTCTCAGCACACACCTCTTAACAGCAGCTTTTCCATTCTGCTGAGCAACATCCCTTTTCTCTCCCTTACCTTTTGTTTAGCTTAGCATCCAGCTTGAAGAAGAGTTCTGGTGACCTCAACCACTTGTTTGCTACTTTTTGAATATTGTGATAGGTTTTAATAAAGTTATTGCCTTGTCGATGTTTTTGTGTATTTTTCTAATCAACCAATATGGCTTGATTTGAGGAATAGCAATATTAGTTATCTAGGAAAGGGGATCCTAGGATTGGGGGAATGATGTTCTACCATTTAATAATGGCACTTTGCCTATGGAGGAAACTTTCCCTTAAACCATTAGGAAATTCTTGATTCTTTATCTAGTGCCGCACATAACATTAATCTCCTGTTTTACTAATATAATGACACCCGTTTTCTTTTACTTCATGGCTCTGCCTTACAAGGGGTCTGTGTGTTTCAAGGCAAATCTGAACAACTGTACATTTTTATATTTTTAGATAGAGAACAGCCATTGCTTCTTTATGCCTTTGGTTCTTGGTGCAAACGGAGAGTGTTTCTGCACCTACTAGAGTTTGATTAGATTATGTCTGCATAACACTTCTGACTGCTCCATTTTAAGACTGTTTTACATTACAGCTAGAGGCATTTTTATTATATTCAGGGACATCTATTTATTCTCTCTCTCTCTCTCTCTCTCTCTCTCTCTCTCTCTCAAAATAGCCAACCTTGAGAAAGTACTTGCATGGTCCTGATAAAGATTGTGGTCCTTTTAAATAAAGGGCCAAACCTTTTAAAAATAATAATAAACCTTTTAAATAAAGGTTAATAAAGATTTTGGTCTTTTTTCCCTAGCAGGCCAACATGGCTACCTGGAACACGTATCCAGTACAGCCTGTCAATTTCCAAAGAAAAATCAATCTCAACATCACAGAAACTTCTTCACACTATACAAATTCTGTAAATGCTCTCAAAAATCAAGTCTTGCATTGGTAGAACACAGGTTCAGACTTGGTTAGTATTTTCTTCAGACATTTTCTGAAGTATGTTAGTATCTTTCTTCAGATATTTTTTGTCGTACCCTGATCCCAGAAATATACAATTATTTTCATATTGCAAAGATATGCATCTGCAGCAATTTATGCCTACTTTTCCACATTTGTTTTAAGAATGCAGACAGCAAAATAGTATTTCCCTAATAGCCACTAGTCCTTGAATCTTATGCCCATTCCTCTCCTTGCCTCACTCCTCCCAGATCTCCTCCTACGGTTAGTATGTACATAGCTATAGCTGTGTACATACAGATTTTTGCTTCACCTTGGCTGCCTTATAACAACATTGTTTTCAAGAGCATCCACGACACCCTCTAGTCATCCTGCTTCTGCACTTTCCCCAGCTTTGATACAGTTCTTCCCAAACCTGGTTTGGTGCAATCTTTTTGGAAAGTGTACAGTTATAGTGCCTTTGAATGACATGAGGACAGGGAAGTGTGCATTTTTGCACGTCCTGCCTACAGCAGTGCCATTTTCCTTGCCTCAGTCCCTATGGCCACCCCCCACACATGCACACACACAGGCCGTCGTCACACGGGCATCCCTTCCGTTAAATTTACAGCATATAGCGTCCTACCTGTTATCGGCACAGTAACGTTTCTTTGGGTCACCTAACGGCTCTTCGCGCCACTAGCTGTCCACACCGAAGCACTCTGTTCTGTTCTCTCTAACCACGCAGAAGCAGCTCCTCCCCCCCTTTTTAAAATTATTCTGGCGTTTAATTCCGCTATAACGGAATAACAGCATATAAACATTCCGTTAGAGCAAAACATTACGACCCTTTTGTTTTTCCAACTTTGAAATTATATAAATAGCCCTTTGCCCACATAAAACTCCCTGTCTGATGTGATCCCCATCGCTGAAGACTCTGCCATGGCGATTGAGTCACTTTTACTTTAACAGAAAGTTTGCATTGTGTTATGGCGTTATAAGGACATAATAAAATTTAAAAAAGGGGAGTCGCAGGAAGAAATGGATTCTGGGATTGAAGGGAGGGCATAGGACGTTGCGAGGCGAAATACATCGAGGTGAGGCATTCACACTGAGGCACAAAATAGCGCGACTATCAAGCACAAAGAAGAAGAGAGAAAATCGCTACAGTGTTGGAATAAGGTGGGTGTTTGCCAGGAAATAGCACCATTTTAGCGCTAAATAAAAGCCCGTGTGACGACGGCCACACACTGGAGGACATTTTTCAGACTTAAGAAAAATGTGTGTTTTTGTTATATGGGAAATGCTAAATTCATTCATTCATATCCCCTCTTTCTTCCCAAATAGGTCTCCAAAATAGCTCATGCACACACAAAAATAATATTACAAAAACAAATGATCTCCCACCCCCCATGATATCTTCCTGCTAGATCTAGGCTATGACCCTCAGGTTAAAAAGAGCCAAAGGGTCTTGTGCTTCAGCTCACATCCAAAGGCTTGTGCCCCCAGCATGGAAAGAGAAATACAACCACTCAAGCTGATGTTTTTTTTACAGTATAGCACTATAATGTTATCATAATCTATTAGTTCCCAGCTTTCATTCTTTAAAAGGTAAGTCTCTAGCCATTTCTGTTGTGGAATTATAAGGGGAGTTCGTACATTTCCTGTTATAACTCTGCAACAGAAAGCACTAGAGATGTTAAGGTTGGAACTAGTAGATTGTGGTGATGGATCATTATAATATTATAGTGCTATGGTGATCTAACAATTCCAGGATTTTTAAAAAAGTCGCCCAGTGGAGGTGGGAAGAGAAATTGTAGCTACAGGTGGCTGAGGCCAGACCAATGAGGGGAAAATGCTGTGTAGATGCTCTATTGCCACTGGAAATTGTACACCAAGAGCTTCCTCAAGAATCATCTCTGTGTAGAAACAGCCTAAATTCTGCTTAGAGTCCAAGCCCTCATTTGCAAGAAGCAGGGCTTCCAAACTCCCGAGCTGCTGAGGTGCGTGAATTCCCATTTCTTCCAATTGTACACTCCCATTGCAGATCTTCCTGTTCTTTTCTTTTGGTTTGTTTGCTCCCTTAATTTACAGCTCCAGGATTAGAAGAGAGGTGCCCGGAAAGGAAGTCCTGTCCTTAGTTACATTTGGGGAATTCTAAGTGGTTTTTATTTTTATTTTGGGAGGATCATTAAGCTTGTATTGATTACACTTTTCATGAGTGTGGTGGAAAGTGAAAGCTGGGTAACTTGTCTAATGGAAATATGAAGAGGCAAATGTCTTACTGAACTATCATCAGCTTTAATTTCCAGAAAGTACCTGCTCCTGAATTGTTTTGGACGTGACGTCTTTTGAGGACTCGGTTGTTCAGCTTCACTCATTCATGTAATCTGAAACCTTTGAAATGTAATTGGGACTTGCCTGCCCTTTGCTCATTGTGTCATTGCTGCTGACTTGCTAGACCCACAGCCCTTTTTGCCTCTTACCTTTTAGCAAATGTTGTTTTCTTCTGAAGTGCTAAGTATATAATTTCTTCAAAAAAAAATCCCACTGCAAATGTAAGTGGTGTTTGGATAAATGTAACGGATGTCCTGAGTGTATGTGACTAATGTGTTATTGCTGCTCTGTAAGCTGCTGTCATACACACCCACACATCTGGACTTCACCAAGAGTGGATTAGTGAAGTCTGTGTGTCTCCCTGTGGTAACTTTGTACATGTGCATGCTGGTGTGATCAAAAGGCCTTTTCAGCTGCTATGCCTGAAATATTGGGTGAAGTGGGAGCTCAGGCTGATAAAAACGCATTGAAGTAAGTCCATTGTAAATAAGGTTACCAAGGAACACTAAAGCCTTTGTCATTTTCTGATGGATGAACATTCCTGAGATGGAATTTTATATTAAAGCCACGTGCTTTGAAAAGTTTTAACTAGGAAGGAGGAAGAGACATGCCTAAGTTCTGATTCACATGAGCATAATCTTGCCGCAAGGTGATTTGGGGGCGGTCATTTCAAAGGGGAGCTCCACCAGGAGTATGTTCTTGTGGTAGGCCTTAGTGTGTAGTGAACTGCCCACACTGAGACCCCTGCAAGCCAGGCTCCTGATAGACGGAATGACTACTGGCAGCTAAAAGCATGTTAAACACATTGGTAAGAACAGGTTCCTTAAATGATATTTACCAGCCTCCCTAAAGAGCTCATGGTGAGAAAATGTTATAGTAAATGATTTCTGAATTTGAATCTATCAGCTAGGTTAATCTAAGAGTAAGACTGCTATGTTGAGATATATCTTCCATTTCTATTTGTTTATTGTCCTATCTTTTCTTTAAGAAGCTCAAAGCAGTGTTCACATTTTACTCCTCTCCCATTGTATTTGTTTATTTTGTTTAAATACTCTGCCTTTCTTTCATCCTCACAACATCAACCCTGTGAAGTAAATTAGGCCGAGAGATTGTGACTGGCCCAAAGTCACCCAAGGAGCTTCCTCACTGAGGGCAAAGCTAAATGTGACATGTGGTATGGGTTTGTATCTGTTTCAGCTGATGCCATTTTTAATTGTTTTGTACTTCTTTAACAAGGCTCCATCCAGAATAGGTGTGGAGTAAAGCAATCCTAGCACACAGGCTTGATGGCCGGCCTACTCAGCTGGAGGAGTGGTTGGGAGGAGAGGGATTGCCTCTCAGCCCTCTGCCTGGCCATAAGAGCAGGAAGCCAGGCAAGCCAGAAAGAAGATGGCGGTGGGCTGTGCAGACTTGGTGACCAGGTTGCCATCTTTCTCCTGTGAAAGAAGGTGACAGCAGGACAAAAGCTGTGGTGTGGCAGCAGAGTTGCATGCACTCACAGGCTAGGTTGCTATCTTTCTCTACTTCCTCCACTGCCTGTAGGGTTGCCAGCCTTCAGGTGGTGGCTGAAGATCTCCCACAATTACAACTGATCTCCAGGTGACAGAGATCAGTTCCCCTGGAGAAAATGGCTGTCTTGGAAGGTGGACTATATGGCATTATAGCCAGCTGAAGTCCCTCTCCTTCCCAAACCCTGCCCTTTCCAGGCTCCACCCCCCCAACTCTCCAGGAATTTTCCAACCAGCAGCTGGCAACCCTAGCTGCCTTTATTAGGAAACTTAGCAGAGTTTGCATTTTTAAAAAAGTTTCTTCAAGATTAATCCAAACACCAATTTACTAATTTTCATGCCAGAGCTAGATCTTCACAGCATTTTTAAAAAGTCAATAACAGCCATACAGAGCCCTAATTTAAGTCAGAGCCATTGAACATGGCCAGGAGGGGATTTAACAACTTTGTACTGTTTTCCTGATCAAAATCTACTATCCTGGGCCATTATTATTCCTGCAAGTGAGGGGGAGGCAGGTGCCCTCTCTTTGCCTGTCCCCCCTACACACCCCGCACAAACATTAGTGGGATTCATAGGACCAGACCTGTTTCCCTTTTAAAAGCACTAAAGAGGCCCAGTCACGGATCTCCTGGTGTCATATTTGTTTTGGTGGCAGGGCTGCATGGACTCGCCAGCCTGGTTGCTGCCTTTGTCCTGTGACCTCCACCGCCTGTTTGCCCAGCTTCCCCCATGCTCCGGATGGCAGTGTGGTGGTGGCTGCGCATCTAGAGGTGCAGGCAGACATGCACTGCTTCTGCTTTCCTCCTGCTGTTGCCTCTTTTTGCAGGAGAAAAACAGCGACCTGGCCAGCAAGTCCATACAGCCTGGTGCCACATTTTTTTCCTGCTCTTGTGGTCAGACAGAGGTTAATCCATCTCTACCCCAACCTGGCATGCTGGAACGAGGTGGTGAGGCCATGCCTCTGGGTGAGCTGGTCAGCTAGCAAGCCCATGCACTAGAGCTACCTTGCTCCATGACTGTTCTGGAATGGGCCTTGTGGATCTGTGTTAAAAAACTATAAATTAAGCATGGTGTCAGCTGACACAAGTACAAATCTGTGCTAGATGTCACGTTTAGCTCTCTCGTGTGGCTCAATTACATGTGCGGGTAGGAGTTCCCTGAATAAAGCTCCTGGTGTGTCTTCATTTGAAAACCAAATGTGAGCCCCCATAATTCCAGTGGGATTAAGCCACCCCCACTTTCCCCCCAATCTTAAATGACTTGAGGGGTCATTATTTGTCACATTAGGGCAAATGTAAAGGGCAAACAGCAGCTCCTTGGGGCCATTTCAGTTTGGGAATGGCACGCACAGAGGGGATTAAACCCTTTCTCCTTTTGTGCCGTGGTCCCAGTTGGAATCAGCTTCCCCTACTCCACCCTTGTGCATGATTTTTGAAGAAAAAAAATACTGGATATATATTGAAGCAAGCTTTGATTCACAAAAACTTTTGCCACAAGGCTAAAGAGTAAATTGGTTAGTCTTTAAGGTACCACAAGGCTGAGGACATATGTGCCACTTTCAAGAAACAGGAGAGACTGACTGTTCAGAGTTCCCTTTCTCTTTGCAGAAACTTTTTTGAATGTTACAAATAACATTCTATCAGGACTGGAACTTTCGTGACCCTTCTGCGTGCAGCACTGATTTATTTTTCTCATTAGGGTACATAAGCATAATAAATCATCAACAGCGACAGCTACATCAAGTAGTAAGAAAAATAATCTCTCATATCACACCATTTTTATTGTTTGCTTTCTATAAGTGAAGTACATTGCTAATGAGCAACAGAAACTGTTATTATGTCTCTACCCTGAAGCCTTTTTATGCCCTGCCTACAGTGTAATGGAGGACATAATTTAAAATTTGCCCTCTTGGTTTGCCAAGGAAGTCGTTGGCAAATCGAGATTGTTACAAACTCAGGCCAAAGTACTTTCTGTTCAGTCTTAGAGTCTTATGATTGTGTAATCCCTTTTATTGAACTGATCCTTACACAGATCCTTTGGGCTGGTTAGCACAAGCCTCTCTCAGCAAGCTTTGAACAGTAAAGGAATGGGTGAAATTCTGCTGGATCTTCTTGCACAAAGCACCCCGCAAGAAACATACAGATATATGTTGGTGAGCACAAGGACTTTCTGTAATGAGGCAACCTCTGTACACCACAGCCTTCTTTTGCTGCTCTCTGTACAGAGAATGTTAAAGAAGAGAGTTATTTAGAGCATGCCAAGAGTGCCTTTTCATCACTCACCTTAATTGGAATGAAATTCTCAGGGACTGCCTCCTTGAGATAGCCCAAGCAAGCAGACTGCTTAGTTGACTGGCATGGAGCCCTGCATCTGGCAGTCCATGAATCAAGTAGCATGGCAAAGCAGGCACAAAGTATCAATAAATAAAATATATACTATAGGTCAGAGCACCATATTGAGCAGGTATCTTGTGGGGCCATCTGCCATACTGGGAATGGCATATCAAGAGCCACTGTCCACTGTGTGCCATTCTCATGTGACCTTTCCCTCCTTTCCCTTTCCCTGCGGGTGAGATCACTTGTCACATGCATCTCCATGACCAGAGTCAAGGTTATGGTTTCTTTACTAAACAAAGCCATGCCTACTTGGAAACTAGTTTTCATCTGTGTTACTGTGTGCAATATACACATTTTTGAGAGAAGATGGCAGATGGGTGCTGACTGGCACAGAGGAGCAAGTGTAGCATCTACAAGCAAACTGCCTGCCTCCAGTTAGGGTTGCCAACCTCCAGGTGGGGTCTGAAGTTCTCCCAGAATTACAACAAATCTCCAGACTACAGAAGTCTGTTCCCCAGGAGAAAATGGCTACTTTGGAGGGTGGACTACGGCATCCCATCCCTGCTGAGCTCTGTCTCCTTCCCTAACTCCACCCTCTCCAGGCTCTGCCACCAAATCTCCAGGAATTTTCCAACCAAGAGTTAGCAACTCTAACCTCAGTTCTTTCTATTGCTGGGGAGGGGATCTAATGCTCACTGAATCCCGTTCCTCAATCTGCAGTGTTGTCTGTGTGTCAGGGTGGGCAAACACAGTGCTTGCCCCTGAGTCTGGCAGGTGCAACACCACAGAAGAGAACAGCTAAAGCAAACAGGTACCACTCCTTATTTAGTATGAAAGTCTTCTCCAAGGCAGTAAGCCAGCAATGCGACTGCAGGGAATTCTTTGGCAACGGCAATTCTTTTCAGTGGCAGAATCTGTGTCACTCTGCTGATTGGTATCCATCACTTACACATAGTCCTTTCCCAAGTTCTTTCTGCCTTCCATGGATTCTATCAAATATGAAGGTTTATGAATGTAGGAGATTTACAGTGCAATCCTGAGGGGGGGGGGCATGAAAGCACCCTGGAAGCTGACTAGGAGTTATGCTGGCATATCCCAGATTTACGCCAGTGCAACCCCCCCCCTGCAATGGCGCAGCAGCCTTGCACCACTCTGCCTGTGTCCTTCACTAGTGCCCAGCCACGGGGGCTGGTTGCATATGTAACTGGGGCATAAGTCCCTGTACCAGTGGGCCGGGGAGCGGGGCATGAGTTAGTTGGCTCCTGTGCCATTCCAGGCATAGGAACACCCCCAGCAGCAAAAAGTTATGCCATGAAAAATGACAGCATAGCCCATAGGCACCAATTGTAAGGGGAAAATCGTCCTCTCCCTGTGCCTGGCCCTGCCCAAGTGGCCCAGCTTGGACCAATCCACTCATGCCCCTGTAGCAGCTGAGCCCCCTTCCCTGTGCCCAGTCAGCTTCTTTGGCACCCTACATAACCTCCAGCCAGGGCACCCATGACTCCAGGTAAGTAGGGAGGTGGCCAGAGGCTCTGCTCGAGAGCCCCCTGCCTGGAGGACTTAGAGTATGTGGTGGGAGAGGGCACTTGCATTGGCAGGGCAAAAGCACTCAGGGTGAACTTTGCAAAATTCTGGGCATGCCTTGCACTCACATATGGGGGGAAAGCCACATCCAGAATGTCTGTCTAACAACTACCACACAAGTGCCCTAATAGGTTACCTGTCTCTTGAGTCCTGGCTCGGGGAGGGGCGAGGGTGCACCAGCAGGTAAGAAGGAGCTAGGGAGGCGGTTGCCCCAGTGTGTTAGTTCAGGCTCCCTCCTCCCCTCACCCAAACATTTCCCTCTGTGGTTGAGGCTTGCTGGTGGGACGCACTCCCTGCCTATGAGCCAGTGCAGCCCATGCCTGCCAGATAAGCAGTTGCCAGGGAGCCACGCTCAACACAGCTGTTTCTGGGGATGGCTTCTAGCAGCCAGTGTCAGAACTCCATTCAGACTCCCTCAGCCTGGCACCCCCTTTGGCAGAGGAGAGAATGCATCTGTGGGTTGGGGGTGACTGGGTGCTTGCTCTCGTAACTCCCCTGTGATGGTGGCTGTGCAACCCCATGATTGTCTGCCTCTCAGGATCAGAACTGCAAGCAGCCACATGAACAGAACAGCCAGATGTAGAGGAGGAGCACTTGCCTGCCAGAGGGGCATCCACCATCTGGTTGCTGGCAGCACCTGTGATGATGGAGCTGCTGCTGCTGCCCCCAGCCATAGACCGCCTCCCAGGATGTGGTAGATCTGGTCATGGCCTGTGCGAGGCCTGGCCCCTGACCACACATATGTCTGTTTCCCTTTCAGGCACATCACAAAGCATCAGAGAGGCCAGGAAGCATGGCTGTTCTCACCCCTGGTGATCTTTCTTGGCTGCCATCTGAGCCTTGCCCATGGAGTTGTTCCCCGGGTAGCCCTCAACTTGACCCCACTCCTGAGAAGGCAGCATGAGGGATGTATCTCATGGCTTCAACTGCTGCGCAAAGAGGTGTAGCTCCTGTCCTGGCCAAGGGAAGTTAGCAACACACAGCCAGACATCCTCTTCACTGCTGGCATTTCAATAAAGTCTGTGTCAAACAACTAGTTCTTCCCCTCACCCCCCACTCCCTCCTGGGATGGTCCCCAGCCCTGGGCTATCAGGGAAGTGGTGGCCCCAAGGATCCACCAGATGTCTCTGCTTCATGGGTGGCTCACCCCCAAATGGAATGGGGCATTGATCCCATGGGGACTGCTGCTGCACTCTATCTTATTCCGCTGGGCACCCTTCATGTGGCAGCAAGGCAAGCAGGATGGGACATGGGGGTAAGAGATACCAGGCAGATGGCTGTGGTGGCCTGGGCTGCAGGGATGATCCACAGGGGGCGGGAGGGCCAGTTTATCATGTGCCATGTGCACATGTCCACAGTGGGGGAGCGCCCCACTCCCAGGAGGTTCTTATATTAACCAGTGAAAGTGAGAATCTGGACAGGTGGCTGCCATTATCCCCCCCCCATTCTAACTGGAACTGTTAACCCAGAGAGTACCAAAGAAAAGGAAAATTCAGTTTGGTGTAGTGGTTAAGAGTGCTGGGAATCTAATCTGGAGAACTGGGTTTGATTCCCCACTCCTCCACTTGAAGCCAACTGGGTGACCTTGGGTAAGTCAGAGCTTCCTGGAGCTCTCTCAGCCCCATCTACCTCACAGGGTGTTTGTTGTGGGGATAATAACATAATTTGTAAACCAATCTGAGTGGGTGTTAAGTTGCCCTGAAGGGCGGTATATAAATAGAATGTTGTTGTTGTTAAAAGTAGCTGGAGGGCCTTGCATCCCCAGATTAGTGCGACCATGTGGAATACTGGTTTGAGGAGTTGGGAACACGTGTGTGGTGGTGCAGGTACATGCCAGCTCTCTTGTGGTACTCATAGGATTAAGAGTCCCAATTGAGACCACCCCCCCTTGCACCCACTTGTGCATGGCTGGGTGAGGGAGAACAGTTGTGTTGAGCAGGCTGTGTAATGCTGGCACAGGAGGGTGTTGCAAGCCTGCAGGTGCAGTGGCCGGGGCATGCCTCCCCACACTGAGGGCCCACCTATCTGGGCCATGTGGGATGGCTCAGCTCCCCTGGCAGAGCCAGGGAGGGCTGTGGATCCATGATGTGCCCAGTCAGTAATAGGTGCTGCCTCGGTGGCACCAGGACTCCCCCCAGACAGCTTCCTCCTCTCCCACAGTGGCATGTTGTCCCCAGCTGCCAGCTGTCTGGTGAGGGGAGTGATGGAGGAGTTGATAGGCAGTGCAGATTGCAGCTCAGGCACTGGCTGCTCCTTTGCTTGCCACTTGCACACCTGTCATGGGGTGGTGTGGCCATTGGAGAATGCTGGTAGAGAATGGCAGAACGTGCGCTCTCGGTAGCAGCCTTGCTGTACCTTGCTGGGCTCAACCGCTGGCGTAGCTCTCCTGAGAAAGTCCTTGGGGAGCAGATGAGCAGCACCTCAGGATTGCATTGCCCATTAATGTGGATTTGTTATAATAATTATATTAAGTAATAAAGTGTTTTTGTTTGGATTATAATTTGTTGAATACATATCCCTAGTATTGGTAGGTATTAACACTGTCAGGAGTTTGGCATTTTCATGTTTGGTTTATTTTCAGTTCCTTGGTACATTCCTGAAGATGCTGCCTCTTTTAAATAGTACCTATGCATTTTTAGAATCTTGGTACCCTAACTAATCCCCCTCCTAAAAAGGATTCCCTAGCCTCCGTCTCTCAAACTCATTTTGCAGTTTCAAAGCCAGGTTATGTTTAATTTATTTGTAATTGGAAGTGGCATTCCGTCCCACTTGCCTGGCTTTCATGCTGTCTGCCTGTATTTTTTGCTTGGCCTAACCCTTTTCTAAGGATGGTCCCAGCAGGCTGTCTATTTCGTCTTTCCATTTAAAAAAATCCCTTCCAATCTGTAGCAATCAGCTGAGGGTGTCTTTAAAAAATAAAAATGTGTGCCTTTTCCTGACAATGATTAACCACTGACATAGATAGCACAGGGGTGAATTTTTAGTAGCTGATAAAGCTCTGCAGGCCTGATAAGAAGGCACCAAACGCATAAGCAGAAGTAACCATTGTTGATGGCTGGGAGAGGGAGCACTATATCTCTGCTGTAATTGAGATAGAATCCTGGCCATTTTCAAAGGACTTTGAAGTACCTTTTGATTATCTTCTCTAGGAGAGAGCAGATGACAAAGAGAGAAAGAGTGGAGTGCTCTGAAAATGGCTATGCAGTCATTTAGACTGCTTAACTGTAGCTGCCAGAGAGAAATAAGGCCCAGATGTGTGACCCGCAAAGGAAATGTTAGAACAAAAAAAGTGAAGTAATACAGCATAACATCATGTATCCAGACCTCCCATGTCTGGATCTTTCCAAAACACCGGGCATCTACATCTCTTGACTATAAGTGTCAGTGTGTTTTGAATGCCAATCTTTGTGATAGTGTTCAGGATGTTGCAATAGTACCTGCCATGTCAAAGACATGGCACAGGTTGAGACGTTACCTTAGAGCAGGGATTTTACTTTGTGTCATCTTCAGGTGCTGATTTTTTTAAGAGACATCACAGGCTTGAGCTTTTTGCAAGTGCTGTCTGACATTTTCTTTGCAAAGAAACAACCTAATTTTACTTTCTATATGTACTCTTTAGCAAAGAGATAGGGATATAAAGCTCACTGATAACATCTGGATTCAAATTTGGGGGCGATGAGAATCCAGAGGGTAGCAAGATGTTTGGTGTATTCATGTGTGTGTTGCACATTACAATATTATTGTTCCCAGGAGTAGTGTCATAGGCTTCTGATTTCCCAGGGTACCACAACCAGATCAGAATTTCTGCCTGAAAGAATATTCAGTTGACTCACAAGTCTTTGCAGCCAACAGACTTCCTAAACTGGTACTTGTTGAGGAGGAAAATCATATGTTCTGATAAAATGGCCTCCCTGAAATTGTTTGTTTAGGAAAGGAGTTAAGTCTCTGTTTACCTCAAAGCAAGATTGCCACTCACCTGCCTAAACTGATGCTGAACTTCTGGGCGGCCTCTCTAGAAAGTCCCTTTTAATCTTGCCATGGCTGGAATATGGTTGCTTTCAGGATTTTTGCTCCTTCAGCTGCTATAGATTTAGTGAGACGTGGTGCTAACACAAAAACATTTAGCAAGATTTCAGAAGGAAAGAATGTTAAATGTCATTTAGAGGAGGGGGGAAGTAGAGAATATGAACTATTTTCTGCCATGTTCCAGCTTTTCATTTTTTTCCCTTTAGAAGCTTTGGGTGAGTAATATGATCATCTCCCCCCGCCCCCGCCCCCGCCCCCGCCCCCCGCCCCCGCCCCCCCCCCCCGCCTTCTAGCTGCAGCTGATAAAGATTAGTTGGTGCTGGGTCATTCTTGGCCACATGCAGCCTCATTAGCTAAGTAAAAGGCTCGTTTATTAGCAATTCAGTAATTGCACAGGGAGGGATGGGGTTGTTCTGCAAGTAGCCAGTTGGATAACAAAGGCCCTGATGTCATTTGCCATTTGCTTCCTCTTCTAAAGAAGCAGTGGGGGAAGTGCACTTATGCAATCAGGCAAGTTGAGGTGAAATTGATTGCAGGCAGCAAGACAGAATGGGTACTTATATGTGTATGGATTGGTTGCTAAACTGAAAATGAGGAGATAATACTGTGCACCGCCTAGTAAGGGGTTTCATAGAATAGATTTAGTAGAATAGATTTAGCATGTACTGTAGAAGTTGGAAGGGGCCTAAACAGCTAACCTGATAGTGTTTTAAAAAATGAAAGGAAGGGAAAGTTTGTAGATTTCAGTTTGTTGCTTGATAACTGCACCTTTGAGAGATAACTTACAAAGATGCTAGAGCTGTCGAGAATACCACAGATGGAGATTTCATACTACCCACATCTCAAAAATTGTAGTAGTGTAATATCTGTTATTAGGATCAACTGAAACATAACGGTGTAATCAGCAGAAATACAGTTCTATTCCCAAAAAGGAGGAGAGGAAAAGATGTTCCTCATCTATTTTTTGTGCCAGAAATTCTACTTGATGAAGAATTCTGGGGAACTTGAAAGACTGAGCTATTTCAATTCATTTTAGTTGGCTGTAATAAAAGTTTTCTTTCAACAAAGTTATAATGCCAGTTTAGCCAAGGATCATCCAATGAAGACATATCACATGATGTGCGCACATTTCTGATCCAGGCCTTAGGAGAGCTCCCCCCCCCCAACCCACATGTCTACTCTTTAAGGGGCTACAAGTCCTTTTTGCCACGTGTACTTGTAAATTTATGTATTGAAATTTTAATCTAGTTTTTTTTTTAAAAAAAACTTCACTGATGACCATGCAGGAAGGTGCATCTACATTCTCATTTCAACTTTCATGTGTTTCTGTGTTACCTGTAAATACACAGGGGGTTGGATACAAACTTACATGAATGTAATGAGTTAATGGATATGAATTTCACTGTTTTCCTGACCTCTTGAGGGATGCTGTTCCAGTAGTGCTTAAGTGGTTGTGTATGGCCAATGAGATTTTGATGTTTCTTCTTTTAACAGCTGTAATGCAGTTTTAAATAACATATCACAACTTAAACTTGAATTTCCCATCACTTTCAAAAGCAATTCGTCATACAACATGGGAGAAACATAGGTTGAAAAAAGCCTCCTTGGATATGCAGAACTAATTGTTCAGTTGTATTGTCGAAGGCTTTCACGGCCGGAGAACGATGGTTGTTGTGGGTTTTCTGGGCTGTATTGCCGTGGTCTTGGCATTGTCGTTCCTGACATTTCGCCAGCAGCTGTGGCTGGCATCTTCAGAGGTGAAGATGCCAGCCACAGCTGCTGGCGAAACGTCAGGAACGACAATGCCAAGACCACAGCAATACAGCCCGGAAAACCCACAACAACCATAATTGCTCAGTTCTTTGACTATAGAAGCTTGGATAATATTGGTTACTACTGGCTAAATAATGCAGTCGAGTTTCCTGCATTATTTAGCCAGGGAACAATACAGCTAAAGTTCAAGGGATGAGCTTCACTGGGAACCCCGCCTTGCTGATTGTGGAAGAATTTGGTAGCAAAGCACATGTGAACCAACTCTATTCCAAGTCTGGCCAGATGCAAAAGGAGAAAAAGTGAAATATCTTTAGCAGGGATGAGTGGAAATAAAGATGCCATCATCTTGAGAGTTCTGATTTCTCTGATGTCTTACTTATTCTGGTGAAGGGTAAAAAAACCCTTTGCTTTCCTCTGAGTGGCAAATCTAGTTGCCACAACTGGTTGCAAAGTTACTTGTGCTCATTGATTTAAATTGCTTTGAACATACTTAACTGTGGCAGACTGTCTCATTCTTGATGTGTTCACACTCAGTAATATGAGGGGTTAAACTAATTTTCATAGGATAGTTTGAATTGTTTCCCTATGAGTTATAAGTATTTTAAATATCAATTGATGCATCTAAGGTGAAGGCTGTCCTGAATGTGTTTAATGGATATAATTGATGCTTTGATCTGAGATTAACTCAGTCTTTATTTTATTACCTTTAAATACTGTTGATATGGGATTTAACAGATACCATTTAATCACCTTTAATGAGTATCTGGTGTGTAGCCCAGTATGCCAAACAAGTGAAAAGTGAGGATTTAATATCTTGCTGCTGAGGAGGATTCTGTTCAAACTATTTTACATATATACCACTTGACTGGGCTTTGCTCACATTGCTGTCAGGTTCTAAATCTCTTCCATGTTTTTAAATATTGTAGGCTTCCACCTTGCCCAAGACAAGGATAAAATATGTACCACCAACCAAAAATAAACACTGTCTTTCTCTTTTTAACTGTAACCACAAAAATGATATAATATCTACTTTGTGATAAAAAGAATCTCTTGACCTGGTGCCCCAATTGATCAACTGATGTTTTTTCTGACAAGTAGGACTTGGTAGGATCCTCCATTTTCCAAGTTGAAATTTGAAGCAGATATGATTCCTAAACGGAAGCCAAGGAAAGGAAGTAACAACTGTCCCTATTGAATGTTATACATACAAATCAAGAAATCGATAAAATAAAGAGATAACTCACATACCAACAAATAACACAGTCATCAGGATGCAGACTTGACAGGTTCCCATTTATGGTGGTGGGGAACTCAGTGGGGAAGGGGGGGTGATGAGCTGGATCCCAGTGTGCTGACCTCACTCCCTATGCATCCAGTAGCAATGTTAGCATGTTGCTAGGAGTGTTCTAGCATTGGGGCAAAACTCTATGGTTTAACTATAGATTCCAAGATGGTTCCAAATTGGAACGATAGATTCATCCAAGATGGTTTCACCATAGCATTCTGGCTAAATGCTAGAGCATCCCTGTTGATGTATTCATGGCACTTCGGGGCATACAAGGAATGATGTCAGTATGTTACCAGCTATGTCATTACATCACAAGTGTAATGACCACCTGACAAGACTCCTGCCAGTTGCCAGCCTTGTGCGAATTTGTGCTGGCAACTCTACCAGAATGTTATTTAACTGCACTTTAACTGCACTTTAACTACACTTTCTCCAGTGCCTACAGCAGTTGTGTATATCATAGCCATGTCCTCTAAGCCATGTTCAGCTATGAGAAATAGTGGAAGTGTCGCATGTGGGTGATTCGGAATGCTGTCATTATAGTGAGGACCACAGTGCCGTGTTCCTCATCCACTGCCATCTGATTTCTGAGCTGGTAGAAGATTATCTTAATGCTCTTGCAGAATCTTAGGGCTTCGACATTCTGAATGGTTATATGACCATCCCTACCAACTGAGACTGGGGGCATGGTTTGAATTGCATGTTGCACAACAGAGAAGGGAATGTCCTGTCTTCATAACCCACGACACGTACATGATTGCCAAAAAGAGAGACAGTGAAAACAGGCCTCTAAAATGAATAAGAAGAGACTTAGATACAATAATCTGATTAGCATCTTGCACAGTGGTAGGTTTCCCTAGCATAAAATCATTCTTTGAAGAGTATGCATTTCTCTCTCTTCACTACTGGAATGTACTCTGCCCATGACCTTTTCTTGTGTTGCTTTTAAAAAGATCCCGAAGAAAAAAATATTTCCTGTGGATGGATTGTCTCTACATTCTGCATGGATAGGATATGAGGCTCTTGCCACTGGATCAAAGATAGCACACGAGGAAAGTTCAAGGTGTTTTTTGTTGTTGTTCAAGGGGATCATGATTATTGAAGAACCATTTGTGATAACCAAGAAGGAGGTAGAATTTGAACTCAAGTTCTCCCAGGTCCATAGAGGACAAGAATAAACCTTGACAAGGAAATAATTAAAAAGCAGCAGTTAAGGAAAACATTCTTTGTGTTGAAAGGAGACAATAAGGAATAATCTTGATTTTGAGAGGTAAAATACTCTAGCTGAATACATTTTCTTCATGAGGCTACATGTTTCTAAAATAAAATATTGCTTAATATTGTGTAGAAAATACCTCTTTGTTATTATGGTGTCTTTGGAGTGTGATGTGAAACACAGCTAAAATAATATGATTTTTTCCTTTTAAGAGATAGTGTCTTCCCCTAGGGAAAAAGTCCTCACAAAAGGAAAAAAACCCTTTAAAATAAATCACAAATAGACATTTCTGAAGCAGGGAATGAAAGATTGGTTTGAAATTCTGATTAAAATTCACTGCTTTATCCCATCAGTAGAGTGTCTTTTAAAACTCATTTTCACACTACAGTTTCATGTTTCTTTACAGACTCTTATAATGATAACTGACTGGGCATTTAGAACGCTTTTCTTGTTCATCCAGCAAATGATGCAGTGAAAAACCTGTTTCCTAAAATCCACAGATGTGTAAATGCATTTATTTGGGATTGTAGTTTAACTTGAAAAGAGTCCGGTAGCACCTTTAAGACTAACCAATTTTATTTTAGCATAAGCTTTCGAGAATCAAGTTCTCTTCGTCAGATGCCTGATACAGAGACTGGACAAACACAGACCAGTCTCTGTATCAGGCAGCTGATGAAGAGAACTTGATTCTCGAAAGCTTATGCTAAAATAAAATTGGTTAGTCTTAAAGGTGCTACTGGACTCTTTTTGATTTTGCTACCACAGACTAACACGGCTAACTTCTCTGCATCTATAGTTTAACTTGAAATCCTAATCACATTTCCTAGTGAGCCTGAAGTCAGTGAGACTTACAACTGAGTAAATGTGGCATTATGAGAACATTGAGCTGGTCTATGAAAACCCTCTGATCTCTCTCTCTAACTCAGAGGTTAAACCTCTGAATATGAGTGCCAGGAGGCCACATCAGGGGACCTCAGCCTCTATGCCCAGTTGTTGGCCCCCCTGAGCAACTGCTTGGCCACTGTGTGAGACAGGATGCTGACCTAGACGGCACACTGGCTGGCCTGATCCAGCAGGGCCCTTATGTCTCTAGGGTTGCCAGCTCCAGGCTGGGACATTCTTGGAAATTTGGGTACTGGAGCCTGGAGAGGGCAGGATTTGGGAAGAGGAGGGACCTCATCAGGGTTTAATGTCATAGAGTCCACCTTCCAAGGCAGCCTTTTTCTCCAGGGGAACTGAACTCTGTCACCTGGAGATCAGTTGTAATTCTGGGAGATCTGCAGTTACCACCTGGAGGATGGGAACCCAATATGTCACGTACCTTCTGGAACAACTTAGCAGAGACAACCCTGTGCCCGGAAGGTATTGTCATGTACTTGTGAAATAGATTTCATGGGAAATTTTAAAAGGATTGCCTGATTACTTCCAAAGTGACAGTGTTTGCTGGAAGAATAAAAAAATGTTTTATTTGAACTTACATTTATAGGTGACTGGAATAAAATATGTGTGTACATATGTGATGGGAATATGTACACATGTGATGGGAATATTTTCATTCAACTAAGAAGACATTTTATAACATCTTGTGGGTGGCATGGCTGGTGGGAGCGGGGAGTGCAAGCAAAATTGTTTGCTTCTCATTCAACAAACAAATCATCTTGAAATGGAAATGAGCAATCCAATTTACTCGTTTTTGAAAACTTCTCTTTCAGATTTCCATTCTGTGCTCATCTCTGTGGTATGCTGGTGCCTCCCATTGATCGTTAGCTAAGATGACAAACATCTGTCACATCTATTGCTTTCTCCTGATCCTTTCCCAAGGCTGCAGAAGCTGTTCTTGTTCAGAGATGTAGAAGAGGAAAAGTTCAAAATAACCACAGAACTTTGGGGCATGGATCAATTTTAATGCTGGGGCCTGCTTTATACAAGCTCTTTCCTTGTTTCAACTTATTTTGACAATAATATTTTGATAATCTTTTTGATGATCCAAGGACAATCGTGGGAAAATTAATTAATATTAATAATATTCTAGAATGAACAACTTCACTGTATTGCCATGCATTTAATTGTGATTGGTACACTGGGCATTGTGGGGGCAGCGTGGCAATGCTTTGAAGTCTATGTGCCAAATTATGTTAGCATAATCTATGTTTGGCAGGTTGGCGACCCTCTGGGATAACTAGATGAGTGCTGTGTGAAACTGGTTGGTGGAATATATGGACCACAGGTCGATCCAGCAGGGTTCTTAAATTCTTATGTAACAACCCATTGCCGATCTAAAGGCAGCAGTGAAGCAGAGGCCCTTCTTTCAAACGATTGGTGGAACAAGTGTGTTTATATCTGTTTTGCAAAAGAGATGAGTGACTGGATAAGGGAGGACATTTCACAGCCTTGAGGCAATTTTTGGATAGGCCTAAGATACTCATGAATTATCTTTGCATCCTCAAAAACTGGTACTTAGAACAGGGCCTTGTCAAGTTCAGGTGCAGGTATATTCTGTGTGTCTCCTTTTCTTCTATAGGAAAAGATGGCTCCCTATGCTAGTGGCTGTATTGTGCTATAACCATAATATTTTGTTGCTAGAAAAATATGATTCTTCATCCAACTGTCTTATCTGTTGTGCTTTATGGTTTTAACAGTGGTCAGATTTTGTCCTTCCCTGATGGAATTATCTCAGCTTCACAACTTACATAAATACACATCAATAAGTTGAATAGTGGTTCAGCTGCCAGTCTTGCTCCTTCTCCCAACATCACACAGACTGACTGCCTTTAGATTTTTTTAATGGCCTATTCTTCAAGTTATTAAAAACATTTGCAAAAACTGTAATAGATGACAGGCAGCAGGAAAGAGATAAGCAACTTTTCTGCACAGGCAATTTAGTCCTCTCTTTTTGAGTGTTTGCTACCTTTCCACATGCCACTTTTAATCCTGGTATAAGTGCCAACTTTTTTTTGTCTTCACTGCCATGAAATAAAGAGGGTTATGTGGTGAAGTGTGGGCGTCATTATTAGTGTCACTAGTGGAGTCACTGGTGCCATCACATCACCACCAACCTTTAAAAAATTGTTATGTATGCCCTGTTGTGTTGCTAACAACCAAAGGCACCCACCAGCACTAAGTTGTTAGCAGTGGGAAAAAAACAAAAACAAAGGAGAAACAAAAGCAAAAGAAAACCCAACATGGCTCATGTGCATTGTTGGCACAGAGTAACCCAAAACCCCAAATACAGAACTTTTAACCCCAAAAGCATAGAAAACCTAAAAGAGATCCATGTAACCAGAACACAAATTAACCCTGCCATTGTTTTGTTATGACAAGCTTTTTTTAAAAAAGAAAACTGAATGACGTCACAACATCCTAATGTTATTGCATGGAGTGAGTTTGCCCCCCTGGTGCCAGCCTCTGCCTCCCAGCTCTGGGTCAACCTGGGTGGGGTTCTCTGGTCTGGACTGTGGGGGGAGGAGGGAGTCATAAATCCTAAACCAAAATGTCTACTCAGAATGTGGCTGCCCTGTATTGTGGATTTTTAAAAAAAACCAAGCACAATCATATAACATGGCGAGGGTGCTTTCTAATCCTAAATATGCCCCTGAATGTTGCCATCACCCTTGGAGATTTTGTGCTTCCTTGCTATACCATTCCCAAAGAAGGATTGCTCCTATACCTCTTTCAAAATACCAGCAAGCTAAATCTGTCCCTTGCAGCTATGACTTACCAATTTAAAAAAATTAAAGGGGATATAGCCCTTTAAATACATTCTAAGCAGGTAGAATACATGTTTGTGGGGGAGAGGCAGGATCAAGTCAGCAACTCCAGCCCTGATCTATGTTCACAGACTCTAATATATGCCTAGTGTCTATTCTTTACTCATGTATTTATGTTCTTTATTTATACTCCACCTTTCTTGCTGAAACTAAAGGCAGATTACAACATTTTTAAATAATGCAACAAAATCAATATAAGATATACAATAAAAATGCAGAGGAGTTAGCCGTGTTAGTCTGTAGTTGCAAAATAATAAAAAGTCCAGTATCACCTTTAAGACTGACCAACTTTATTGAAGCATAAGCTTTCAAGAACCACAGCTCTCTTCGCCTGATGCAAATGCAATAAAATGCAAAATTTGAAAACAATGCAATAAAAAGAGTATAGAACATGTCATGCCACAAACAATGAAAAAATAGATTACAAAAAATAGAAACCAATGCAGTAAAGACAAGATCATACATACAATAAACAGTGCAATAAACTACAACCCTATTCCCTTTATAAAAGTTCCTTCCTGTGCAATTCCATTTTACTATATCTCCATGTATGGCTTTGTCCACAGAATCAGAAATTTTGCTATTTCAAGGTTCCTGATTGCATGCAGGATCCCCACACATGCATGTTTATACACACATGGGTCCTATGCACATGTTACAATGAACCCATGCAAGTTGGGGGTAAATTTGGCTGCTGTGTTCCACTCAACCCTGTACACACTCAACTTTACATACTAGAACATCAGAAAAGAGGGTTGGATTCCTTGCTATACAATAGTGAATCACACATCCCATCTGATTATTTTGTGGTAAACCTACTTCCCCAGTGAACAGGATATTTCTCCTACAAAAAGATTAATCCCCTCTATTTTCGACAAGCAGAACATTGCTACTGCTAGTGGATTGAAGTAGCATGTATATAATCATTAAGGGGGGAGATAATACTAGAAGATATATATTTCAATAGCATGGCCTCCTTTCTGTCTGGCCAAATGTTACTAAAGAGATTCCCTTGATGCCGCATGTATATGAGAGGGCTGCAGGAAAAAAAGAAAGTGATGAATCCCAACTGACTGAAATGGAGTTTATGAATTTCCCAGCCCTCAGAGACCTCATCAAATATTAACAGACTGAGAGACCTGTGCTCCCATTGAAGGTGCCCTGTGATAATGTGATTCAGCTTGTATATCAACCACAGAAATATAACTATCATCTAAACCATAGAAATTATGGCACCAATTAGAACTCATCAAACTCTGTCTCAGCCATTGAAAATGAACCTTTGCTATGACCTGACATCAGCCTAAAGGAAAGAGTGGTCTGGCTAATCCAAGTCCTGCTAACATTACTTTCATCATAAAGAGTTTCCATCTATAGATTTTTGTGAGGCAGAGTCTCCACAATGGCCCTGAATATACCATAGGAAGCAGGAAATCTAATCTTCAGAAAATGCATAATTTGCTCATTTTTCTAAGATACAGATGGTGTTTGCTACCAGGGCTGGCTGCTGAGTAAAAATAAATGCAAATGTACAATTTATTACGGAATAATAATTCCCACACACTATTGTTTCCAAACACTCAGCACTGTCATACTCCATGTTAATGGAGGCCACTAAACCACTGTGAAATCATATTTGTACTGAGTGCTTGGACAGGGATGTTGCGAGGGAAGCAACATATAGACCAGTCAATTTACACATTACCAAAATGGTGTGTTGAGAATGGAAGCTGAGTTATCTAAGATTTGTGGGACTTGTAGTAAAATCATGCAATTGCTTCACAACAACTGTGTCATTGTCTGTGTGTCTGGTGGAAAAGGAAAGAGGAAAAGCTAACAGGATTGTACAGCCAAAACACAGGGGAGACCTGGGTTAAAATGTCCACTCAGCCATGAGGGATCATAGGCCAGTCCCAGGCAAGGTATATACTACGGCATCATCTCTCATGGTTTAGTATACATTTAGTTAATTTCTAAAATGAAGAAACAAATGCATGTTCTTCTTCTGTATTGTTTTGACTCCCTAGACTCCAAGAACTGAAATGTTTTCTAGCACCATTTTAGGCTGTAAATGGAAGGAAGCTTAGCATGGGCTGAGTCTCAGGTTGCCAACTTTCTGATAGGGCCTGGAATTCTCCTGGAGTTACAACTGATCTCCAGATCACAGAGATCAGTTCCCCTGGAGGAAATGGCAGCATCAGAGCATAGATTCTATGGCATTATATCCCTGCTGAGCTCTATCCCCACCCCAAACTCAGGCTTTCTCAGGATGAATCCCCAAATCTCCATGGATTTCCCAACCTGGAGTTGGCAGCCCTAGTTCAGCCACACTGTCGCACCATCTCCTAGGGACCATTGTACTTAGTTTTCACAAGAGACAAGAAACTCTTATTAAACATGAAAGAATCTTGTGACAGCTTAAAGACTAACAAATTTATAGTGGTATAAGGCTTTGTATGCCAGAGCTTATTTTGACAAATGCAGCGAACTCTGGCTTATTTCACTATAAATGTGTTAGTCTTTCAGGTGCCAGAAGAATTTTTCTTGTTTTGGCTGCAACAGGCTAATATAGCTGTGTAGAGTCTAGCTTCATGTTATGTTTTCCTTGGATCCTCCCTAGGCCCACTGGATGGATCTCATGTGTGTTGTATAGGCCTGCCAAATGAGCAGTGGTAACCAGTGGGAGTGTTTTGGCAATGGAGATCAATGTTGTGTGATGTTGCAATGTCACTTTCAGTTTGTGCACAAAAGTGATGTTATGACACACTAGGAATTCACCCATCTTTATGGTTTTTACCACAGAGATGGGAGAATTCCAAGACAGCTGTGATATTGTGATGCTCTACACCATTATTCCTTGCCCCTGCATTTTGCTCCCATTGGAGTGAAGACAGGTGGGTCCTGGGAGCCTGGGGGTGGGAATTTTCCCACCATCCCAAACTGGAAATCCAATTTCCAAGCATGTGGGGGCTTGATTTGGATTGAGATTATGACCTGCAAAAAAGAAGAGGCTTCACCTCCCCCAGCACTGTTTTTTGATCTGAAATGGCCTGAGGCGGAGGTGGGGGAGGCTACAATTTGCCCTGTTGAAAAAAAAAATGAAGTAGCCTATCATTAAACAGAGAGCACTATCTGAGAGAAATAGTGTTCCCTTGGGAGAAAAACACAGAGGCTAAGGCTGGAACTTGTTTTATTAACTTGTTTTGTTGTACAGTTTGTTTTATTCACTTTTTTTCTTGATTGGTTTTGTTTTACTGTTTACTTGTGATCTGTCTGGTGCAGTAGTGTACAAATTTCCTATATAAATAAAGCCCCTTCTCCTTGCGCACTGTGGCTCAGTTACAAATTGGCCCCCATTTGCTTGGGAATTGAGCGCCCCCCCCAATACATGTCTGATCATGAGGATCTAGGGTCCTCAGGTCCCTATACCCTCCCAGTAGGAAGTGGGGGACCTGGGACTTACATAGTGCTGTTCCATTTTGAGTTGTTCCTCATCAAGCAATGTACTCCTGGACAGGCATGATGGCCTCACTTCCGGGAAGTGCACAAGTGTGCTCCCATGCTCCACACAGCGCAAATTCTGGCACATTTGGTGCTAAAATTGGCCCCCCAAAAGCACAAGAGCACGCCTACAGCTGGTGCAATCAGGGCCGGCACGCCTATTGAGGCCAGGTAGGCGGTGGCCGCAGGCGCGGGGTGCCGGAGGGAGCGCCAGAAGAGGCGCGGCGGGCGGGAGCACAGACCACAAAGCACCAGCATCCTATCCCTCCCACCCCGCACTGCTGCTGCCGCCAGCACAAGCCCCCAGCCAGGCGCAGCCACTGCGGGCAGGCATCTGCGGCGGCACAGGCAACCGAGCGGGAGAGCTCGGAGGCCGCTCGCCGCAGCAATCGGGCCAGCGGCAGTGCGTGCGCTCCCGTGATGACATCACATGTGATGTCATCACGCAGGCTGGTGCGTGCGCGTGCTGGTGCGCACGCATGCTCGTGCGCGTGCGGGGGTGGTCGGCCGGCCGGCCATGAGCGTGGCAAACTCTTGCGCCGCCCCTGGGTGCAATGATGTCACTTCAGAAAGTAATGTCATCATGCCTATTGGGAGCTCGCTGATGCGTGCTTTCCCGGGTTGCCTGCTTTTGGGGGGTAGGCCTTGTCTTTCTGGAATGTGTCACTCTTGGATACTGAAACTGTGACAGAACACCCTAAAGGACAGTGATGCAGACTGTGGAGGGTCTTTTTGACTCATCTGACCTGAAGGGGTAGGAACTGAGTTCTCCTTAGCCAAGTTGCTGCAGACAGCTGTTTTGGACAAATAGATTTTGATGTGGGGAGACGTGCTGTTTGCCCAGGCCTGGCTAGACCTAGATTGCCTGTTTGATGTATTAATGAAGCTAGTGGGCTCCAGTTACAGGCCTCAGGGAAGAAACCTTAAAGGGCTCATCAGGCCTCATCTGTTTGCACTGTGTGAATAACCAACAAGGAAACAAAAGCAATTTGTGCAAACTGTGTGTCATTAAATAAAGAGGGCTTTTTTTCCCTGACAGGACTCACTGATACTGAGTTCTAGCTCCTTTGGGGGAGTCTATTCCAAGTCCTGAGATGAAAAATTGGTAGAAATCAGTGCAACCATATGAGCACCTGAACCTTAAAAACAAACCACACTTGAGTCGCGGTCCCCACTCAAAGCAACATTAATGCTAGACCATGAAATTTTGTAACCTTTAGGCTCAAAGCAACATTAATGCTAGACCATGAAATTTTGTAACCTTTAGGCTAAAACCAATTATCCTTTTAAAAAATAAAGTTAAGAAACAACTCTTAACAAAGAGCTGCTGTTGTTATTATGATTGCTGGGAGTATATCAGAAGCATTTCTGTTATCTGTGGTGCTTAAATATCACCATTAGCAGAGGAGACCTGGGTTGGAATCTGTGCTCAGCCCTGGGGCCTGCAGCCAGAAATTGGGGTGGGGGTGGGGGTGGGGCTGAGTATAACAGGGCTACCGTCTCTCCTAGTCTGTGCCAGGTAACGAACGACCTAACTGTGCCTTTCTTTTACTTGCATACCCTAGGAACGCCACTGAGCCATAGGCTTTTCCTTTATTAATAAACTTCTTTGACCAAAGGTCTTAAGCATAAACTAATACAATAAGATAAAATAAGGCATATGCCCCAGCCATAGTGATTGGCTGGGCAGTTGGCTTGGAGGTGCCCATGCAACAAAAGAGTCAAGAGGGACAAAACCTGAAAGTGGCACATGTACCTCCTCCCCTCCGCCCACCAAGCAGGGCAGAGATTCAGTACAAAGCTAAATGCAGACTCGGGGTCTGAGCAGCTCATTGGTTCCTGGTGGGGCTCCACCTCCTCCACACCACAGCCCAGCCAGGAGCCAGATGAAGACAATGACAAGCATTCAGTCTACACTGACAGATGGCAGTGGGATGTTTACTGGAATGACTAGAGCAATGGTAGGGGGCAGGCTTAGGGTTGTCAACTTCATCAGGGTTGCCCAGTGTCCAGTTTACACCTGGACATTCCAGTATTTTCTTGGACTGTCCAGGGGAAATGGAATCAAAGTACTGGACACATGGCTCCCCCCTGCAAAAGCCCACCCTCAGCTGGCCTCCAGCTTCCTAGGTGCCTGAAGCCCCTTCCTGGAACCTGCCTAGTTCTTCTGAGGCTTTGAGCACCTCCCAGGACCAGAAAGAACCATGGTGGGGCTGGATCACAGGCAAACCTGACAGCTTGTGGTGGCTGCTGGGCTTCAGGCACCTTGCAGTGGCATGACTATAGAGAGGCTGGGCAGGGGGCAGTGGAATAAGAGGAAGCTGAGGAGTCCTCATTCTGCCCCTCTGCCAGCATGGAGCCTCCTGGCCTGGGTCTGAGCTGGTCTCACTGAGGAATGGAGCAACAGAGTGAGGACCAGCGGGACTGCATCCAGCCTCCTGGAGTAGAGTGTGGAGCCCCACAGCTCCTTGCTCTGCCTGGCCTTCTGTGCACTGGGGGAGTGGCCAGCCTGCTATCTTGCTCTGTGTCAGACTATGGAATCCCTGTTATCTAGAGTTCGTCTCCCCCTTCTGCAAGAAGCACAAATTCTTGATTTCAAAAGGTTTATTGCAAGACTAGGCTCTGACACAAGTATCCATATTCCAAGGCCTAGAAAGGATCTTGTCTGAACACAGTCATTGTTGAGAATGGGAAAAGAAAGCACAACATGTGATACATCAAACCCTTCATTCCCAGCCTCCCCCCATCTTCCATGGCGATGAGAACTTTGCTGTGAGAAGGCTCGCCTCTTCAAGGTCTCTGGCTGTAGAAACAGATAAGAATATTCTCTCCCATGGAAAGTGCGGTCAAAACAACACCTGGACCTGGAGGGAGGGAAAGGCTAACAACTACAGTATTAAACATGGCGTAACTCTGACCAAAGAACATGTTAGATCCTGACATTCTGCCCCCCTTAAGACCCCTCCTCTCACCCTTCTGGCCCCGCTTTTTCAGGGTACCTAGAATGAAACTTAGCGAGGAGCCTTGGGGCTCTGACCTGCGAAGCTTCCACCCACTCTCTGTACCCCTCCTCAAAGTCCTTCCACCTAACTAGGTAAAAGAGTTTATTATGTTTGCGTTTTGAGTCCAAAATTTCTTTTATTTCATAGTGTACTTGGCCATCAATAAGAGTCGGATGGGGTATTGGTTGTTTAGGATGCCATTCATCTGGGGGTGGAGCTTTTTTCAGTAGACTGATGTGAAACGTGGGGTGTATATGGCGTAGATTCTTTGGGAGTCCGAGTTCTGCAGTCACCCCATTTATGACTTTTTTGATTTCAAAGGGTCCCAAATATTTTAATCCTAATTTTTTGCTGGCTTGCTCTGTTTTAAAGTTTTTGGTGGAGATGTAGACTTTTCCCCCAGGTTGCAATTCCCACTGCTCCACACGATGGCGATCAGCATACTTTTTATAATCCGCTTTCGCTTTGGCCAGAGTCTTTTGAATTAATGTCCATTGCTTGGAGATGGAGGTCCACCAATCTCCCAAGTCTCCGGCTTGTTTGCTTTCTGGTTGTAAGTCAAATGGAAACGCGACTCCTTCATAGCCATGCACAATTTTAAAAGGTGTTTCTCCCGTGGAACTGTGGACCGAATTGTTATACGAATATTCTGCTAAATGGATCAGGTCGGTCCAGTTATCCTGCTGAAAATTAATGTAGCACCTGAGGAATTGTTCTAATATTTGATTTAGCCCTTCAGACTGCCCATCGCTCTCGGGATGGTAGGTGGAGCTTAATCCTTATTCAATGCCCGCCAGTTGTAAAAGCTCCCGCCAAAAGTTGGCAACGAACTGTCCACCATGATCTGAAATCACCTTGGAAGGAAAAGAGTGCAGTTTTACAATATATTTCATGAACAAACTGGCCAGCTTTCTAGCTGTAGGCACGGTGGTACACTGAATGAAATGAGAATACAAGAACAACCTTTTGAGGGGGGTAGATCAGTGATAGTCCATAGAGATCACCTCCCAAGGTCGATTGGGAACTTCCAGGGGCTGTAGCAGTCTAGGAGGCTTCCCCCTTCTAGGCTTGGCCATAATGCTAGTAGGACAGGAAGACACATATTGTGATACATCCCTTCTCATTCCTGGCCACCAAAATTGCCTTTGAACCAAGTGTAAAGTCTTTAGATAACCGAAATGGCCTGCGATGCGGGCATCATGACATTGCTGTAACACCTCTTTCCTGAGGCTAGCGGGAATATAAAGTTGGTTTTCTTTAATCCAGTCCCCCACTGCCGTTTGCGACATTTTCCCTGTGGGTGCTCGCTCCCCCTCTTTTTCCACTTCGCTTTTCACTTTAGCTCTCCACCCACTTGGCTCACTCTGCTGTTTGGTTGCTTGGCTACGAGTGGTGACCACACCTCCCAATTGACGGGGAGAGAAGACAGTATCTCCTCCCTTCTGCTTTGCAATTGGGGCATGCGCAAGAGAGCGTCCGCTAAGAAGTTGGATTTGCCTGGAAGAAACTTTAGGGTGAAATCAAACTTTGAGAAGAATTCGGCCCACCAAAGTTGTTTAGCATTAAGCCTTCGGGGGGTGCGCAAAGCTTCTAAGTTTTTGTGGTCCGTCCACACCTCGAACTGATGATGTTCCCCCCTCCAGCCAGTGCTGCCATGTAGAAAGGGCTACCTTGACTGCGAAAGCTTCCTTCTCCCAGACATTCCAATTACGCTCAGCCTCAGTGAATTTTCTAGACAAGTATGCACAGGGCTGTACTTTTCCGTCCTCCCCTCTCTGCAAGAGGACACCTCCTACGGCCGCATCGCTCACATCCACTTGCACTATGAAGGTTTGGTTTTCGTCTGGGTGCTGGAGGACTGGTTCAGAAGTAAATTGGTCCTTCAGTTTCTCAAATGCCGCCTGGCATTCTGGCCCCCAGCTAAGCTTGCTTGTGGGTTTAGCCGTTTTCTCTCCCCTCCCTTTTGTCTTTAGTAGATCTGTTAATGGGAGGGCGTTCTGGGCAAACCCCTTAATGAATTGTCTGTAAAAGTTGGCAAAGCCCAAGAAAGATTGTAGTTGCTTTCGGGTAGTAGGGGCTTGCCATTCCTGCACGGCTTTGATTTTAGCCGAATCCATTTTTAAACCTTGTCCTGAAATGCGATAGCCCAGGTAGTCCAACTCAGTCTTATGAAATTCACATTTGGACAATTTGATAGGGAGTTTATGCTGTATCAGGGTGGTCAAAACTTCTCTGAACAACTTAGTATGTTCCTCTCTGGTTTCTGTAAAAATTAACACGTCATCCAGGTAAACAACCACTCCCTTATATAAAAACTTATGTAGCACCTCATTGATCATGGACATGTAAACAGCAGGTGCTCCAGATAAGCCAAAAGGCATGACAAGATATTCATATTGGCCTAATGGCGTATTGAACGCGGTTTTCCATTCATCCCCTTCCCTGATTCTAACATGGAAATAAGCATCTTTTAAGTCCAACTTTGAAAAGATCTTACCCTGTGCCACCACACTTAGTAGGTCCCGAATCAGGGGAATTGGGTAGGCATTGGTCATGGACACTGCATTGATGCCTCTGAAATCTGTGCAAAGCCTCAACCCCCCATCCTTTTTTTTTACGAATAGCACTGGTGCAGCATGGGGGGAGCTGGCCGGGCGGATGAAACCTCTTTCCAGGTTTTTATCTATGAACTTTCGGAGCTCCTCTCTCTCAGCTGGGCTCATGGAATAAAGTCTCCCTTTGGACAGACATTCCCCTGGGATCAGTTCAATTGCACAATCCATTTTTCGGTGCGGTGGTAAGCTATCCACCTCTTCCTGACTAAACGCTTGTGCCACGTCCCTGTATTCCACCAGGATCAGGTTGAGTTCTTCCGCTGAGAGCAATGCTATTTCTACATTCAACGAGGACTCTCCCTCCCAGTCTTTTTGCCAATGATGATTGCTGCAATATTCCCGATCGAACACAATCATGCCTTTGGCCCAGTTAACGTAAGGGTTATGGTCCCACAGCCACCGACTGCCTAGGATGAGGGGATATTTGGCCGCTTGGCTAACGATATAGGACCGGCTCTCCCAATGTTTGCCCATTCCCGTGGGGACCAGCTCCATTTCTCGGACAGCTGGATTCATATTTGAACCGTCCATTTGTTCAAAGATAATTGGACTTTTAAGTTTCCGGGTTTCTAGTCCCAAGCCATTTACTAGGGCGTGTGCAATAATGTCTCTTGAGCAACCCAAATCGATTAAAGCTTGCACCCGGATATGAGTTCCCCTCCTTGGATTAGTTAACATTACTGGAATGAATAAAATGGCCCCTCTCTCTCTCACCTCCGCTGGGGTGGACTCCTTTGTGATCTGCCGTTGGGGCCTCCTCACAACAGAACCATCTCGTTTCCCGATTGCGAGCTGGGTGTATCCACCTCTGCCAAATGGACATCAAGTTCCATCTGCACTTCTTCGGCTTCTAGTCCTTTGTCTAGGCAGCCCCGTCTTGGCATTCCTCTGCCTCGACTTGTTCTCGAGGCCAGAACTGGCTGAGTGGTTGAGGGAGGTGGTAGGGCTTGTGATCGAAGAGGGCACTGGGCCACAAAATGCCCGCTGTTCCCACACTGCAAAAAAAGGCCCTGCCTCCATTGGGTTTCTCGAGCTCCTCTAGCCGGTGGCGCTCCACGAGCCCCTCTCGCTACGGGCAGTGGTCTTCTATATCCCATTGCCTGCTGCTGCTCCACAAGGCGGACTACTTGGGTACGGTTTTCCACCTCACATGCCAGTTGTATCCATCCCATCAGAGTCGGGGGATCATCTTGCATTAAAGCTTGATCGAGCAATCTGGGATTCATTCCATTGCAGAACATCACTATTTTTGTCCCTTCCTCACAATGGGGGCACTTGGCTGCAAGTTGACGAAACTTGGCTGCATACTCTCTCATGGGTTGAGACCCTTGTCTGAGGGTCTGTAGCTCGGTACGTGCTCTCTCCTTCTCTAAGGGATCTTCAAATTGGGCTCTAAGTGCGGCAATAAAATCCTGTAAAGTGTCCAGTTCTGGAGCCCCCGAGTAATATAGTCACGTACCATTCTGCTGCTCTGCCTTCTAGTCTGGATGCTAAATGGGTGACCCGGCTCTCCGCATCCGGGAACAAATAGCCCCATCGATTGAAAAACTGGAGGGCTTGTACTATGAAAAATCCCAGTTTGTGGGTATCTCCGTCAAAGGTGGCCTCCAATTTAATCCACCCCATAGGTAACTCCACTCTACCTCGCCATCCCTGGGCTAGTGGCGGAGTGCCGAACTGCGGTGCCTGTTGTGGCTGTGGTCGGAGGGGAGCCGGCACTCAACCTGGGATCTGCTGAGGTCTAGGCACTGGTCCCGCTAGTCCCCCCGGTGCCTGCCCACCTGGTCTAGCCAGTCTCCTTGGAGGCCCCACTTGCCCTGCTGGCAGTTGCAAAATGTCAGACTATGGAATCCCTGCTACATTTCATTTCTCACAGTCCTACATAAATTCATAATCAAAAAGAGTCCAGTAGCACCTTTAAGACTAACCAATTTTATTGTAGCATAAGCTTTCGAGAATCAAGTTCTCTTCGTCAGATGCATGATACAGAACTCTTCTATATTTGACCAGTTCTGTATCATGCATCTGACGAAGAGAACTTGATTCTCGAAAGCTTATGCTACAATAAAATTGGTTAGTCTTAAAGGTGCTACTGGACTCTTTTTGATTTTGCTACTACAGACTAACACGGCTAAATCCTCTGGATCTATGGACATAAATTCATATTTCATCATAATACATAAATACAGAAATATTCATAAGAGTATTGTTCCCAGTAATTCATACATATAAGAGCATTCACAATAGTACTCTCTACAAATACAACACTCAAAGAAAATCGAGTGCTATAACAATCCGGGTGTAATAAAGTCCATTTTAACCAGAAATCCTTATAGTCGTGTCTTTCTCCTTTGTTTCATTTATTTCCTCCGAATGAGCATGGGTGTAACAAAGCAGATAAAAGGCTCTCCGTCACGCCCGATCTGGGGCCAGCTACAACCAAGAGATTTCATGCCCACTTCCTCAGGAGCGTGCTCAACTACATTCAAGAGAAAAGTTCACAGCTCATACACTCCGGAACGGCGGCGTCTCTTTTTCTCGTGCGGTACCACCAGCAGGCAGTTCAGTAGTCCTGGCACCCTCCTGTCCAGGCACAGACGGATCAGTCAGGTTCCCGCTGGTATCCATCCTCCCTGGGTGAGGGGTTGGGGGAGTAAAAGTAAGATTCTTGACAAAATGTCAGACTATGGAATCCCTGTTATCTAGAGTTCATCTCCCCCTTCTGCAAGAAGCACGAATTCTTGATTTCAAAAGGTTTATTGCAAGACTAGGCTCTGACACAAGTATCCATATTCCAAGGCCTAGAAAGGATCTTGTCTGAACACAGTCATTGTCGAGAATGGGAAAAGAAAGCACAACATGTGATACATCAAACCCTTCATTCCCAGCCTCCCCCCATCTTCTTCTTCTTTTTTTTTTTATAAAAATTTTTATTGGTGAGTTTATATTCCATATTTAATACATACATTCCCATCATATCTGATTTACTCTAACCCCCACCCTTTCCTCCCCCCTCCTTATCGACTTCCAACAGCTTTCCAACCCCTAACCCTTCTTATTACTTGACTTCACTTGTATTCGTCTATAACACAAATATCATAATATATCTTACTCTAAGCATACTCAAATTGTCTTATATATATACTATATTAAAATCACTAATCCACCAATGTGTCTCTTCCTTGATTAAACTCTATATTCTAAGTAAAATTTACTTAAACATAATACTAGCTTAGATTGTAATAATTAAATTCCCCCTTAGTGGTAAAGTCGCTTATCTCTTCTGTTTACAACATCACATTTTAATAGTTCTCAAACTGCCACAGTTCTCCCTTCACATCTCATTTTTTTTCTAAATATTGTTTCAGTTTCCCCCAATCAGCAATAAATTGTCCTGGATCAAGATCTTTAAGTTTTCTTGTCATTTTGTCCATCTCCGCCATGTACAGCAATTTATAAATCCAATCTTCTATAGTTGGTATTTCTTGTATTTTCCATTTCTGCACATACAAAAGTCTTGCCGCTGTGGTCATATAAAATAACAATGTTCTGTACTGCACTGGAACACCTTCCATTCCCAAGTTCAGTAGCAACAATTCTGGGTTCTTATTTATTTTGATTTGTAAAATCTCATTAATTGCTTCAATTATATCTCCCCAGTATTGCTTAGCTACCTCACAAGTCCACCACATATGATATAGTGACCCTTCGTGCCTTTTACATTTCCAACATTTGTCTGACATGTTAGTGTTTCCTAGCGCAATCTTCTTTGGTGTTAGATACCATCTATAGATCATTTTGTATACATTCTCTTTAATGTTCATACAGGTTGAAATCTTTAATGTATTTTTCCACAGGTGCTCCCACGCCTCCATTGTTATTTCTTTATTGAAATTTACTGCCCACTTCACCATCTGGACTTTTACTATTTCATCCTCCGTATGCCATTTTAGAAGTACTTTATAAATCTTTGAAATTTCTTTTTTGCCTTCTTGTAATATCACTTCTTCTAATTCTGAGTTTTCCATTCTTATTCCTCCTTTTAAACAGTCCGAATTGAAAAGATCTCTGATCTGTCTATATTGAAACCATCCATAACAAGGAGACAGCTCTTCTTCTGTCTTTATTCTTATTGTTGAATATTGTATTTGTGTTATCTCCTTGTATGTCAAACGTTGCTGGTCATTGTCGACAGTTCTCGGATCTATTACTTCATACGGCACCCATGAAGGAATTCCATCTTCCAAATAAACCTTATACTTCTTCCAGATTGTGAAGAGGCTTCTTCGAATATAATGGTGCAAAAACATAGAGTCTGCTTTAACTTTATCATACCACAGATAGGCATGCCATCCAAACAACTTTTTGTGTCCCTCCAAAGCCAGCAGTTTACGGTTTTTTAATGTTATCCAGTCTTTTAACCATGCCAGGCAAATTGCTTCATAATATAGTCTTATATTGGGCAGTTGCAAACCACCTCTTTCCTTCGCATCCTGTAATACTTTCATTTTCACCCGGGGTTTCCTGCCTGCCCACACAAAGTCTGAAATTTTCCTTTGCCATTTGTCAAATTGTTTAGAGTCTCGGATAATTGGAATTGTTTGCAACAAGAACATCACACGTGGTAGAACATTCATCTTTACTGCTGCTATTCTTCCCAACCATGATAAATTCAGTTTATTCAATTTTATCAAGTCTCTCTCTCTATTTGTATCCACAATTTCTCATAGTTATTTTTAAATAGGTCTATATTTTTTTCACTCAGTTCAATACCAAGGTATTTTACTTTATTAGTTACCTCACAATCCGTTATCTCCATTAGTTCTTGCTGCTTCTGCTTGGTCATGTTTTTACATAGTATCTTCGACTTCTTTTTGTTCACAGAAAATCCAGCTAAATCTCCGAACTCTTTTATTTTGTCCATTATTTTAGGCATATTCTCAATTGGATCGTCTACTATTAACATTATATCATCCGCAAATGCTCTGACCTTGTAGGAAAATTCCTTTATTTTTATGCCTCAAATTGTATCATCCTCACGTATTTGAATCATCAGTATTTCCAAAATCAAAATGAACAACAATGGAGACAGAGGGCAGCCCTGTCTTGTACCTTTACTTATTTTCAACTTTTTAGTTAAGTCATCATTCACTGCAATCGCTGCACTTCGGTCTCTATAAATTTCTTTAACTGCTTGTATGAACTTTGCTCCCATTTGCAGCTTTTCCATAGTGGCAAACATAAAGTCCCAGTTCAGATTGTCAAATGCTTTTTCTGCGTCCACGAAAAAGAAACCAGCCTCCCAATCAGAATGCTTATCATAGTATTCAATAGCGTTTATTACTGTCCTTAAATTGTCCTTAATTTGTCTATTAGGTAAAAATCCGGCCTGCTCTTCTGCAATAAATTCCAACAGCCATCCCTTTATCTTTTCTGCCAAAACTTTTGCAAATATTTTATAGTCATTGTTCAGCAACGAAATTGGCCGATAATTTTTAACATTGGTCAAATCCTGTCCATCTTTCAGAATCAGTGATATGTTAGCTTCGTTCCATGAATCAGGAATCTTATGGCCTTGCATAACTTCATTCATTACCTCTCTCAAAAAAGGTGCCAGTTCGCTGGCCATCATTTTGTAAAACTTTGCCGTCAATCCATCCGGTCCCGGTGCTTTCCCTAATTTCGTAGATTGGATGGCCTCTTTTATTTCTTCCTCTGTTACTTCCCTATTTAATTTTTCTTTCCATTCCTCTGACATCGTCGGAAGTTTCATTCTTTCCAAATACTCCGCTATTGAATCTCTATTCACTTCTTTTTTCTGGTACAGTTTTGCATAAAATTTATAAAAAGCTCTACTAATAGCTGGTTGGTCCAATAATGTTCTGTCTTCCTCTCGTATTTTAATTATGGTTTTCTTCTCTTTTTTCTTTTTTAGTTGCCAAGCTAGATATTTGCCAGGTTTATTTGCACCTTCAAATGTTTTTTGATTCATTTCTTTCAAATCCCACTCCAATTCTTTGTTATTCATTGCCGTCAATTGCTCCTGCAATATTTTTATATCCTGATATATACGTTTCTTCCCTGGTCTTTTCTTAAGTTGTATCTCTTTGGCTTTAATTTTTTCAGTTTTTTCCTTTCTTTTTTCTTCTTTTCTCCTTCTGTCCCTTGCATTTAAGTCCATCAATATTCCCCTTATTACAGCTTTGTAAGTGTCTCATACCTTATGAGTTGACACATCCTTATTTAAATTGTATTGTATAAAGAACTTGGTCTCCTTTCGTAGCAACGCCATGTTCTCTTCTATCTACAGCAAGTCTTCATTTATTCTCCATCCTCTTCTTTTAGTATTTTTCCCAAATTTCCACATGATAGGATTGTGATCTGAGCCTACCTTAGGCATTATCTCCACATCTCTAGTCCACAACATTAGTTCTTTGGAAGCCCAGATCATATCAATTCTTGATAGAGTAGCATGTCTCGCAGAATAAAAAGTATATTGTCTGTTTTTTGGATTTTGTCTCCTCCATACATCTTCCAAACTCTCCTGTTCCTTAATCGCAAAAAACGACTTTGGCAAAAGTCCTCTCTTTTTTTGTGCAATTTTAGATTTCTTTTCTTCCAAGTTTGTAACTCCATTGAAGTCGTCTGCCAAAATTATTTGATCATAGGTCAGCTCATCGAGATGTTTTTGTAAGTCCTTGAAAAAGTTTTCTTTCGCACCATTGGGTGCATAAATTCCAATCACCAAGGTCTTCTTCGAGTTCCAAATTATTTCCACTGCTAAATATCTAGCTTCTGCATCACTTAAAATTAATTTTGGCTGCAGTTCCTCCTTTATATACAACGCAACTCCTCTCTTCTTCTTTTTGGAGGCTACAGCAAATTCATTTCCAAGCTTTACAAATTTCATATACTTTAAATCCTGCTTTCTGATATGTCTCTCTTGGAGACATACTATATTACATTTTTGTTTTAAAAGCCAGTGGAAAATAGCCTTATGTTTACAAGGTGAATTTAGTCCATTTACATTCCAAGATATTATTTTACACTCCATGATCACATTCTTGTACTTTTTGGTAAGTCCTTTTCATTGTCCCTAATAAAGTTTTCCATCTCGTGACCCGACCTAATATTTCTCCTTACTCCACCAAATTCAAATGCCAGTCCTTCTGGTATTTCCCATCTGTACCTAATTTTCAAATCCTTTAACATCTGGACCAGCTCTCTGTATTTTTTCCACTCCAACCACACCGCTCTGGGCAGTTCTTTCATAACTCTCACCACCTTCCCGTCGACTTCTAATGGTTCCTGAAACTGTTTGCTTACAATTGACTCTCTTGTGTTTCTGGTCGTAAATTGCACGATCATATCCCTTGGTAACTTCTTCTGGGCTGCAAATTTTGAGTTAATTCTGTATGCCACGTCCAGAAGAGCTGCAACCTCCTCTTCTTCTTTCCCCAGGTAACCCGCCAAAATTTCTGTAATCTGCTCTTGGGCTGTTTTTTCCACAGTCTCCGGAATCCCGCGTAATCTGAGTTGCTTTTCCATTTGTTTACATTCAGCTACGGCCATTCTTCCCTTCATTCCTTGCATCTCCGTTCTCTGCACGTCTGTTAGGGTGTCAACCACGTTCTCTACTACACTAACTCTCTGCTGTGTAGCTTGCAAATCATTTTGTACTTGGTCCATTTTTTTTGTGAGTTCTGCCATCTCCGATTTTAGTGCCTCTTTAAAGTCCTTAAAATTCTCCTGCATAATTTCTTTAAGCTCTTTATTTCCTTCTGAAACTTTTTTATCCAGATTCTCCAGCGCGGTTTGCCACTCCTTCTTCGACATCGTGGGGCTAGCTCTGCTTCGCTCCCACGTGTCCGCTCTTTTCCTCAACTCCGTGGAGCTAGTTTATTGCTTTCTGTTATTTTTAATAGTCCAGATTCAGTTTATTTTTTAAAGAAAAAAGTTTGCATAGTCCAAAATGTCGGGCGTTTTTTCTCTATGGTTTTGTTTTGAAGCAATCGCCCTTACCTTCACCAAAGATGGCCTACTTCCGTTTTCCTTGAAGTCACAGCTTTGCCCTGTTTCAAAATGGCGACCTTCCACTTCCGTTGTTAACAAGCCGCTTCTTGCCAGTCTCTTTATGATTCTGACGTACTTCCTGTTCCTCTTCTTTTCACAGCAGTTCTCGCGATATTAAAACTTTCTCACAGTCTGCTATCTCTTCCTAGCCGCAGGTATGTAAACAATAGTCAATTTTCTGCCTTAACTTCTCTTTACAATGTCACTTTTTAAAATTTAATTTGCTGGAACTTCCTCCTTTACATAACAAGTCTCTTGCAGTTTTTGGATTCTCTTTATCACTTTATTCCTTTTTATAATCTGTCCCGTATTGAGAGAGAGCAATCTTTACCTTCTTAGACGTTTCTCTTGGGTTGTAATCGCTGCTTCAAGTGTCCAATTAGTTCTTATTCCCTTTTCGGTTTACTGAAGCTTGGGTATGTAGGTCTTATGCCAGAAACTGACTCCAGAGCCGCTGCAGAGATTTTGGCAACCTTTCTTCGGGTGGGACCTCAAGAGTGGATGGGGGCTCATTGTGTAGAACCCCCCTCACACCCGAGATCAACGCACCCTCAGGTTCTTAAGCGTACTTGCCTGTTCTCTGCCTGAGAACAGGGGGCTGCGGGCAGTTGGCGCCCATCCAGCCTCCACAAACAGCGGCATGGACAGCCCAGCTCCCTGAGCTGCATTAGACCTCCATGAATCCCAAACCGGAAGTCCAGCCTCCCCCCATCTTCCATGGCGATGAGAACTTTGCTGTGAGAAGGCTTGGCTCTTCAAGGTCTCTGGCTGTAGAAACAGATAAGAATATTCTCTCCCATGGAAAGCATGGTCAAAACAACACCTGGACCTGGAGGGAGGGAAAGGCTAACAACTACAGTATTAAACATGGCGTAACTCTGACCAAAGAACATGTTAGATCCTGACATCCTGCACATGAACTGGCGAGGCCCTGTGGAGCTGGGCAGGCAGAGCCGCACTGGGAGAGCAAGTGCAAAGGAGTGTGCCACAGACAGGCCATCAGGAAGCAGAACCTGGCCTCCTGCAAAAGACACCCAGGCAGCTGAGGTTGGTGGATGACGTCACTTTCAGAAGTATCATCATCACACCGTGCCCAGGAGCAAGTGCGCTCAAAGAGATCTACACCAGTGACTCTGGTATTTTTTAAGATGCCATCTGGCAACCCTAAACCTCATGTTAGGAAATTTCTGGAGATTTGGGGTGTGGAGCCTGGGGAGGGTGGGGTCTGGGGAGAGGAAGGACCTCAGCAAGGTACAGTGGCATAGAGTCTACTTTCCAAAGCAGTCATTTTCTCCAAGGGAACTAATGTCTATCATCTGCAGATCAGTTGTAATTCCTTGAGCTGTCCAGCTCCACATAGAGGTTGGCAAGCCTAGGCAGGCTTCTGTGGGTCAACCCCATAGTGACTGCTATGAGGTTCACTAGGTGACCTTGGGCTAGGATTAGCTAAGTTCACCTGGCAATCCCTAGGAGGAATTGGTGTGGTGGGGTGTGATGTGCCAATATTGTGCCCATGCACTGACATCTTTAGATCCTGTAGCATTTACAAAAACTCTATGATTTTATAAAGTTTTTGTAAAATGCTAGAGGGCCAAGTGTCTTACAATTTTTATTGGAATTGACATACCCAAGCTGTTGTGATTCTGGCTCATGCCCCTTCCTCCTCCACCCCATTTTCTATTCTGCCATGGAAGCAAGGAGCAGTGGGGGGACAGAGAGTGTGAAGTCGGTGTTGTAACATTGCTTCTGGTTAAGTGATGTCACGTGGCCAGGTCATGTCATGATATATTGTATGACACTCTAGAAATTTCCAAATCTCTATGAATTCCGAGAGTGTCACCCAATGTTGTGGAATTGTGCAACACCAGTTTCTGCCCACCCACTCCATTTTGCCCCCACTGCTCCAATGAGGAGTAGTGAAAGGCCAAAGCCCAATGGTGGGAAACCTGGAAGCTTGCTAGGTGATCTTGGACCAGTTGCACACACTCAGGGCCAAGCTACAAGTGACGAATGACACTTAAACGGCAAGTGGATTGAGTGGAGCGCAAGTGGAGGGCAAGTGAACAGGGAGAAATACACTTGCCATTCCAGTGTCATTCGTCACTTGTAGCTTGGCCCTCAGTCTAGCTTACCTCACAGGGTTGTTGTGAGGATAAAATAGAGAAGAGGATAATGATCTAAGCTTCTTTGGTTCGCTATTGTGGAGAAAAGTGAGGTGTAGGCTCAACCTGGACTCCAGCCAGACACCGCCCCCCCAGGCAAGGCAGCACCCACCTGAAGTCACAGCAACGTGGCAGTGACAACTAGGCCTAATGATGGAGCTGCTGAGAGACGCCGCAGTTGGGTGGCATGGCCAGCAAGCCCACAAACAGTGGTGGGAGGAGGCCTGAGGGGCAAAAGATGGGCAAGTGGCCTGTGCCAGCCGACATGCCCGCAGGGCCCGGCAGACGCGGCAGAAGAGAGCCACTCGAAGCAACGCACAGCAGACTTGCTGCATAGCAACTTGGTGTGGTGGGGAGGCAGGGTGACCTGGGACAGGCTCTGCACCCAAAGAGTCCTCCAAAGACAGCAGCAACCTTGCTGCCCCACCCCCATCGGCTGTCTGTCAAGCAGGCAAGACCGAAGGGCAGGCTTGGGTGCCACCTGCCACGAGAAACACTCAGGCTGGGGGGGAGGCGGCCAGGGGACATTCCTCTCATCAATCAGGGCCAGGCCCCTTGACAAGGAGGAACAGCTGGGAGCCCAGGCAATGCTCCCTCGCAGCAGTATGGGGCAGGGGTGGGGTAAATGAGTGTGGCCACCCCAGGCTCAGGTGCTGGGACTTACCCTGGGGAATGGGAGTTGGGAAATGGGTGGGGTTGGCATTAGAGGAGGGAATAAAAAGGAGGGCTTTGCTTCAGACCAGGGAGGAGAATGGAGGCCTGTTCCTGAAGCTAAGGGCAGCCTAGCATGCCAAACCAAGTGCCTAGGAGCTCCCTAACCCCGGCCAGGTGCAGCCATTTCTGAGGTCTCCATACTTAAGGAGCCCTCCCTCCATGTTGCAACCAACAACAAAGGGGCCTACCAGGTGGCCTGGGATAGGCAGACCGGAGGGCGGATGGGCGGGGTCCCAGCATGCCAACCAAGAATCTGACAAAGTAAATTAAAAAAATGAAATGTAAACCATCAGAGAGTTGTGAAGAGCTCTGTGAGTAGGCTGCCCATACTGTCACCAACTGAGGTCAATGTGGTGGATCCAAAAAAGCCAAAATACCTATAATCAGTAGTGTAAGCAAGTAATTGGAGATTTTTTTTCATTCTTATGCCGCATTACTCATGGAAAAAGATATATCAAAATGCATCTGATGAAGAGAGCTGTGGTTCTCAAAAGCTTATGCTATAATAAAGTTGGTTCGTTTTAAAGGTGCTACTGGACTCTTTACTATTAAAATGAAAAATTCACATGGAATTTGTTACGAAGATCTGTGAGGCTGAGCCAGCAGGAATTGCATAGCCTGCTATGGGAATTTTCTTTGTGATCATGTGCACATCTCCCTGAATGAATTATATTCCAAGAATATAATTGCCAAGCACTTCCATAAAATAAAGGCATTCGGCTGAAACTGAGCACTATAATAATGAGATTGCAAGTTTATGTTCCTTTTCAAAACAAAATGATAGAACAATAATGTTTATAATTCTCATGGTTGCAGAATTAGTTTGCCACCTTTTTCAAGGTGTGTAACTTGACCTTCCAAACAGAACCAGCCTGTGTGTACTTTAAACCTTCCTGTTTAAACCTTCCTTTTAAAAGAATACCAGTCTTTATCAGGTTAATATTAGCCTAGGTATATAATATCATTTTGACACCTAATCCTTAATAAGAATTTTATAATGTGAAAGCCCGCTTCCAAGATTTTTAATACACGCTGTATAGCTCAGCTATGGCACCATTTGATTTGCGACCAGCATGGCCGACTAAGATTCTTATCAGCTGATATGAGGAAGAATGGCTGGTTTTGTGATACTAAGTCAACTGCTGTTCTGAAACTACTCACTCCAGCTTAGCACCATTGTAGAATTGCAGCTTCTAAGCATTTAATTAAATTTACAAACAGTTCAGGTAATCCAGTTGTGACTGTGTGTTTGCTCTGATAAATACATTGCCTTTGTCTGTGAAAAGTAAGGGCAGTTGTTTTTTATTTGGTAAAATCATTTACATTCATTAACATACAATCAAGAAAAAAAATCCCTAAGCCTTCCATTAAAGGGACAATTATACTTCTTTGGATAAATTGCTGCATGGACAACATGTGTATTGTGGATGCAATATTTGTGACACCACATGCCAATCAAATTTAATCCTCTGTGCAAATGTGGGCAGCTGTTGCTGCACTTGTCCCACAGAAAATGAGATACGGTACAGAGAACTAGCTTCTGCTGAGATTTAAGAACATAAGACTGCAATATATGCAAGACTGTGAGCTACAAAGAGCTTTTCAAGCAGAATAGCAACTTTGTTTATTCTCACAGAATGCCTTCTTTGCTTCAAATTCAAATATTTCAAATATTTTTTCTACACAGTAAGATATTTACTTAAATGTCAAAAGCTTGGTTTAGAAGAGGAAACATTGTTTATTATGTGGTTATTACTAGAGATGGGCACGGACCGGCATTCACCTACGGACCGCCGGTTCGGGGTTCGTGGGCTCCCATGGACCACGGACTTTTCAACGGACCGTGAAATACAAACCGGAGAGCAATGCAAATCGTTATATATCAAATTATTTATATAATTAAAGTGCAAAAGTGCAAAAGTGTGCAACACAGTTTACAGAATTTTCACTCGAATAAAGTGGTCCGTCGCAAAGAGCAATCACAAATTCATATATATACACAATCAAAGGTGGAGAGTGCGCAATCAGGGGAAAGGCAGTCCATGTGTCTAGAAATGGAATTAATAAGACAAATAAGACAAAACTAGCCGACAGGCATCAGCTGTTGTTCTCAATTCCCGTTTCGGATCTTCTTCGACAGTCGATTAACTTGCGCTTGAAATTGTTGTGGGGAGTGAGGAGAGATGGCATTGCAGACCCATGGATACTAGCCCTGGAAGAAGAAGATCCGAAACGGGAATTGAGAACAACAGCTGATGCCCGTCGGCTAGTTTTGTCTTATTAATTCCATTTCTATATATAACGATTTGCATTGCTCTCCAGTTTGTATTTCACGTGTTGTTTCCGGGAGCTTCCCTTTTGTTGTTGTTGTTTTTAACGGACCGGCTCGGTTCGAGAACTGGTTCGAGAACCAGTTCGATTCAGAAAAGCCTTGGTTTTCCCACAGATTTTCACTTGAGTTGACTTTCCCCACCAAAGGTTCTCATGTAACACTCCTTGATTATCACTTTTCCAAAGAGACAAACAACAACTTGCCCTCCCCTATTCTGACTGACCCTTACCTGCCCTTGGGGGAAGGAGAGAGACTTGTGCTCCTGTCCAGGCGAGGTGGCTGCCCACAAAACCCACCTACATGGGGCTGCATCAACAATAGATGCCCTCCCCAGGGGCGGGGAGACCAACTCTCCATGATGGGAAATGAATGGATGTACTTGAGTGAAAGCCAACTCCACAACAGGAGATCATGTAGCAATTCAAAGGCCCCTTGCTAGAATGGAAGGCACGGGAGGGAGGGAAAGGATGTCTTCCACACCTTGAGGGAAGGAAACTTATGCTACCCTGTTCAGAGGGAGCCTCTTTGGGCAGTGGACAATGAGTCCCACCTCAGTGACGTGGTGTGTCAGCTTGCTTGCTATCAAGCAAGCTGACCTGGGCCACTGTCCTACTTGTCACCGGACTTTGGGGATTGACCCTCAGAGGGGCCCTTGCACTCGTGGGAGCAGGACGGTCACCGACAGAACCCACTTCACCGAACATGATGCATTCAATGAAGGAAGCTCATCATGTGCCTTAGACTGTTTTGTCAACATACAAATCATAATGGAAGTAGTAGAGTTTATAAAGAATAAGAGGAGGTACTTAGAAGGTGACAGGGACAGGGCTTGTCATCAGGAGAGGATACCAGGGACAGGGCTTGTTGTCAGGAGGAGGATACCAGGACAGGGCTTGTCGTCAGGAGGAGGATACCAGGGACAGGGCTTGTCGTCAGGAGGAGGATACCAGGGACAAGACGTGTCGTCAGGAGGAGGGGGAGGTTCCCCCCGTTCCCAACAGGCCAAAATAGAGTGCTCTGGTATTCTCAACGAGGGGGGGGGAAGGAGGCCATATTCACCGGGGGGAAGCCTGATCCCACACCGACCAGGTGATGGCACCTGAAGTTCCATCTTAGCGTAAACTTGGTGGCAGCTGACCTCACCCTCCTTCCTGCCTCGCCAGAAAGGGATAACAGTCGTGCCTTAGACTGTTTTGTCAGCATACAAATTATAATGGAAGTAGTAGAGTTTATAAAGAATAAGAGGAGGTACTTAGAAGGTGCCAGGGACAGGGCTTGTTATCAGGAGAGGATACCAGGGACAGGGCTTGTCGTCAGGAGGAAGATACCAAGGACAGGGCTTGTCATTGGGAGGAGGACACCAGGGACAGGGCTTGTGTGTCTGCTTGCTTGGGTTAGGGGCTGGGCTCTGACCTGGGCCACTGTCCTACTTGTCACTGGACTTTTGGGATTGACCCTCAGAGGGGTCCTTGCACTCACAAGAGCAGGATGGTCTGCTGTCAAGTGCAGTCCGCCCTCTTGCTCTTGCCAGCTGGTTCCTGACCATCTCTGCCACACAGTTGTAGATGGCGGGCAAAACTCGCTGGCCAACAGTCCGCTGCGAGGGCGTCGTGAACCAGGGTACAAAATGATGCATTGCCCTGCGAAAGCCCACACCCTCCAACACAGACAAAGGGAGTCCATCCAGGGCTATCATCTCAGCCAGTACACGAGTTCCCGCCTCCTGAGCTTTCCCCCTGAATCTTTTGCTTGGCAGGGATGAACCAGAGGGAACAAGTTCCTGAAAGGTGGTCTGCCTAGAAGTTCCACTCCCACCCACAGCGCTCTCAGGGGTGTGAGCCTTACTAGGGGTGGACTCCTGTTCCACTTGCCCTTCTCCCTGCTCAGCAGCACTCTTCACCCCACTGGTTGATGGCTTTTCTTGAGCCAGCAGGCTTGGGTGACGTCTCTGAAGATGCCTGCGGAGGACACTGGATGACAGGTGTTTGGGGTCCACACCCCTACGCACCATGGCATTGCAGACCTGGCAACGCACCGAACACGGGTCGTTTGGGATGGTTCGGAAGTGCCACCAAAGCGTGGGGTTAAAATGGACACCAGGAATCTGTGGCTCGGGAGGAGGACAAAGCCTTAATGGTTGAAGTGTGCGGCTGGGCCGGGGGGTGGTGGAGTGCAGGCAGGGGAAGCCACAGGAAGTTGGGATGGGAAGGAGCTGGATGTTTCTGCTGGACCCTCCGGTGCCCCCTGAGATCGATCCATGGAGAGTGTTGGCAGCTGATCCTCAGTGGGCAACGCTAAGAGCTCTTCTGCCTGCTCCTTGATCCTCAAAAGCAAATCTGTAGAACGAGGTGCTGCCTCTGAGGTCTCCCTGTCCCTGGTGCCACTTGTACTGGGCACCGATGGGCACCCAGGACAACCTTTGCAATTCTTCCCACCACGACCACTCTTGTTTCTCTTTCCAACCCTCATGGTGCTATGAGAAAAGATCTCTACAAACAAGTGAGAATTTTAAATGAAGCACAGAGCCCCAAAAGCTTGGAGCAGGGTAGGGCAGAGCCAAGTGGCACCCAGCTGGACCCCAGTTGAGGGAAGAATGCACCACAAAAGACACTCTAGAGAGGCTTAGAAAGAAGTGAAGCAGAGAGAGCCCCCCAAAACGTGCTGCCAGTGGTCCTAGGGTGGGTGTTTCACAGAGGCCAGCAGCAGTCTTCCCCTTGCACCTCAAAAGTCAGGCTGGAAATGTCCCCCCAAGTCACCCACTATTTAGGGAGTGAAAGGCTTAGAAAGAAGTGAAGCAGAGAGAGCCCCCCAAAACGTGCTGCCAGTGGTCCTAGTGTGGGTGTTTCACAGAGGCCAGCAGCAGCCCACCCGCACCTCAAAAGCCAGGCTGGAAATGTCCCCCCAAGTCACCCACTATTTAGGGAGTGAAAGACTTAGAAAGAAGTGAAGCAGAGAGAGCCCCCCAAAACATGCTTCCAGTGGTCCTAGGGTGGGTGTTTCACAGAGGCCAGCAGCAGCCCCCCTGCACCTCAAAAGCCAGGCTGGAAATGTCCCCCCAAGTCACCCACTATTTAGGGAGTGAAAAAGGCTTAGAAAGAAGTGAAGCAGAGAGAGCCCCCCAAAACGTGCTGCCAGTGGTCCTAGGGTGGGTGTTTCATAGAGGCCAGTAGCAGTCTCCCCCTTGCACCTCAAAAGTCAGGCTGGAAATGTCCCCCCAAGTCACCCACTATTTAGGGAGTGAAAAAGGCTTAGAAAGAAGTGAAGCAGAGAGCGCCCCAAAGCGTGCTGCCGGTCATCAGAGGGTGGGTGTTTCACAGAGCCTAATAGCACTCTCCCTCCCCTTGCATCTCATCAGCAGCCAAGAAAGAACGTGGGGGAAAGAAGGCAAGAACTCAAGCAGACAACACCCATAGCTGCCTTGCACCCACTGTGGGTCTGTGAGTGGGTGGGGTCAGAGCACAATAGAACCCACTGGCAACCCAGAAAAAAGGAAGAGATTTTTTGGGGGGAGGGGGGGAAGAAGCCCGAGAAGAACCCAAGGACTCAAAACACAGAAAGAAATCAGAGTAACCCAATAGTGCGGTAAAAGGATTTTTTAAAAAGTGCTCTCAAGAAAACTAGAATAGAAAGGATGAGAAAAAAATTAAACAGGAATGGAGAAAAGAGAAAGCTCTCTAGCACCAGAAGCCCCAAAGTCCTAAGGCACAAGCCGCGCTCTCACAAAAAAAACCCCCTTCCCCACAGCAAGCAGTTGCTAAGCTTAGAAGCTAACTCGCGTCCCCTCACCAGCAAAATGCAGCGGGGCTTCGCGCGCTTTGTCTTTTATGCAGAAAGGCTGGTGATCTCTGTTTGGCTGACAGAGCTGCCAATCAAGGTTTCCTGGGCTAAGATTGGTGTGTTCCAAACAGGGAAGGTGGCTCCACCGTTGCCTAGGAAATTGTTAGAGCGGGAATCCTGGCATGACGGGCCAACGGACACACGGACAGAAAGCCCCAGTGTTCGGCGCTTTCGTGAGAAAAACACAAGCCCACGGCCCACGTGTTCGCGAAGGACGAACTGGGTAAGTTCGTGATGAAATTAGGTCCGTTATGCGGACCGTGCCCACCTCTAGTTATTACTAATGTGGGATAATATAAAAGCTGATTTAAGTATCGCTTGCATAAATGGCCTAGGTCCTAGGATGGTGTTTTAAAAGTGTTGCACAGTTCTAAGAGGAGAACTAGGAAGTTATTAATGAAAGGTACAGACCAAAGGAAAAGAAAGATAAGAAAGTTTGTGCTGAAAGTTTTCAGATATTTAAAAAAAGAGGCAAAACTTTGTCTGTGCTGAGGGAAGGATAAGATTCATCTATAAAAATGATTAGTTACATAATTCATTCCATATTCAGAAAAGCCTCCTGGAGACTGGGTTTTACATCAACAGACCATTTTATTAGCTGAATGATTGCCATCTTAAAACAAGGCTGACTTGGGCACAGACCAACTCACTGAAGAACTGTATGTTTTGGTCACATATAAACATAGTAAGATCTGGGAGTGTAAGCAGAGGAACAGATGCATGTGTCTGGGTAAATGCCTGATATGGACAAAAAGGAACTAAGTGAAGTGATACAGAAAATTGAGCCATTAGGACATGCCCTTGGAAGCCAAAATTATATATTAGGGGACACATGTAGGCATTATCCTTCTCCCACCTGTGACTCCTGGGCAAGGAATATATATATATATATTCCTTGCCGAGGAGTATATGTGTGTGTGTGTGTGTGTATATATATATATATATATATATATATATATATATAACATTCGATTTATATACCGCCCTTCAGGACAACTTAATGCCCACTCAGAGTGGTTTACAAAGTATGTCGTTATTATCCCCACAACAAGACACCCTGTGAGGTGGGTGTATATATAAGGAAAGAAACTAAGATAAAAACCTGAGCAAACCAATAAACAAACAAAAATAAAATAGACACGAAGGCACCAGATACATGAGGGTGGGGTAGACCATACACATTGCTAGAGAGATGTGGCTTGGGGCCCATTGTCTTTCCAGAATGCAGGGCTTGTATGGTTTCCCTGTGTGGTTTCCCTGCACTGATACAGTGCAGCGGCAATGGGGCTCCCTTATGGCAAGTTTCCCCACCTTTTCCATAAGATAGTTTCCCACAGAGGCCCTTCTCTCCATGCTACTGGGGAGGGGGTGCTTTGGTTTTTTTAAAAAAATGGGAAATTGACGTCCCATTAAAACATTATAATAATCTGTCTGTCAGGTACTTTGAATTACCAACTTTCATTATTTAAAAAGTAAGTCTGTAGCCCCTTTCATTGCAGAGATGTAAGGGGAAAGGCATATCTTTGCAGCAAAGTGGGCTAGAGACTTTTTTAAAAAAATGAAAGCTGGAAATATACAGAACCTGATAGACTCTTGTAACATCATAGTGTTATAATGACATGTCAACTGAGATTTTTTTTAAAAGCCTTCCAAAGGTTGTGGAGTAATGGCTGACACAGGGCATTGGGCCAGGGAATATGGCACCGATGTGGGTGGGACCAAGAATTTCCCTTCCACATGTGTGCTGTTCCAGCTTTGCTGTAATTTACCCCCCAGACATTGCAGCAAAGTATGCTCACTTCCTAACCTTGCTTGACAGAATAGTGAACAGAAAAAATGGAGAGGGGAAGTGTCATAATGAACATCATGACATCATTTTCAGTTGAGCACCCAGAAGTGATGTCTCAGGATCCATGGCACTCTAGGAATTTCTCAGTCTCTGTGATGTTTACCATAGAAATTGGGGGAATTCCTAGAGCACTGCAAATACTGAGATGTTAATTCTGGCTGCTCAACCAGAAGTGATGTCATAATGTTTGTGATGCTCCCTTCATCAGGCTCCACTCCTGAAATGCTTCTAGGGAGTGCCAGCAGAGAGTTGGCAACCCTCCAGCAAAGTAGGTTTGGGAAAAATTGCATGAAAGTCACAGAAAACACAGGAGATTGCAGAAGAACCACAATGCTGTGGGTGACTGGGAACCCCCACCCCCGCTTCCCATTAGCATCTAAGCTGACGCAAACACCTCATATAAATGTTACAGTTTCAGCTTTTTTGTGATGGTACTGACTTGTATTGAGTACTGACACCTTTTGGGAGGACTCTCTCAGGTCCTGATGTGGGAACTGTAGAAATCCTTGCAACCTTATATATGAGTAACAGCACTTGAAAACAACAAACAAAAAAAGTAGTGAGCCTCTATGTATTTGCATGGATGTTTGGTACCTTCCATTCCACTGCTGAAGAATCCTCAAAAAGCGAGGCAGTAACAGCAGAATACATTGATAATGGAAGCAAGTCCCAGGAGAGATAAACTGCATTAAAGTCATGTAAAAGTGCTCAAGGACAAGCGACACTTTACCCACAGTTGGTGTTGCATGTATTTTTTACCTGACATTATCTTTTAACAGTGAAAACATCATTAAGGAGTTAAGTTTCAGTAGAGGAATGGCAGAGAAGAGGCCAGAACTGATTCGGCCTCTGCCTTCTAACTAGCTTTCGTCATAGAATTACTCCTTGTTCATCTTCGTTCTTCTGTGCCTCCACACATGGGGACTGCGCAGGCGCAGGCCAGCCGCCGGAGAATTTTCTATAGCTTCTATGGCTCCGAAGGGGCCGTTCGTCGCGCGCCTCAGCGACCGTTTTCTCGCCCAAACGGTCACATGCTCCTCCAGCGACCAACGGCCCCTTCCCTCAGTTCTCTTCTTGCCGCCGCTTGGAGAGAACGTGAGCTTCGTTGCTCTGTGCTTGTGCTTTGTGCATTCTGGATTGATCTTTTTGGCTTTTGACTTTGGACTTGGACTTCGGACTTCGCTTCTTGGATTCTGATTTGGACAGTATTTCAAAAAACGGTATTTTACGACTCGGACTGGTTGACCTCTCTTAATAGCGTGCCCCTGAAGATGGCCTCTAAGGCTCTCTTCAAGCGTTGCTTAAAGTGCCACACTAAAATGGCGCAGACCGATGGCCACGAGATGTGCCTTTTTTGTCTGGGGGAGACCCACAATGTGACGGCCTGCAAAATCTGCCAAGGGTTCACAAACAAGGCCCGACAGGACTGGCAGGCCCGGCTGAATTCTTCCCTTTGGAAGGCGGTCATGTCGACGGCAACACCGATGCCTTCACCCAAGACTGGCCCTAGCCCCTCTGCTGGAAAACGCTCCAGAGCGGGTTCTGTGGCCTCTTCGAGGTCGGCATGCCCCGCAAGTGCCGCGGTGTCGAGAGCGACCTCCCCAGCGCAGGGTTCGGCGCGGCCGCCCCAAAGCGCTTCTCCCGCCGCGTCGGATCCGAGGGCTACTGCCTCGGCGCCGAAGATCATGGTTCCGAGTCCCCGGTCGGAACCAACGACCGGGTCGATTCCAGTGGCTAAACCACGTTCGGCGAGAGGTGTGTCGGTACCGAGATCGTCTTCTTTGGAACCAAGGCCGTCTTCGGAACCAGCGGCTAAGAAGAAAAAGACCAAACACCGTCATCGTTCTCCACGCTCGGTTCCGACGGAGGTGGTCATCATACCGCTCACGCCATCTCCTCATCTTGGCTCTCCGGTTCTGGAGGATGTGCCGGACCCAGGAGCGTTCGAGGTCGTACCGGCTGAGCTTTCCCTGTGGCGGATCCGGGCCCGCCTCCGAGTCACCGGGATCGGTCGCCTTCTGATCGTCGTTCCCCAGCCGCTGCTTCGTCCCACGAGCGTCGTCGGTCCGAAGAGGGTAGTGTCGGATCCGTTCACTCTTTGGCTTCTCGTCATCGCCAAGCTTCGGATCTGCCTCCCGCTTTCCGCTGCCACTGGGAAGGAGCTCCTGGTTTCGCCTATTCGGAACCGAGGCCCTCGACATCGAGGCAGCCGTGGTTCCCTCCGCCGGTCCGGGGAGAGGAATCACACAGTTCCGAGGGAGAGGACGTCGGAAGCGTCGGAGATTACCGTTCCGAGTCCTGTTCCGAGCCTTCGCCGGACGACAACGTGGCGCCGAGCAGTAGTTCTCCGTATGAAGATTTAAGAATCTACGCGGATCAGATGGCTCGGATGGCTCAAGCCTTAGAGATGGACATCTCCTCAGCCGTCCCCCAGACCAAGGACAAGCTGCTCAAGAGAATCTATGCAGACAATCCAGCAACCATCGGCTTCCCCATGCTTGAGGGAATAGAGGAGATTGTGGAGAAGGTGTGGAAGGTGCCCTGTGACCAACCAGCCACCTCTAGAAGGATTGAGCAGCTTTACAAAATTAAGCAGGGCACCTGGCCGGCGTTGTTGAAGCACCCTCCGCCTTCGTCTCTGGTCACAGAGGAGTTCCAGCCTCGCCGCTCTGGACCACCCTCGGCGCCACCTGACAAGGAGGGACGGAAGCTGGACGCCCTTGGTAGACGGCAGTATTCCATCGCATCCCTGGGGCTTAGGATTGCCAACTACCAGACAATCATGGCTGGATACCAGCTCTACCTCTGGGAGAAGTTGGCATCCTATGTTGGCAACCTTCCCCCTGAGCAGAAGGCGGTGGTGTCGCTTCTGCAGACCGAGGCTATCCGCCTGTCAAAACAACAGATGAATGCGGGGAGCCATGCGGCCGACACTGCGGCTCGTGGGATGACTTCTGCTATCGTCCTCCGGCGCCACTCCTGGTTGCGGTCTACTGCCCTTTCCCAGGAGGTGAGATCTCGAGTGGAAGGCCTGCCTTTCGAAGGGGAATCGCTGTTCTCCACGTCAACCAATGAGGCCTTAAAGAAAAAGAAGGAGGACAGGCAGACTGCACGTTCCTTGGGGCTGGCTCCCACCGACAAACCCGCCTACAAGCCACAGTACGCTCCCAGGTACGGCCCTTACCACTACCAGGGCAGGTACCAGCACCAGCGGCCGAGCTACCAACAGTTTCCGGCTTATCAGCAGCGGCACTACCCTCCTCTGCAGCAGCCCAGGAGACGTAGGCCTTTCAAGCCCCGCTCATCGCAGCCTCCGGCCCAGCAGAAGGAGCAGCAGGGCCCTGGGAGGCAGTATTGACGGGTCAACCCAGCCGTAACCCCGAACTTCTCAGACAGACTGAGGCCATTCCACTCTGAGTGGGAGTCGATAACATCTGACTCATGGGTCTTAACTATTGTTGAAAAGGGATACGGGCTGGAGTTCGTTGAGCTGCCTAGATGCAGTTCACCCCTGACAGCTGTCAATAACACTATGACTGAGCTGGATGCGGAAATCGTGTCGCTCTTGGCCAAGGGGGCTGTGGAAGAATTGGCCTATGAAGATTCTGTAAGGGGGTTCTTCTCTAGGTTCTTCCTGGTCCCCAAGAAGGATGGTGGCTTACGTCCCATTTTAGATCTGAGGGGCCTTCCTCACGGTGACCAAATTCAAAATGGTTACGTTGGCGGCTGTGATCGCCTTGCTGAAACAGGGGGATTGGTTTGCGGTCCTTGATTTGAAGGACGCATATTTTCACGTGGGAATACGGGAGGAGCACAGGAAATACCTGAGCTTCGTTTACCGGCAGAGGGTTTTCCGGTATAAGGTGCTTCCCTTTGGCCTATCCACTGCCCCACGAGTGTTCACGAAATGTGTGGACCCTGTGGTCTCCTTCCTTCGGGAAGAGGGCTGTACCATCTTTCCATACCTCGATGACTGGCTCATCGTGGCTGACTCAGAGTCTAGGCTGGTGCAGGACATTGGCTTAGTACTTAGCACTTGTCAACGCCTGGGGCTCTTGGTAAACTTTGAAAAATCCAAGCTGGTGCCCAGCTGCAAGGTTTCCTACATTGGTGCACTGTTAGACTCCGTGGAGGGTAAGGCTGTGCTCCCCTTGGAGAGAGCTAGGTCCCTAAGGGGTCTTGTGTCCATGTTTAAAAGGAACCGCTTCCAGTCCGTGCGCACTATCCAGTGCTTATTAGGTCATATGGCAGCGGCCACCTCTGTGGTGCCCTTCGCTAGGCTGCATATGCGCCCTCTCCAGAACTGGTTTGTGCGGAGGTACGATGCTCAGCAGCACCCTCCGTCCCTCAAATTCTCTATCCCAAGGGTCATTCTGTCCTCCCTGGACTGGTGGTTGTCTGATGAGAATTTGTTTCAAGGGACCCTTTTTGGGTATCAGCATCCTGACGTCACGGTTACCACTGATGCCTCCCTACTGGGATGGGGGGCTTATTGTGGTGAGGTGTGTGTGCAAGATGTCTGGTCTGAGAGGGAAAAGACCCTCCATATTAATGTGCTTGAATTAAGAGCCATTCGTTTCGCACTTGTGTCCCTTACAGCACTCTTGAAAGATCGCCAGGTGTTGGTACAGATGGACAACACGACTGCCATGTACTACATAAATCAACAGGGGGGCACAGTGTCCATGGCGCTCTGCAGGGAAGCCACGCTCACTTGGCAGTGGGCACTCAGGAATGGCGTGACTCTTCGTGCTATACACGTGGCGGGGTCAGACAATACCCGAGCGGATACCCTGAGCAGGGTCCTTCTGCTGGACCACGAGTGGGAACTGAACGTAGAGTACATTGGGCCGATCTTTCGGATGTGGGGTCATCCAGATATAGATATGTTCGCAACAGCGGCGAATGCCAAGGCCCAAACGTTCTGTTCCAGGGCAGGGAGCGACCCCCTCTCTATTGGGGATGCCTTCCAGTGTACGTGGACTCAAGGCTTGCATTATATGTTTCCTCCGTTCCCTTTGATTCCCAGGGTCCTGTGCAAGATAGAGGAGGACAGGACGGACTGCATCCTGGTGGCCCCCTTTTGGCCACAACAGGTTTGGTTTCCGAAGCTCCTGCGGATGTCCCAACGGACATATGTGAGTCTGCCCCCTCGGCAAGACCTTCTCCTGAACGGGAGCTTAGTCCACCACGACCCCAGGAAGCTGCACTTGACAGCTTGGCGGATCGTTCCTCCCCTATAGGTTTATCGGAGGAGGTACAGAGGGTCCTCCTGAACGCTCGCAGGCCATCCACTAGGCGCTCTTGCGCGGCCAAGTGGCGCAGGTTCGAAATATGGGCACTTGCTAAAGGAGTGGTGCCTGCCAGCAGCCCCCTAGGGGTTATATTCGATTACTTGTGCCACCTGAGGGACCTGGGCTTGAAGGTTTCCTCTCTCAAGGTCCACCTGGCAGCTATCTCTGCTGCTCACACCCGAGTTGAGGGTGGTACAGTTTTTTCTCACCCAAAATCCCGTCAGTTCCTTAAGGGCATGTTCAACCTATACCCACCTGTGTCAGCACCGGTACCTCAGTGGTCGCTTTCCCTGGTGCTCTCACGGCTTATGTTGCCTCCGTTCGAACCTTTGGCAACCTGCCCCTTGGACATGTTATCGTACAAGGTGGCATTCCTGGTGGCCGTAACATCGGCCAGAAGGGTCAGTGAGCTGTCTGCGTTGCGGTCTGACCCTCCCTTCCTTGTGTTTCATCCAAACAAGGTGGTCCTGCGTCCCTGCCTAGGTTTCCTGCCTAAGGTGGTGTCCGCTTTCCATCTCTCGCAGGATATTGCATTACCTGAGTTTTTTCCTCACCCTTCCTCGAAGGGGGAGAAGGCCCTCCATTCCCTAGACTTGAAGAGGGCCATAGCCTATTATCTGGATAGGACGAAGGGATTCCGGTCGAGCCCTCACCTGTTTGTGTGCTTTGGGGCCAAGGACAAGGGTAACAGGGCTTCTTCACAGACCCTGTCTAGATGGATTGTAACGGCCATTAGCAAGGCCTATTCCCTGGCAGGGGTAGCTTGCCCGCTTCATGTCAGGGCCCACTCCACGAGGTCTCAAGCATCCTCCTCGGCGCTACTCAGGGGTGTGCCCCTGGCTAGCATTTGCAAAGCGGCCACATGGTCCTCTGCAGACACCTTTGTTAGGCATTATGCCATAGATGTCAATGCGGAGCAGGATGTTTCGGTGGCCAAGGCTGTCCTACACTCCCTTTCTTCCTGAGGGAGTCTTGGAAAAAGTTGCTTGGCGTACCTGCTAGGTACCCTTGAGTGACAGAGTGTATATATGTATATTTATCTGTATATATATGTAAATATTGAGTACTTATATATCACTACACGGTTTGTATAGATGTATGTATGTATATCTATATTGTTGTTGTGTTTGTCTTTAATAAAATTGTGTTGGATTTCACCCCACCTTCCTTATTGTGTGAAGCTTGGTACACTCCCATGTGTGGAGGCACAGAAGAACGAAGATGAAAACAGGGTTAACATACCTGTAACTTATGTTCATCAAGTTCTTCTGTGCTGACACACAACCCTCCCTCCTACCCCGCTGTGAATTCCAATGCACGACACTGTGATGGCTGTAACGGGAATTGGTGTTTTTAAGGTGTTATGGCTAAGTGTATTGGTCAAGCGGCGGCTAAGGAGAACTGAGGGAAGGGGCCGTTGGTCGCTGGAGGAGCATGTGACCGTTTGGGCGGGAAAACGGTCGCTGAGGCGCGCGACGAACGGCCCCTTCGGAGCCATAGAAGCTATAGAAAATTCTCCGGCGGCTGGCCTGCGCCTGCGCAGTCCCCATGTGTGTCAGCACAGAAGAACTTGATGAACATAAGTTACAGGTATGTTAACCCTGTTTTACTTTTCATCCTTTGAGGATCCATCTTTCCTGAAATGGAAAGATTAAGTAGAACATTCAGGTATATATTGTTCGAGCAGTTGCTTTCATCCTTTCCATCTTTGCATCCAAAATGTTGCCTCTGCAGACACTTAATCCATTCACATTGTTGCAGGCTTGCTGTTTTATCATTTATGCAAAGTCTCTTGGGGGCAAAGTGGGCAATTAATTAAAGTAACTGAAACAAAAGGCTACAGGAGCACATTTTGTGCGAGGTGGGAAGAGAAGGGCAGCTGAGGCTAGGCTCTTAGTTTCTGCTTGGGCAACTCTTTTAATAATCAAGATGAGTAGCCATGTTAGTCTGTCTGTAGCAGTAGAAAAGAGCAAGAGCCCAGTAGCACCTATAAGACTAATAACATTTGTGGTAGGGTATGAGCTTTCGTGAAGAAGCGAGGTGTGACCATACGACAAATTTTGTTAGTCTTATAGGTGCTACTGGACTCTTGCTCTTTTAATGATGTTGGACTCAACTGACTGAGTCTTACAACTGCCTGCCTGAGTATTTCTTCTTGTAAAACCATCAAGGGTTGTGCCTTGGACTGGTTTAAATAATTTCTCATGGAAAGGGTTGCTGTTAAAGATCAACTGTCTTCCGTATGGGAATTATCTTGTGGGGTTCCACAGGGCACATTCTTATCTCTCATGTTAATCAACCTCTATGTATAGCCTTTTGGAGAAATAATTCATGGCTATGGAATTGGATGCCATCAATATACAGACAATACCCGGCTATATCTCTCACTATCCAAATATTTAGTTGACGCAGTAGAGGTCCTGAGTTGCTGCTGGACAGTGGTGGTCAAATGATTTGGCCACCTGGATTCAAGCCACAGTAACACTGAGTCTAGGCTACTCTATAGACTCTATATGGGTCTCCCCTTAAAGCCAACCCAGAGACTCCAGATGGTGCAAAACACTGCTGCTAGATTATTATCAGGAACTAGTTGGAGCATGCATATTACTCCCATTCTGAAGTCACTCTATTGGCTACCTATCAGTTACCTCGCTCAATTTGAGGTTTTGACTATCACATACAAAGTTCTTCATGGTCTTGGCCCCTCATATCTGCAGAACCACCTCTGCTCATCTGAACAGGGCCTTCTGCAGATACCACCCTGCAGCTGGGCAAAATGAACAGCTGCCCATACTTGCACTTTCTCTGTGGTAGCCCCCGCCTTATGGAATCACCTGCCTGAGGAGGTCAGGAAAGCTCCCTCTCTCCTGGCTCTGTACTTCCTGCCTCAGCTGTACCATGTCTGCCATCCCTGATCTGCTATCAGAGGACTTTGGTGAGACTTTTAAAAAGATCAGTAATTGTTATATCACTGTAATATTATAATGCTATGGTAATATAGCACTTACTGGTTTTTAAAAGCATGGGGGGGAAACCTCTCTGGTGCTGCTGAGTGTGGGAAAATAACAGCCATGGGGTACTAAGGCAAAGAAGGAGGTACCAGTGTGAGCAAGGCTATAATAAATGTACAGCTCTCTGTCCACATAGCATTCAAATGTATTTGGACTGCTATATTTCCAGAAAAATACCATAGCAAAATGAGATGAAACCTAAACAGTTGACAACAGGAGAACAACATTATGTGGATGCTCCCAAAACTACCTATTTGCAAGTAAAAGCAGACCAAAAGAGCCATATGGAAACAGCCTTGGATTTCCCACCATCTAGGATAGGGAATGTGTAAAACAACATATCATGCTTAAATTATCATATGGCTTATTCATGATGAATGTAACACATGGATGCACTGGCAGATTTTCTGGTGGCATGCTCATCTGACTAGCATTGATCCATGTCTTTATATTTGCACATAAACTGTGAAGTATAAATGATGGAAACAGAAAATTGCTATAATGGAACTGGGCCAGAGCTGACTTGTAAATCATTATTCCTGTCTGGGCAAAAGCTTCTTGTGTGGGCTTCATCAGGCCACTAAACATTCTTGATTTTTAGAGTTCCCATTAATTGTGAAGCCATAGGATCTTTGGAGCTCTATAATGTGTTGATATCTGTAATGTATTTTGAGATCCTTGCACAAAAATGGCTACATCATTGAGGTTCGTGTATCTAAGACAGTTGGATGATGCTAGCCAAAAGTAAAATTAATCCTTGTTATTGTTCTTATAATTCCTCCCACATGTTGAGGGATTTGTAAAATGCAGCCATTCGAACTGTATTTGCATCTGGCTTTGGTCTCGTAGAAGAGTGTTGTTTGCTCAGCTGACTGCAGAGCCTATTCAAAACAATCAAAACTGCTTTAACGTGTTCTGTAGCTTTAGCTCTGATTTATAGTTTCAAGGAAGTGTTGTGCAAAATGACTTGGTTAAAAGGTTTATACCTTGCTCTCTAAAGTGCTGAGAATTGCCTCCTATTTTGCCCAGTCAAGGTCTCTGAGTGATACAGATGCTAGCATATGCTTAAAATGACACAGGTTTGTCTAATGAGAAGTATGCTACCTGTTTTCTACCATGTGGGGCTGAACTGATTATTTTGTTTTTGCAGATGTGGGAGTCATTCTGGCACATGTTAAATGCAGGGTGGAACTATGCATTCTAGGAGATAAAAAGCAGCGGCACTGTTTCTCCTTCTTCTGCTCTCTGCCCTGGTAGTAAAAAAAAAAAAGGGAGGGGGGAGCACAGGATGTAACATTATAACTCCACCTATTGGTTTCTGCTTGCAGGAGACAGCAAAGTTCAGACAGTAACAAGAACACAAATTCTCTTTTACTGTGTGTTACTAGAGGAGGAGGTGCAGCAGGGCTGTTGTTTTCAGCAGCAGCCACAAGCTTTCTTTAATTAGCATAACCGCTTGTACTATAATCAAATATGTTATGCAATATACACAGGACTAACTCATGGACGAGTATTGAAATGCTGAACTCAGATTGGTTCTGTGTTAGTTAAATATATCAGTTATGGTTATTTGTATTAGTTAAAATATCAGTTATGGTTATTTCAGTTTTATGCTAGGAATGGATAGCTGTGTCCAAGTCACAGAAGGCTTTCAACAATATATTCATCAGCATATAGGTGTTCTTATGTCTTAAGAGCTGTAACTCAAACAGTTCTCCCCACTGTCAGCCAATTAACATCACTGAAATTGCAGTGGACATATGAGTGTTAAGGAAGTTTTTAGGAATATTTTTTGTCTGGGACATTGGAATATTTATGAACATTTCACAATGTCACAACAGCTTAGCCATTGGTAAGGTAAAGTTGGCAGGGAACCAAAAAAAAAGCCATTTTAAACTAAGTATAAATCTAATGCAGCTAAAGTTGAGTATCTTCTTTTGAATTGCTCCAGTAAAGCAAAACCCTCCCTGAAAATTTGAAAATTCAATATTCATTAGATTAGTGATTTCAGACTCTGTGGAATTTTGAGAAAGAATTTTGGATTTGTTTTTTCTACACTGGCAGAGGGAATCTGTTAGAATTTATATTTGTGAGATGGGTTTTGGATTTTTAGAGGCCCCCTCCTTCTTGCATATTTTAAAATACGATTCCAAAGAAATGAAATGTTTGAGGAAAGGAATGGAAGATTGCACTTTTTGTAGAGGATATAGAAAGGAAACAAACCCTTTCTCATAATGTAGTGTAGTGTAGTGTAATTTTCCAAGTTTACTAACATTTATCTCGTCGTAATGCATCGTGCTGGGTTCTGGGAAGCAGCATCACTTCCAGGAGCGATGTCACTTCTGGGAGTGACATTGTCACACATTTCTGGGAGTGCATGTGCACTTTGCGTGCGCACATGTGATAATAGAGAGTTCCATCACCTCTTTTCCCAGAAAAAAACGCCCTGATTGTATTAATCTTACACTGAATAATCCATCTTGAGTCTCAGTAAGAAAGGTGGGCTATAAATGACATAAATAAAATAAATCAATAAAAATAGTTCACAAACATGGACAATTACATGGGAATTCTCTCATCTTTCAATCCTGGCCATGGATCTTCAGTGGCTTTGTGCTTTGGCCCTGTGTGGTTTCCAAAATTTTCGCTTTGTGAAAACATCTGGCAGTCATTCAAGATGAAAGTTGTTGCAGTCTAGAAAGCTATTGTTAAGTTCATTTTAATGAATACTTTTGGCCAGTTAACTTATTGGCCAATGTAGCTCTGCAGAGGAGAAACTTTGAGGCAATTAATCTGAAATGACATTTTCTAAATGAGTAATTCCTGCTTGTTCTTCAGCATGAATACATCATTAGAAACAAACTTGTTGCAGCACAGACTCTTTCTCTTACTCACAGGGCTCTTACTCTTAATAAATTACATTGGTTTGCCACTGGGTTCCTTTCCTAGATCCATCCAGGTCATCTCCTATCTCTTGGGGCAGGGTTTCTAATGAGGATGGAAAGCCAGGAGCTACAACATGTAATGGAAACTGGCTGCAGAAGCAAAAAGCAAAGTATTTAGGATCAATAGTCTACGCAGATTTACAGCACCTTTTTAGAGACGTGGCATCTCCCACAAGCATCTCAAGGGAATTAAGGAAAAAACCCTGCTGGGTTGTGTATAAGGGTGTGTGTGTGTGTTTGTGTGTGTGTATGTAGAAGTGCTTTCTCTTTCTCTGTCACCTAGACATTTCAGGGTTCATCCAGGAAAGCTATGTCAAGAGCACTTCAAGCTTCCACATTTCCTCCTCTGATATATCCAATGCCCGTTGTTGTCAGTTCAGACTAGGTGATGGGGGGAAACCAGGGCGAACTGCAGCACAAACTGTGCAGTGCACCCATTTTGGAGCATAAGGAATCTGCAGCTCTATGGCCAACTTCAATGCTGCACTTTGCAGATTTCATCCCTGAGGACTGTGATGACATTAGCAGAGAATGGAAGACAGATTAGAGGACAGAAACGGACTTCCTCCCAGTAAGGGTTAATTTCAAACTGTTTGTTTCGTAAACACCTTTGTACTAGGCTACTAATTTAGGATTATTTACCCTTAGGTTTGATGTTAGGAAGTGAGTTTTCCCCCACAGCATCATGGTGCATTCATGCATCTTCCAGGTTCTCTCCAGATTTTCGTCTATCTTTCCTTAACCTGCTCAGCTGCAAAGTTTTAGGAAAGGAAAAACATGGCTAGCTGCTGCATGGGTAGGAAAGTTTGGATTTTCCCAGCCACACCCACACGGCAGCAATTCACTCTACCCCTGTGGCAGCTATTTCTTCTCCCTGCCACCAGGGTGGCCACTACCCACTTTACTTCTATTGGCCAGGGCATGAATAGCAGAATTTGGGGAAAGGATTTCAACATGAATGTTCATAGTATAAAATTGGCAATGATGGCACTGAGAAGCACTGGTGGCTGTGATGTGAAAGTCAACAAGAACCAGCAGTAGGGAACAAGGGTAGGGTGGAAGTGGAGGCTCCAGATTTAGTTTGGTGGCCAAGTTACATGTGAGATTAAACCTGGACATTTCTGGGTTTAGTGGAAGCGGCATTAAAATTTTTCTCTTTAGGGTCTCCTGCTTCTGTGAATACTGCGAGGCTCTTGTTACCTCCCAAGCTTTTGTGGTTTTCTAAAGAGAGCTCAACGAACCCTTAAAATGCAATCAGTCCCTCTCTCTTTTTCCATTTTCAAATTACTAACAGAAATAGGGATTAACATATGGGCAGGGTTTTCACAAATTTTGACCTCAGATTTTTTTTTAATAGAAAAAAAATACACTGCCCTAAACAGCTGTATTCAGAATGACTCACACAGTGGGAAGAGGTTTGCTGGAAAGATAACAATGCAATTTAATTGGCCACCATTTTTACAACACCCAATTAAGCAATAAATGAATCTGGTCTTAAAAGGGATACATGAGGGTTGTTATGTAAATGGAGTTGCAGAACTCCTGCAAGCAGCCAAAGGCCTGCAATTTGGCATTGCCTGAACAGCAGTGATAGTTCAGAGCTCACATTTCCTTGGTTAATAGCTATTCACTTTCCAGATGATCCTTTCAGTAGGACACAGAGTAAAAGTTCAGTAGCACCTTTAAGACTAACCAATTTTATTGTAGCATAAGCTTTCAAGAATCAAGTTCTCTTCGTCAGATGCATGGTACAGAAACTAGTCAAATATAGAAGAGGAGGGGGGAGGAGAGAGAAGATGCAATTAGGGGGGCAGAGGGAGGATGCAACCAAAACATTCCTTTGCTAGTAAATGTAAACATCTCCTTTTGGTGTGGAGATCAGTTGGCTTGTGTGAGGCTTCAAATGAGTTGGCCGTGTTAGTTTGTAGCAGCAAAACAGCTAGACCATCCAATTCCAATGTAGTATAAGCTTCGATAGTTTTTTGTAAATATGCTATTGTCTTATCTTTATTTGATATCATTCTCCTATAAATTCTTCCTGCTAAACCTTGTTTTGACTCTTGCATTTGTTTATATATTTCTTCCATTGGTTCGTCTGTCCATATTTCCTCTTTTCCATTGATTGTTTTAACCCTATTATAGAGACCTGTTATTTTTAACCAGTATTTCTTGCCTATCTCTTCTACTATATCCTGTAAAGATTTTAGGGTTCCTCCTCTGTACATATCTCCCAGTCTATAATATCCTTTTCCCCTTAAGATTTCCCACCATTTAGTTTCTCTCGTCTCGTTGTATGTAGTCTCTAGCGGTGCCAATCTTGAAGGTCTCCTTAACCATAAAGGTTGCCATTTCCTCCATACTTCTAATGTTGAGCATCTGGGCCCTATAGTTGATTTTAAATCTTTATTTATAATTTTTGAGAAAATACTGAAACTTCCTATGTCGTTGTTAATCTCGTTTTCAAATCTCACCCATTTCTGATCTCTTCCTTCCCCTATCTCTAGTAAAAACTTTAATTGAAAGGCTTCATAATAACTATTCAAATCTGGGGCTCCCCCGCCCAATTCTGTTCTGTGGCTGTATACCAACCTTTTTTGAATCCTACATTTTTTACTGCCAAGTATCCACTGTCTTATTCTTCTATTCCAGTTTTCTATCTTTTTTATGCTAAGTCCTAATGGTATCGTCTGGAATAAATACGTTAACTTAGGCACCCAGAACATTTTAGCACTTCTAATTCTAGAGGAGATACCTAAAGTTTTGTCTCTCCACTATTTCATATCCTTCTCTATCTTCCTCCAAATCTTGTTATAATTGTCCTCCGGTATTCTGTTAATATTCTTTTGTAGAATTATTCCTAGATATTTAAGTTTTTTAGTTCCCAACCCTATATTTGTGATTTTATTTATCTCTTTTCAGTGTTGTTCTCATTAAGATAAATGATTTCCAATTTAGTCATATTGACTCTTAACCCCGAGTTCCCTTCAAAATCTTCTAATATAATCTTTATTTCTTTTATCTCTTCTTTAGGATTTGTCATGATAACTATAATGTCGTCAGCAAATAGATTGATTTTCATTACTTCTTTCTTCATCTTATATCCTTCTATCCTAACACTATTCCTTATCCTTTCTGCTAACTGTTCTATTGCCATAATAAATAAAAGTGGTGAGAGTGGGCATCCCTGACGTACTCCTCTCTGAATCTGAAAGGCTTGCGAGTGATCGTTATTTACCTTCACCACTGCTGTTCCTTCTCTATATATCTCCTGAATTGCTTTTAGATAGTTATTATCTATCCCGTACTTACTCATAATCTGCCATAGATATTCTTGGGAAAGGGTATCAAATACATCCAATTTTAGGAGGGCCAGTTTTTTCCGCTGGCCATGATGTAAAACGTTAATTATATTTCTAATAGGGTGGGCTATATTCCTATCTTTTACAAATCCATACTGGTCTTCTTTTATTACATTTGGAATAATCTTCTTTAGTCTATTTGCCAGTATTTTTGCGATGGGTTCGGTTTATTCCACACAACGTTGCCCTCAAGCACCAATTTTGTGCAGCCTATGTTTACTGAACCCAAGGAGAGGCTATAAACAATGCTCACCAAACCATGCAAGCCTGAAAGAACAGGTAAGCAATACAACAATGCACTAAATTACTCCAAAGATTTTCTCCAAAAACTTTATGAACAATCAGTATAAATTCATTCAAAAGTCAAATGTACAATCAATTGCTACAATGTAACTACAAGTAAACTCAATGTCAAAGATACAGCAAGGTGTTAACACTGGATAGCGTATATGTCCTCAAGTTGGAAAACTATCTTATGAGTTCTCTTGTAAGTATATTCCAAGCTTCAATGCTGAGGACTCCCGCTACAAATGCGGGAACAGGTGAAAAGTCCCTCAGGAGACGGTGGAGAGGAGCTGTAACTCTGGGAGGAGATGGTGTAAATCTTCAGGTGGCACAAGAAACATGTGGAAGACCCCCGTGGGGGGCTCCCCCGCCCGACAAGCTTCCGGATATCTTAAGCTCGTTTCAACGCAAGTGCGTTGAGACTTAGCACACGAGAGCTCATTTTCGTGTGGGAGAGTCGAAGAGATTACATCATGGTGGGAGGAATATCACCCCGTGAAGAAGTGCTTATGAAACGAGCTTAAGATATCCGGAAGCTTGTCGGGCGGGGGAGCCCCCCACGGGGGTCTCCCACATGTTTCTTGTTCCACCTGAAGATTTACACCATCTCCTCCCAGAGTTACAGCTCCTCTCCACCATCTCCTGAGGGACTTTTCACCTGTTCCCGCATTTGTAGCGGGAGTCCTCAGCATTGAAGCTTGGAATATACTTACAAGAAAACTCATAAGATAGTTTTCCAACTTGAGGACATATATGCTATCCAGTGTTGTAACACCTTGCTGTATCTTTGACATTGAATTTACTTGTAGTTACATTGTAGCAATTGATTGTACATTTGACTTTTGAATGAATTTATACTGATTGTTCATAAAGTTTTTGGAGAAAATCTTTGGAGTAATTTAGTACATTGTTGTATTGCTTACCTGTTCTTTCAGCCTATGTTTACTGCTAAACAATCTGCTTAAAAAAAACCTTGGGGTGGGGGAGATTTTCTCACTGCATGTCACTGCTGAGGTGTTCTTTTCAATGTGTCCGGAATGGAGTCCGTGCTCTGATAACATCCATGTAACATTGCTGTAATGCAGTAAGTTTTCCAACCTGTGTGTCAGGATGCAAATGTGGGTCACAAAGCCTCCGAAAGTGGGTCTCCATGGTTGCCCTTCTTTTTCTGCAGACAATTCAAAGTGCTAGTCCTTATCTTTACATGGCTTGAGGGCAGAGTATTCAAGGGGTCACCTCCACCCATACTCTTCAGCCCACCTGTTAAGATCTTCCTCACAAGGCCTGCTCTCTGTGCCCCACCCTCAGACATGAGGTGGGTGATGTCATATTAATGCCAGAGACACTGTCTTCTTTTATAAACAATTTAAAATATATATACTATATGTATACATGTCTGTGTATACATACATACATACATACATACATACATACATGCATATATGTGCTGGGTTCCTTTTGCAGTGTAGTTTCTATTTCCTCCCTTGTTAGGATTTCTGGATCCTGCCCTCTTCCTTCCACCAAGTTAAAGTTTACATATCACTACAGAGACAGGGCTTTTTCAGCCATAGCACTACATAGGATGTCCTTCCCCTGACACCTACAGTACTATCTTTTAGACACTAGCCTAAAACATGACATTTTACCCAGGCTTTTAATTAATGGTTTGATCAATTTACTTTCTTTTAAACTGTATATTCTGCCTGGTAATTGTTTTATGAGACTTGTTTTAAGGTATTATATGTTTTAGGATGTTTTTATGCTCTTGCTGGATTTTTTTTTACAATATTTTATTTTATTAAAACAGAAAGGGAATACAGAAAAAAAGATGGATAAAGGAAGGGGACAAGAAAAACAAATATAAAGCTGTGTGCTACAAGGATGATCAACATACAAAAATCATAACCTTTAAAATGCTAGATTGGATTTTTAATGCTGGATTTTTATTTATTTATTTAGAAGCTTTCCATGCTACCTCTCCACAGTGTTGCTTGATACAACTTACAATAACTTATATCAATAAATTATCATTATAAAAACAACAAGCCATTAATAATTTTAATAGTTTTACAATTGTTGTGACTTTTATGGTGTTATATTTTAATTACTTTGTAGGTTCCCTGCAGTCTTCCTGGCACAATTTCGCATGAGAATGGCAGTGTAAAAATGGCCAGAGTGACCCAGTGAACTTCATAGCTGAGGGGGAAGTTAAAATAGCCTCAGAGCAAACCAAGCTGTGAGGCCCTTGTGGAGATACAAGTTGGCACAGCAAGAACCACTTTACTCAGATTTGACCGGCAGTGCCACCGATGGACATTGGCTCTCCCATTCCCTCCACCTAGTGTGTGAGGAAACAATGAGTGAGGAATGGGAAAGCAATCATCATCATTACCACTGAAGGGTTTCAAAGCAGCTCCTAAAGTGCTGGCAGAGCTACTGGGGCTCTGTTTGCTCCTGGCTGCCAACAGCCCTCTAAGGCAGCAGCCCGCTGGGAAATTTCCCTGTAAGTAAAATGGCCAATCTGCCTCTGGGGGATTTGAACCTGGGCTTGCCTGTTCCTAGTCTGGTATACCACACTGGTTCTGAAGTTAACAGCAAGTTCACAGCTTCTTTGCTTGAAAGTGTTCAAAGCAAAACAAAATTGAATTTGTGAGGTTGTATATCCTGGACCGGCTCTTTATTGGAAGGTTCTTTGGAACAAAA